>NW_023416307.1:74433007-75044793 GCF_014176215.1 Rousettus aegyptiacus
TATAACAACCTATTCCAACTCTTGGGTGGCAAATCTGGATATGATTTGACTTACATCCTGGAAAGAAACTTTGTTCATAAATCTAAGGTAACACAAAAGATCGGTTTGGCAAATAAAACTTATAAGAAATGAAGATCTTATCCAGTATCAATGTTATTAATACTTTGATGATACAGATTATCATGGGGCATGAAAAAGCAAGAAGTCTGGGATAATATGCTTCCTTGCCTCATCAAAATGCACTCCAGCTCAGGTTAACATGAGAAAATCTTAAGTGATTATGTTACTATACTATTTACACAGAAGGGAGCCATTTTAGCATGAAAGATATTTATTTATACTCAGCTAGTTTCATAGTTTATGTGACATTTTCAAGAAAGCCATGTTCTCTAAACTCATAGGTTCCATGTTTGTTTAAAATAAGCAATCCTAAACAGACTAGGCACATCCTGCTAAGTGTATTACATATCTAAGGACTCAGGACAATCTGTTTTTAGGAGGTTTACAGTGAGGCCGGGGTGTTAAAGGGTCTCCTTCCTTCTTTCTTTGCTGAGAGTGTCTGCCCTTGTAAAAGGACAAAATGAATTGAACAGTTATTGTTCATTATTTTTTCCTAACATTATTAGATGGGAAAGAGAACCAGTTGAAATAATAGGAGATGGTGGTAAAAAGAAAAAGTTTATGTAGGATATAAAACATCGAAATGAGAAATAAGGGTTTAGGAAAGAAAAAAGAAGTCACTTAGGTACTTTTATCAATTTCTACTCCAAAATCTACATAAAAATGCTTGCGATAGTGTTACCTCCTTGTGAAAAATTTTTCAGTGGCACATTTCAATTTTATTACTGAAATTGCTCTAATTTGTTGTGTTATTTTCTTAGTGAATATTACTTGGAATTTCAAATACTATACCAGGGTACTAAAACATGATGAAAATGCTGTACAAAATGAAAATATTTTATTATACTTGCCAGGTTGCTAGCCACTGAAATGATTGAGAACACTCTGTTATCACTCCCTTGAGAAATGATATATGTTGATTTTAATTATTTTTAAAAATAATGCAAAACAAACAAAAATGATAGCTATACAAACTATACCGAAAATCATTAAGCCAACATACTTTATGTGGGTTGTATCTTACATGGTATTGAAATCTTGTGACAGTAAAATCAAAGCAGTAAAGAAATAACATTCTTAAATATAATATGACTCGTGAATTGCTCCTAAGAACAAAATAATGGTGTTGAAGAGAAGATACAGTTTTTGTAAGATTGATTTATGTGTGTAGACTGTCTAAAAATTTTTCACCATGCCCCAAATGCTTGTCTGAAGTACTTCTGCAGGATATATTTCAATAATATATCAGAAGAATATTATTAAATGCCAATTAGTTGGGAAAACCTCCGTTGGAGCTCTCTGAAAAGAGGAACCATGTGAAATACTTTTTATTTGTAATTGGTTCAGAAGACAATGTATGGTTGTATATAAAATCATGATTGAGTTACTGAAGGTCTTACCATTTTCCATTAAGAGTTATATGGTCCTGTGTTTGTGATAGGCATCACATTGTATTTAATTATGAAGATATTAAAGAACTTGTAAAACTACAATTGAATTAGCTTTGGCTCTTCCATCTATGGTGAGTACTTGATTCTTCATATATGTCCAATGTTTTCATATGAAGTATTTTTAAATTTTTCTTTCTTATAATATTTTGTCAGATTGCACCTGGTGACATATTCCTTCTTGATTCTGTGGTTTTCCATAAACCAGATGGCTACTCAAAAATTACATATTCTTATTTGCATTCTAGGAAAATAAAATCTGCAGTTCAATCTCAAATGCCAACTGCTTAAACACAAGGTTGTTAAACGAGATGAGAGTTCAACATTTTTGTGAAAGGATTAGAAAAATAATGATGAAAATAAAAGATGTATGTCATATTTAAGATGCTAACATTTTTTCTGGACGAAAGTAAACCAGGGACAATACCCTTACAATTTCCTTAATTATATTTTATTGGATAAGACCATTGGATAATACTTTGAATAAGTAATAAAATATGCCTCAATAATTGACATTGATTAATAATAATGGTAAAAAATGGAATAATGAAAGCCTAAAAGTAATACTCATCAAAATAGTCATGTAGAGTTACTACTAAACTTATAATGGTAGTAAGACTGGGATTCTTATGAAGTCCTTCTCAGGTTCAAAATAAATAAGTACTACTAAAAATGATTACCAATTTTTATAATTACCACTCCTGTCACTGACAGATTCAACTATAAGTTATATTTTGGTACCATTAACTTATGTCAGAAATAGACTCAGAGGTGGAGATTTGTATGTAGATGGTTTATTAAGGAGGACCATTGGGATAAACACCAATAAGGCAGTGAGTTAAGGGAACTGGATATAAAGAGTTGAACTGTGAAATACCTGCAGCCAAAGACCTCAGGCAATCCCGTGAGCAGCTTCGAAAGTAGAAAATGCCTTTTGAGATCCCTGCTCCTATCCTTAAGGGAAGGGGCCTGATTTTTGCAGCCTCCTTTTGACCAAGTTTTGGATGTGAATTGTCCTTGGAAGAGCTTAACCTTGGATGAAGCAGCTCTCTTAAACTTAGAATAATTTCTGGGAAGATATTCAGCAGTGAGCTGTCCAACGGATGGAAAAACTAATGCCTTGGTCCTGAAAGTGGAGGACGTGTCCAGGAAGTATAACATTCACTTCACCCCTTTGTGAAAATAAATAACAAAATCCTTCAGAAAACACTAGCTATTTATAACCACAGAGTCTTTTTCATGACAGCTGTCCATAAAAACAAACAAACGAACAAACAAACAAACAAACAAAAATAACAAAAAACACCCACAGGAAATATTTAGAAATTACCAGAAAAACTCATATACTTTAGTCATATACTAAAGTCTTTTGGAGCATTGCAAATACATTCCCTATTACTGTTTTTCATGTTGAATTTTGGTTGCAATTTAACATTAAAGGAAAGAGAATATTAACTTAGTATGATGGTTAATTTTATGGATCAACTTAGAGAATGTCTTTGGAAGAGATTAACATTTAAATCAGTAAACATTGGTGAAAACAGATTGCCCTCCATAATGTGAGTGGGCCTCATCTAATGAGGTGAGGACCTGAATAGAACAAATACCATTCTCCCTGAATAAATCCTCCAGCGACTTCCTTTGGAGCAAAAGTGCACCATCACCTCTTGTAGGTCTCCAGGCTGCCAACCCACATTACAATTTGGACTTGTCAGCCTCCATAATCATATAAGCCAATTACTTACAATAAGTTTCCTTGTATATACACATATATACACATCCTGTTGGTTTTGTTTCTCTGGAGAAACCTGAGTAATATATTTAGTTCAACAGCAAGCAATTAATCAATTTATAAAATTTAGAAGATTATCACAGTGATTTTCATGTAATTATCTTTTATCTCATTTTGGTCTCATTTATGTACTAATGTTACATTCCAAATAGTTATCCCTATAAAGCTAAATTTGGATTTAGTACAAAGATATTCTAACCTTCTTTTATTTGTCATGGGAGTTAGCCTTGATATAATTACATCAAAAATGCATGTCTTTGACTAGAGTCAAATAAAAGAGGATAATGTCAAACAGATTTTAAAATATCTCAAGTATTAGTTTTATCCCTTCCCAAAGACTGGAGTATAGGTCTCTTAGTGAATTATTTCAACTCGATCGAAAAAAATATATATTTTTAATGTGTACTGTGTTTTTTACCATATGGTCTCACTAATTCACTTCCATAAATATTTATCATACATATATTTTCTAGGTTCTGTCCCAATATATGCAATACATTAGTAAGTAAAATTCATATTTTTTATATTTGAACTCTAGTGAGGGGATTGCTTCATTTTCTGTTTTATCTGTCATTGTAAACTGTTTGTTTAACTTCATAATTAATCTCATTATAAGCTAAACCTGAGATCGAATCTGATGAACTCATAAGGGACCAGTATACTGGTCTCCAGTGATAACCTTAAACTCAATTAAAATAAATAAGTAAAAAGATCAATGCGAAATTAGATAACCTGAACATTTTAGAAAATAAGTAAGTGCACACATATATACATACATACATACACACACATACATACATACATACATAATTTTAAAAGTGAAGCATCCCTTTGCCTTATAAGTAGAACCAATATATTAGGGCAGTATATCAGGAACTCTGACACTGTATGTGTATATACAAGCAAACACACACACACACACACACACACACACACACACACACACAAATTCAAACTGTTCAGAAACTCAGAGTGGTGCTCAACAATTTCTGATTTTAAAAGTCCTCCAGGTGATTCTGATGCATGCTAAACTGTAAAAGAAAACATTGGCTAGTAAAACCATTTAAAAATAAAACAATGAGTTGTTTAAGAAGTGATGACTGAAGATAAAATGGAATCAAAATATAATCAATTAATCCAAAAGAAGGCAGAAAAATAATTTTTAAAGGAATGTGAAAAGATGAAACAAATACAAAACACACAGTAAGATGTTAAATTTAAACACCACCATGTAGATAATGAATTCGAAGTAACTAATCTAAACACTCCAATTAGAGTTTATGAAACTGGATAAAAAGGCAAAACTTCAATGAAATGCTGCCTGGAATAATAAGACTTAAAATAAATATAAATATTCTTTTATTATAAATATATAGTATATAAATATATAAATATGATATATTTTACATAGAAAAGTATAAAAAATGTACAGTAGGTTTCAAGCAAAAAGGATAAGAAAAAAATGTACCATAAAAATGCTAATTAAAAGAAAGCTGTAGTGACTAAATTAATAACAAAGTAGGCCAGAAAAATACACTCGTAAGTAAAGAACACTTACACGATAATGCTGTCAATTAACTAAAAGAATGTATAGTTCTAAATGTGTACGCACATAGTAACAGAACTTTAAAACACTTGAAGCAATAATTTATAGAACTGAAAGATGAAATGGTCAAAACTATAAGCAGAGTTGGAGATTCTACCACTGTTGTCACCATACTGATTATTTAGATAGGAAATTAGAAAGAACGTAGAATCCTTGATCAATACTAGCAAACAACTTGACCTAACTTATAATTGACCTAGACAACAAGAGTGAATTAATTACACATTTCTTTGCAGTGTATATAAAACATTCACTAAGTTAAAATCCTTGAACATAGAAAATATTCTAAATGTTTTAAAAAATTGTTGTCATACAACGTAAATTTCTAATAAAAGTAAAATTTATCTTGAAAACAATAACAGGAGAATATCTGGAAAATCTCCCAAATGTTTGGTGACTAAATAATGCAAAGAGAAAATCTGAAGCAAAATTAGAAAACACATTTAATTGAATGAAAGTAAGAATGCAACACATCAAAATGGGGGAAAACAACAAAAACAGTGCTTACATGGAAATCTATATCTTTAAACACTTTTATTAGAGAAGAAAGTTATCTAATTAACTATATAAACTTCTACCTTAAGTAATCAGACAAATAAAAAATGTAAAGGACATAGAGTGGGGGTCTTTGAAAACAAAAGTTGATTACAAGATCACAAACAATCATAAGACTCACTATAAGACTCCATCCTTCTTCCTATTTTTGGGGATCTTTTCTGTTCTCTCAATAAGCAAAGAAACATCAAAAAAATACAAAACTCTGTTTATTGCAAATGAAAAAGATTAGATTTCAAAACTATTATTTCTAATAAGACATTAGAGTACATATTTTTTAAAAGAAGAAAAGAATTTTTTCTTCATCTCTAATTTCAGGATTAACAACACTATTTCTCAATGCAATTTACATGTCCCCAAAGGATATAAAAAGGGTTAAGCAACAAGGAAGAATTGGAAGGAAAGCACACTGACACATATTTCAAGATAATGGTCCACATTACACTAAATATATTTTAAATATACTTTGAAATGAAATTGACTGAGCCACACACTATACTGATGATTTATAGTAGGCATATGTTGAACTAAACACAAAGGGTTTGATCCACAAGAGGGTTTTACCCTTAACCCTAAATAATGTTATCTTTATAGATTCATTCCATTGCTACAGCTTTTATGATTATTTTAAAATCTGATTCCAACACTGTGTTAGGGCCACTGTAACGAAGTATCACAACTGGATTTTTCTAAACAACACAAATTTATTGTGTTTGAATAAATTTGTGTTGTTTTGGAGGTAAGAAGTTCCAGATCAAGGTGTCCGTAGGCAGGGTTGGTTCCTTTGGAGGTCTGTGAGGGAAAAATCTGTTCCATGCCTCTCTCCTAGCTTCTGGCAGTTTGCAGGTAACCTTTAGTTCCTGCTGCATCACTCAATCTCTACCTTCATCATCACATGGTGTTCCCCTGTGTGTGCATCAATGTCCAAATTCTCCCTTTTTATAGGAACACCAGTCATATTGGATAAAGGGCCCATCCTATTCCAGTATGACATCTCATAACAAATTATATCTGCTACAACTGTTTCCAAATAAGGTCACATTGTGAGGTACTAAGGGTCAAGACTTCAGTATATGAATTTGGGGGGTGGGGAGGGGTATAATTCAACTCATCACAGACAACGAACATATTCTTGTTCCTTTTACCTTATTATGTAATACTTTTTAATACCTTCACATTGCAGTTTGAATAAAACCAAATATATCAGTATATTCAGCAAAAACTCTGTATCAACTGACCCCTGCCTATATTTTCGGTCTTTTTTAAAACCAGCCGTAGCTCTATACGTGCCATTTATACTTCTCTTGAATTATTCTAACATAATGATCTTGTCATTAGAATAGCTTTAAATTGGCTATTTTCTTTGCCTAGGACACATTCCACTAGTCATCTCCATATTCACTTAGATAAAACTACTTATCTTCTAGACACAACTTAAATCATCCCTGCCTTATGCAAATGTTTCCTATGCCTAAACCCTAGTCTAAGTTAGTACTTTCATTCATACAGTGCAGTGGATATTTTTGTAAGCTTATGCCACACTTGAAATTATGTACATTATGACTTCTCTAATGGTCATAAATTGCATAAGAACAAGAAATATGCTTGTTTTCTCATTAGTGTATTCCTCGTGCATGGTTGCAAGGCATTGACACATGGTTAATGCTCAAAAATTAATTGCATGAATATGACAAGACTC
Source organism: Rousettus aegyptiacus (assembly GCF_014176215.1). Lineage (NCBI taxonomy): Eukaryota > Metazoa > Chordata > Mammalia > Chiroptera > Pteropodidae > Rousettus > Rousettus aegyptiacus. The sequence continues at coordinate 74,440,228 of NW_023416307.1, forward strand.
ATATAAGCCAGTAGACGGCCTACAATGAAGCTGTTCAACTATTTGCTAATTCACAAAATGGCATAGTAATCACATTCATATTTCTCCCTTATGTCCAATACATTCCATGAGACTTTAATAAATAACTTATGGCATCTAGATTCAAATAACATTAATGAATGTCTAACACATTTCTCTAGTCTACCAGAATAACAATCCTGAAAGAAAAAAAATAAATAAAAGGAAAATTTAAGGCTAACATAGCTTTTTTAATTGCACTCATATTGACTCTTTTCATTTCAAATACTGATAAACCAGAGAGTAATAAATGTTTGAGAAACATGTGTCTCATATATGTTAAATTTGTCATTTTTTGTTTTACAGAATATAATTAGGCCTAATTTTAAGAACTGAAATTGTGCATTTCAAATCATTTTGTATGATGTTTCAAATATTACAAAGAACAGTTTGAAGGTAATTAATTACAAGTTAACACAGTGCTTGCGAAGTCAAGATATTTTAACTAATTTTAGAACAATTAATTTCTATCATAAAATTTGCACTGAACAATTAATAAGTTAATTATGTTAAGTATTACGTTGTTCTCTATGTAAATGAGTCACAGAATGAAAGTTCTTTAAAAGTAGAAGCCATAGGTTATATATCCATGTTCCATACAGAATTGATACATGAAGAGTGTTTAGGTGGCTCTGAATAGCACTTCCCAGGCTTCAAGTCCTATCACTCTCCTTTTTCCTCCCTCTGTTCTAGCCACACTGACTTTCCTGCTATCTCTTGTATATGACAAGCATGATTCCTTGGGGCTACTGCCCTTACTCTTCTCTCTGCTTAGCACAATCTTTCCTCTTATATCCGCAGGGTTTGAAGGTGTCTACTTAAACACCATGTGATCAAAGAGGCCTCCCTGATCACGCTCTCTAAAATTGCGTAATATATATATTTCCTTGTTTTATTCATGATAGTTTTTAACCTGTGGCGTATGGTATGTTTATTATCTGTTTATTCTGTGTTTCCCCCAAAGAGAATGAAAGCCCCAGTAGGACAACAGCCTGTGCTGTTTTGTTACTGTTTTGTCCTCAGTGCTTAAAATAGTTACTGGTGTGCCACACAGTAGGTACTCAATGAGCATTTCTTGAATAAATGAGTGAATGATGAATGAATAAATGAATGGATTGAATGTTTCCAAGATTTCATCAATATACCCTGAGTCAATGTTTAACTGATAAATTAATAAATTTTGGTCAAACTGTTGATAGACACAATGATATGAGACTTGTAGTCTAGTTACAGGTTGCAAAAATGAAAAATGTGGTTTTATTGCTCTTATTTATTTGGCTCTTTTTAGTTGCATATTATCACAGTAAATAACGCGTCACTAAGAAACTGTAGTAGAAAACATGACACATAACTAGTGATGCCTCACCAGAATTCCAAGCCTGTTTGTAGTCCTAGTCATTGATCATTTCCTGGGTCACATCAGAATGGCCATGAACAGTTCATTTTTCAAAACAACTTCAGATTAAACTTTATGCAAGGAACTACTGGATACTTATACTAGCAGTAACTTATTCACAGCTTTTATACATACTAGTTTATTATTATCTGCATAGTTATTAGCCAGAAAATCAGAGTTAATTTTTCTGATATAGTATGGCTTCAGAAAATTAAAGAAAATGGTAGAATTATGAGTAGTCAAACCAAAATGATTTAAAAAATGAATTTTTGAGAAACAAAGTTTATCATATTTTTTCAGTTATAAATAGGTTTTATATAGTATGCACAGAGCCTTCAATTATATTGATCCTCTCTTTGCTATTACATAGATGCAAAATCCAGTTGTATTTTACTGGACTCTTCCAATTTAAAATGATTTTTGTAATATCACATAGAAATAACTCAAAGAAAACTGCTTCTTCTTCATTTTCATTTTCTTTTTGTTTTTATATTAAATAAGACTCATAAAGAAAATATGATCTTTATAGTGCAGAAATAAAAATGCTATTAAAGATATCATTAGAGCTTTTTGTGCATTAAAAACATTTTGCAAACATAAAAATTGATGGCTTAAGTGTAAATGAATCAGAACAGCTGAAATTAGATTCTCCTTCCAGTGTTTAGTAATAAAAGGATGCAATAATAGATAAAATACTTACTCATGATTTGCGTAGGTATTCCATTATAATTGAAAACATAAATATACATTTTAAAATTTGCTCTTCAGCAAAAGATAATCAAATAAATCTTTTTCCATCAGTGTTTCTTTTTTCTAGATCTAAAGGAATGTATTCTATAAAGTTTCTCATAAAATATCATCCATTTTAAACTAGGGACAGGGAATCACCTTAATAAGAGATTAGTTTTCATGAGTAGCTGAGTTGGCTTCAGGAAATTCTTTTTTACTTTGTTAAAAGTCTATATTATCAATATGTGTCTCTTAAACATAATGGTGCCTCAGAGAAGAAAATTATATTCAATAGCTAGCAGACTGCAATTTTAGATAATATTTTACATGAGGAAGTTTACCTCCACTCATTAAGGAGGAAGATTTCATCTACAGCTAATATTAATTGCACTATGTTCATCTAATCGCCTTTTTAAAAATTCTCTTCAACAATTATATTGGGTATGGTAATTAATATTTTCAGTCTATATATCCTCTCTAGTCCATTCACTTTATAAAATATTTTTTTTTTGGTCTGCTTCTTATCATGGTTGAAAATATTACTGAAAATGTTACTGCATGTTGACAGGGAAAATGTGCATCTAGCAGTCAGAATTCAAAAGAGCACCATTCTTCATTGGCCCCACCTGTTCCCAGAAGTATATACTATGTTTCCCATTGATTATTGTATAGCTGTCTACTCAATAATTCTTATGTGTCTGAGTTCAGTATCAAATTGATTTTTACTATAAACTATAAGGAGGTTAAAAACAGAATGCTTCCTCTTCAGTTGTTAATAATTGCAGCTTAAGTCTTAGAAGTTATGATGGATGTTTTGCCAAACTACAAATTTCCATTTGCATGTCTTCCTCTTAACCCTATAGACTTGATAAGTATAGAGTTTGAAAGAAGAAAATTAAGTACAGATTCATGAACTATATATATGTTTATTTTTTCTCTACTTTACCTTTTTAGTTGTTAAGTAACTGCCAGTGCTTTAATTTGGAATAGTTCTGGATGGAATCCAAGCTCTTCCTTTTATTAAACAATAAATCTTATACTGTAGCTGAAATATGTCTCAAATAAATCTAGTGTCCAAAGAATACTTTGCCCCGCCTTCCTGCTCTTTTGTTTATTTTCCTAAATCAATATAATTAAAGAAGAGTTGTTTTTGTTCCTTACTTCCTCAAACCTCAAGTTTCTTTTCTACTTTAAGTCTTAAAATAACTTAGAAAACTAGAAAGTTAAAAAAAAAAACTAATACTAACTAAAATAAGAAACAGAACTATCTAGAGAAAAAAATAAATAATTTCAATTCACAGATCATTAAATCAGTACTTGCTATTCTTACTGTGGATCATAAAATTATAAATCACTAAAGTTTAAGGATTTCAAAAATTTTCTACTTTGACCTTTTTCATTTTTGTAAATGAAGAAACGGAGTCATTTATTTCCTCATAGCTATCATTGAAAAATCACTTTTTAAATGTATGCTACATGTGTGCTATGGTCTAAATGTTTATGCCCCCTCAAAATTCGTATGTTGAAGTTCTAATCCCTAATGTGCTGATATTAGGAGGTGGGGAGAGTTTTGGAATGATCTTGACATGAGGGAGGAACCTTTGTAAATGAGATTTATGCTTTTCAGACCCCAAAGCTCCCTAGCCTTTTACCCCATGTGAAAATAGAAGGAAAAGTCTGCAACCCAGAAGAAGGCTTTTGCCTAACTGTGCTGCCACCCTCGACCTCGAGAACTATGAAAAATAAATTTTTGTCGTTTATAACTCACCAAGTCTATCGTGTTTTGTAATTTCAAGTTTGAATTAAGACAGTGTGGGACACTGTCTTAGGGATTCAATGTGAAATATACATATATGTATATATGTATATATGTATGTATATATGTACATATATATAGAAATATACATACATACATATATGTGTATATGCATTTCACATATACATATATATGTGTGTATATATATTCATATATATATGAATACGCACATATATATATATGAATACACACATATATATATATATAGTCATCCTCTTATCTCCAAATGTAATTAGTATCTTTTAACAGGAGGTTGTGATGATCAGCTTTTGAGTAAAAATGAATTAAGGAAATGAAAACTTGTGTACCCTTTGTACATTTTTTAAATAAGCTGCTCTCACCCTAAACTGCACCACATTTCTGTTTTGATCTAATTTGTTTTCTCCAATGTTGTCGCCATTGCTCCTCTTTGTTATGTGCACTTTGCCCTTAAGACCCAATAACCTCTGACTCAGATGCCTTGCTCAGACACTCGTTTTTCTGCCTTAAAGGCAGTATTTCCACCAGGCTTTCCTTGATGTTCTTCAGAGCTGATTAGACCAGACTGGAAGCCAGGAGACCAGCTGGAAGTCAGCTGCAGCAGCAAGGTAATAAATAATGGAGGGTGGAACTGAGTCAGTGCTGAGGGTCAAAAAGGAGGTGTCAAATGCTGTCAGTATTAAGAAGAATGTATGTATAAAACTTGGACATCCCCTTCCTCCACCCACACACTAATAATACTGCTGAGTCTTCAGGGGGTTAAGTGACCTCAGATGAGTGGTTACAGAAGCCAGGCATCAAAAAACATGCCACCAGTTTGCTGGCGTATGGTTTGCCCAATAAACTGGTATCCTTAAGAATCAGTAATCTACAGTTGCTTCTAATGGCAATAAAAATTTTAGAAAGGGCTCTTGCTTTAAAAACAACTGAATAAATCCTTTAAGAATAGCTGAAAGTCCCCAGATAGCATTCTCTTTTTTTCCTGTCACAATTGATGATCCACTCAGAAAAACTGCAATAAGTATTTTTTAGAAAGAATAATAAATTCAGATAATTAAGGGGCTTGGGTGGATTTTGAATTAGCAGATGTAATTATAACCAGCATGCTGCATAACCAAGTGCTTATAATATAGCACAAAGGAGACACTGTCCCAAGGGTCTAAATGGACAGCTATTCAAAAATTTGTGAAATAGTGGTAATTCTAGCCTTGTCTGCTCCCTGCAGATAATATTAAATGCTTATGCAGTAGTTTAGGAGAGCATAATAAGATATAATAATGCTTTAAACAAATATCAGTGTGTGAGTGGGTGCTAGACAAGCACGAATTTACAAGTAAAATAAATCTGTTTACCGCTTATTTGATACCATTTTCAGGGATATCAAAAGTGATGCCATTATCCCACAGATGACTTGTTCTGGGCATTGTATCATTTATGTAAAAGAGATGGCGCTTCTCCCTTAGCAGCACGTCTGGTAGGTGTGGATAGCTTTCAAATGACAAAAGTTTTATAATAAATTTCAGATGGTCTGCTTGAAAAGGACTTGTGTCTCTTGGCAGCTGTTAAAGAGGCATCTGATACTTTGTTTAAGTCTGCCTTTTCTTTTCTGCTTTTTTTTTTTGTAATCACCATGATACGTCTTAATTAACCAATCATATAAATATTATTATTATTGTTGTGGGTATGATTATGATTATGATTATAATTATTTAGAACTTGTCCCTCTGGCCTATAAATTGTTGATTCGAAAGTCTGTATTTGTTTAGCAAATCTCATCTCAGCTATCACTCACAAAGCTAAAGTTCAATGTAGCTTAAAGCAGCATTTCTATTTAATTAGGGTAAGACTTAAAAATAACCTGTTATATATTTGTGTTTACAAAGGAAACTTTAGAGTTTTATCCTCATTATTACATATAAAGTCTTGCTTGTTAAACATTGAAAAAGTAATTTCTTCCACAATATTTGCCTTTTAGCTGGGTCAATATCACAGGATTTTGGCTTTCGATTTGCATTGTCCAATGTTCAAAATAGTAGATATGTTAATTACAGAATTACTAAATGATTAATATGAAATATATTGGAGCAACATAATTAAGATCTAGAAATATAGACATCATTTGGAATGGTGAGTATTTTCTATGAAGATAAAATTTTAAATAAAAAAATTATATTTGAAAAATAACACATTGAAAATTTACATGACGATTCAGTCATAACTAAGAAGTAGAGTAAACAGAAAGTCCCAAAGGAAAATCTCAGCAATATATTCACCACAAAAGGCATTGTCATTTAGGCTCATTTAGGAAAAAGAAGAATGATAGTTACGATTTCACTGTGTGCAATAATAATTGGTAACCTTTATGCAGCACTTTATAAGTGACAAACACTATACTAAGTTCTTTATATATGCCATTTTATTCAAAATTCACAATTAAGGATGAAGTTACTCCAATTATTCCACCTATCATCAAGGAAACTGAGTCAATGAGAGGTTGAAAAAATTACTAATCAGATAGTATTTGGCATATTGTTAGATAGGACAAGGGTTTCAAGATCTGGGTGATTCTTACTAAATGCTATTCTTGCTATATGCTAAAATGTAGCACAGTATTTTGCAGAGGCAGCTGCAACAAGATGAGCTGGACCAGGACTGCAGCAGGATAAGTTTAGCCAACTGCAAAGAAGAAATCAGGATGTAATTAACTAAACATTGGATATAACCAATGGCTAAGCCTGCCTTTGAGGATAGCTTTGGATGTGAATCCACTGTCTCCTGTACTTGTGGCAAGTAAATAAAACTACCTGAGGACAATCACATCGTGTTCTTAAATAGAACACCTGAAGCTGTGAACCCCTTGAATTTGGTAACAATATTGCATAAGTTTGGGAATAACGATCAGAAAGAAGTTTGCTGGAATTGAGCATATTTGAAAAAGTGAGATCAGGATATTAAAACTTAAAAAAAAATGTTCAATTACTTGTTTATTTGTTTATGGTCTTCCTCCTCTACTAGATACCAAATACATAAGCACAGGCCCAGATGTGTCCGGTTTAAGATCATATCTCAAATGCCTAGCATACCTGGGATAGAGTATGTACTCAATATATTTTCCGCCAGACTCAATAAAATTAAAAAAAATTTCGTACTCTATGCTATACTTTGGGATCCAAGATAGCTGTCCAATGATAATTTAAGAGCTGTTCCATGAAAGATTAGATTTATTCTCTATGCTAGTAATAGAAAGAAAACAGAGAAAAAGTTTAATTTAAAGAAAAAACTTTAATAATCATCATTGCCCAAAAACAGAGTAGGTAGAGTGAGGAGCTGTTATTTCACTGTCACTAGATGTTCCTGCACAATCTGAATATAACTTTTCAAGGGTAGTGAAAAAGCATTTTACTCTTCAAGTTGGCAATAGGTGTCCTAGGCATTAAGGTCATCGATAGACCAAATCCTCTGGTTTTCATTTGCATTCCAGAAAGGAATAAAATGTCTAAAAACTTGTCACAACTTCTAGGAATAGTTTGATGATATTTCAAGTTTAAGTTAGAACTACTTTTATTTGTAACTTTTATATTACTCACAAGTCATTATTATAGCAAAATATTTCAGTAACAAAGTAAATAAATTAGATCATTGAATAGTGATTATTTATATGGGAACAATTGAAATTATACTTCAGAATCTGTCAGATAGACATTACTATATTTACTACAAAATTGCTAAATGTTCCTAATTAATGACTGAAGCTGTAAATGTAAATGTTTGGTTTTTATATGGACCATACAATTTTAAGCAAAATTAATAATTTTTTCCCTTTTGGTACACATTACACAATCACAGACACATACACATTGTTAGAGTCAAACAATATATTTTAGCATATTACATAGCTTAGATATAGAAATTAAACATTTCTATTTCCATAAAGTCATAAGGAACTAAAGCCTAAAATAAAGATATGTGGTGTTGAATACTGGTAACATTCCTTGATAGGTAGGGTCCATATTTGGGAAAGGAGATATGAGATTTTTTTTTTTAACATTATGATTTGTAGTGTTTTCTGCAAAGCTTTTAAAAAATAAAAAGAGTAAGAATTACAGTTGCTGAGAATTCCAAACTATAACTGATAACATAAAGAGTATAGAAAATTTTTATAAGGCTTGAAGGATTAATCCTCAAGAATATTAAAAGAATTAAATGACTAGCTTGTTATTTTTAGGTAATCAAGATGGATAGACTGATTGTTGGGGAAAAGAAATGAACAAAATAGAATTATAGAATAAAATTTTAAATGTATAATGTTCAATGTTGAAGTTATTATATTTCTACAGGTCAGAGACTATATTCTACTTAAAGTTTGCTTTATATTCTTCCAACAAAATGTTTTATAGATAATTGGTGCCTTAAATTGTTGAACATTTGTATGGATATTTAAAAATATGTAATGATTCTACAGAAGTCACCAAAAAACTCCATCAAGTTTTTTAAACTATTTTTCATTGCCTATGGGAATTTAGTCATTTTTTACTAAATATACATTAAGCTCTCGGTAACTATCAGAAACTTTGTAAATGCCAAAGATATATAAATCAGCTGTCCTCAACCTTTTTGGCACCAGAGACTGGTGCTCCTATGAAAATCTAATGTCTGATGATCTGAGGTGGAGCTGACGTGGTGGTGTTAGTGCTGGGGAGCAGCTGCAAACACAAATGAAGCTTCACTCACTTGCCCACCACTCACCTCCTGCTGTGCGGCCTGGTTCTTAACAGGCCACGGACCAGCACCAGTCTGTGGCCCGGGGATTGGGGACTCCTGATATAAATGAATAAGACAAAAAGTCCAGGCTTTTAAAGATTTCAAAGTCTTCTGGGGACCAAAGACAGAGTGTCCAAAAAGTATGTTACAACTACTATAATGAAATAAGAACCTGTACATCGAGATTTCCATTATAGGGATGATTTTTATTTGCTGGTGAGGAATGCAACAGAATTGGTTAGGAAAAATGAAGGTGACATTTGAGTTTCAAACAATCTAAAAAAATAAGCAGGAATTGGCAAGGGAGATACTATAAGAGCGTGAAAGTGCATAGCTTGTTCAAAAAACCCTTGAAATATAAATTTCCAAGAAGCATATGAAGGCTGGGTCACTGTATTAGTATACATGGTGCTTAGAGCCAAATCATGAATACTCATATGTAATGATGACTATGGATTTTAGCCTTCAAAGTATTTAATGAAAGAATCAAAGAACTTTTATTTAGAAGAACTCAAATTGATTTAATTATTTTGAAAGCTAATGCTGGCCATTCTAGAGATGGTCTAGGGTAGAGGAACAGTGTAAACAAGTAGGCCAGAAAGCAGGACTGTAATATAGTTTTAAAATGATTATAAGACACTTTTTGTGAGTGTGTTCATATTTCAAGAAGCATGTCTATTGGCATGCGATGATTTTAAATCAGTTTAGGTAGGTCGAAATAACATTTTCTAGAATTCATTTTCCTGTGTAATTCCATGAAAGGTTGGTCATAAGGAAATTTCCATAAGATTTAAAAAAAACAATCATTATGTTGTTAAAGTAAATGTAGGACACAAAGGGTTGTTTCTGCTCATGCACATTGTCATTATTCTTCCCCTTTTTATGCTTATATTTTCTACCTGAGCCTAAAGCAAGTGTCACATGTTCTCGGTGTCTGTTAAAGGAGAACCTCGGTTTTGGAATTGAATAAATTTTTCGTCAATCTATTGCTGAAAAACAAGCCACCCCAAACTTAATGGCATAAAACAATCATTTTATTGTGTCCACTAACTTATGGTTCAGGAGTATGGGCAGAGCTCAGTGTGGATAGCTTGTCTTCACATCATGATAATTGGGACCCAGGTAAAGTAAGTTCAAATAGCTGGATATGGCTGGTATGGTTGAACTAGATAATATGTTTGGACCTTGATTCTGGTTGCCATCTGTATCCAATAACTCTCCGTACCGTCATTGCTGGGACTGGAATATGCAAAAGAACCTCTTCACTCATTTGTTTAGTACCTGGTCTAGAATTCATGTAAAGCTGATGGTTGACTGGGCTTCTTTTTTTCTGGTCTTTTCATGCAGTCTCTCCATGTGAGTTTCCTCGTTATTTGGTAAATGATAGACTTCTTTCCCGATAGTCAAGTTTCTTTTTAAAATGAGAAGTTGAAGAATCATCTTCTTTGGGGAATTTTAAGAAAGGACTATTTTAAAGGATAGTTGCAGCTAAGTTTGTTCTGACCTATAGTAAGCATTCTAAGGGACCTGGGTAGAAGCTGCAAAGCTTCTAATGAGTCTTATCTTCCTCCTCTATAATATAAAGGGATCAACCAGTGATCTCTAATATTCCTCTCAATTCTAAAAGTCCACGGATGACTTCAGGAAATACTTGATAAAATATTCCTTGTTAATCTAAATATGAGAATAAAGACAATGTAACACATGCCATGTATCCATGTAACTGCATGATTTAATTTACCTAGATGATCTTTATCTCTTCTCAAAGGAACCATAAACCTGAGATTTTCAGGAATAATCTTATTTTTAAAATTCTAACTATGCCTCCTTATTGTTCATACCACATATTTGAGCACTAAGTGTAAATTTTGATCACTATAAATAGACACATGGTTACTAAGACTCCAAGTTCCCAGAGGACAAGTTTCCAAGAAAAGGAACATTGTCTTTAGCCAAAGGTGTGTGAGAAGTTGTGTTATAGTCCAATGCCAGAATAAAATGAGATGTGTATAATACAGCACAAGAAAGCAGGAAAAAAAGTATATTAAATTCCAAACACAAAAATGACTTCTTACTAATAAATGACTGTGAAAATATATTTTAATTTATAAAAGCCAGTGATGCAGTGTACTTTATGCTGTAATATTTGGGAAAGTACCACTTTGGCTTTTTGAAAATGTTACAGTATAAGATATTCCCTGTTTTCCACATGCTCATAGTCTTTTATATTCTAAAATATTTAATTAGTCCCTAAAAGTGTATAGAATGGGAGCATTTAGCTGAATGTCAACAGAGGTTTTACATATATTTAAAGGCGCAAATATTGTCAGTTTTGAGAAAGAAAATACAAGCAAGAGAGATACTGAGTGATTTTCCCATCATCTAATACAAACATTGTCAAAACTATTATTGAACAATTTTGATTACATAATACAGTCAACTGTCATTTCTTAACTAATGAAATATGAATACAAACCGTTGTTAATTTTTATCCTCATATGAGACCTGCAGCTGGTTTTCATAAAAGTTGAAAAAAAAGAGTGGTTTTGGAATAGTTCTGCTGCCAACAATGTAGCTAAAATAAGACTCATCTTTTCCTGTTGAACAATCCAGCAATTTAATCCCAGTGTAGTAGATGTTAAAGTAGACATAGAGGAAAAAAAAAAAAACCACATAATATCCACTGACTCTGTGAAATGTCAGTATCACAAGGTTTAGTATGAGACCTTCAAAAGCAAATGATAAATGTGTACCTTTGTCAAGTTTTTATGGGTTATGGTCAAGGTCTCTCTGGTCATTTCTTTAAAAGTCAAGTTTCTTTTTAAAATGAGAAGTTGAAGGATCATCTTCTTTGGGGAATTTTAAGAAAGGACTATTTTAAAGGATAGTTGCAGCTAAGTTTGTTCTGTACCTAAGAGAATAAGCAATAGAAATTCCTAATGTCCTATCTAGCCCTATGCTATAATGTAACAATATATGTAATTATGCACATATAATGTAACAAAATCAGAAAATTTTGTAATGGCTAAAATGCCATAGGCTAATAGGCAATAAAACTTTATAAATTCTAAGGCACAATTATTCAGGTCATAAGGGTAAAGCAGAGAAATAATAATATAATTCTGCCAATAAAGTTGCACCTCTAGACAAGTTAACACAGATGACCATCCGGCCATGTCAAGGCAAAGGGTTATTCTTTTTAGTTAAAATAAAATATGCTGTTCTTTGAATTAATGGAATCATTACCTCCCATTCCAATATGTTGTTGCTAAAACTCGAAAATATTTGTTTTCATAACATTTGAAGTAAAGATGGAAGAAATAGAAAACAAAGAGGATAAGGAAGTATTTAAACTTTAAGAGTTTATCCTTGACCAAAATTGTCGTGATGGTAACATAAAATCCAGAATCATTTCCCCACTATTCCATTCATCTATGTCAAAGCTCTCTTAACTATAACCTTTTTCTTCTTTTAATTGAAAATGAATACTGACATTATAAAAATCACAACTAAGATTGGGACAGATGACTGAAATGAAAAATTCCTGTTTTTAGGGTGAAAAAATGTTCTTGAAGGTATGAAATAAATTATTGGTTGGGGCTGTGTTTACATAGGGACAATAGTCTTTTCAGCAACAGACAGAAAAGCTTGCTAGGCTCATAAATCTGAAAAAACAAAAGGAGAACAAACACCTCAGAAAAACCAGCCCCCACCAAATTAAAGAGAGAATAATCTCTCTTATTTAGAACAGAAACATAATGTGACTAACAATATTACATGCAAAAAGTGCATAAAAAACTCTGCTAGCTTAGATAATTGGATTCATTTACAGAGCTTTTTTGGTCTATATATTTTACCATTTGAGATGTTTGTAAAAATTGAAGTGATTCTAGATTTAGCACTTCTCAAAGGCCCCAAAAAGCCAAGACAGCATTGTGTCAATATTAAGAACATGGGTATTCTAAATGAATAAAAATATCTACATAGTATATATAGTGTGTCAATGGCCACCAGCCAAAGACCACCAAGAATATACCTGTAGCTAAATTTCTGGTGAGAAAGATCACACACCATGGGGAACCAGAAGGTCTAAATAAGAGGGTTTTAGAGAGGGATTATTACAGGTTTTTGTGCTTTGGTTAAGTAATTTAGGGGAAGGTTTGAGGAAGCAGAAGTTCACTTTGGTGTGGGTGATATCAGGACGTAAGGAGAATTCTATAATTGCATAGCTTAATAAATCTAATGAGAAGGAGGGAAGGCTGGAGTGAGGCTAAATATGTAATGTGTGAAAAAGTAATGGTCACTCATGTTACACGGGGTGGTGGAAGATATTGTGTGTGGGAGGGGTGCTTAGACAAAATCATAAAGTCATATTTTTTGTCTTATTTTATCAACGTCAAAGTCATCTTGTCTGAGGTTGAGGGTTCTGTTAGACCCTTTATGTCCAAACATCACAACTTGTCAGCTTTAGGTGCAGGTCAGTTCCCAGCTGTCAAAGGAGATTTTCTTTTTCTCAGGTATATATTTAGTTAACCATAAGGTAATAAATAAAAGTGGTCTGAAAAGCACACACACATACACATAAATTAAGTGAATCATCTAATGGACTTATAAATAAATTTAAACACAATTATTGTATTTTATAGAATCCTTATAGAGTATATGTTTGGGGCCAGGAACTTTCTAAATATTCATTCATTTAGTCTCCATAAAGTACATACTGTTTCTAGCTCAGTTATAAATATTAGGAAACTGAGGCATAGAAAGATTAAGCAATTTACCCAAAGATGTACACCTGTAGGTAGTAAAGTTGAAATTTAAATCCAGGTACCTGGATTCAGAATTTAAACTCCCAAGCTGTGCCACAACTAACAGCTAACTCCACTCTTTTAGATTAATTATACATGTGGAATTATTAAGAAAAATTGGAATCTTTTTTTTATCACAACCTATATTGCTTGATTAGGAATGAGATAGGGCAGGCTACTCTGGGTCCAGTTGTTGTACATACTGGCTCCTGTTGAGTCCAGACGGCTGATTAAAAAGGATAGGCCATGCAGAGGACAGAATGGAGACAGAACAAGGTGAGATCAACCTTGACCCAGACCCATTAGATCAAAAATCTGGATTACCTAATTATTTCTGCTTCTCAATTTTTATTTGTTTTTGTCTTAAGGTGTCAATACAGTTAGTTCATGTTGGCCTTTCACACTTAGATGATTATTTCTGTGCTTCCAAACATCTATGTACCTTTCAATGATATTTATTTATTTGATTTGAATTTAAAGATAAAATTAAGTCTTGGATAATGAGTTTGTGCCATTTCAAATGCTGCTTCTGTAGTGCTATTCTACCTGCTCTGCCATGAGTGTGCCAATGCTCATCTTCGTTAACGTTACTTACTTACTAGCCATTATAGTCTGCACAGCTTGCCCACAACTATAATCCATTGTAGTTACCCTTGCCTATAATTTTGGATTCCTCATATAATAAGACCCATGCATTCTGGAAATGTATGCATTTCCTAGGAAGGACTCAGGTCCTTTAGGTTGTGCTACAACATCCATAAGCTGCCAGCACCAGCTCTTCACTATTCATTCCCCTCAAATTTAAGTGCTGAGGTCTTTCACCTGCAGGTTCAGTCCATCACAGTTCCTATGACTTGGAATGAGGCATATTAATATACTCCTCAGCTTTGTTCTGGCTCTGAACTCATTTGTGGTCCAAAGCTTCTGAACTGATGTCTTTGGAATAAATACTAAACATCAAAATACAGGTATACCTCCAAGATATTGCAGGTTCAGTTCCAGGCCACCACAATAAAGTGAGTGTCACGATAAAGCAAGTCGTAATCTTTTTGCTGGAAGAGGTCCTTGCCTTTAATCTGCAAAAAAATACATCTGTGAAGCACAATAAAGTGAAGTGCAGTAAAACAAAGTAGACCTGTGTACAATAAGTTGTTACTTCCTTCTGTCCCACCTTGTGACCCTCATTCCTGTCAGAAAGCTCCTCAAACTGGGTTCCACTAAATATTTAATTTATTTTCTCAAGTGAATCCTGTGTTGAAGATTGTGCTTAACACCAGTCACTGTAGATCACAATAGATCACTATCATTTCAGACATTTTTCTAGACTCTAGAAATAAAACAGGATACAAAGCAAGCAAAAATCTCAACACTTGTTGAGCCTATATTTTAGTGAGACACTAGACTTGCTAAAGTAGGCAATCCCTAAAATAAATAAATCCCAAAATATATGATGGCTCAAATAAAATAGAAAGTTATTTCTCATACAGATTAATAGTCAAAACTGTTCCTTTAGGTCAGAGTAGGGGAGGGACTGCTTTACCCCACACATCCATTCAACATGTGGCTTTCAGATAGTAATGAAATACAATATCCAGTAGACAGAAGGAAAAATGAAATAAAATAAAATAAAATAAAGTAAAATAATAAAATAAAATAGTACATGTGCAATCCATGTATGCTTTTTTCCCTAAGGCTGGAAATAGTGCTATTCACTTCTGCTTATATTTCATTGGCTAGAACTGCCCTTAGACATAGGCACGGTAGGGACTCTGTTTCAGGTCCTGCACCTCAGGGGTCCCATGTTTTAGGATGGCTTATTTGAATATTTTTAGTTCTCCAGATAACTGGTGCTGACTAGTAGTACTTTCCAAGTAGGGTGCCTGCATCCCAGACTAGGTCCTACGTGGATCCTTATTCTCATTTCTTACCTTGTGTTATGCTGTACCCTCTAACTCATGAGTGAGGTTGACTAGATACTGCAAAAAAAAGCTCTAGAATTTAAATCTGTGAGGTCATCCTAACATCCCTTGCTCAGGCTTTGGTTCCTGGAGGATAGCCTGATGAGCAAATTATTCTCACTAGCTGGTATGGTATTTTTTTTGTAGGTTTGCCTGAGGTTAGGGTGCCTGAGTTTAGAGATCTAAGCTACCTACAATTAACACTACCACTTGGGCTTGAGCCACAAGTGTGGGTCCATGCATCAGCTGTTTCTCACCATCGGCTCTCACTGGTGTATATTCTAACTATGGGCTGCAGTACCCATAGGTGTCTTTGATTCTGTGAGCCCCCTCCTGCTGGCACCTAGTACCACATGTTAGGACATCCTCCAAGAGTGGCTATACCTGTCTTTCAAAGGATTTTGAGATTAATGCTCTTCAACGACAAAGCTTCCTCTGATTGTTGTCTTCTTGACATCAATAAATGTGGCGGCACTGTGTTCATCCAAGTCAGTCTTAAGCCAAGACAGAGGACAGATGGACATTTCTTATATAGATGTAACTGCTGTTTTCGGTTCACTCATAGTCCCACTATCTATCCTCTCCACTGATAGTGGTGTGTGGAAGGCAGTGATGTATTCGACATTGAAAGAGGTCACATTTCAAGAATATCGTGATTATGGCTCAAAGAGTTCAAGAGAAGATATCTTGGAAGATGTACTATTATGATTTCTAAATGATAGCTTTAAGATGATCAGATGATGAATCATCTTTCACACTCTTCTGCATTCTCTGCATAATGCCTGCACTTGTGGTCATCATCACTGAAGCACAATAAGATTCTCTGAGAAAGTCATTGAAAGCTGGTAATCTCAGACAGCATGATGGATAATGTAGTGTCTTGAGTAATGATGCAATCAGCTTTAAATAAATGGTATTAGGATCTATAGAGGTGGGTTTAAATACAAACGGTTTCCAAAAAGCCATGGCATCGTTAGTAATAACAGTGTTGCTACTTATCTCTCGAAATGGGAGATAAGAAATTAACCAGGAATGTCACATTTGATGATAAAGAACTTAGAGAGGTTTCTTAATCTTAACAGGAAGAGATGGTGTCTGGATGCTGTAGAGAATATCCACTGCATTTATTGGGCAGAAACCAATACAGAGATAGCTCATCTCAGCCATTTTAAATTTTCATTAATATATCACTATGTTTCACATGGGCCCATGAATTCTGTAATACATTTTTAATCAAATAATTTAAGTAAATGAGGGTCCCACAAAAAAATATTCCCTTGGGTCTCTGCACACCGCAAGTTGGCCATAACTAGAACTTATTCACATGGACACGCCTAAGTAGTGTGTGTGCACATGTGCTAACAAACCTGTCACTGAGAGTGAGACAGTGCATAAGAATATTTAAGTTATCAAGGATATTTGACTACAAAATGTGCTATGGTGAAAAACAAAGTTGAGAAGAGAGCCAGGGAATATCTAATCCACGATAGAACCTTAACACTGGAAGCAAAACCCTGTTTACCATATTGCTGGTTTTGATCTTGGTTTCGTGCATAAGGGACTACTTTCTTATCTCCATATAAACATGCATCTATAGTAAATTCTCCTCTTCTTTGTTTATCTAAATTTAATTCATTGTTTGAAGTCCAGATCGATTAGCATTTATTCAATTAAGCTTTCTCTTCTCATTGATCATTTCCTTCTCTAGTTTTCCTGAGCAATTTGTTTATGCTTCAACTATACTGTCTATCTCATTCTACACTATTTATACTAAATATCGCATTTTATTTGAAGGCAGAATCCATTACTTTCTCTTTCATCTTTGAATATCGTAATGCTTCTCATTGACTTAAGTTTAAGAAGATCTCTACAAATGTTTGTTGAATGACTTTTAGGCCTGTTCACCTTGAAAAGCAACAGAGGATTAGCTCTTTTTAAATAATTGTGTCTTAAGAAAATTAATTCAGTTGAGTTTAAAAAGTTTTGTTGTAAATACATCAGATATTTAGGGTGAATCAATTAGAATATTTATTATTGTCAGCTACCATGGGAATTAGCCAAGAAATATTATTTCTTACCCTCTTTCCCAAAGACTCTTGATTTAGGATAATATTGAATGTAGAGAAAGCAAATAATAATGAAAAAATACAGTAATAATTTATTAAAATATACCTTTTCCGGAGATCAATGATCAATAGATAAAGATATGTTATCAGCCTAGCCCATTATTTTGTCACTAAATATCCACTATTAATAAAATAATTTCTGTCACCTACAAATAAAATTGCTGGGAGACATGCAGGTGCTTGAACTCTAATTCGGGAATACTGATTTTAAATGCCAAATGATCACAATACTTACTATAATATTTGGAGACACAGAGATAGATTTGAGTGCCCATATTGTGAACAGGAAGAAATGTCATGTGGGAAACTGGAAAGTTCACTTTCAAACTCTTTCACGTGGACTATAAGAGCAGCTGTGGCAGAGGCTCAAGAAACATAAAACAGCCAGGAATTCTGATCCTTACCTTTTTTTCCCCATGAGCATCATATTAGTGAAAAGAAAAGGGAACCACTACATAATCTGTCATTTCTGATGTCACGATGCACAACAGCTGCCCCGGAGGGTGGTTTTTCCCAGAGCTGGACCTCTAGGTTTTAAGCTAGAGGTAAACTGACCCATGCTGTGCGTGGTATGGTAGGTCGCCAAACATTCCTTAGAAACAACAGTTCCCACTGCATCAGAAAATGTCCAAGAGTTTACTCAGAGCAATATGCGCAATCCCTTTCATCCTGTAATAAAACTCCTCTGAAACATTTTACAGAGTATCTGGTGACCAAAGGTCAGTAACATTTTGGTGTGTAGATGATTTTAGATCACTTTTAACAGCAGCACTTTCTTTTTTCTAGACTAGCTTGTGCATTTACTATATTTTGCACATTATTATTAATTATATTATTAATTCATTTACCTTGGATGGAGGGAACTAAAATATTACCATTCCATTCCTTTCTTTGATGGGGACTACAAACTGCCTTTTTCCCTCTTTCATCTTTAAACCATTGGCTATAATGTGGCTGCAATGTGGGCATTGATGCTAACCTTCTTTATTACCTAGGAATCCTCTTATGTTCCATACTCATTAGAATGTTCGATATTCCAAATAGTAGTCAGTGCTGGGTCTCACTGCTAACTGCCAAGCCAAACTCCTTCATTGCCCCTGCTTAACATTTGGTTTCTCAGCTTGATGCTATGTGCCTGGCATTTGTTTCTTTCCTTTTATAGCTGTGCGAATTTTGTATGTATACCCAGAGACCTGTTAGCAACAGACCTTTTTGAAAGAACAATAAATAAACTCACTTTGGGTTCATTATATCATACTCAATGTGTAGCCTTAATGTTGATGCAGGAGCAAAATCACAGACAAGCACCCTTTTGAATTTTCTGTTTATGAAAAATGAAGACCGGAGTTTATTGGGGGTGGTAACGTAGGTGGACAAAGAAGGATTTAAGAAATGATAGGACTATTTAAGAAGGTAGGGCTGGAGGAAGACTTGGAGAAGATGCTGGTCAGCTGGAGTATGAGGCTGAATGAGAGGGGGCTATAGTGTTTAAGGCAGCAGACGACTAGAGAAAGGGCTACATTACTTACAAAATGCCTGCAGTTACACACTAGCTAGCAAGGAAATGCAACCCTTGAAATTTCATTCCCCGGAATAAGAAAAACAGAACAGAGACAGAAAATCTTTCATAGTTATATATTTACTCTTTTTTTGGTGGGAATGATCAATATATTACAAAGAGCAGAAATATTTACAATAGGCAATTTCAATAAACTGAGCTAGTGGAAATTTTAAGTGCATGTTTGCATGAACACAGATTAGCAAAGTTCAGCTCCTTTCCAGAAAAAAATCGTAGCCTGGACCAGATAGATTGTTTTGTATTATGTGTGCTGTATCCATTTACTTTCAAATATAACCTTTACCTGTTATTACTACTGTGAGCTGGGCTTAGAATGAAGCATCATTTACTATATAATAAAATAATTCCTGTAACTAACTGGTTACTTTTCAATGATATTTTACTGGGAAATTGTATCTACAAGTGCACTTCTGAGAGACGTGTTTAATTGAACTGCATCTGTTTTAGGCTGTGCTCCTTTTTAATCTGGCAACTCCTAAAAAATGAATAAGTTTGGGATGTTGTTTACTATATTCTAACATTAATATAATGGAAAAAAATAAAATATATTGTCAATTTTTCATGACAGATCTGCAGTCTTAACTCATTCCAGTTTATTGTTATTTTCTATTTCATATTTCTACATACTTTTAAATGTAGAATTTTATATGCACTTCAAATAAAATGCTTTTATTTAATACTTAATAAATCCATACTGTTTTGTCTGCCAGATAGTTAGAAAAATTATATAAAATTTTAATTTATATATAAGTATATACTCTATGAATTAATATAAATATATTTAATTATATATATAATTTATATATAAAACCATCTCCTAACTTACTGAATTTATGTGATTTTATTGAGAATGAAAACAAAAAGTTATGTGAAAGCATCTGTTAATAGACTTTTTTTTACAGCAGGTTGGGGTTCGTAGCACAATTAAGTGGAAGGTTTCCATATACCCTCTTCCCCTACAAACACACAGCCTCCTTCACCTTCAAAACCCCACACTAGAAGTGGTACATTTGTTACAATTGATAAACTTATATTGACACATAATTATCACCCAAAGTCCCTAGTTTACATTAGGGTTCAATCTTAATTTGTAAATTCTATGGTTTTAGGCAAATGTATAACAACATGTATATACCATTTTAGTGTCATACATAGTTGTTTCACTACTCTAAATATCTTCTGCACTCTGTTTATTCATATCTCCTTCTCCCAAACCCTGAAAACCACTGATTCTTTTAATATCTCCATAAATTTGTCTTTTCCAGAACGTCCTATAGTATGTACTCTTTTCAGACTGGCTTCTTTTACTTAGCAATATGTATTTAAGAATCTTCCATGCCTTTTGATACTTGAGGCACATTTATTTTAGCACTCAACAGTATTCCACTATCTGGATATACCACAGTTTATTTATTCATGTACTAAAAGACACCTTTTTTTCTTCCCAGTTTGGATAATTATTTAAAAAGCTACTATAAACATCTGTGTGTAGAGTTTTATGTGGACATAAGTTTTCAGTTTCTTTGGGTAAATATTAAGGAGCACACTTTCTGCCCTGTATGGTAAAAGTGTGTTTAGTTTTAGAAGAAACAGCCAACCTGTCTTCCAAAGTGACTGTCATTTTGCATTCTCAACAGCAATGAATGGGAGTTGCTTTGAATCTTTGTCAGTGTTTCATTTTGCTAATATTTTGGATTTGGGTCATTCTAATAGGCGTGTCTTGGTATCTCATTGGTGTTTTTGTTTGCAATACTCCTGATGATGTATGACATTGGCCATCTTTTGATATGCTTATTTACCACCTGTAATATCTTCTTTGATGAGTTATATGTTCAGATCTGAAGTCATAAATTCTGTTGTTTCTTTTCTTACAGTTGAGTTTAAGAGTTCTTTCTATATTTTGCATAACAGTTCTTTATCAGATACGTCTTGAAAATATTTTCTCCCAAATTTTGGCTTATCTGTTCATTTTCCTGACAATATCTTTTTCAGAGAGAAGTTTTAAATTTTAATGAAGTTCAGCTTATCAATTCTTTCTTTCATAGATTATAGATTGTGCCTTTGATGTTGTATCTAAAAAGTTATCACCATACCCAAGGTCATCTAGAATTTTTTCCTATGTTATGTTCTAGGAGCTTTACAGTTTTACATTTGGGTCTATAACACAGTTTGAGTTAATTTTTGTGAAGAGTGGAAGGTCTGTGTCCAAATTCACTGTTTTGCAACTGAATGTCCAGTAGTTCAGCACTATTTGCTGAAAAGACTACATTTGTTCCATTGCATGACCTTCGTCCCATGTCGAAGATTGGTTGACTGTATTTATGTAGGTCTATTTCTGAGCTCTATATTCTGTTCCATTGATTTGTCTATTCTTTCACCAATACCAGCCACATTGTTTTGATTACTGGTGTTATGTTAAATCATCTCCATCCTTCAATTTTGTTCTTCAATATTGTGTTGGCTATTCTGAATTTTTTGCTTCTCTATTAAAATTGATTTATTAGTATCCACAAAATGACTCTATGAAAAGTTGATTAGAATTGCACTGAATCTAGAGATTTAGCTTGGAAAAACTGACATCTTTGAGTCATCCTACCCCTCAGATAAATCCTACTTGGTCATGAAATATAATTTTTTATACATTTTTAAGTTTGATTGTTAATGTTTCATAGGGGAATTTGCATCTATGTTTATGAGAAATATTTATCTGTAGTTTTCTTGCAATGCCTTTGTTTTGGGTATTATGATAATGCTGATTTCATAAATGAGGTAGGGAGTATCCCCTCTGCTGAGATTGTAGAGAATTGGTATAATTTATACCTTAAATATTTGGTAGGAGTCACAATGAACCCATCTAGGCCTGGTGCTTACTCTTTTGGAAGGTTATTAATTATTAGTTCAATTTAATTAATAAACATAGGCCTATTCAGATTGTCTATGTCTTCTTGTGTGTGTTTTGGCAAACTGTCTTTCAAGGAATTGGTCAATTTTATCCAGGTTATTATATTTGTGAGAATAGAGATGATCATAATACTTTTATTATCTTTTAATACTCTCTATTTAACTGTTAAAAAAGGTCTGGTTTCAAGACATTTTTGTAGTGATTGAGACAATTATTACGTTTAATCAATATTGTTCCTTAATCTCATATAGCTTACAAAATTGGTATGAATAAAAGCAGACCAAGCATAAAATATGAGAAAAAAATAGAGCATTTAGTCTTTTTTTAAGTTCCATAATACGACAGCAACATAAATAGAGTATTAGGGTGTTAAGAATGGTCCTTGCATAATTAATCAACAAGTATTTATATTTTCTTATTTGATTAATGTTGTAGTTAATAAATCTAGAGTAGAGTCAGAAAATTATTTTCTTGGATATTCCTTCCTCAGGTTACCCAGAGTAAAGTTATAGTAAACCACTCTTCCCTATAGCTAAATGCTATTTTTTAAAAGCACATGAGTATTCATAAAGAAATCATTGTTTTCTCACACTTTGTCATTCATTAAATGAAACATGCTTGATAACCATAACATTTTGGAGAGGACATCTTTTGATCTCCACAGTTGTCACTGAATAGATAAATATTAAAAACACTATTATAAAAAGTTAAACAAATAAACAAATTTTTTCTTATGGGGAAAAAGCAATGAGGTATTTTTATGACTTCAAGTAACTTATTTTTGCCTACGTTGATATGTTCCCTGAGATGTTTTCCTATCTTTTCATAGAGAGTATATTGAAGAAAAATCTAAATTATAGTTTCAGATTTTGTTGTTAATAGTGACATCTTAGAAAATAGTTAACGAAACTATTGATCGTAATTTCTTCCCAGGCTATGAGGTCATTCCAAGAAATGAGTTGGAGAAATCAGGCAGTTTAAGGAAGAAAATTAATAGTAATAACATTAGAGAAAGTCCTTTGGGGAAGTAATATTAAGACAATAAGCACCAATTAATTGGGAAAATTCCTACAGTTGAGCTTCTAAGGATAAGTCTTTCACTATATTTTTTCTTACATCAGCTCTATAATAGTAATATTTCATAGTTTTAGAGAACAGTACATTTCATAGGGCCAAAGGAGTGAGATTATCACCATTAATCTCAAAAACACATACAAGCACACGTGTGTACCTCCACACACCAACACAAATATATGTCACACACATTCCACACAGGTTTTCATTTATATCTCCTGTATCCCCCTTAGTGAAGACCTCTGGCTACCTTAATAAAATCAAGCCTAGAGGATCTAAATTTGGCTATAACCATGCAGGGAGAGACCTCTGGACTTTACATACCAGCACTGTGCAAGAAAATTATTTGTGATGATGGAAACATGATATATATATATATATATATATATATATATATATATATATATATATACTGTTCAAGAACATAGCCACTAGTTCCATGTGGCTATTGAGTATGTGGAACGCGACCAGTACGACACAGATAATTTTTTAAATTGTATTTAATTACCTTAATTTAGACTAAAATTTTTACACTGGCTTGTAGTTAGTCACTAACATATTGACAGAATAACATAGACTCTAGATTTCTGTCCCTTATGATTTCCCCAGAAGTGAATTCTGGCTTTACTTCTCTATCAAAATTATACTTAACTCTGACTGAACATTAGATTAGTCCGGGGAGTTTTAAAATTATCAACTTTTTAGCATTGCTTTGATGATTTCATTGTAAATCCAACATCCAGAATAACTGCTATAGCCCAAGTGTAGACTCACAAATCTTTCCTTATCTCTGCTAGTACAGATATAACCATTTTAAGAAGAGTTGTCAAAGCTTTGTGATAACAAGATGAGCATAGACCCAGAGGATGCATCTATCTCAATCAGTGATTATCCAAATATGTTCATTGGAACACTAGATCCATAGGATACTAGTAGAACTTTTGTCATTAATAAGTCTTGGATATTTGGGGTAAAAATAAATAAAATAATTTTCTTTATTATAGAATTTTTAAGAGACTAATATATTGGGAATTTTCAAGAAGGATAAATTGTACCAAGGCTGCTTTTTCCTCACAATTTTCTTGGCCAGGATTTACTGAGAGCCATTCTTCTGGAGTAGTGTTTTGCCAATTATCCTTTGGAAAACAATGATATTGATAATGTGGCTTATGAAATTTAGAAATTATCCTATTACCAATCTGGGAAGACCAAATTTGATCTTACTAAGGAAACTGGCAAGTTACTAAATATATTTATTCTAGTTTCTTTTTAGCTGGCTCCCTCAGTAGACACTGTGTGGTATTCAAATTATTGGTCTCAAAGCTGGGATCTAGATGTCTCAAATTCTAACATTGTTTCTACCATTATTGAGAACTGTGGAGGATATGAAATTTTACCCTTCTTGTAAGCTAACAAATTTGTCAGTCACAGTCTAATAGACTCTGGCAGAAGACATGAAAACTCTTGATTCAGAGACAGAATATTTGTTATGCAAGGTGCAGCAGGTTAAGCATAGTGAACTTCATGTTCATATCAGTTCCTCTTGACCCCAAGTTCCATAGGTGTCATGCAAAGAGGCATGAGAGGACAAGTTTGTGTCACAGTGAGAAATTTAGAGCTTAGGAAACTCATATCTTATGAGTGGTTGTTGTCAAACCTGCCCTACATTTGCCCTGTAAGGAGACATTATTTTTATTTTCCTAACTTGAAAACAAATCTGCCTTCTGATCTGGAAGAAGGCACTATTTCTATTTTCCAAGGCTGTTTGTTATGCCAACATCTTTGGATAAATAGTCTGAGACAAAAACTATCAATGTCTTTTCATAAGAAGTGCAGAAATTGAGAAGACCTATGATGAATTATTTCCTGATATTATTCACTAGCTGCATTAACTCTCTTTTTCAATGGAAATAAGAGTTGAAATAAAAATCACATTTGTTTCATAGAATTCATCAGTGACTTAAATAAAGTGTTCCATGGCAACTAAATAAATCTCAATTCAGCAAAACAATTAAATTTCTATAAAATTTTATAATGGGGCCTAGCTCTCAGTCTTCCAATTTTACTTAATGCTATTATTTATCAAATAATTATTTATATAATTTATGTTATATTAACAAAAATAAACTGTTACTTTCCTATAGCACAGAAACTCCATCAATTCAGAAACCCTCCTGTCTTCCTTTTTTCTTTCCATCTTTTCTGGAAAGGATCTAAGACCCTGAGATCTGACATGTAGCTCTGGCATCAGGAACATGTATTTGGCCCAGTTTCCAGATCTCATTTACTGTGGCTTTGTGAAATTCCCACTAGTTCTTGGATAGTGAAACCTATTGTGCATGGATCTGTGATGAGATACTTATATGTCCCTTCTGATCTTTGAAATTTCCCCCTGAAATTTTATAACTAAAAGCAACAATGACAAAGAAAAAACTAAACAAGCTTCTTTTTTTCCCTCAAACACTTCAGTAACAGTCTTTTCTGCTATGATTTCAAGAATATGCATTAGAACTGAAATCTAAAGTTTCAACACCTAAATTATGTTTTTTGGAGTTCCATAAGAGGGTATAGGAGTTCTCTACAGGGACCTGAAAAATAATTGACATAAAACGGGTAAGAGAAATATATCTCAGTTAATATCTCAGAATGTTTTTTGTTGCATATAAAAGGGCCTTAATATGCAGAGATTATCCTGTATTATCTGAGTAGAACCAATGTAATCACAAGGGTCCTTATAAGAGGGAGACAAGAGGGTCAATGCTACAAAAGGCAAGGTAATTACAGAAGCAGAGAGAAAGAAAGATTGGAAGACACTCACCTGACAGCTTTGAAAATACCAGATGGAACCAAGAGTCAAGACAATTAGGTGGCCTCTTAGAAGCTAAAAAAGGCAAGGAAATAGATTTTCTCCTAGAGTTACCAGAAGGAATATAGCCAGCCCTGCTGATACTTTGATTATAGGATTTCTGACCTCTTTAACTTTATGATAATAAATTCATATTGTTTTAAGATACAGATTTTGTGGCAAATTATTAGAGTAGCCATAGGAAATTAATATAGCATGTTTTCTTGTAAGTCCCTAACTAGGAATGTGATAATACTATGTGTATAGTATTTCATATTTTGGCCAGACTCCGGGACATGGTGCAAATGTGTTGCTAGGATCGAATCTGGAAGCTTAAAAAACGTAATGGTCACATTGAGTAAGATTGAAAATGCCTAAATTGCCAGAGCAGATAATAAAAGGATTAAAGGCCAAAGAAAATGGGTATATTGGAATGGCTGTATTAACTGAGGCCTAAAGATTATGTGAGATCATCCAGAGAATTATGAGAATGTTCATTGAATTATTTTCCATGACCTCAAAGACACACCATTCACTCAAGGCTGTCAGAAATACACTAGTGAGAAATATGCTTAGTAGCAGGCATCGTTAAGAGCTTTAGCTCTCCTCTGAAAGTCAGGGTTAGTAGTATAGAAGCTGTCATAGAACTCAGCTTGCTGAAAGTAATGGGAATGATAATATGGCCCCAGAGGAAAATAGGAGGCAGGTAGCAGTGTTGAATCACCAGAAACCAGGAGGCTATAATTATCATGACAGACAAATTTGGAGTGTCCCCCTTGGCTAAGGAGCCCTGACACATAGAGTCATAAAGAAGTTTCAAAGACCATGGCATCTCTAAGGGTCAAATAAATGACAGCTAACAAAGATACCACTAAATCGTGTGTGTGTGTGTGTGTGTGTGTGTGTGTGTGTGTGTGTGAGAGAGAGAGAGAGAGAGAGAGAGAGAGAGAGAGAGAAAGTGCATGTAGATGTGTAGATGATAAGTGCAAAGCTGAAAGTATTCACTCCGATAAAAATTATCATACTTTACTCAGCTTCCAAATCTGAGTGGATTTTTACACATGGGCCAAAACCTGTAGCCTGAACAGATGACCTGATCCCTAGAAAAAGGACCCCGAAATACCATAGCCAATAAATACTGTAATGATTCTTCCAGTCCTTCATCAAAGAGACCTATGTATGTCTACTTACTTAAATTATTGCACACTGGGTTAAAAGAAATATACATGCATTTCAAGGGTCATTGGACACAGGGTTCAGTTAACATAGATTCTTGCAGATTTTAAGTATTATTATAGGCCTTCCTTAGGTTTAGCTGAAGTAAACTTGTAGAGTCAACACCAGATAAACTGAGTAATTTAAATTAAAAGAAGTGCTCCAAATGATGGGAAGTAAACCCCACGAAGAATTGGGAATCTGATATTTCATCCAAAAAAAAAAAAAAAAAAATGAAGGGGTCCAATGACCAGGGGCATGTCAATGCTTCTATTCCAAAGCAAAAGACAAATTGTTGCGTATTGTATCTCTAATTACAAAAAAAAAAGGAAGCTCAATACTAGAGAAGCCTCTTAAATTCTACAAATAACATATTTCACACCTAGGAATGTTATTCTGGCCCAGACGCAGGGTGATATAGGAGGCTGCCAGTTCAAATGAGAGCTGGAGTAAAAAAGGTCTTGGCACCAGGTTCATGCACAGTGCAAGCACGTCTGCCACTGAGATGATCCAGAATATCATATTGTGTTGGATAT
Organism: Rousettus aegyptiacus; assembly: GCF_014176215.1. Taxonomy (NCBI): domain Eukaryota; kingdom Metazoa; phylum Chordata; class Mammalia; order Chiroptera; family Pteropodidae; genus Rousettus; species Rousettus aegyptiacus. The sequence goes on from NW_023416307.1 coordinate 74,468,009, forward strand.
TTCAGTGGTGGGAAAAGATGCAATGTGGACTTTATGGTAGTTATAAGTGGAAAAATCACAGGCCTCTTTGTTTCTGGAGTAAGGCCATGACATTCTAGCAGAAAATTACACATGTTTTAAAAAATAGCTACTGGCATGCTGTGGGGTCCTGGTCAAAATGGAATGTTTGACCATAAATTACCAGAGAACCTGCTTTACAGTGAAGGACATGTGGAAGGAGCCTTCAAAATGAAAGCCTGTTCATACTTTAGAATTGTCCGGTATAGGTTTAGCTGAAGTAACCTCTCAGAGTCAACACCAGATGAACTAAGTAAACAATTATAACTATGAATGGACAAGTACAGCAACTCTGGCCTGAAAAATATATGGTTACCAAGATCCCAGAATCTTAAGAAATGAAAGAATTTGGGTCATACTGTGAGATTATATAAAAAGACCAGGAGAGGCAATATTTCAGGGTAAGTTATATGCATTGTGGACAGTGGTACCAGTTGCGGCCTCAAGACCAACCTCAGGGAGGCCTTTGACCTCCCTCTTCCATGTTTCTCCTTAGGAAGAGGCACAACCAATGCTTGAAAGAGTTGCTCCCTGAAGCTGTGTGATGAAGTTAAGTTACATGGTCCAAAGAGCGGACTGTGAAGACATAGAGATGAACCATTTAGATTCCCCTTCAAGAGAGAACTTGCTTCCCATTGTGATGAGAGTGATTAGATGACAGCCTCCACCTATTAGCTCATTCAAGCTCCACTACAGATTTCAAGGCCAAGCTCTGTTTCAGAGTGGCTTTCAACCACTAATTGTGAAAGGTGGTAGAAAATAGAATAGCCATTCTTTCCCACACAGGATTCCTCTAATAGGTAACCTTTGTTCTTTTGCTCTATGTTGGGTTAGCAAAGACCTTGTTGGGTCGGCAATAATGTCTGACAACCACTCCTATTCAATCCTGCTTCCACCCCCTTTCTTCCACAGGTATTTCTTACCAATAAGTCTTTCACACACTTAACATCACCTTAGCAATTACTTCCCAGAGAAACCAGCCTGACTCAACTAGCTAATCTCCATATATTATCTGATGTAAATAAGGAATGGTCTTTTAGAGGATTATACTACTACCATATTATTTTGTTCTAATACCATACTATTTTGCAACTACATTAGTAAGAAGCCATGATATTGGAATGACAATTTTAACATGTAGTTATCTAGTTGTGAAAGTCAAGCTTGTGTTTTAGTAAAAATTGTATTTTATATATATATATATACACACACACATACATGTATGTACGTATATATGTGTATATACGTGAGAATATATATATACACACATATGAAAGAGAGACAATGATGTGAAATATTTTAGTCAGTCTCATGAAATATTACCATACTGCCAACAGAGGATAAAAAATAACAAAAGGAAAATTTATGACTGAATAATGAAGCAATCAGTTTTCGACTTCTTAGGTAAAAGAGCCATAACCTCGTAAACTTGTATTAACAGCTATCTTCTAGTAAAGAAGAAGAAAAAATAATATTCATGGTTAACACCTAAAAATTGAGACAAATGTAAATTTAAAGCACAACAAAGGAAGAAGAGAAAATATATTCAGACCTTTAGCTCAACCCCATGAATCATTTTAAACAGAAATTTATAATTTCAAATAACTGAAATACAAATTAATACAAAAATTATTTTCTAAGATATGAAAGAGCCCTTAATTTTCACTATTCAATAATACAAAATTGATTTGAAATACGCTTGGACCAAGTTTTAATTTTTTCATATAAAAAGAAAATATAATTAATTTTATTCTCCCATAGTTATGATGAGTATAATTTATTAAACTCAGAAAGAGCATATGTTCATAGAAATTATGCTCTTTATAATTTTGGAGGTATAAACACTCTTTGAGGCATTTTATTATCATGCCTTCAGTGGTATTTATCATTTCATGGGCAAAAGGCAATTAAAAAGGTTCAAACATTAAAATTTCAATTTATGTATAGACTTATTACAGAAATAATGTATATACAATGTGATTTCTCTATTACATCTTCCCTTGAGCAGCTTTTCTGTAACTATCATTTATGGTTTTACGTCTTCTGGAGAATGAGTTTTTGACATTTGATTATTTCAATAAAAAGACTTTATTTGAAAAATTAGAGTTGTAGATGTTGACATTATCAAAGGATTGAATTAAATCAGGTTTGGAATACAAGTTTAGTCAAATTATTTCTAGAACATTCAAAAATTTTGTCCCTTATTACATTAAAAAAATGAATGCGATCCAGTGTAAAACAATGATGAAAAGGTCAAAACAAAAAGTTACTTTCCTTTATTTAAATGTGTTCTGTAATTAATAGTTTTTAACTTTCTATAACTTGACAATTTCTACATAAGAAATGTAAATTTTAAATAATAGGCTTCTAATAAATTAAATATTTTGTCTATCAGTAGCCTATTTGTTCACTGTAGCTTGCATTTATAACAAAGAAGTAAAGATGTTGGAGCCCTTTAATTAGAATCAGGAAAAATAAAGCAAAGTAAAAACTTACTTAATAAGTAAACTCTAAGTTGAGAAAGGTTATTTAAGAAGGCCATTGATCAAATCACTCTTCACTTCAGAGACGACAGAGGTATTAATATACAGTAGTTTGGTGGACTCAGGAAGTAATTAAATCCTAAAATAGGGGAAAAAATTGCTAGAATGTCTCTCCTTAGAAATATTTAAAGCTAGAGTAGATCTTTATCTTTGGGTATTTTTTTTAACTTTACAAGTCTTTGATTGGAATATCTGTGGTATTTATTTCTTAAAATTACTTCAACAGTTTCCATCAACTGAGTTTAAAAAAATGTATGCTACTTTTAAAAGTCAATTGGCTATTTCTTGGAGCAGCTTTAGGTTACAGAAAAGTTGAGCAGAAAGTTCAGAGTTCCATTTACTGCATCTCCTCTTTACCTGCTGCACACAATTTCTTCTATTATTAACATCTTACATTAGTGTGGTGTATTTGATACAACTGATAAACCAACATTTATCCATTATTATTGATTTAAATTTATAGTTTACACTTCAGTTCTATGGGTGTTGAAAAATTCATAATATCATGTATCTACCATACATGCAGTAATTTTACTAATCAAAAAAGCCCCTGCTCTACTCCTCCCTGGCAACCACTGATCATTTTACTGTCTCTGTAAGTTTTCCTTTTCCAGAATGTCGTATGGTTGGAATCATACCATGCTAACATTTTCAGACTGGTGCTTCTTTTTCCATGCTGGATCTTCCATCCCTGCTTTGTGTATCAGCATGTCTCTTAAAATAAAAAGTCGAGAGACTTAGAAAGCATATGCTTTAATAAGGGGTCCTCATCCCCCAGGCTGCAGACCAATACCCAGGCTGTTACTGGTCTGGTCCATGGCCTGTTAGGAACCAGGCTGCATAGCAGGAGTTAAGCAGCGGGCCAGGGAGCAAAGCTTCATCTGTATTTGCAGCCACTCAGCACTAGCATCACTGCTTTAGCTCCACCTCAGATCATCAGGCATTAGATTCTCATAGGAGCACTGGTTCCTCGTGCCGAAAAAGTTGAGGATCACTTCTTTAATACATGTGATACTTATATTTAAGAACCTAATTCCATAAGTTTTATCCAAATGTTTAAGAAAACTAATGATAATAACATGAAGTTCCACCTAGAAGATCAAATATGAATTTATTTTGAATTACAACCTACATCAAGATAAGCCTTTTATATGCTAATATACAGTTGTATTTGGTATGTTTAAGCTACAAAGGACTGCTTTCATCTTTTTTAGTAAATAACATCTGTTGTAAAACATTTTTTCTTTTGAATTTATATACAACCTGAAATAAAATATTACTAATATGTCAGCTATATTGTTTATGATCTTCTCCCTTAATTTTGCTGTCTGTAGTGAAATACACCACTTAAATATTGTCAAGGTTTCTGGGTTTTGTTTTGTTTTTGAATTTTGATCTTTTTTTTCTCATAATTGTTTAAAATATTCTATTGCTCTCAAGTTTTGAATATGGTGGTTATTTGAGACTATAACTATAATGACTACATAAAGAAAATACTATTTTTATGTTGTACTCTGTTCATGAGACCAGAAGAACTCTTCCATGATCACCATAACTTCAAATTATCTGTTTCTTTCTATTAAATGTAAACATGAGAGTTATATTTTTTTAATATTTAAAAAATACAGTGTAGTCAATAAGATATAGAAGGTTTGTGAGTACTAATTTACCTTCCTATTAGTTAAATGGAATAGCTTCAGGGAGGCAGAACAATATTTTTTTTCCTCAAGCTCATTCCTGAAAGAGTTTTCCAGAAATTATAGAGAAAAATTATTTGAGACAAAAAATTAAAGATATTTTGACTAAAACATTCTGTACATCTTGATTCCTCTCCTATCCTGTTATAGAATTAGAAGACATTATCTTTATAGCTACAATAGCTAGGATGTAGTGTGCTTTGTAGAATAAGAGCAGACCAGTGATTTTTAACACATCAAAGAATAATACCTAAATAATTTCTATGTTTGCTAGTTATGTTTTCTGAACTGCTGTGTCTACATATATTGTCTTATTTTTAATATTCACATAAACTCTATATAAAGAAGGCCCTAGCATTATACCTATTTTATAGATGAAGAAAATGATGACACGTTTACCTTTTGCAGAGACATCCTGAGAGAGTAGTATTCAAACTAAAGCAGTATCAGACCTGGGGCTACTCACTTAAGGTCTACAATGTTGCTTGATTTTTACTTTTTTTTTCATTATGTAAATAAAATGTTACAGAAAAATGTATTTAAGCTAATGTGAATCTTTCAAAGAAGTGTTATAGAAGTTATTTAATTTCAAAGCAGATGAGGTAAATAGATAACAAAAAATTAATACATCCTTTTAGAATGTAGATCTAATTGGCTATGCCACATGTTTTTATAGGACCTCTTCTTCAGAAGATTAATAAAACTTCCATTTTGCTCATTATAAATTCATTCTTTATTTAAAAGGGCATAAGCTAGCCATATAATGTTTAAAACATAAATGGTTGTACATTTTGTTGACTGCCTACCTATCTCCAAGGTAGTGATTTATAAAAACATATTTAATTTACATTCATAAAAAGATAAAAATTTCAATGTGAAATGAGGCTTGGAGGGTCCTTGACATCTCAAACGTGGATGTTTATAAGAATATTTTTTGTTTCTCTTTTTTTCCTGCAGAATTTACCATTCTCCCTTTTCCCTTCTCTGGATCTTACAAATGTTAAGAAGCTTTGTGATATATTCAAACTTTTATAATCACATAATCACAGATGTGAGTTATTGTCATGTCTCAGAGATATACACATATCCATGAAGGCAAAAGATAAGAAAAGAGAGTAGGAGAGTCCTAGGCTCCTTTATAAGTGGTGATGGTTACTTTTATGTGCTAACTTGGCTAGGCCACAGTACCCAGATATTTGATCAAAAACCAGTCTTGATGTTTCTGTAAAGGTATTTTTAAATTGGATTATTAACATTTAAATCAGTGGATTTTGAGTGAAGCAGATTGTACTTCATAATGTGGGTGTGCCTCATCCAATCAGTTGAAGATCTTTACCCACTTCTCGCTGTGGGGTTAATTCAAACATTGCCCCTCCATAGACACAGGAGCCAAAGAGAACTGCTCAGTCAGCAGCCTCAAGGAGGACAATAAACAAAGCATTCCCAGGGGCTGTGATTGACCCCAAGAACACTTCTCGTTGTTCCCATGGGCACTATAAGCCCTTTCAGCTGTTCCCATGGACATTCTCTCCCTGCTCCACTGGAGAACACTGCAAGTCTGGTCCTCCGCAACACTAGCTAGGTAGCACGCCTGGCTGTCATCCACGGGGGAAGACCCTTGATCCCCAGGATGAGGCAATCTCCCTCCCCTCTGCTCGCATATAAAACAATGCCTGCTCTTGACTGGCTGCCTTTTCCTGTAGCTCCAACCAAGTATTGAAGCTTCCCTGCCTTGTGAGTAATACGTGGTATGTCTCACTCTGCTGGCCCTCCTTATGGTTTTTTCAGAATATCCAAAGTCCAGATGCAGTTTTCTGGCCTGTAGCCCCTGCGTTACACCCATTTAGAACAACAACAACAAAAAAAAAGTGCTGTTCGCTGCCAGTATTAATTTAATTTTGCATAAACACACTCTTTGAGGCTAAAGTAGATCTGACTGGTTTTCAATGTGAAAATACAGTATAAAAACTGTTCTTGGAGTTATTTCTAAGCAGAATTTATCTCTAATCCTAATGTAACAGAAATATATATGTAAGTCAGGTTCATCAAATGTATCTTTGGCTAATAACTGTTTGAGCACAATGTTAACATTACACACAGGAATGCTACATTTTCTAGGATTTGACATTTTCAGTGATCAAGAATTACATATTTTGTAAATGGAAATACCACTATTAAAAACAGAATGTTATAAATAGAATAATGCCATTTGTCCAAAGATTATTGATATACTATAGCGATATGAAAATAGTGTGAAACAAGATATTTCATGGCAAACTTTTGGGGTAAGGTTAGGATTGTAATCCATGAGTTATCTTGGGGTAAACGCTGCAGCCACAAGTGCCACCAGCAAGTATTCTCGGAGTAAACAGGAAATAGGTTAAGAGGAAAAAGACTGAGGTCTCCTGAGGCAAAGAGAAATCTGTCTTTAGACTGCCTTTGGACTAAAGCAACAACATCAACTCTTCCTTGGGCCTACCATGCAGATTTGGAACTTGGCAGCCTCCACAGTTGAGTAAGCTAATTCCTTAAAATCTCCTCTTTCGGTCACTCTTGCTCTCGATTTCTCTATACATACATACATACATAAATACATACATCAATGTTAAGAATGTCCAAACCTATAAAGAATTTTTATAAAAAATTTATTGGAGCCTAACAAGATACATCTGGAAGCAAGATCTCAACAGATTGAGATAAATGCTTCCAAGAATAATGGTTTGCTGTTTCTTTTAATGCATTTGATATTAAAGAGAGAACATAAGGAAGAATTGCATAAAGGTAGGAGGAAGCAATGTGGGAATTCGATTACAGGGTAGTAAAGATTATATGCTCTCTTGAGGGATCTAATAGGGTGGTCAGGTATTAGAAGGAGGAGTCTAAAAGGGGTCATTTCAAAGGTGTGTTAACCTAGATGCACAGAAACAATGGACAGGGCTTGCTAAAGACAAATAGAAACATTTTAGTACAGAAGTTGTATGCCTGGGGCATGACTAGTCTAGGTAGGAATTATAATGAAATCACCCTTTGAGGTTACTTTCCATAGAACCCCTTTATAGAGCACATATATACACATGCACATACATATACATACCTCCTACTATTCTGTTTCTTTAGAGAACCCTAATACATAATAATAATTTTTAAAATGTGAGAGAGGAGTAGGTTATTGAATACTCAAAAGATTTTAAAAAAAATATTCACTACTAAAGTTGGTCATGAACAAGCCTGATTTCCAATATAAGGCTAATGAAAGCAAACACAAACTTGGGGCTTCAAAATAAAGCACTGTCAAGTATCTTAATATAAATCTCAAATAACATAGTTTACTTTGTTTTACAGTTTCTCTTCTCAGCAATTGACTTGCATGTGTTATCTAATTTTTCTAACAAGTGAAATCTTTGGTGTTGTTATATGGTCAATTTATAACACCTAAGGGAGAATTACACATTTTATAGGCTGTATTCTCAAATAGGCTAGGTAGAATTCTGTTGCTAATATCATCCACATTTATTACTTTCTTCCTAATATGTTACAAATCTCTTAGGCTTCAGTGTTGTTTATTTTTCTAGTAACTCCTCTAGAAAAAAATAGTTTCTAAGTACTTAATTTTTTTAAACCCAAGATCATCTAAAATGAGATGCTTTCATAGAACTAGCATTTTCAGGTATAAATTTTTATCATAGAATAAGAAAGTCTTTATATTTTAATGGCATTTATATTTTCCTTTTACCTACAAAAGGAAATCAAATATTAGATTTAACCAGAGGAACATAGCGATTTTTCTGCTTTTCCTGTGGCTATTTTTTCTTGAAGACTTGTGCTCTCCATGTGTTATATAATTCTCTGTAGCCTTACTAGAGCTGAGATAGTTTCATTACTGAAATAATTTATATTTTCCTTTACAGTCTATTTCTATCATTCAACATTTTTATAATCAAAGTACTTAGTATTATCCAGCTCATTCTTCCAAGTTCTTACCCTCTGGCATTAAAATATTTCAAGACTCTGATAATATGTCAGTTTAGAATCATCCAGGAGCAAGGATTTGCTGAGTTAGATAAGATTTGATACCATCAACCTAATAACCCTCTAAATTTCTACAGCATGAGATGACATGTGCCAGGATATGCGCACATATAAACATATATATATTGAGTTTGTTAACTTATTACAGATTTATCAGATTCAAATGGAAGTGATCATTAACCATTCTTTTTTTATTTTTGCCTTTTTTAATCAAAAACATTGCTCTATTTCCAGGCTTCCAGTCAAGATGGAGGAGTAGGGAAATACTGTGCTACTGTGCTCACTTCATCCCATGATCACCTCAAGATTACATCTACACTGTAGAATAACAGTCATTAACAAAAGCCTAAAGTCTAGCTAAATGGAAGTCCTAATACTAAGGATATACAGAAGAAACCACCTTGAGACCGATAGGAGGGGCAGTGATACAGAAGAGGCTGGTTTCACACACATGTGTAGCAGTTAAAAATAGGGAGGGCTATCTAGGCTGCAGACGTACCCGCAAGGAGTGAAATGTCCAAGCCCTACACTAGGCTCCCCAGCCCCAGGTTCTAGTACCAGGAAGAGAAATTCTCCTAACTTCTAGCTGTGAAAACCAGCAGAGATTATGGTTAAGTGAAACAGAGGGCTGCTGGACTGCCAGCGATTCTCTTAAAAGGTCCATGCACAACCTACTTGCTGAAGGACTTACTCAATCTGAGGTCCAGGGCTGAGGCAACACCTTGAAAAGTAACAGGAACTTATGGGGAGGAACTGAATTATCTTGTTTCAGGGCAAGTGCTGGAAGAAGCAGCTTTCTCCCAGACAGAACTGCTGGCAGAGGCCATCATCTTTAGTTCAGCCTCCCACCACCTGGCCTGCACACACAGGTGGGCACCATATCTAGGCTCCATAAACCTAGCTAACACTGTTTTCCCTGCCGTGATGAGTCCCTGATACTCTTCCCTCCCAATTTACAGGTCTACCCAGTGGCTTTTTCATACAAACACCTTTCCTTGGCTCCTGCTGTGGTCTTTCCTAAAATCTCTGAAAGGTTCACAAACCCAAAATAAGAAGCATTTGGCATTGGCATGCCCTGTGTCCTCTTGTTAAGCAGTCCCGAGCCTGGCACTAGCAGCAGCTGGTCTGAATTCAGAATCTAGCCTTTCAGGCACCTTCCAACTCAGCACTGGTAGCAAACATCTGCATATCATTTTGCAGCTTATACCAAGTGGCCCCAGGCAGGGCACAAGCAGTGGTTGAATTTGGCCTGCAACAGAGCCATTTCCAATAGGCCTCAGAATCAACACACTCAGAGACCAGCTTCTGACAATATCAGAGCACCACTGAACCACCTCCACAAACCACATACCCAAAGAGACAGACTTGATAGGCATAAGAGCCCAGATCTAGCTTCATAGTTAGTCCCTACACAATAGCTCCTTCACTGAAGCCACAGCTAGTAATCACAATCAGCCTGAACGTCAATCCCTCCAAATCACATGCCAACAGCAATCAAGGTTCAACTACAACAGGAGGGCACTCACAACCCACACAAGGGTCACACCTAGAGCGTCTGTCTCAGGTAACCAGTGAGACTGTGCCACTGGGTCCCAGAGAACCCATACTACAAAGAGCCACTCAACAAATACTGGGAGAAATAATAGCCCTACCTAAAACATAGAAACACACAGAGAAATAGCCAAAATGGGGAGTCAAAGAAACATGTCCCAAATAAAATGACAGAACAAAGCTTCAGAAAAATAAGTAAACAAAATGGAGACCAGCAATCTACCGGATGCAGAATTCAAAACATTGTTTATAAGGTTGCTCAATGATCTCAGTGAGAATTTCAACACAGAAATAATAACTGTAAAAAAGAACCAGTCAGAAACAAAGAATACAATAACTGAAATAAAGATTACATTAGAGGGGATCAACAATAGGTTAGATAAAGCAGAGGATCAGATCAGCTATGTGGAAGATAAGGTATCAGAAAACACCCAATTGGAACAGTAAAAATAGAAAAAAAAATCCAAAAATATAAGGATAGTTTAAGAATCCTGAGATTACATCAAGGATGCCAAGATTTGGATCATAAGGGTGCCAAAAAAAAGAAGAAAAAGAGCAAGGAATTGAAAAATTATTTTAAAAAATAATGACAGAAAACTCCCTATTCTGGAGAAGGAAATAAACATATAAATCCGGGAAGTACAGAGACCAAAGAAGAAGAACCCAAACAAACCCACACCAAATTAAAATGCCAAAGGTTAAAGACAAAGAAGGACTCCTAAAAGCAGCAAAAGGAAGGCAACTAGTTACTTATAAGGAGCTTCATAAGACTATCAGTTGATTTCTCAACAGAAACTTTGCAAGCTAGAAGGAATTGTCATGAAATATTCAAAGTGATGAAAAGCAAGAACTTGCAACCAAGATTACACTACATAGCAAAGCTGTCAATTAGAATTGAAGGGCAGATAAAGAACTTCCCAGATAAGAAAAAGTTTAAAGAGTTAATCAACACAAAATCAGTATTACAAGAAATGTTAAAGGGACTTCCTTAAGAAAAAAAATCAAAAATATGAATAATAAAATGGCAACAACTACATATCCAGCCAAATGTGCTTTAAATATAAATAGATTAAATTATCTAGTCAAAAGGTATAGGGTGGCTGAATGGATAAGGAAACAAAACCCTTATATATGCTTCCTACAAGAGACTCTCTTCAGATCAAAAAAACAAAACAAAACAAAACAAAATACATACAGATGGAAAGTAAAGGGATAGAGAAATATATTTCATGAAAATGAAAAGAAACAAAAAAGCTGGGTTAGCAATACTTATATCAGACAAAATATACTTTAAAACAAAGGATATAACAAGAGACAAAGAAGCGTCAGTAATTTCACTTCTGGGTATTTATTTGAAGAAATCCAAAATACTAATTTGAAAAGACTTGTGCATCCCTATATTCACTGCAGCATTATTTATAACAGCTAAGATATGGAAGCAACCAAAGTGTCCATCAATAGATGAAAAGGTAAAGAAGAAGCACATACATACAATGGAACATTTCTTAGCCATAAAAAAATAATAACATCTTGCCATTTGCAACCCACAAACAGATGGGTCATTCGTGGCAACTAGACTCAGGTTTCAGTGTGTAACGTACGGCTTGTATACTGAGTGACATAAGTCATACAGAGAAAGAAAATGCTATGTGATTTCACTTATATCTGGAATTTAAAAAACAAAATGAATGAACAAACAAAACAGAAACAAACTCACAGATACAGAGAACATTTGGATGTTTGTCATATGGGAAGAGAGTGAAGGGAGGGAAATAACTAAGAGGCACAAATTGGTAGTTACAAAATAGTCATGGGGATATAAAGTATAGCATAGGGAATATAGTCAATAATATTGTTAAGAAGTATGTATGGTGTTACATGGATGCTAGATTTATTGGGATGATCACTTTGTAAGTTATGTAAATGTCTAATCACTATGTTGTACACCTGAAACTAATATAATATTGTGTGTCAACTGTAATTGAAAAATTAAAAAATTATTTTAAAAAATTTATTGCCTCACAGTAAAGTTAGAAATGTTGAACAGCTTTTAGAATTTTAGGAAGTTATCTCATAAATTAAGAATAACAGTTTAATTACCCCCCCCACACACACACGCGCACACAAAATTGGACCACTCAAAATTAAATCTGCCACCACAGTGATTTTCTTGAATTAATTCACCAGTTTTATCATAGAATCACTTAAAATTCTTAAGCAAATTATTTTGAAAATCAATTTAAATTAGTCTCAGATTTCCTTTTTTAAATTCAGGCCACATATCCATTTCTATTGTTTTAATAATTAAATTTATTTAAAGTTTTTAAATTTTTTTTTGTTACCTTTACTGCCAATTTATCTCAGATTATCTACCAAATATGGACTCTCTATCCTAGTCCTTGATCTATAGCTTTCTGCATTGATCAGCATATTAGCCAAGGTCCAGTTTTTAGGAAAAAGAACACACTTTAGATATTTTTAAAAGAAAGAGATTTAATAGAGTGTTGGGTACTTATGAAATTGTTAGAACTGGAACATAGAATTTTAGGCTAGCACTAGCTTTCCAATGCAATTTCTGTCATAAAAAGAGATATGGAAAAACAAGTAGTCATCCTAGAACTTGACTTCAAGACCAAAACCCCACATATGTTGTTTCGGCTAGGCCATGTTGCAATTAAAAAAAAAGATTAAAAATGTCAAAATCCCATTGGGTTAATACAATAAAACCTGTCTTTTACTAGTACAAAGTCCACTGTAAGCCATGGAGATTCTCCTGGGCAGCTGTCTTTTATGAGATGTTTCAGAGTTGCATCTCTATACAAAATAGCTTGTCAGTACCATGATGGGGTGGGGGATGGGGACTGATAGAAAATAGTTCAATGGCCCTTAAATACTTTCTCCCAAAAGTTACATATGCCACTTGCTTGATTTTCATCAGCCAAAGCAAGTCACATTGCACTCCTAACTTCTAGTAGGCAGCAAAGTTTATCTGTACATTGGGTCTGCAAGAAGAATAAACATCCATGTCAGACTACTGTAGCATGTCCTTTTAATGCTCTCAAGATCTATCTAATTGTGGCAATTAACTCAAAGTCAAAGACTTCTTGATGTTCAAGATATCCTCTAGGTCCAGATATCGCGGCTCTTGATCTGGATATTTATAAACTAAAAAAAAAAAAAAAAAAAAAAAAAAAAAGTTTATATGCCCTAACATCCAATTTATAGAAGTGAACAGGATTGTTGCTACAAACATTTCCATTTTGATAGAATTGCAGACACATAGAAGACATTGGTCTGTAGTAATTCAGAATTCCCAAGGGGCTTTCTGCCTGGTGGTGGTGAATAATCCTTCATATGCCCTTTTACTACTCAGGAAGAATAGTTCCTCTGACTGCAGTCCCTGAGAAGAAATTCTTCCTTGATGACATAAAAACTGGAAGTTTGGGAAATTTGCCTTTTTCATGAATGAGCAATTTTCTTACATCAATTCCTGCTTATACAAGTTTGTGAGCCAAAGATCTAGAGATTACTTTTAGTTTAGTCTTAGCTTCCTTTGGTAGAAAATCTCTTGAAAAATTTCATAGACTCTTTATTTGATTCCAGATAACCCATGTTAAAAGACTAATGCATGGCTTCTCTTGGGACATTGTTTTCACATTTACAATATTTATTTAATTTCTGTTTCACTACCATCTCTCTTTTTTTGACCTATTTACGATTCTATGTACCCAGATTGTGGTAACTCCAAGATTGAGATACACTTTAATCTCTTTTTCACCAGACATTTTAACTAATTAAAAGTTTATTTTAGCCACATTCTTAATTAGATCTTAAATCTGAGATACTTTAATCTTAGTCAAAGATTATAGAAACAGATGTGATGACCATTTACTTAATTTGATCTTTGTCATTAAAATCTTTCTTTAGTTTTTGCATGTATAGTGAGGGGCTGAAAAACATCTGTCTCTTCCAACCCCAGAAAACACTAAGGTTCTAGTTTATTTCTCTTCTTTTTTATTAAGAGAAATAAATGGTCGAATTCTTTTCTGAACTCACTTCTTTCATATAATATTCTCTAAATACAGTCAATAGTGATCAATATGTACTATTCATGTTCATTTTGCTACCTTCTTTCTCTAGAACTACAAGTTCATTAAATACTTAATTATTCTTTTATGTTCCTTCAGAAGTCTATTTTACAAATTGATTGCGTAATAGGATGGACTATCAGTTTTCAGACTCAAATGATAGTTTCCTCATCACTTCTGTTGTCAATGCTATATATTTTAAGCTTCATTATCTCAACGTTCCAAACTTAGAATCAATGTCTATAGTATTGAGATTAGTCTAGGAGATGATGTGGTAACAAATAATCCCAAAATTGTGGTGATTTAAAACAAAAATGAAAAAAGAAACACAAAAATAATGGTATATTTTTTGCTCAGACAAGGTCTACTGCATATCTGGAAGACTCTCCAAGGCAACTGTCATGCATGTAACTGTAATTCCTCTTCAGGACATACTTCTACCTTTGCTATAGCAAAGCGAAGAGAAAAAATAATTACATACTTGCTCTTATGTGCTTCTACCTGAAAATAATACATATTACATTTTTCACATTCTCTTGATCATACCAAGTAACGTATCTCCACCTATTTTAAGAGGTTGAAGAAGTGCAAGGCCCCACGTACTTTAAGAGGTTGAAAAACAGGTTTGAAAGAAGAATGCCTGAAATATTGGCATGTAGCACCAACCATTAAAACAACTGTAACACCAGAGTAAGGAAGTTAATCCTACTGCCTCCATAACTACCCCTTAACTATTACAAGTCTTAGGATTTGACATGAAATTTTGTGTCTGCTGCCACTGATGACCCATAAGTTTCTGGGCACTTGCAATTTTAAAGAATAAATAAAATAAATAAACAAATATCTGCATCAAGAAGATGACATCCATTTCAATTCTGCCTACAAAATTTTACATGAACATTATTTGGTCAAATATATTTGTATTCAGAAACTTATCTGGAAAATAATCTGACTAAGATGGGTTTTATCTTTCCAAAACCTGAAGCACAAGACAGCATACTAGAACCCTGGACTGCCAACTTACCATGTAAACATATCATGTTTCGTGATCTCTGTCCTCTTTCTTCAAAGATCCATAGCTCTGTCTAATCTTATCTCTGTCTCATAGAAAATAGCATGTGACAAACAAGACTAATTTCTCTTCTGTGATAACTTTTTAAATTTTTGTCCCCCTCAAGTCTCCCTTTGCTCAGTGCTAAATATATTCAGTTGCTTTCTTTGCTTCTTATATTACATTTCTTTGACCTATTGTTTATCCAAATTTGAATCCTTATAGTTTGTCAATAATATTCATCTTAAAAAATAGAGTTAAAACTTAAATGTAATCTTTTGAAAAAAAATTATAGAGCATACAATGTCATATTCATCCATCTTCTCTAAGTTATGTTATTATTTATGAAAACAGAATTAGTCCTCAATTAGATACACTTGCTTATGCTATTTTATGTGCTACTACCTGGAAGTATCAAAATTTTTTTCATCATTGTTTGGTTTAGTTATGTCTAACAATAAAATGCAAATTAACTGGTAGGAAAATTGCAAATCTTGCTAAATATGCTTGTATTTTGCATTATACTTTAAAAATTGATAACCAGTTAACAATTTCTGGTGATAAAATTGACAAAATAAAATTTTCAAGTAAAACATTATCAACTAATTAAGAGAGAGAGAGAGGCCTTTGGAAAAATTACAAAATATTTTAACAAAATGATCGCTTTACAATCATTATACAAATGTATAAAACAAAGCGGTTGTATTGTGTTATCATATAATTTTGATAAAAAAATTAATGATAAAAGCATTTTTTAGATAACAGATTCAAGGATGTTTCCAAACACCATGATTATTTCCCAGGCATTGTGTTTTATTCCTCACCTGCTTTTAACATAGTTGAAAGTTCTCTCTTTGAAAAGCTGTATTTTAATGTTTATAAAATAATCACTCAATTGATTTTCTTCATACTTCATTGGCCACATATTCTCAATCTCCTAATGTCCTCTCTCTTACTTAACTTCTAAATGTTGGCCAAAAACCAGTCTTGACCCTCTATTTATCTGACATTTCCTGGGTGTCTTATAAAGTCTCAGAGCTACAAATTCTTCCCATGTTCTAATAATTTTCAGTTTAACCTCTCAATCATGACTTCTTCACTAAACTTCATATTTAAAATCAAACTTGCTACCTGACATCTTCAATTTGAAATGAAATGAACTATTTCAAACTAAATGTATCAAAAAAAAAAAAAAACTCTAATTCTCAATCTCTCTCAACTTGTTCCTCACCTACTTTCTTATTAGTGCACTCCATCGTTTACCCAGTTTCTCTAGTAAATACTTGGAGTCAATTTTATTTACCTTTTTTACACCCAAGTAAGTCCTGTTGGCTTTATCTCTAGAATATACCGTGAATATTTATAATTTTTTTCAATCTTCTCTCTACTTTTCTCCATAGCTGCATTTAGTTACAAGCAGCAGCATCTATGGCTGGATTACTGACTAGCCTCCTGTTTTTCTAAGTGTTATTTTCCTACTTCCTTTTGTGCTTCTTTACAATACATCCTCCACAGTAGAGCCAAAAATGTTTTTAAAATTAAAAACCAAATAATGTCAACTTTTTCCTTAAAATCCTTGCAATGGGTTCTTGCCTCAGTTAAGATAAAGGCCAATCTCTTTGCATGACCTGATGAGTCCCAGAGGAGTTGTTTCAATAACAATCAATGCATAATATGTAACCAAACAAAACAATTTAAAAATATTGTTAACTGTCCTGTAAGCTAGTTCCTACCTTGTTTTCTTCCACTACCATGTAATTTTTCTTATATTCCCTCCTTAATTTCAAATGCATAAAAGAAACTACAAAATTGTCACTCTCAAGAGCATTTAAGATCTTGCTTCCCAGCAATTATCATCAGTTTGGATTAAATAAACTCTTGTAAAAATTTCTTACAGGTTTAGACATTTCTTACGTTGACAGAGGGAAGAGTGTGAGGGTTATAATACTCATCTTTAGCTTCCACCTTCCTCCATCATCACATTTTACTCAGCTGCCTTTTAGCATCTCTTGGGGAGTAAAGAGGGTGAGAAGACAAATTTGAGGGTCAGGACAAGTCATATTTGCCTAATACCAAATTTTCTGGCCAGGCTGTTGAGAAGGCAGGATATTTGGACCTTACTTTCTCCATCATTATTATATGATCTGTGTAATTTTTATTAAGGAAAACATCTTTTATACATTCAATAAAACCAGACTCTCTATATCAGGGCTACTCAAAGTGACAGTACATAATGAAATAAGAAGCTTGTGTCAGAAAGCAATTCAATTTGCTGCTTCTTTCAATGATAAAGTCTTGTTATAAAAAAACAAATGTTGGCTGACCTAAACAGTGTGCTCAATTACTTATGTGATTTTCATTCTGTCATAAGCTCCTGTCTCCTGCACAAGTAACAAATAGTTCATGGATTATTTGCTGTGCCAAATCACACTATAATAAGAACTAGTCTAAAGAGTACATCAGTGATTCAATATCACTTTCATTTAATTTTCCTCTAATCTCAACAACACAGTAAAATTTAATGGATTCCTAGAGATAAACATGCATAAAACCATTAATATTTCCCAATATTCTTATAAGACATGTTATAGAAATTTCAGAAACTTTCAGAGCTACTCACTTCCTGAGGAGCAACCACAAAAACAATTTTTATACAGTTAATTAAAATTATCGATATCTGAAGTAATGGTTATGCTGCTATAATAAAAAGGAACTTTTTATGAAGATCAAGATATGTTATTTTGAATTAATTCTCACCTGCCCTTGGAGTTAAAATATTATAAAAATAAATTTAGTTTAAAGGAAGAAAGATAAGGAATAATTCAATTTATTTTTAGCAGAAAGATATGTTTAAATTTTGTTTCAATAACAATTTCATAAAAAGCCTAGATATGTAAGTAATGAGATAAAAATGAATCTCATAATTTCAGTCTTCAAGATTTGTATTCTAAGTACCTTACAACTAAGAAAATGTCAGTTATCTCAAATTATTCTGATTTTAAAGAGATTTAAACAGCAGTGATAAAAACATCAGTCATTCTTAGAACATTCATTTATTTAACCTTAAAAAATACTATCCTGCTTTGAGAAAACAGAGGTAAACAAATCTCATGTGAAAATTGTTAAAATATTTCTTTTTTAATGTTAATGTTAATGTTAATGTTAATGGCTTCATGAATCTCCATTTCCAGTCACAGACCCTGCTCTCTCTGACTTTGATTTATGTCCCATAATCCTAAAGTCTGAGCCGGACTTTAGGATTATGGGACTATGATTTGGTACATTCTTTAGGGAAAAAGTTCAACAGAGGAAAGTTTTCTCTGACAAGTGATAAAGCCCTACTGTTTTCAAGTTACACCAAAGACCAAGGTGTGGTTAAAATAAATTGAGAATGGGAACACAATATAAATTAGGAGACAACTTAAGTAGAAGGCTCTGTGTAAGAAAGCAAGAGAAACAAAGGGAGACAGGTTGCCTGGAAGCAGTCAATTCTTATTTTTATAAAGCTCAGCGTCTAGAAGAGTAATTAGCATCAAGGCCAGATCAATTTTTCCAGACACAGTATTTTATTAGATTGCTACATGACAGCTTACTAATTAGAACTGATTGGTCTAATTAAAAACCCATTAATAAGCAGAAAGGCAATGACACCCACATTACTCTATCCTCAACTCCTTGAATCATCAAGTGGTTCGGCATTTAAGCAGTTTCAAATGTAGTTGCTTTTAAAAAATATTTATTATTTATTTATTTATTTTTTAATTTTAGGAAAGGAAGAGAACAAACCTGGTGAGGAGGGTGGTGGTGGTGAGGGACAGGAAACTCCTCAGTGTGCTGGTAGTAAGTATTTTTGAAAAACAATTAGTAAAGACCAAACACTAGAGAAAGCTTCAATAAATTATCACTTCAAAAACTTAGGCTAAAGTAAGAACATAAATTATTTAAAGATTTGTAGGACAAAAATAAATTTTCAATATAATTCTGAAATAAGCTATCTGATTTCTTTTCTTACCTAAATACCATGGTAAAAGAGCAAAGATAAAATCAGACCAATTTTTTTTTTTATAAT
Organism: Rousettus aegyptiacus; assembly: GCF_014176215.1. Lineage (NCBI taxonomy): Eukaryota > Metazoa > Chordata > Mammalia > Chiroptera > Pteropodidae > Rousettus > Rousettus aegyptiacus. Next base: position 74,487,094 of record NW_023416307.1, read on the forward strand.
TAGAATAATATAATCATAGTTTAGTAGAGATTATATTAGAGTTTAATCTTGAAAAAGTATTTTATTTTTGTTGTTCCTTTACATTAAGACACCCCCCAAAACAAACAAACAAAACTACACATATATTAGAATACAGCCTAAGAAGCTAAGGAATATCAATAGAGTATATTTATTACTTATTGAATAAATATTATGGGGTAACTTACCTTTTCCAAACACTATTCCAAATGACAGAATTGTAATTTTGTCAGATTTCTTTTTATAGTGAGAGCAGCAGTGAAAGAAAAGCAGTGACCAAACAAACAAACAAAAAGTTATCTCTACACATAAAACCTTATTTAACTAGACTCTACTCCAGCAGTCACCCAAGAGCATGTGCATGTCTTCAAGCCCCTGTACGTCTTACACTCCCATCTTTCAGTCTATTGAATGAATTATCATAGTTTGAACATAGTTAGATATTAGTTATTCTTGAGGATTCAGGCATTTCCACAATCTCATTGAGAAGTAGCCTTTCTCATTTCTTGCCTGTTCCGCTCATATCTCTGGGGTACTTAGAACTCTTAGGCACTAGCATTTTAGGCACATCCTGATTTTTGCAATAGCCATACAATAGATTTGACCTACATGACATACTTTGTTATTTTTGTTTCTTTAGAAAGAATTTCTTTGTATAGAGCACTGGGTTTTAATCCATCAATGAATATGCTAGATTATTCTATGAATTTCAGAAGTTCAATTTAGTCTTTTTTAAAAATTTTTGTCCATAATTATATTGGGTCTTCAGGTTAGGAAGAGTGAGAATATTTTAAGTTTGCTCTTAAATAATCATATACCATTCGTTCCCAGTAAATTTTCCTCCTATAAATTCCATTTGTTGGAATTTAATTCATTTCTTTATATAATGCATGCTGTATGTATCTCAGATGTTTCAGACAGTCCCAATTTCAATCCTGTGTGTGTGTGTGTGTGTGTTTAATAGAAAATTCAAACCATGTAAAAACAAATTTCAAATATCAGTGGCTTTACACAACAAAGGTCTGTTTCTCAGCTCACATTTTATGATTAGTTGAGTAATGGGGAGTTGGAAAGAGAAGGGGACTCTGCTCAAGCAGTTATTCAGAGTCCTATTTCGCTTTATCTTGTCATTCCACCATCTTCAACTCCAACACTGGACTTCCAATTTTGTTGCAGAATGAAGAGATAGGTGATAAATAGTATCTGAGAGATTTTTATGTGTCATTCCTGGAAGCAGCATACTTTATTTCTATTCAGATTTCGTTGACTGGAACTCAGGCACATGGTTCCAATCAAACCAAAAGAAAAGTGCCCTTTATTTATGTGTCTTAAAAGAAGAGAGAGTGAGATAGAGAAAAAAAAAAAGAAAAGAAAAGAAAAGAAAAAAACATTAGTAACCACTAGCTTTCTTTGCCACACTCTATCATCAAATATGCTTTAGCTCCTATTATTTCACATATAGGACACACTTTTTCCCTTTGCCAAAGGAGACAATCCTAAGTTCTATCTAATCTTTGCATCCAGCTTTTCAGACCAGAAATTTTAGATGTGGTGGTGTTCTGTCATCTCTGTTGGGATCCTCTTGGTCCAGCAACTTAAGCCCTAAAAGCTAGTTATCTGCTTACTTCACAACTCCACACTAAAAATTCAGTAATGAGTCAGGAATAAGATATCCTTGGACACATCTGAAAAGTGGATTGAGGTGAATACCTTGTTTATGAGCTGTATGAATTTTATAACTAACTTTCTGCTAGAGCAAGTCTGGGGTCTAAAATCTCTTTTATAAGCAGAAAAGTGCAATGCTTCTTAAATCTGAAACCAGAGAATCATTATCCATATAGTTTCATCAAAATCTTCATAAACTTCAAATTTATTTGGTTCCAGTTATTCCATATACCAGAAACACACTTGTGTTAAATACAGCTAGTATCAACACTCACTAACACTTTCCCACGCCCATCCCCAGCTAATTCTCTAAGAGATTGTTTTCAAAGTTAACATAGGCAACATTTTTTACCAAGGGTTCTGTGAATTCATTAATATGTGTCATCAAGTTTCTACTCTCCAATATCTGTTTATTGTCCACTTTTAGACAATTATGCCAACATCATACATGAGGGGTTTTTTACAGTAACACCCCATTTCAAAGATCCAATTTTAGTATTGTTTATATATCATTATAGCAAGCTTTTACATATTGTTATAACAAGCAATCTCAAAAACTCATTGATGGTTGACTTAATGACCAGAACTCTTTTTTGCTTTTTATTTTTATTTTTTCATACATAGAACACCCTCTCCACAGAAGACAAACCAATTTCATCTCATCTTGGCATAAGGTGAAAAATTAGAAATTGAAGATGTTGTATTGCTCAGTCATATCTCTTAGGTCTAGATATGACTCTTTTTGGTACAGCAACTTCCAAAAAGAATCAATTAGGTGTATGGGAGGATGTTATGCTCCATAAAGTTGCCTAGGAATTTTGGTGTTCCCATCTTATTTTCTATGATTTTCACTGTTGTCTCCACAATTTCCATGCAATGAGAAAAGAGAGTAGAAATTTACAAATAGAATTTCTATGGGCTAGGCTTTGAAGAGGGCTGTATCACTTTTGTACACATTCCATTGGCTAGAACTCAGTTCTGCACTCCTGACCCAAATGTAAGGAATCTGAGAAAAACTGAACATGGGAAGATGAGGAGAAACACAGAGATCAATGAACATTATTTATCCTATTATTCACACAAACGCAATCACATCACTTGCCATATCAATAAAACATAACTATACATTTCGAAGATATTTACTGTCTGTTGAGGAAACCCAGAACAGTATTTAGAGAAAAATTAGAATTAAATTGAGGAGCGAGCTTATCAGAAAGCCTCTTTAAGGATACTAAATCTCTAATACCTATGTATATTTTTTTCAAGATTATATATATATATGGATATATATATATATATATATAATCATGATTATTCTTATAGAGGAAGCAGCATGAAAATACTAAAGATGTTAATTATCATCAAGTGCTTCTAACATACACACGAAAACATGAGTTTATTTTTTTATTGTGTTATATAGTTTAAAGATAAGCAGCACTGAAAACACTCAGAGTGGAAAAGGTCTGAAAGGTTTGATAGTTTGTTTCCCGAAGGAGCTGTGTCAACCATCAAAAGAAGAAGAGTAGCTATATTAGAAATAGACCGAAGCCAGAAAGTTGGCTTTAGTAAAACCCAGTAACTTAAAGCAGAGCTTGTACTATATTGTAGAAATTTTGGCCAAAGCTTAAACAAGAATAAACATATGTGAGGAAGCAGTAGGATCCAGGATTTGGTCCAGACTAAATCTTTGTTTATGATCCAAGAGCTAAGTCCTTGAAACCGCAAGGAAGTTAGAAGTATACTCAAGTCTCAATGGACTATTCATAAAACATATTAAAGTAACAAGAAATCGAAGCTGTTCTAACAACTGGGAAGGTTCAGATTTTTACTTTTAATTTCCATACTGTTTCCTCAGTAAATCTTATACTTGTCAGCAGATACCTATTTAGATGTCCATGAGAATCCTACTTATGCTTCACAACAATGTTATGTTTTTTAGGATAATAGGGTGCAGCTATATGTTGATCAAAGTTTCTGGAATTTATTTTCTCAAACTGGTCATCTAGAATTTCATTCTTTCCTGGACTCAAGTCTGGGCAGGGCCACATTCTCAATGCTAGGGTACCAATGTGGGCTCTGATAGTAATTTTATGCTAATACTTTATTTTTAAATTTCCAAATATCTGGATATCCTTGTACTACTATCCGGAGCCATTTTGAGGAAAACAAGACTGTTTGTTAAGCAGGATGTTTTTGCAGAGTCAGTTAGCCGTGCAGTCTACTGACTCAGGAGGAAGTGCACCTGGTGTGGGGGCGGGAAATGTAATGTTTTTTGAATAGCTACAGAGTTTCCGTGATTGGTTGTTATTTAGAGGTGTTTTGCTTCTCACACGCTCAGTAGGGTATAAATATGAGTTGCAAAATAAACTCGAGGCTGCTGCAGCTCTGACTGTACGCCCTCCTGTATGAACTTTTCTGTCTTCTTTTTTTTCCCTTAGGCTTCACCCCCCTCTTTCAGGTGCTGTTCGATCTCTGCCGACAGGCTCCGGCATACTACTATTTGCCATGATAAGAAGTCATACCATCCTTTCACATAATTTTTCAGTGAATTACTTCAATTCTTGAATTCCTCCTCTACAGAATACTGGTCTACTTCCTCAGCTACTTTGTAAAATAAAATTCATATTTATGACTTTATATCTGTTTCTTCAGCCCAAAAGATCTTTATGTTTAGTAAAAATAAATGGGCTTTTCAGGGGAGATAGTTTTATTCAAACTAATAGCACATCTTTAGGGTTTGTCTATCTTGTCTTCTCAGGGTCAGACAGCTAAATTCAGATTCTGATTCTAGTAATCCAGTCAGTAGAAGGTAAACAGATTTAAACAGAGCAGTTTTATGGGATATTCAAACAAAATTGTTAGTAGGAATTTTAAGAACCTTGTAGAATAATTCCTTGGCAAAAGTCGTTTGTGCAAATTAGGTTGAATCTCTCTATAGAACTTTTCCAGTACTCACATAAGTGTAATATATATCTAATATTTAATATTTCTGAAGATTAAAATTTTTAACTGTCCTTGCACTTAATTTCTCCTCTATTATTGAATGCTTATAGTCACAGAAAATGTTCAGGAATTTTAAATTTTATTTTTATTTCTAATAAATATGAGTTCACTTGATAAATTCTGGTATATCATTAATAAACTTGGCACACTAAATCATATAACTGAAATGTTTGCACATAGAGTTTATTTATATAAGATGGAATATAAAAACAACATGAAACAATAAATTTTAGAAAATCTATCTGTACTTTTCTTGTTCTATGTCACATCTTTAAAATTGTGTTATATATGGCACGGGCGGTATTTCATATCTTCTGATAAGATTTAATTATTTAAGTGTACCAAATTATTTACCTTCGTATCTTTTAAAATGTCTATTTTAGGGCCTGAAATATAGTAAAATTTCAATTAAATAAATTATAATTGAAAGAAAAGTAAGGACAGAAAGAAGGAAAGGAGAGAAAAGAAATAAGGTGTTGAAAAAATTAAAGAGAATAATAAAGTTTTTAAAAATAGAAAATATATTAGTTTTCTTATTATTTACTTTAATTTTACCATGTAACTGGTTATATCTGAACCCTACAAGTATAATGTTATTTTAAACATCTGAATCTAGTTTTAAAGAAAGGAAATTGTGTAGTACTGTAATATTTTGGAGATGCTAAATTTGTCAAAAAGGAGATTTTTAAAAAAGCAATTGAACAGTGACTTCATAAGTTTTCCAAATGCAACTTTTGTGCTAAGGGATTGGAAACATCAAGTGTAATTCTAAATCATTTTCACTGACAAATTTTTCAACAAAACAAAGATAAATATTAGAACATATGTAATGCTTGAAGGAAATCAGTGATTTGAAATCACAGTTTGCTAGCTAAAAACATACCTATGTTTAATAGACATCTCAAACTTACATTTTTAAACAAAACTATGAATCTTCTCCCAAAATTCTGATTTTACTCAGAATATCCCAAATCATAATTGATAACAACTTCATCTTCCCCCAAATTTGGAGTCACTATGGAATGCTCCCTTTTCTCATGACCCATAGTCAAGGTATCAGGAAATCTGGTTAGTTCTACTTTAAGAATGTACCCCAAATCAAACTTTTTGTTGTTAATTTCCATGGCAACAATTATTAATCTATCCTCATTTCTTCCTGGATTACTACAAGAAGTTTAATTTTTGGTTGCTTATTTTTTTTTTTAAGTATAATTGACATGTAACATTATATTTAGTTTCAAGTGTACAATATGATGATTATATTGCAGTCACCACCCACAATAAGTCTAACAAATGTAACCATACATAGTTACAATTTTTTTTTTTATGATGAGAAACTCTCAGAAACTTTCAAATGTGCAACTTTCAAATATGCAATACCGTTTTACTTAGTCTAGTCACTATGCTACACATTACATGACTATGACTTATTTATTTTATATCTGGAACTTTTTTGCTTTGATAATTTTCATCCATTTTACCCAACTCCCACTTCTGCCACTGACACTCTGGTCAGCATCAAACTATTCTCTGTACCCATGAGCTTTGCGTTTTGAGGTTTTGAGTGTTTGTTTATTTTTTTGTTTTGATTCCACACGTAAGTGAGATCATATGGTATATTGCAAAAACTTTTTAACTAGTCTCTCTTTGTTTTCACTTCTTTCTTCCTGTAATCTATTCTCAAACTAGTTAGAGTGATCTTTTAAAAACATAAACCAGATTATATGATTTTTTTCTTTAAAAATATCTAGTGGTATCCCATTTCAATCAGAGTAAAAATCATAGTCCTCCAAAAGGCTTCAAGGCTCTATTGAACCTGTGAACCACCCATTCACAGCCCTACCGTTACCTCTTAAATTTCTCTTATTTTCAGCCCCAGCCATGATCATTTTTTCTTAGCCACCCTGGCCATCATCATATCACCCCTGAAATATTCTAACATTCTCCCGCTTTAGGAATTCTATTTAACAATTCAAAAGTGATTTAACAGTGTCTACTATTTGGGAATTAGCAGGGAACCATTATATATTTGTGGATACATGAATAAATAAATAAGTGAATTAATTTGATGTTAGATACATTTTACATTGTTTCTGAATCATTCTAACCTGAATATCTTTATATTTTAAATAGAGACATAGCTATATTATAGATTTGTCTATGTTGAGAGTTGGGAGATTTTAAGAGATTTTTAATTATTAATAATGGCATCAACTGCATTTCAATTACTGTATTCGAAATAGGATGAAAATTTTTTTTAATTAAAATAATTATTGGATTTATTTATATATGGCTTCTGTCAGTTCCTTTTAAAGAGAATTTCTCCATGTTAATCAAAACCTTAATACTCTTTAGGATAAACCGCAACATTATTCAAGGGCTATTGTTCAACAATTAATTGTTCAAGTACCTACACAAGTGACTTTTATCTGTTTTACAATGGTTTTCTAAATTTATTCTTATATAATATGAACTTTCATTGTTTAGAAAAAGAAAAATGTGTTCTATAATTTAGCTATGCATAGTCTTATCTTTTATACTTTGATCATTCCATTCTTCTTGTCTCAAATTACCTCCTTCTTTTCCTCCCTTACCCATTTATTTTAACACAGCCCAGACTTGAAATCCCAAATACTTATTCCTTCATCCTTCTGAAATCTACCTCTAATAATTTTGTAGTCAAGTTCCTATTGTCAGAGGCACTTAGTATATTTTGCTATGTAGGTAATTTATATTTTGAAAATATGGTTTTATTTACAAATAGATAAAGCATCTTAAGATCAAGTACCTAACTATATCTAGTATAGTTTCTGAATGTCCAACAGATATTACTCTTTGGAATTTGGTAACAAAGAGTGGAATTCCCAGAAATGTTTAGGATTTCCTGAAACTTTGATTTTTTCTGCATTTTATAGTATTTATAAAGGGAGGATTAGTAAATAATATTTTAGTACCATTTGTAATAGTAATTTTTACTATTATAATAGTATTTTAGTTATATTTACTAGAAATATAACATAGCAAAAAATTCAAAAACTGAAAACCAGTGCACATTCCTGGAAGTCTTTGAATAACTCAACATTTTGACACCTAGCAAAATAACAGCCAAGATACAAAACTATGTCTCTCAACTGCCAATTTAAGTATTTCTTATATTTAGCATCCTAAACCTACTTATTATTTAAACACCATTCCCAGGATTTGTAAAAATACTATCATCCAAATATCTAGTTATTTAATTTGCAAAAATGATTCACCACTAACAACATATAAGATCACAGACACAAACTTTAACGTATAAATAGCTACAAGCAACACCGACTGACTATTATATGGTAACCGATTTTTTCCTACATGCTCCTTTTCCAGTTCTTGGAAATGTTAACTTATTTTCAGTGTGTTATCAATGTTTCCTGCTCTTACTGTTGACTTGCTATAAACAGATATCTTCAAATCAGTAGTCTTTACATTTATAGTTATGCATCAATTCTCACAGGAGAATTATAAAGAATTTTTCTTATTTTCCCAACTATTTGTCAACTGCTTGTTATCAAGATTTGGAATTTATAAGATCATATGAATTTCCAAAGAAAAACCAGGAAGATGTTTCTTCATGAATACTCTAGTTGGATTACTACATCCGGTCACTTATCAATACTATTTAAATAACTAATATGTGTCATTTCATGTGAGATATTGGAGATCAAACCAAAATAGACATTGTATAGTCCCTGATGGAGCTCACATTCTAGCTGGAAAGACTAGCAGTTAATCGACAAAGTGCAATGAGATATGACAGTAACACAATTGAGGACGTCTTAGATGTTGTAAGGATACATATTAGGAGTTTGATATTGCTTCATATTAAAATAAAATATAAACATTATTTACATAGGCTGATGATAATATTAGGCAATTATACGGTTAAGTATAAAAAACTTTAATTAATAGCAAGTGTAGTAGAGGGACACTTTCTGAATTATTATACCATTAAATATTCCTCAGACTGCATGTCTCACTTTTCTATGAGAACCAAATAAAATAAATATTTGCATTTCATTATTTTACTTCAAAATGATCCCACTCACAGAAGATTTATGTATAGTTTATTACCAGACAACTATCCAGTAAAGGAGTTGAGTGGAATAACCATAAATAGAACATGGTAATAATGCTTAGGGAAATCAGAATTAAGAAGTCTCTATAAAAAATCTAAAAGTTACTCTGATCTAGAAAGCAATATCACAGCTTGAAGAGTAAAAGCTGTATTCAGATTTATCAATGTGAACTATTTAGAATCTAGTGAATTATATATTTAATTTCTACTGAAATATAACATACATCCAGAAAAGTACAAAGTTATGTGTTCAAGATCTTTGTACTAAGCGAAAATCCCCATGAGAAGAGCACTCACATCAAGAAACACATTACTGGTAATTAAAACCCCCTTGGATTACCTTTCAGTCACTATCCCTCACCCAAAGGTAACCAATATTCCAACTACTATTAGCATAGATCATTTTTGCCTAATTTAATACTTAAAAAAAAAAGAATCCTTCAACATATACTCTTTTTGCCTTACTTCTTTATCTCAAGAACATTTTTGTGTTATTGGTCTATTTTGCTGTTCTAATAATAGTTCATTCTCTTTGCTATTTAGTGTTCATTTTACTCACTACAAAATAATGTATTTATCAATTGTACTATTGATCTGGGGTCTTTCTATTTCTGGTTATTATAAGTAGTATTTCTATGAGCATTCTAATTCATGTATTTTGTGAATAAACACACAAATTTGTTCAGCATGCATCCTTAAAAGTGAAAATGTTGATAGTGACAGCAGATTCTCTCAGGCAGCAACAAAGCTCACTGAGGGCCTTTATCTCTGACTGAATCTCCTATTCTATTTTCAAAACTTTCTAAGGCTTTTGAGTACACACAGCTTGAATATGACCCAAGGCCAAATAAGAGCTTTTCCAAATCCTGGCAGAAGTCTGGATTTGAACCAGAACCAGAATCACCTCCAGGTGGCAAGGAAGAAAGGCAACATTAATAACCCTTTTCCCCTAAGTTATTTGACATTTTGTCAGAACTCAGAGTTCAGGAAGAACATAGAGAATATAAAAGGCAAAATTAAAAACAATTTGTGTTCCTTAACGTTAGGAAAAGAAAATAAAAAAGTTACTAAATCACTTAAGCCCTCAGGACAATCTCATAATAGAAACTTGAAAAGGATTGTACATTTTCTTTACAGTTGTTAAAGGCACATTGACTGATGATTAATCTTTCACAATCAAAGTAGTTACTTCATGAATAGACAACTGTCATTGGGGAAGAGCTTTCTATATCTTCTAAAATGAAGGCAAAAGAGAAACTAAGAAGAAATTTATGTTCTCAAAATGATTACAGTATCTCTTTTGACCACACACACATAAAGATAGAAATAATTTGAAATATTGATGGAAATTTCTTGGAAATTTTAGGTTTTAAATAGTAAGCAAGTAAGCAAGGAGTAATAGTTTCATCAGTATTTGTAGAATTCACACCAATAAAACACAAAATAAATAAAATAGCTATTTAAAAAATATATATGGTAGAAACATTAGAAATTTTGAATGGGATATTTTGTTCCTTTTAGTTTTCTCAGTACCTAAACCTCCTCTCTAGGTTTGGAGGACTTTATAAGTCTACATGGGAGGCAAAGCTTTTATCAATTATAAAAACTGAAAATTTCAAATACTTACTTTCCCAGTCTCCTTTGCAGCTTATGACCTAAATCTTCCAATAAGATCCAGGAGCCTGCCCCACACTGTGAATTAAAAATAGTGACTAGTGCTTCCTACATGCCTGGTGGTGAAGAAAGCAAGCAGCTTCTAAAGGAACCACTGGCAGCTCGGCAATCACAGCATCCAGGGTCCACTGTGGATGGTGGAAGTGTCTCAAGGGGTGTTACTGGTAGATAATGGTGCCCTCACTGATCTCAATCTGTGGTTTTATTTTGGATATAATCAAACTGCTTCGTCTCTTAGAAACTTAGAAATTCTTTGAGCTGCCTAATATCTTTTTAATAAATTCATTTTCTAATAAGTTATAGCCAAAGTCATTTTGAAGGCTTACGACTTGGAACTATGGTCAAGGGGGAAGGGTAATCAACCAAGTGCTGATTATTTTCTTTTAAAAAGTACAAATTGTTTGAGAAACAAATCTTGATGATTGCATAATTCAAAACAATTTTTTTTGTTCAAGAGAGTAACATATTGCATTATTTCTGCTTGTTATATCCCTTTATCTAACACTCAGTAGAAGCTGGTGATAAACATAATGTGACTATTCACTGGAAGTTCTATTGAAAGGCTTGGTAATAAAAGAAGTCACTGCTTTAGATAAAATGAAGCTTGTTATTCCTTAAGAATTGGATTTTTTATGTCAGTATTTTATTCATCAACTAGAAAAGAAACAGGTGGATATTTCTAATCTAAAACTCAAATAATTATAACAACAATGTTTGCATTAAATAACATAAGAGCAGTTTTCCATTTCTATGCAGCCATGTTGTATGCATTTACAAACTATGTGTACAGATACACTGTTTATAAAGAAATATAAAAATGACAATCACTTTCAAAGAAAACTATTTTAAAGGAGGATGAAAAAGTAACCCTTGGAGAGAGACTAACACCACAAAACAAAAGGACATTTTGGTGGCTGAGCTCATGCAACAGTTTTTAAAAACACGGTTGACTGTATTCTCTCATGCTTCACAGCTAGCCAAATTTTATGTCATCCAAGAAATAAGACTATCCATCTCAAACTTCTTGCAAAACAAAAAAATATTTTTACTTTAGAATAATATTTTTCAGTTAATACAGAATAAAGTCTTAAGCATATTTTAATGTATTTTCTAAAAGTTCAAGAGCGGTGAGAGAATATCGATATTAGAAAAAACTATGTATGTACAATATCATTACTTCTCAACAGCAGGACCACGAAACTCCATCAGTTATATATGACTGCTCTGGTACCAAAGGAGAATTGTGTGTTAATAAGTTTATGTTTATAAAGTTTAGAACTCTTACTAGAAGAGCATTCTGTAAAAATTATTCTCTGCTGAAGTTAAAGAATGCCAGAAACAAAAATCTTCATTCTGAGGCAAGGTAATTCCCCTGAGTAAATAAAAATACCTACAGCAGTGAAGACAAATTACAATGACATTTTGTAACTCACAGAAGAAGCTTCCTTTAAAATGTAAGATTTGCACAAACCTTTTAGAAAAGCCATTGAAAAGGTCAACTTGTTGTAATCCAGTGGTTTTCAGCTATAGTGCAGTGACAAATTGGTAGGTTGTAATCAGTCATAGAGATGTGTTACAGGTAATTTGTTACAAACAATATTTAAGGCACCACAGTTTGGGAATAATTTACTTTTTATAAATTACGGCCTGGTCAAGGTTATCTCCATAAATAATATCACTCTCACTTATGTCTCAAGCACCTTCTAGAGAAAGACTATGTCTTTCATAGGAAGTTTATTCTTCATATGAGAAAGAAATATTGAGAACTATAAAATTTTAGCATTGTTTAGTAGATAAAGGATGTTAGGGAAGATGGTAATCTGGTTTAAATGTTTTACTTTTTAGAAGTATTGAAAATAAAATTTAAAATAGATGTTGACAAGGTATAAAAATGTGGTTTTATGTGATTTTATGTGGTTTTATGCCAAACTCCAAATCATAAAATGGCCAAATACTGAAAATAAAACAAAACAGAACAAGATTAATTTGTTGCAGAGTCGATTTAATTTAGTTTTGTTAAGATTAGCCATAAAGAACAGCAAACAAATTTGTGATATGATGGAACCTCACGAATTATTAGATTAATTATAAGCACAAAAGAAGATGAAAGCATTATGAAGCCCAAAATTAATTAAAATTCTTTAAAAATGTAATTGTATATTTTTACCTGTACTGAGAAATTATTAACTTTTTGGCTATAATTTCATGCAATTATCTATAGAACTTATTCTATTCTTTTACCTTAAGTACTATTTTTGCCCCCACATCAAAAAAATAAATAAATAACAACTGAGTTATAGAAAGATGACAATGGTAGCATAGCCCCTTAATGTCTCAGAATCCACATAGGGCAAACAGTAACAGAACAAAGCAAAGCAAAGCAGAAAGAAACTACAGAGCAAACCAAAAACTTCTGTTGGCCATAAATTATATCCATGAATCTCAAATTATCAGCAGGTGGGACCAAACACCACCACAAGTCCTGTATACTTTCATTATCTGTGTAGGAGAAAGCAGAGGAAAGCAATAGAGCATCCAACAGAACTGAAACAAGAGAACTTCCCAATAGCCCTGGGTATTCACTGGAAAGCATCACACACCAAATCAAGAACAGCAGCTAAAAATGCTTTTGCTCAACCTAAAATCTAGTAACAGTTGGGTTTGAAAAGCCCATGATTAGGTCTGAAAGAGTTGGAGCTGTATAGTCTCTTTAAACATTTGTAATTAATCCATCTTGGAATCCTTCCCAGACAGAGTCTCAAACCAAGAGGAAATCACTGGGAATGGAATAAAATTGATTAAGAAGGGGATAATATACAAAAGAATGAGAAAGTTCAGATAAAGTTGAGGAATAGTAATGGAGCAGAAAACTCAGATCAAACTACTGTATTTTTGAATACTCTATAAAATCAAGAGAAGAGTGAGCTCTATGGCCATAGAAAAACTATCCTAAACTCCACAAAGGGGAGTAATAGCTAAAGAACAGTGTTTATTTTTGAGGAGATTAGAATCTTCTAAAATTGAGTGTTGTGATGGTTTGAAATATCTGTAACTATACTAAAACCATTGGCTTATAGCTTTAGAATGGGTAAATAATATCACTCTAATAATATGATAATGAAATTATATCTCAATATAAAGCTTTTTAAAAATTGGAAAGAAAAAGGCAAGCATATTTTAAAACTGATCTATAACTTATTTTATAACATTTCTGAGCAATAAAACCAAAATCAAGATGACCAAACAAATACAAAATCTTTAAGAACATCGCTGAAATAAAACAATTAGAAAAAAATTTGAGACTACATATTCAAAAGCCACAACAGTTATCTTAAAATAGTAACAAAAAAATAAATATTGATTGTCAAAGTAAATGGAAACATTTATAGATGTTGAGGATGTAAGAGATTTTGCTGATAGATCATCAGAGCCAAAGAACGTAGTAGAAGGACTGGGATGTCGAGGAAGAATGTGAAACAGGGACGCAGAGGAGATATGTATAGCTTTAAGGGGATGCTGCAGCCTCAGCAACACTGACTGGGTCAGAATTTCTGGGAGTTGAGCTCAGGAATAGTTGTTTTAACGAGTGTACAGTTGATTCGTATGTGTGGTCAAATTTGAAAAACACTAGGTTAGAGTTAGAGTTATAGTGACCTGGAAATCCGGAATTTCATGCAGTGATTGATATTGATAGAATTGCATGGTACAATAAGATTAATTTTCATGGTCTGCAGTCAGATGGAGGTGGCGGTGCTGTAAGATCTGGGATAGGGAGAAATAGGCAGTCTTTCTCAGAATATGCTGGAGTTGTTGGGTTCCCTTGTGATTCATGTAGATAGAGGATAGGAAACTTGCTCCATATAGAGGAAGAATATATCTACAACATGACAAAATTAGTCAGGATGGATAAAAAGTAACCTACTCTTTACAGCAAATTTAAGCTTATAAATATCCCAATTTTACTATTTTCAGAGTTAAAAGTACGTTATCTATTGCTTAAAAATTAGAACATGTTAAATATACCCTTTCTGAACAATTGAAGAACTGCATTTTTTCCTCTTTTTTTAAAATTAAATTTATTGAGATGACATTTGTTAATAAAATTATACAGGTTTCAAGTGTACAACATAATAATACATCATCCGTATATTGCATTGTGTATATCACTTTGAATGTGCCCAATCTTGTCTGATATCAGGCTAAGCAGGGTCAGGCTTGGTTAGTACTTGGATGAAAGAACTTCATTATTATTATTATTATTATTATTATTATTATTATTATTTTCAAGTATACAGTACATTGGTTATATATTTATATAGCTGATGAAATGATCTCCCTTATTAATCTTCCTCTGGCTTTTTTAAAAAACATTATTGTCTTTACTGAAAAGTCATTAAAAACAATGAAATCAATATCAATTAAATAGTCATTCTTAGACTATTGATTTAAATTTGATACATAAAATAACTGAAATTTACATAATTTTTCAAATTTGTGATAATTTTGTACAGTTATAAAATTGATTCAAGTATAAATATTACACTTATCCCGCAAGTACTGACCAAGAATATTTTCTTTAAAACAATTATTCTGCAGTGCCTGGATAACTAAGCTCAGATTTCAGCTTGTAGAGCAGGTCTTAAGACTGTAGAGTAGATCTTATGCACAGAAAACTAGCATTTCTAGAAAAAAAGGATTCATTATTCTGATAATAGTAAATAAAGACACCCGAAGCTATTTTTAATATCTCTATTTAATATATTACTCTTACCTTGAGATAAAACACCCTGTAGCTAGAAATTATGTTCTCAGTTTTTTAAATGTTGTCCATGTTTAAACACAAGCTCTCAGAGGGTCAGTTTTCTTCGTAATTGGTCCCTTGTATATGAAAAAAGTGAATTTAATACTGATATGTTCATAATGCGATCAAATAATCAAAATGAACATGAATGCATGATTATCTGCTGAATGTGTCTGATTTTAAGCTATCACTAAACATTGAATGACAAGTCATGGATCAAGACAATAGTTAATCTTTATGTTATTCTATTGGAGAAGTAGAGGGTTAATCAAGTCGAGCTCTCTGTACAAACTTTTTAATTGTTTTTGTTTTTGTTTTCTTTGCAAACATCTGAGAGATATATAGATATAGCACTTGTGATACATTTCTCACCACGTTCAATTTGTTGTAGCCTTAAGCCTGGTTGCTAGCTCCAGTTTCTGTTGTCGCCTACTATGGATGTGAAGAGTTTTCTTTATATGCTGTAAGGAAAGAAGTTTAGGGTTTTCATTTATTTCCTTTCACTCTTTCCTATTCTTTCCTTTCACCTCCATCTTGGCCCCTCCAAACCATATTCCTCTGGTGATGGGGTATATTTCTTTCTTTCTCCATTCTCAAAGTTAGGAAATACATAAAAACAGTTTAGTACCATTTAGACATGATTTCATTTGGGGAACATGCTCAGCGAAGTGAGAAAAAAAATCAGTTTTAAGATGAGAAAGAAAAACCTGAGATAAGGTAAGCTCTGCCTCTGGTAATTTAGCAATTACACCAATAACTAAGTGATTACAAAATTGATAAGCAGTGATCAAAAAAGCAGTAGAGAAGCAGAATAAGATACTATCCATAGGATACAAAACTCAGCTACATACATGACAAGAAAGTAATATAACTGAATAAATCAGACTAAGTAGGGTGGTCTAAAAAAGCATGTCCTTTGCAAGGGGAGCAATTGTTCTCAGTTATAGCCAATTCTTTGCATGTGGGAACAACAGAATGCAAAGACTGCTGCCTTCATGCTGCTAATGATTGATGGTTAACCTTTGACTAGGAATTATTTTTATTTTAAATCACTTTATAGATTAACTGTGAGGGCAAAAAAAAAAAATGCAACTGTGGACAGAATTCAGCCTGTGGATCATAAGTGTAATAACTCTGTCCTAGTTTCATTTTTTCTTTATTATTTGACAAATGGTTCAAACTAAATAGGGCTCTGATCTAAGAGCTATTGCAAATAAAAGTTGTATCTACTTTCGAGGTTTATGGTTTGATGGGCTCACACATCTGTCTTAATATAGCTATTTGCTGAGCTAAATCAATAGACAAAGATGCTGTATTCGCAAGGTTCTATGTTGCTAGGAAAATGGCTAGCATTATAAGTGTACAGTATATTTATGTATATATAGGTATATAGATATAGAAATATCTATATCTTTTTTTCAGGGTATAGTTTCAAAATTTTGTAGTCAAGTTCCAAAATAATGCATATTGACTATAACATATAAAAGCACAATTCTAGGAAATATATAGTTAATACTGTATATATTTTATAATACCTCTTTAAAGGGATTTAATTAAGCTACAAACAATTGCCAGATACAATTTTGTGTTCACACTTCAGAAACTACAAATGGAAAGTCATCTAATTTTCTATCATATTTGCAAAGCATAGACAGGCCCTATTATTGAACCAAATGATTACTAATTCTTCTAGATGTAATATTAAAAATATTTTTTATATTAGTACACCATGACTTTAAGTTAAATTTAAGAAATGTCATGATATGAAGCATGGTTAAATGCACCCACCATTTAAATTATGACTTCTTTAATTTATACAGTATATCTCGAAAGCTAAAAATTAAATTAAAATGATTAATAAGAATCTGTGGGTTTGGATATCCTTCATTTAGGAGAGTTTTACTTACTCTGATGAGAATTTACTACTAATATTTTTCCCAATTAAAATTACTCTACAAACATATAAAGCAAGGATTTTGTTTGATTTAAACATTTTTAAAAGAAGATATGTACTGTTTTTCCCTAATAAATATTACTAGAATGTAAAACCAAGAAGAGAACTCTATGAAAATAAAGTGTCATAGCAGGTGTGTGTCATAGCAGATGTAAAATATCTTCAGTAGTTTCACATATACATTCCACTCTTGAAATGAAACCAAAAATCCCTCTATTCTCAATTTTTTTCTAAGTTCTTCTGGTTAAAACACAAATGTGAGCATTTGGATAGGTTATTATATTGTGTTGGTTTTTAAAACTCTGTAACTTATTGTAGATTTACAGGATGTGTGAACTGCCTATAACTTTGCAAATTAGAGATTCAGATTCATTCCTTTTTATATTTAAGAGCAAAGGAAACTCTAAAAGTTTGAGTAAAGTGTTCAAGGTGATGCAGAAACTGAGTCAGTAGAATCAGCGTAAAACCAAAGGAAGGACACTCCAATTGTATAGCCACTGAAGGAAAAGCTTGATAAAGGAAAACTGGATGCCTTTGTTTCTAGACTTAGAAAGGAGAGATGGATAACAGCAATTCAAACACTTCTGTAACACTAATATGATCAAAGTATGACTAGGGGCTTTATGGAGCCTGTGGACAGAAGTTAATTTGCCAAGCATTGGTATCATAAGGCTTTAGTTTTTAAAAACCATACAATAAGAAAATCTTTGTGTATTAATCAACACCTCTTGTGTCTCCTATGTAAATTAAATTGGCCAAATAGGAAAAAAAGAAAAAAAACACCAATTAAGGATATAAATAAGAAAATTGCAGAACAAACCAATATGGTCAAGTCTATGCTTAAGAGGCAGGAACTGGCCAAGAGAGACAAAGCAAGCAGAAATGATATTTACCCTCCTGCCATTTTGACTAGCACATCAGGTACCTCAGTCACAAAGATAAAACAATGAAAAACCTCCAAATACTTGGCATACTTAAATACATTTTAAAAAGACAGAAGCAACCTGTTTACTACCAGCCTCTAAATGAAGACCAGAGTCCTTCTTGTAAACTGCCAACAACCTAAGGCAAAAAATTTTATTCCTAATGTTTGCAATATTGATATCTACAGATTGACAACAATCTTTGCAATATAATTATGTGAGGAACAAACTGACTACTATCTTGCAACTTCTCACTTTTTCTCTAAATACCTGCTGTGTTCTTTATTTGGAGATCTCAGTCATTCTCAAGAATGTTCTCTATTGTAAAATAGTGAAAATAAAAATTATTTTCTTAAAAAAAAAAAAAAAAACCTCCAAGTAACTTCTTCTACAGAACTACACTGGAGCTTCTACTTAAAAGTTCTGACAGATGACCAGGCAATTGTCTTTGTGGCTTTTCGGTGGAGTATGAAGTGTTTCAATAATTAAAGTAATTATGTAGTATTCCATAGGCAGCTCTAAAGTTAATAGAAACATCTTGCATATCTATGATTGCTAAAAGAAATATGAGAAAAATGGTATTACTTTGAATTTTTGAGTATCTCTTATTTTTAAGACTTATAGATCATTCAAATAATTGACCAAAAATGTATTAAGAATATTAATATTCTAGAAAATAATATTCTAGAAAGTAAGCTTATTTTATTTAAACATTATTTATTCTATAAATGATGTTCAGTTTAAAAAGCATTTATCAAAAATTTGAGGTAAATGTATATGCTTCAGGCATAATTTATAGTAAGATAAATCTCCATTTATTATATGCAAATGTTTTAATGTTATTTAAGTTTCTTTACATTTTAGAATTCAAACATAAGTTAAGATCAATATTATTAAAATGTTTTTGTTTTTTAGAATTATAGGTTCTATGGATATAATTGAGTTGATGTTGAGTTCTCTATCAGGAACCCAACTTTCATTTAAATAAAAAGAAAGTAATACCACCACAAAAATTATTTTCTAGTTGTATTTGTTCCCCTTCTTCAAGAAACATTTAGCAATAATTGAGAGACTGCTAAGAGACCACTCCCTGGACTTTATAAAATAAATTCACATTCTTATATTTTAAAGGAATTTTAACTCTACTAAAAGTAGTTGGAGAGATCTAACTCTTTGGAATTGCAAAAGAACTAGGATAACTAGCCAAAGCAACAATACTTTCTTTTATATGATACAGATGAATGAGTGTATGTATGAGTGTGTGTGTGTGTGTGTGTGTGTTTGTGTGTGTGTGTGTGTTTTAACAATGGCCAGTTCTGATTTTTGAGTTTATAAATAATATGGGAAGTTATCTTTTATTTTATACTTTCTTACATTATAAGTAAACAATAAATGTGTGTTAATTTTCTTATCAGAAAAAAAATGTTTTTTATTAAATGTAGATGCTTTTTATTACCACGAAATTGGTGGTATATTCAACCAAAACTTTTGCCAAATTTGAGTACTGCAAGGAAGGCTAAATAGAAGCAAGTTTTAAAGCAATTTATATTTATAATTTTAACCAAGATGATATCGACTATTATACTTCTCTTAACTACCTTCTCCTTATAAGCCTGAACTGTAACTTAGAGGAAGAAATAATATTCAGTTGGTTCTAAAATGGAATAACATGGTTTAAGTTGTGATAATATACATAAAATGTCTCTGAACAATAGAGAAAGTAGTCCTACACTGCTCCTTGGTGTCTAGATACCAACAATATTTTCATTTTTGACAGCACACTTTAAATGGGAAAATAACAATTTTAGTTGTGTTCACGGGACTAAAATAAGGAGCTTGTTGGTTTATTCCCTTCTGGAAAGAACTGAGGGAATAAGGGGTATTTAACCTGGATACATGAAGAGAACCTCTGACATCAGTCTTCAAATGCAGGAAGTACTCTCAGATGGGAATATGTTTAAACTAAAAGCCTGCAACACAGAGAAAGGAGAAAGATTTCAACCTAATGTAAGAATGAGTTGCCTTTTTCTAAAGTCCCTGGCACCAAGGACGTTGAAAAAGAGCACAAATTTGCCTTCAGATTCGACCAAGGGACTTAGCTAACATTTTTGAGGGTTGCTGTTTTTTTTCAGTGACTAAACAGAGCCTTCTTCTAGTGTTTAAGACAAAAGTCATGGTGACACCATTCATTTGCCAGATTAACTAGGTGAGTTTGTAGGTTTTTTCTAATAATTAGATTCTATTATCTTATTTTAAACTAGTAAAAAGTTGTAATATTTAGTGCACATTGTTTATTTGGGGGTGACCCATATTGGGTCACAATTTCAAAATTAATGCCCATACACAATTATACCTTAAATAAACACACACATTATTACATGGTGAAGTACCTGGTGATAAAGATTTCTAAAGAAACTATTAAATAGCAATTCGTATACACACAATGCATTAGTGTAAGAAATATAGACTTTATAAAAAAATACTATACTAAAGCTCCTAAATAATGTAAATATACTTAACACCACTGAGCTGTACACTTAGAAATGATTAAGATGGTAAATTTTATCTTTGTGTTTTTCACCAAAATAAAAAATATTTTAAAAATATGTTCACAAATGCTGATTATTTAATGGATAATTCAACTCAGAAAAGAAAAAGATTTAAACAAAATATCTTAAATAATAAAAAATACATTAATTTTCCCCTAACATCTGTTATTTAAAAAATAGATACTCCCCTCACCTCAAAATTCTATGCTGAAAGGTTGATGAAGGCCAGAGCAGTGATTAAAAAGAGTAATTATTAAATGCTTCCAATACCTTATCTTAGTGTGTAAATTAAGTGATTTCTGTCTGAGACCTAATGAAAGAAGAAATTGTTTTGGAGGTAAATGCATTGTAGTATTATGTATTAAAATAATCAGGGACTACATGCTGATCAGAGATTTTTAACTGTGAATCATCTATATAGTCATCAACTGATTCACTGGCAGTGACAAACAGCATGCCCTAATGAGGGCCCCACTCTTATTGTCTGAATGTCTCAGGTGCCTCTCATTGTACTAAGTTGCAGAAAACTATGTGAATGTACCATAGGCACTGTTCAAAAAAAAATTAGGAAAATAAATGTTGTCCTATTATTTCCCATGAGTTCAAATGAGAACTTAATATATAACTGCTTCTTGGGAAGAATTGTAATATGATGCTTAGTTGTCCAGAAATAATTCCTTCTCTTTTTTTCAGGCTTCTTACTTGTTTACTTGATTTTAAAGTCATGCTGAGGTGCCATTACCATCTCTTTGTATCAATTAACTGAATGAATTGTTTGTTATACTTAAGATCTCATTTTAGACTGATTTTTGTGCTTGGGTTTCTGTGTGTATTTTATCTGTATTGTGTTATTGTTATGCTGAATTCTAATGCCCAGGATCTCAGAATGTGCCATTATTTAGAAATGGGATCACCGAAGATGAATTAGTTGAGACAAAATGAGGTTATACTGGCTTAAGGCGATCCCTTAATGAAATATAATCAGTGTTCTTATAAGAAGAGAGAAGAAACAGACACAGAAGGAGAACCCCATGAGATGACAGAGGCACTGATTGGAGTGATTTAGCTGCAAACCAAGAAGTGCCAAGTAAAAATGGCCATCTCAAGTAGCTTGGCAGAGGCAAGGAAAGATTCTCCCCTATAGGTTTCAAAGGAACCCTAGCCTTGCTTTTTGAAAGTCTAGCCTCTAGAACTATGAAACAATAAATATATTTCTTTTCATTTAAGCTGCCCAGCAGTTTGTGATACTCAACATCCTTAGGAAACTGATCAAATTATCCAACCCAAATATGCAGAGAGAGTAACTGAGTTCTAATGAGAGAGAAGGAAAAAGGGATAGAACCCTCATGCCTAATTCTTTCACAAATATTAGAATTCTTTTAAAGAGGTAACATTTCTCTCAAAATTATTTTTGCAGCTCATTTAAAAATGGGGACTAAGAGTCTCTATTCTTTTTATTTGACATCTGAATTATGTTTTATAATTTGTTTAATCATTGAGTTACATTAACTCTAATGTAATATAATATAAAAGCAAAGCAAAAGCCTAGTGGAACAACTCTGGTTCCTTATATAAATCTAGAAAAGAGTTAACCACTAGAATTTTACCTATAATTAGGTCATTTTTAAAATACTTTTACATTTGAGTTTTTTCTATTAATTATGTTCCAAAAATATATTAAAGCTAAGAAAAACTCCAGAAATTAGTTAGAGCAATCACCTCACTTAGCAGTTGAGTCAATTTAGCCCTGTCTTGGTCAAATAGTTGATCTATGAAAGCCCTGGGGCTTGAACTCACTACCAAATCCTAGGACAGTATTATTTTCCATTTATTACATTCATTTACCTTTCCTTCTTGAAATAATAATGATCATAACATAAAAAGGGCTACTTCGCTAATAAAAATCTCAGGCACAAATTTAGATATGCAAAAAACGGTCTTTCTATTACCGAATCATTTTTTTTCAATTTCAAGTTTCTACTACTTTACATAGCAGAACTTTCTTTATCTTACCTATTGTTTTAAATTGTATTATATTCATATGGTATAAAGTTTCAAAAGACATGTTATTCCCCCTTATGTGAGCTAATGGAATATTTGAACAAAACAATTTAAATGTGATCAAAGAGAAATATATAAAAATATACACCTAATAAATAGAAAAAAAATATTTAAAACACTCATGGAACTTGTACATGAATTGTTCAATATTATATTTAAATCTATAAATTCCAAATAATCATTTTAATGCAGACACTATATTATAATGAAAGTACAATTCAATTAGAGATGACTACTAAAGATAGTGAAAACAATTAAAACTCTAAAAGCTTGGACAACAAAAAGCACTCCTTAAGTAATTATGTGTTAAGGAATCTTTGTGGATATTATTAAATATTTTAAAGCCATTGAAAAATTGGTACCCAAAACAAGCTAGATATAGGATGAAGATAAATGGTGCCAAGAGGAAAAATTTTTTAAAGGCAAGACTGAAAATTAGTAAACAACACAAATCACTAAAAAAATATATTTTTTAAGGAAACAAAATAAATAGCAGAGAAGAAATACTACAGATAAGAATAAGATTTAATACAGTAAAATAAATATTTTTAAAGAGAACTGATCTACAAATCTGAAATCTGAAAACAATATATTAAACAGTTTTCTAGCTAAATGGTTTAAGAAGAATCTTCCAATCAAGACGATAGACTAGGTAAATGTTGTGCTTGCCTCCTGTCATGTCTGCAACACAATTATAACTAAGCTACAGAACAGCCATCATTGAGAATCACCTGAAGTCTAGTTGAACAGAAGTCCTATAACTAAGGATATACAGAGAAGCCACCTTAGACTGGTAGGAGGGGTGGAGACACAACACGGACTTGTTCCACACCCTTATGTGGCAGTATAAAATTAGGAGGGATATCTCTGCTGAGTAGCGAGATGTCTCAGCCCCACTCCAGGCTCTCCAGCCCAGGGTTCCAGTGTTAGGAGGAGAAGTCCTACACTTTTGGCTGTGAAAAACATAGGAAATTGTGGCTGAGTCAGATGGAGTGTCTGCTGGAGTTCCAGACAATCCTTTTAAAAGGCCCATACACAGATCTACTCACTGACAGACTCACTCATTCTGAACTCCAACAGTGGGACATGAGTTTGAGAGGCACCAGTTACATACATGAAAGCACTGAATTATCTGGCATTAATGTGAGGGCTAAAGGAGCAGCTTTCTCCCAGACAAAAGTTCTGGCAGAGGATATTGTTCCTTTGTTGAGCCCTCCCTCATTCTAGCCTGCAGACTTAGGTTGACACCATATCTGAGTCACCATCAACCTGGGTAACACTGATTTCCCTACTCTGGTGACTTTCTGAAACCCCACTCCACCCAATTTGCAGACTGACCCAAGATGCTTCCAGTAGCCTGTCTTGGCTCATGCATCAGAGTTTCCAAAAATCTCTCAAAGGTTCACAAACCCCAAACAACTATCATCTGGCTTCAGTGTCCCCTGTACCTCTTATAAAGCATCCCCAAGCCTGGCATTAGTGACAGCCAGTCTTGATTCACAGCTTAGCCCCTCCCAGGCACTTCCAAGCCCAGCAAGGTAGAAGAAATCTGTGAATCACTTTGTAGCTCATGTTAGGTGGCCTTGAACAAAATGTAGGTAAAGGCTGAACTTGACCTGTGGCAGGACCCATCTCAGGAGGCCCTGGGTCCAGACCATCTGGTGGTCAGGTTCGGATCATGCCTGAGCACCATCTAGTCATCTCCACAGATGACACACCCCAAAGAATACTGGGAAGTCACCCTGCTCTAAAGCAAATCCTGCTCTATAGGGTGAGCCTCTGTGCAAAGCTTCTCCACTGTAGTCATGGCCTGTCCTTAAACACCCTGAGGGCCAATCCCTCGTTTTGACGTGCAAATATCAAACTAAGTCTCAATTACAAGAGAAGGGAACATACAACCCACACAAATACACACACACCTGGAGCACCTGGCTGAGGTAACCAGGGAGACTGTGCCACTGAGCCCCATAGGAAATCTACTACATAAGGCCACTCTAGAAGCAAACACAGGGAGGCAGCCAAAATGGGGAAACAAAGAAACATTATCCAAATGAAAGAATAAAAACAAAGCTCCAGAAAAGAACTAAACCAAATGGAAACAAGCAAACTATCAGACACAGAGTTCAAAACACTGGTTACAAGGATGCTCAATGATCTCAGTAAGAACTTTGACAAAGAGATAGAAAACATAAAAGTAAAGATAGAAAACAAAAAAGAACCAGACCAAAATGAAGAATACAATAACCGAAATAAAGAATACATGAGAAGGAATCAAGAGTAGATTAGATAAAGCATAAAATTGAATCAGCGATTTGGAAAATAAGGTAGCAAAAAACCACACAATCGAAATAGCAAAAAAAGAAAAGAATCCAAAAATATGAGGATAGTTTAAGAGGTCTCTCGGACAACATCAAATGCACTAACATTCACAACATTGGGGTATCAGAAAGAGAAAAGAGCAAAGAATTGAAAATCCATTTGAACAAATAATGGCAGAAAACTTCCCTAATGTAATGAAAGAAATAATTATACAAGCCCAGGAAGTACAGAGAGTCCCAACCAAGATAAACCCAAAGAGGCCCACACCAAGACACATCATAATTAAAATGCCAAAGATTAATGACAAACAGAGAATCTTATAAACAGCAAGAGAAAAACAATTAGTTTCTTACAAGGGAGATACTATAAAACTGAATTCTCAACAGAAATTTTTCAGGCCAGAAGAGATTGACATGAAATATTCAAAGTGATAAAAAGCAAGAAACTACAACCAAGATTGCTCTACTCAGCAAAAGTATCATTTAGAATTGACAGACAGATAAAGAGCTTCCCAGACAAGTAAAAGCTAAAGGAATCCATTGCTACCAAACCAGTATCCCACGAAATGTTAAAGGGAGTTCTTTAAGAAGAAGAAAAAAGAGATCAAAAGTATGAATCATAAAACGACAATACATACATATCTAATGACAATTAATTTAAATTTAAATGGATTAAGTATTCTAATCAAAAGACATAAGGTGGCTAAATGGATAGGAAAATAAGACATTATATTTATGGCCTGCAAGAGACTCACTTCAGATCAAAAGACACACAGATTGAAAGTAAAAGGATAGAGAAAGATATTTCA
The DNA here is from genome assembly GCF_014176215.1 of Rousettus aegyptiacus. Classification (NCBI taxonomy): domain Eukaryota; kingdom Metazoa; phylum Chordata; class Mammalia; order Chiroptera; family Pteropodidae; genus Rousettus; species Rousettus aegyptiacus. The sequence goes on from NW_023416307.1 coordinate 74,512,986, forward strand.
TGAAAATGGAAAAACAAAAAAGCTGGGGTGGCAATACTAATATTAGACAAAATAGTATTTAAAACAAAGGCTCACAAGAGACAAAGAAAGACCCAGTAACTCCACTTCTGGATGTTTATCCAAAACACTACTTCAAAGAGAAATGTGCATCCACATGTTCATAGCAGTATTTACAGTAGCCAAGATATGGAGGCTACCTGGGTGTCCATCAATAAAGGAATGACTAAATACAATGAACTCAGCCAAAATAAAGAATTAAATTTTGCCATCTGCAATGACATGGATGGACCTAAAAGGTATTGTGCTGAGTAGAGTAAGACGGAGAAAGACAAATGTCATATGATTTTCCTTAGCGGAATGTAGAGAACAGAAAAAAACAAACAAACAACAGAAACAAGCTCATAGGTACAGAGAACACTTTGATGGTTGCCAGATTGGAGTTTGGGAGAGGGGCGAAATTACAAAATAGTAATGAGGATGTAGAGTATAGCATGAGGAATATACTCAGTAGTATTGTAATAACTGTGTACAGTGTCAAATGTGTACTGGATTTATGGGGTGATCACTTCATAAGTTATATAAATGATCACTGTGTTTTATTCCTGAAACTAATATAATATCGTCAACCATAACTGAAAAAAATAAAAATATTTAAAAAGAGAAAAAAATATGAGTTTTGTTCTACTCTCTAAAAGAGAAGGTGGGTATCAACATAAATTATTTGTAATTTTTTGTTCAAGTATACGTGTCTTTTTCTTCCTTTTTATTTATTCAATTATTTCTATCAGAATGGACTCATGAATTTTCTTTATACTTATTTTATACTTTCAATTATTATCCAATACTATTTGATCTATATTGTTGCTTAAACTATGCCAGCTTTGACCACTAGGAGCCCTTTCAGTTGGCTTCTGTGGCCCTTTTACATACCCCCATTATTGTGTGTCTGTTTATTTATCTATCTTAGTAAAATAATTCTGACAAAATAAACATAACGGAAGCAAAGAGAAATGATGTGGGTGGTGTGGAAGAGATAGAAAATATAAAAGTGCTAATTGCCTAATAGTCTATAGTAGGGAGTTGACCTATGATGTTATTCTTTTAAATGGTTTTTAAAAACAAATCTCTGTTCCCTTCACAGGGTTGATTGTTTTTTACTTAATCTCAAAGAGATGTTGTAGAAATTTACACACATGAGAGTTAAAAAAGCATTATCTAAACAATTATACTTCAAATTTCTTTTCTAGAGGTAAAGTAAATTTAATGCTTTTATATTATAAATATTATCCAATTTCAAAAATTAATAAATCAGAGTGGTACAAAAGAGTATTAATTTTCTGCATCAGTTTCAAAGAAAGTAAAAAGTAAGTCATGTTAAACAAAAAAGAACATATCACCTTTTTTTATAGAAAAAGGGCATAATTGAATATTCTAATACTTCTAAATTCTAGAGAGTAAACAACAATAGAAAAAAAAAGAATAAAGGTAGTTTAGGCTATAAACTGTTGTATTTTTAAAGAGGATATTCCATAACACTCTATAGCTGACATAGTTAGTGTCAATCCAGATTCCTACCTATCCCCTGACTCTTTCAATGTGCTCTTCTCCTTTTTGGTGTGCCATGTCTCTTCTGGTCCACATTTTTTAATTTCTTTTGTGTACTCTATAGAGGTTCCTGGACCTGTTTGCCCTCACAGCACAGAACAAGCCTGGGGTTGATGACTCTGTTAACCAATGCTGTGAAGTGTGGAACTTTGAAAGTGCGATTCCATCATCTGTGGTGTAATTTACACCGAAGTCATCCTTCAGAATGAATAAAAACTACCCTCTGTGGAATACCACAACCTTGCTAAGATTCTTTCTTTTTCTTGTCTTGCTTCCTCTATTCTCTCACTGGTTTCTCTTAAAAGCAATTTCTTAATAAGTGTAGTCAGAAGTTCCACTTAAAAGATAGACCTACTGAAACATTTACATAGACTTATAGAATGAACAGAACTTTTAAAAAGCAACAGAATGAAGTGGAAAAAAGAAATATAAACAATGAAGTTTATTCTTCATTTTTGAGACTATCGGTATTCTAAAAAGTTACCGAAGAGCAATATTTAGCAAAATTTTGGGTGCATCACCCAGATCTCTCCCTCAGAATCCAAGAAGTGATTCTGCCAACTTGTATAGCTGAGTAACTCCCCAGAACTGCTTTGTTTAAGAGTCAAGCCCCTTTTTAGGGGAAATCAGCTTCTGATAATGAATCGATACATAAGTACAAAGAACAAAGCCCTTGCCTCAATTAGGAATATTACTGAAAAGTCATCTCAGCCTCAGAGTTCCTTGAGAGGTTAGCTGAGGTCAGTCTTGAACTTCATCACAGTTTAATTGCTTACTCTGCCCAATTTTTCTTTGTTCACTCTTTTACAGGTATTAACTCTGAGAGTACTTCCCAACGAGTCACCTGCATGACCATGACTTTGCCAGCAGAGAATATACCATTCAAATAGCAGGTCTTGGATTTCTAGTGGGTCTTGGTAGAGAAGAAATGCCTGATTATGGGACATATATATGTACCAAGAACTGTTCTTTACAATCTGGCTTCTGTTAGATACTCGAAGTGATAAACCTGTTCCAGGCCAACCGCAATTTATCATTAAGATGAAACAGTACAACTGGGATCAAAGAACAGGATCAGAAGGCACAAGTAAGATGCATATGCAGATGGCCCAGAGGCCATATCATCTCTCCTGCATTTGTCCTCAACTCATGCTTATATACACATGTCAAGGTGGGAGTATCTCTAATGACCAAATTATTGAGGAGAAGAAAAGGCTAACTTTGTTCACAAAACAGTTGCTCAAATGTGGATGCGGCATATAATTTCTTCAACACTACACTGCAACATCTGAAAAGAAACAAAGAGAAAAAACTTTCCCAAATGCTAGAGCTTTGGTAGGTATACCTGGCCATGCCACTTTTTCTCTAAAGTGGCATTAGGCAAAAATATACAGTGATAAATGGACAAGGGCAAATAGATTGGTTGGTTGGTCAGGGTCTGGAATAAAATAAATAATTGGAAAACTGAGAATGAGTAATTCTGGACAAGAGGTATATGAATAGATCCATTATATTGAGCACAAAGAGTGAAGATCATTGTATCATATAGCAACAACCTCTAGAAAGCATCTAGATACCATTGAAGATACCAAACAGCCAAAGAGACATAATCAGCCATTGACATCAACCAAATATTATCATTATTCTCCTCAATACTAGTACAATTGCCCCTGGTGGCAGAAATGGAATCTATAAATAGATTCAACAGCATAAGCACTCACTCGTTAAAGTCAACTTAGTTGCTATTGCTATCAAATGACTAAAATTCTCAGTAATATAGGCCGATAATGGCAGCATCACTTAGAAAAACAAACTAGTCACTCGGTGACAGCCAGTACCATTTTCAGAAGACTTACCCAGTGTGTGATTCATCAACATAGAATCCTGTATCATATTTTATTAGAGAGTGTGATCTGCTTTACAGCAAATGAGGTTCAGTAATGGGTACATATCCATGGGATCCATAAGTCTTTCAATATACCATACTGCTCAGAAGATACTCATTGACAAAATGATAAACAGTCTTTTGAGCTGTAATCTTAGAGAAAAGACTCTGAGAGAATGAGACACTCTCCCTCACCTCCCCAAGATATAGCATATGCCCTAAATCAATGACAATAATATGATGCTATATCTCTAATAGGCAGAGTGGAAGTAGAAGTGATCCTATTTCCCGTCATGTCCAGTGAACCCACCTAGAGAATTTGTACTTCTTTCTCCTGCAACTCTAGGCACTATGGGTCTAGATGTCTCAGATTCCATAGTGTACATGGTTCTACCAAAAGACATAGCAAGAATTTCATTAACAAAATATGACATATCCATACAATAGAATACTATTTGGAAATAAAAAGAAAAGAAGTATGGATAAATTCTAAAACATGTATGAACCTTGAAAACATTTTGCTAAGTGAAAGAAGCCAGTTATAAAGAAAGAAAGAAAGAAAGATGAAAGAAAGAAAGAAAGAAAGAAAGAAAGAAAGAAAGAAAGAAAGAAAGAAAGAAAGAAAGAAGGAAGGAAGGAAGGAAGGAAGGAAGGAAGGAAGGAAGGAAGGAAGGAAGGAAAAAAAAACACATTGAATGATTTTTTTTACAGAAAATTTCCAAAACAGTCACTCTAATCTTTTTGTGCATAGCATGTATCATAATTATAAATATTTGCTTAACAACTGTGTTCCACATAGGACTCTTAAATTCTATGATGATGGATATCATATCTGCCTTATTTACTCCTATAATTTCTAATTGTTAATACATTTATAATACAAATATAACAATATATTTCCTGATTGCACAGGAAATATAATAAGTATATATTGAATAAACTATATTTAAAAAACTGAATATTGATATATACAACTCATACCTGGTAAAGAGTTCCTCAGTCACCAAGTGAAGTCATTTGTATTTTTGTAATTATAAAGATAAACTTTATTTTTTGTCTTAATTTTGCTAGCTTCAAGATTTATATAAATATCTACGTACTCATTATAAAGAAAATGTAAGTTATGGAAATTGTGGCTTAAAGCTATAAAGTTTAATTAAAACTGTCTTCAAACAAGTTGAAAATTTTGCACAATCCAGTTTATAGAGTACTCAAATCAATGCAATGTGTTGAAGTATTTTGTAAAATTTTAAATTAAATGTGAAATGTCTGATAAGAGTGCATTCCTAATAAAGATGAGATTAAAGCCTTCAGGAACTCACAAATTTTGCTTATTCTTTATCAAGGGAATAATCATATTTATTCACATACAATTTTACAAATAAATACGCACACATACATTTTACTGCAAACATTGAAATCTAGCATATTTTATCTAAGGAAATCATTGTTTCCTAACACATCTAATCAATAGAATCTTATAATGAGAATACAAAAGTGAAAATGCCCAATGTCTACTATCTAGATATTACATTTATTAAATAAAGAAAAGAAAAACGTCAAACAACCTGTTTTTCTTTAATTTGTTGATTTTCATAAATTCCTTTATCATTTCATTATTTATTAAATGAAAATCTCCATGGATAGAGACTAGGCATCTATATTTTCACAAAAATCTCTTTTGATCTTGAATTGTGAGTCATTTCAGATCTACTCATCTAAAATAAACTTTTCATTGTTGTCTCAATTACTATCTCAATGCTTTCGAATATGCATTGGTCAGTCCAAGTGCAAAGAACAGCATTCTTTCTAGCTCTCTGGGCCTGTAAATAGAGACTGTCTCTGAGTATAGAGCCTTAATTTCAATACATTTAAAGAAAGAATATATCAGCCAGAAAGATGAATTTATCAATCATTGGGAAAGAAAGTGTATATGAGAGAGAATCACAGAAGTGAACTTTCCCATCATCCTTTTAAGTGCTACTGAGGAAACAGAGCACTTTAGCCAATGGTCTGACATGTTCAGTACCCATCGTTGTGGTGAACCCATGGTCAGATAGATGCATCAGATTATCTTATCTCAATGTCTTTAAAGATACATATATCTTCTTGCTATGTTTACTGTCCTATCTCTAGATTCTGATTCTGATTTGATTCACCATGGATGTCCAATTATTGTAGGAAGAACTTGTGCTTCCCAGGGTGAACTTTAGATTCTCTCTCACAGGGTATTAAAACTATCATGGTAAAGTCAGAAATTAACATTTTTTGTTTGTTTGTTTTTACTCAGCTATATTTTAAGAGCTTTCTACAATGCTGGGAATAATGATGATAAAAACAATTAAGCAAGACAGCCACCCTCACTGGGATTACACTCAAGTAAGGAACTTACGCAATTAAGCAGGCACTTGTCGATAAGTTTGATGAATGCTATGACAAGAATTAAGGATCTTAGGGTAAATGTATATGAGGTACATGTAATATATTTATATATTTAAAATAGGATCAGGGAATAGTTCTTAGAAAAAAATCCATTAAGCTAAGCTGAGAAGATAACTACCCAGATGAAAGAGGGGGAGCGTGGGGATATAGATGCTCCTCTAGGGAAGTGGAATAAATGGGCAAAGACCTTGAGCTGAGAAAAGAGCGCAATATTTTTAAGAAACTAAAATAAAATCAGTGTTTTGAAGTAGAGAATGCCAAGAAGGTAGGCACTTGTGAAAGATAAGCTAAAGAGACAGAGAGAGGCCAAATCGTTCAAGTCTATGGAAAACAAAGTTAAGAAACAGATATTATCCTAATTATAGTGTGAATTTATTTAAGTTTTTTTTTTAAGTAGGAGAGTTATATGATCAAAATTCTACTTAGGAATCTCCTTCTAAAGAATGTTTTGTGCAGAGAAAGACTCGGGGACATAAGTTTGAAGGGTATGGCAATATGGAGAGATGGAATGTTTAAGGGCTATAAGGAATGAGACTTGACCAATTGAATGTAAAAGGTACATACTAGCTTGGACATTTCTATCTTTGGTTGATGATACATATTATTTTTAATGAATCATTCTGGTTTTATACAATAATCTTGTGAACTTGGTAAATGTGGACATGTCCTAATAATTGTATCTTGACTTTTGATATGTTGACATAGCAAAATTTCTTAGCATGGAGACTGAATTCTTAGCTTAATAAATTCATCAAAGGGAATTAATGGATATGTTAAACTCCTGAGAAAGAGCCTACTGACCTTGCCGTAGGCACATATTCATATACATGTGGGAAATAGATATGCAGTGATCAGAACAAAACTTCAAAAAGCTTAAAGAAAACACACTGTGATATAAATTGTTAGAAATAAATGAATAAAGAATATTTAATGACTAGAGATAGTGATAATGGGTAAAATAACCTGCCGAGAGAATTTTATAAATAAAATAAACTTTATTTTAGTCTTACACTGTCTCTAATTATGGAAGAAGAAAATATAAAAATAGATCCCAGAACTCAAGTCTTCTGGATAAATTTCTATACCTTGCTATTACAAGAATTTCAGATGATAAAATACTGCATGGAGACCTTTCTTTCAATTATAGCAGAACTGTGGACTACTAAAGGTTATTGAGTGATTTTCACAGGTAAATGAATAAAAGAAACTTTCATAGGGAAAGATCTCACCAAATAACTTTACCCAACACAAGTCCAAAGATTTTTATTTATAGGTAGACACTGGAACCTCATTCAATCTGGTTCTCTCTCCTGCCATATTCTTCTTACTGTTACTTTCAAGGATGAGACTGTACTCATTGCTCCAACCACTTAACCTTGCATTCCTTAACTCTTCACTTCAGTGGCCTTTGTTTCCTCTAATTAAGTATAAAATTCTAGGTAAATCAAAATCAAATTTTTACTGAAGAAAGCTTTAGAGTGCTTAATACAAAAGGCAAAGTTTTTGATGCAAAACAAAGAGCTACCTCTACAAATATATGACAAAAGCCTTTACAAACTTAAGTTTCTCCCATACCAGAGCCAAAATTTCTCAAGAGAAATGTTAAAATGTTGTCATAATTACATTTCAGAAGATAGTGGTGGCTCATACTAAGTAAACATGAACAAAATAATTCTCCTCTATAAAAAAAATGTACATTTTTGTCTAAGGAAAAAAACAAATACAGACACTGAGCTGTCACATGTATAAAATGCTCATTTTGATTTATATAACAAAACTCCAAATTTTCAAATACTCAAAAACAGAATGATTTTACCAAGGGAATTTTGGGTCATTTTTTCTTTCTCTTTTAACTGTAACATGTTTGACCTTGAAGATGTATTTGATCAACAAACATAATTCCCCTTTGATGAGAATGTTTTTTTCTGACATATACCCCTCTCTGAGCAAAGTAATATGTCCACTTCAAAGGAAGCAGCTTTGACTCTGTTTAGTAGAAAAGACAAAACTGTGTTTCTCTTACTGACCAAGCCTGGGGAAAACTCTGTCTTTCAAAGACAAAAGCAATATCAAGGCCATGAAACTTTTGGCAGCCATTATGAGCTTCAAGCTGTGCCTTGTTTTCAGCTGCTGAATAGACACTACACTAAAGCATTAGAGAGATTTGTTGGTGACAGCTGCCACCTCATTTATCAGCCATTACAGGAATAACATTAAAGTTTTCATTTAGCTTCCCAGATGAAGGTTTAAATCCTTGTTAGTTCTGATTTACCCAAAAGAAGGTAAGTTTTGGCAACACTACAGAACAGCACTGAAAAAAATACATAGAAACAAAAATTCTTTGTTTTTCCTAATAAATCATATCTAAATACTGATGGGCATTTTCAATGTTCTAAGTATTTTCTGTGGCATTGTACATGGTTTTTGACAATTGTAGCTTTATCTGAAGAGAGAGAGATTGCAAGCTGTTAGTATTTGTACTGCCTCTAATATGCAGGCTGAGGAGAGAATGAAAACTCAGGGAAGTCAATATATTTGAAAAGCAAGAAAGTAAGTGTCACTGTTGGAGCCAGAGTTCAGTGTTGCCCCAATGGTAGTGGGGAGGGAGAGGGAAAACAATGATGCAGACCCATAGTTAGCATTTTTCCTCGGTTCTTCCTCAAATGACATGGTGAAGAATCACAGATTATTAAGATTTAATAGTTATATTAAAAGTATATTTTACAAAGACAAAAAATGTCCCAAGGAGGCACATAGTCCCAGCACTGTAACCGACACAAAGGGGCAAAATGGCTACAAAAAACCACCAAAAAGAGAAAGAACCAGAGAGGCAAAAGGAGAGGGGAGCACAGAAGAGCAAAAGGGGAGAAGAGCCCCAAAGGGACTAAAGGACCCAGAAGCAGGAATATCTACCTTATTTGGGCCATGATGGGTGGTTCCAAAGGCATTCCTAGGTGACTGGCAAGTGAGATCATGGTAATTGACACCTGATTTACACAAGGCAATACATTTGCCCACTGTGCATGTGTGTACCCAGAATTCTACTACCATTGGAGTGTTTTTTGGGTGGTCTCTAGTCTGGGCCCGTATTCCATTGTTCCCCCTTGTCTCTCATGTCTGACTAGCTACCTAACATTAGTAGTTCAAGGTTGATCTCTACCATATATTGAATCTAAAGAATCAAATTTTCAGTCATTATGATATATATTAGTAATGTGTTTGCATGTAATTTTTGCAGCATTAAATATTTTTCTTTATTTTGATTTGCTATTTATTTAGGGATTACTTTATTCAAATGGTTGATTAAGAATAAAAATAGCAGTATATGGAGGCATTTTAACTGTAAAAAAGAAATTGAGTACTGTAAATCACTGAGAAGTTTAAACTCTTTTTTCTACTTACCTATATTAATAGAGCTCATGTCAGCCACTGCTTTTTGAAATGTCTTTTAGGAAGTGAACACATTAAACAGCCTTTTGACAGAGAGCAGCTTTTCTCCAAGAGAGTGATACGCAGAAAGGGTTACTTCTAGAGAAAAAAAATTAAAAGTAAAAACAACAGTATCTGGAAGAGTCCTTTGAAACCAAGCTTAATTGCCATAGCTATGTTTCTACATGCACCCAAAGTTAATCTTAGTCACTCAGTGGTTCAACCAAATGTCATTTATTCATTTGTTCGCTGTTTCAAAAATTCATCCAAGTCATACACACATTTTCTACATAGATAAGTACATCATCTGCAAACAAGGATAGTTTTATTTCTGCCTTCCCAATCTGAATATCTTTTATTTCCTTTTCTTATGACATTAGCTAGAAGTTTCAGTGTTGGTGTTGAAAGGAGTGGTGTGAGAGGATGTCCTTGACTCGTTTCTGGTCTTAGTGGGAATCCTTTCATGTTTTTAATTTATTCTCCAATAATATTTCTGCTCTGCACTCTTTTTACAGAAAAGTGTAAGAAATAATTAATTGTTTAATAATAAGAAATTAGTTATAAATTATAGCAGGTTGCAAAATATTACTGTAATATGAAAAATTTTAAAAATAAACTAGTAATTGAAGATTGTAATTTTGAATATTTTTAGAATTATTAAAACATTGCCAGTCAGGTCAGAAATAAACGGCTAAAAAGGATTTAGATGGGTAAAAACTCTCCAAAATTCCAGATGCTTTACTTCAAATTATTTTTAATAATTTGTATTTATCATTAAATTTGTTTAAATTTAAATTCATCATAGAAAATAAAAACGAGAAAGAAAAAAGACAAAAGAAAAAGTCACCCATTAACCAAATAACAATTACTCTTAAATTACCTTAGTTCATTTTGACTTGACTTTCTGTATATATTGATGCAGATCTTTTTCAAATGCATAGTTTTATAACCAAAAGTTGTATTCAACCAATTACATATTATTAAGCACTGAGGTTCTCTACAATTTTTACTATTTTAAAATATTTATTTTGGTTTTTTAAATTTGCAATTATATACAATGTCAAACAAAAATAATTGACTTGGAGAAACTTTTCAGAAAGAGAAAAACACTCAAATAATATAAATAAGCTAAAAACAGCCCCATAATACACCAATGGGTGTAATATTGCAACATTTAACCAAATTTTAATTTAAATAAGTTATACGATCAACCAACTTGTTTTCACCAGCTGACTGACCATGTTTTAGGGGTATAAATTGCTTAAGGCTTAGTGCAGTGAGCATGGACACAGTAAAACCAGATTCGCATTTGGAAAGTTTACTCCGTTGATCACTTGTAAAATTGTTTAGAAAGAAATGAAATAAGTGGGTCTGGAATACAAATTTCAATGCTGTTGTAGTAATCAAAATGAAAATAAACACCTAAATTAAAATTCTGAGAAGCAGCATGAAAGGAAGGTAAAATCCATGATACATTGAAAAAGTTAGAATTGTGGGGTAAGAAAGAGTGAGTGGGAAAGGACAATGCTTGAGTTTCTAAAGTGATCAATTATGTGAATTTTAGTGCTGTTAACTGTGAAAGTAATTTCAGGGGAAAGATGATGAGTTCAAGTATAGATTTTGAATTGTTTATCAAACATCCCCAAGAACACTTTGATGGATGGTTTAATTTATGGATTTTAAGGCCTGAAAAGAGATCTGGGCTAGACATACTTATTCTAGAATCAAGAGCACAAAAGTAAGAGATAACTAATGAGTAAGTAAAAATGACCAAAGGACAGCATACAGTGTGTAAAGGGAAAATGAAGAATGAATGCTTTTTTAAAAAACCTCATTTAAAGAGTTAAATATAAAAACTCATGAAGGAGTTTGACAAGAAACAGCAATAGATGTATGCTAGAAATTAAAGTAAAATTAAAGTAAAAGAAGATTAATGGTAAGCATACGATAATTCTGTCATATATATAAAGAGCTCAAGTAGGAAAAGTGTTACAAAGGAACCTCCTTTATCCCTGGCCTCATGATTCCATGTAATAGAACTACTCTTAAAGTAACTTTCTTTGCTATTCTTTTCTCCAGAAACAAGTGACCTATCAGAATGGTGAGTTGGAAGAAGAAAATAAGCCTTTCTTTCCATTCCCCGTTATGGCAAAGGGCTTGCCCTGGGAGGGAGGCTTACAGTTTGACATAGTTTGATTCATGGAAGTGTTATAAATCCTGTTTGACTGTACACAGAATCCATGTCCTTCAACTCAGATATTATGTGATAATGCTCACTTTTTAACCTACATTTTCACTGACCTATGTCAGTGAACTTAGGCATGAAAGAGACACTTTTATGTATTGACTAGTTCAAAACATCAGTAATATGAAGTGTTCATCCATCTAATGCAGGCAGAACATGGTTATAAATAACTATGCAATCATAAAGAAGTTTTATTGGACTCGTTGTGGGTGAATCAGACTGTAGTGTGACAATAAATGTGTTAGAAGTGATCAGAAGGATGGATTATTTTTATGAGTGTTGGCTTTGAAAGAAAAGATAGAATGTTGTCGCTAAGGAGGACTTAGTGCTGAGGGAGATCTGTGGCTCGGCTCTTACTGCTTTTTAATATGAACAGAGCACAGTACGTTTTAAGCTTTAGGGCAAAACCAAATGAAATTATGAGAGAGAGAGAGAGAGAGAGAGAGGAGCGGGGGTGGAGTGAGAGAAAGAGAGAGAGAATTTGGTGGAGTATGGTACTTGAAGTGATGAGAGGGCATAAATTTCAGAAGCGAGGTAGGCAGGGAAGTTTATGACTGAAATTAGGACAGGTCAGATATAGGCAGGTTTATATGAGCAAAGCACTAGGAATACAAAGACAAATAAGACAGCATCCTTGCTTTCAAGGGGCTCATTCCAGAGGTTGGGGGAGACCACCTTAATCAAGCTAACCATAATACAAGTTGTAAAATAAGATTTGAAAATCTTATTGGTTAAATCTCTTTTCCAGTCCTGTACAGTGGCTCTTCTACAACCTCAGAGTGCTCATTTATTTTCCTATAGGAAAAAATAAAACTAAGAACAAGTTTCTGATGCAACCTCTACATGAAGGTAATCTGATGCATAAGGAAAGTACTATCACTCAAGTTATTGTTTTGTAAATTTACTTCAGTCTTTTAAGGCTTATTCAATGTATTAGCCTTAATAGTCTTCATATATACTTGAGAAGTAGCCTGTTACTGTTAAAGAGTGTGATTGGAGGTTTTAATATTTTTGTGGAATTTCTGTCCAGTGCATACAAATATGAGAAGAAATTTTATTTTGTAAAATTTCCCAATCCAGGGTATTTTCAGGAAAAAAAAAAAACTACAATATATCTAATCAAAGCATTTGCCAAAGACTAGATGTTTATTTCAGTTAGCACATGATGTGCATAAAGCAGATTTGATGTAGGGAAGGGAATAAAATATAAAACTAAACTTGAATACAAAGCTGATTGGAATCCAGCTTCACTTTTCCAACTGTAATCTCTAGGAGCTTGCTTAATATTTTTTTTCAGTTTCTTTACTTATAAACTGGGGAAGGAAGGGAGAGAGAAGAGCAATTTTTATTGATCACCAAGTTTGTTTACTATACTCTGCTGGGAGATTTATCTACTAGAGAGTAGTAAACACAGTGGTGAAGAATATGAAGTCTGGAGTCAGGGTTCCTATGTTTGAAATTCAGCTTCACCTCTGAATAGCCATGTGACCTGGGTTAATTTCATAAATTCTTTATTCTTCCATAAATTCTGATGGTGAATTATCCGTAAAATGTCAATGATGAAAAAGGTATATGACTCATTTGGAATATTTTGTGATTATTAAGTGAGTTAATATACAGAAGCACTTAGAACTGTACCTAGAACATGGTAAGCAGACATAAATATAAGCTATTTTCTAATTTACCTTACCTGGTGGTTGCAACAATTAAATGAGATATAGAAAAAAAGCACATCTTAGCACAGTGCATGAAACCTGATAAATTCATGATAAATGGTACCTATAATTATGTTTTCTATAATTATGTTTCTAATAAAATTTGGTTGACAGTCTCATCATTAGGTGATATTTATTCCCATTTTCAAGATTAAAAAAAAAATGAAACAATAAAATTCTGAGAAACTTTGAAACATTGGGAAGTTAAATTCAGAATCTGAGCCCTATTCTAAATATTTTTTTAAATCTATGTTCTTTTCATTAATTTATTCTATATAAAGAATATGAGTTAAAATTTAATGATGTCTATTTACAGGGTTATTATAAGGATTAAATGCGTTAATACTTATAAAATGCTTCATGAATTATAGGACCTAAATTAATCTAAGCTTGTTATTATATCCTATAAGGAAGTTTATATTCTCAAGTCCAACCTACTATCATATTCCAAGGAAATATGCAGTCTAGGTGCTTACTACAATTTGAGATATCAAAACATAAAGTGTCTGAAAGTCTCTTAATTTCAGAAGAGAATTCAGAAGAGCAGAATAAGGTGACTCACCTAAATGGACTTTATGGATAACTTCATAGGCATAAAAACATGAATATTACAGGTTCTATGTGAGGCAGACAGATGAGTAATTTTTTCTACCCAAAACCAAAGTAGAAATTTTCCTTGAAGTAAATAATAATTTATTGATTAGTGTGAAAAAGAGATTTATACCAAGATGTAAAAAGTATCTGAAAAATCAGCGAATACAAATAATACTGTAGGAAAATTTACACTAAAATCTACAGCAACACAAAAGAGTAAGTCCTGTAAAAGAATGCATTCCTTTATAAATTGAAACTCAGCTCATTGTGAGTGTCCCTAGTTCTTTAACAAATTAAAGGGAATTCATTTTAGCTAGCTTATGAGCTTGAAAAAAAACAGTGGGTTTTTAATTTTAAAACACACTTCATTTTCTATAAATATTATGATAAACATATCTATAAAATTAATAATAGCCAAGAAAAGCAATGCCTAGTAAACCTAATATCAAGAAATACTGAGTGCAAATTAACAACACAGAATTTGTAAGTGATGTAATTAGTTTCTAATTAATAATCTACTTGACCTTTTAAGAAGTAGATGATACTTCTTTATTGCTGAATCACCCAAGAGACAAGTGGGAGCTATTCTTCAATATTTGCACCAGGTGGTAAATAGCTTGAATGATTAGTTGTCACATTTAGTTTGTTTGAAAAGTAAATATTTTTCCCTACCAGTATTGTTATAAAAGAACTTGAAATTTATCTAAAAATAATTAACTAATGTTTGATATTTAAAGAATGCTGACTCATTTTTAGAATTATGAGATTATGCTGTCCAAATGACTAAAAGTAAATATTGTGAAACATAAAAAATATATCAATTGATTAATAAATTCATAGTTTATCAACATTTCAGGAAGGAACCACCTATAATTCAAAATGATTATATGTTCACTATCAAGATTCCTCATCATTGTGGGTTTCTCAGACTCTATTTTTTAGTACTTAAGGAATTCTGTGTGTTACCTATGTCTCAGAATCCATAGCATTCATAATAGTGTATTCCTTAGAAAGCCATGTGAAAGCCAACAGAATTATATATAGTGTCATAACAGAAGCGTAAAACCTGAAGCTTAGGGGGAAAAAAAACAGCAATCCTTGATGAAATCTCTCTTTCTCTTCCAATGTTTAATAACTATTTTCCAGTCTAAATTATTTAAAAACAGCATCTAGAATGGTTTTGCATTTCTATCATCTATTTGTCTATCATCTATATATCCATCTATCTATTCATCTATTTTCATTAACTTAATTGTAGAATAGATTTAATTTTTTTCCTGCTTTTAATTAAAGTTCTCAGCGCCTGAAGGAAGATATACTCCCAGATTCTTCCATTAGATAAGTCAACAGCCCGTTTAGATAATAAATGTCAATGTAGATAAATATATTTTCTGTGATTTACAGCAAAAAGTATCCTTACATAAAATTAGACTAGATATTTGAGTCTAATGCTAGAATACTAACTTTCTAACACTGATGCTTGTGAAAAATATTACACTGCTCAGGAAAAACAAGTTTTTCAGGAGTTTATAATATGTAATGTGAAAAATCTAATTGCTATCAATAGAAATAGTTCTTTCCAGTTCAACCTTTGCTGAATTTATTTTTCACACCCTCCCAAAAACTATTTGATCTTACATTAGATATTTTGTGAAATGTTATGCATACTATGGCCTAAGCTAAAATAGCCATGGTATCTATGTATTCTAGAGATTAAAGTTTTTCAATTGCTCTTTCTGGCTAAAGAATTATATAATGCTTATTTTAAAATAAATAAGCTGTTGTGGTGCGTTCAAATCCAAGACCCACGGAGCCAATCAAAATGAATTGTGAGCCTTTATTAGCCAGCTGGCGACTGACTCTCCACTACACAGGGTTAGAAGAGATCAGCCCCGACCGAGCTCCCAGAAGAGGCAGTTTATATAGCCACCAGCACATCCCTGAGCAGATCACCACACCCTGGTTAACGGTTGGCCATTAGCATATCCTTGATCAGATTACCCTGCTTTACAGCATTTCCTTGATCAGATTACCACACCCTGGTTAACAGAATCCTTGATCAGATTACCACACCTTGGTTAACAGAATCAGAAGTAAATATTTAATACTGGCTTACTGGAAAATTGTCTACCCATAACAAAGCTACTTATATTAAAATAAATAAATATAGCTTCTGTTGTGATTCGCTCAAATCTAAGACCCACGGAGCCAATTGAGATGAATTATAAGCCTTTGTTAGCCAGCCAGCAACTGACTCTCTACCATGCAGGGTCAGAGGAGATTAGTCCCGAGCTCCCAAAAGAGGTGGTTTATAAAACCTAGAACCACACCCTGGTTAAAAAGTAAGCAGATTACCACACTCTGGTTAACATCAAAACAAGAAAGCAGATTACAAAATCAGAAGTTGGCCTTTAGCATATTTTTGAGCAGATTACCACACCCTGGTTAACAGAATCAGAGTAAATCCTTAATGATGGCTTACTGGAAAACTTTCTACCCTTAACACTTCTAGTATTAAAATGACCAGTTAAAATAATTAGTATCTCTCTATTCCACTAATTCACATGGGACAATAAACTGTAAAGTAAAGGAAAATGTGTGTTGAGTTGGCATTCCTATTCTTAATTCAGAAGCTAAGAACTCCTAAAAAGAAGTAGAAAAGAAGTTTTGGGTTTAGTTGTTAGTATAGGAATTCCTCCTTAGAAGGGCTAAATCAATTAGGAAAAGAGTTTAACCAAGCCTTAGAAAACAGTTTAGATCCAAGCTTACATAAGCCACACTGCTCTGTTTAAGATAAAGAGAGAAAATGTCTTTACTGTTACAAAGAGGGACAAGCAAGATGAAAGAGCGTATAAGTGAGAAGGAAATACAAAGTGAGAAGATCTAGGGTGACAAAAAAAACGGATAAGCGCTACTATCCACTGACTGTGCCCTGCCCCACCCCAAATTTATATGTTTAAATCCCATTTGGAAGTGGAGCTTTTGGAAGTGATTAGATTATGAGGACAAAGCCTTCATGAGATATTAGCCCTTATAAAAAAGATCCCAGAGGGCTCCCTTACCCCTAGCATCTTGGAAGGACCAGTAAGAAGATGGCAGTGTACAGACCAGGAAATGGGCCCTCACCAGATACTGAATTTTCTATCACCTTAATCTTGGACTTTCTAGCCTCTGGAACTGTGAGAAATACATTTTTGTTGTTTATGAGACATGTAGTCAATGTTTTTCTGTTATAGCAGCCAAACCCAAATATCCGGCAACAGATGAATGGATAAGCAATACATAGTATATGTGTAAAATGGAATATTATTTAGCCGATAATAGGATGAAAACTCTAACACATGCTACACATGCTACAACATTAAGGACGTGTTAAATGAAATAAACCCAAATACAAAAGGACAAATATTGTATGATTCCACTTATATGAGGTATCTAGAATAGTCAAAATCATAGAGAAAGTAGAATGATGGTTGCCAGGGACTGGAGGGAGACAGAAATTGGGAGGTATTGTTTAATGGGTATAAAGTTTCAATGAAAAGTACTGGAGATTAATAGTCATGATCATTGCACAATATCGTGCATGTACTTAATACCACTGAACTGTAGACTTAAAAAATAGTTAAAATAATAAATTTTGTGTAATGTATATTTTACCACAATAAAAAAAATGTTTTTTAAGTCAACAATGGAGAGGATGTGAAAGAGTTTTTTAAGGGTAAGGAAGCCTATTTTTCCATTTGAAATGGTTTGTGATACACACTTCACAATTTTCTATCACTGAAGTCCTTAGAGATATCTACTGTGTTTGTGTGGTAGAAGCTTAAGAAGCTAATATTGGTCAATGTGGTAGAGCATATACAGAATAAGAACCCCAAGAGGCAGAGAAGACTTTGAATATGTAATTCCCTTGGGAACTTGCATCAATCTTAGGGAGAGTTTTGGAATTTTATAAATTATGCCGTTAAGAGACTTAAGATAATTTTTGTCTCCAAGGAGCCTTCAGGGGAGGCCCTCAGCTGACATGTGCATAATTTTTCCAAAGAGAAATAAAAGGAAACACTGTCTAAACTCAATGAAGTAAGAGGTAATTAAGAAAGAGGCTTTTATCCATTGGGGAAATGTTTTAGGGACCGTTCCTTGTTCTGTCCAAGAGAGAGCCTTAAATTAAAACAAAATAGTAAACAAAAACTATATGCTTCAAAACTACCTCTACCCTGTCCCCCAATGGTCATACATACTCCAAAGACATTATGTTTTCTGAGTTTTATTTCTCATTTTAATTAAAATAATAATCACAAATGCAGTTATACTTACATGTAATAAAAATGCCTAAATATTATTTATTCACTTTTAAGACTTCCAAGTTTTCTCTGTAATATCACTTTTATTAAAAATAAACATGTGATACAAGTTAGTGATCATTAAGAGTTGTTAACTCTTCACTGTCAGCAGTTCTGAGAGGTAGCAGAGTGGAATTAAAAGAACCCAAAACTAGACGAGTACTAATTGTGTGATGTGGGGTAAATTTTTAAAATTGTTTTACTCAAAAGATTTGTTATGGGTGGACAATTTTCCAGTAAGCCAGTATTAAATATTTACTTCTGATTCTGTTAACCAGGGTGCGGTAATCTGATCAAGGAGATGCTGTTAACCAGGGTAATCTGATCAAGAATATGCTAACGGCCAACTGTTAACCAGGGTGTTTGCTCAGTGATGTGGTGGTGGCCATATAAACTGCCTCTTCTGGGAGCGGGGGCTGATTCTCTAGTGGGGAGAGTCAGTCACCGGCCAGCTAATAAAGACTCACAATTCATCTCAATTGGCTCCACAACATTTGGAGGCTGCACGCAGTGAGATATCTCCAAGGGGGTAGATCTTCTAAGACCCACGACCCTGGCCACCTTGGGTGAGGACCTGCCCCGTCTAGGGGACGGCCGCTGAGAAATGTTCCTCAGCCCCAGACGCCAGGTGGACTCGCCCAGGAGGGCAGGCAGGCAAAAGGTACAATTCTGTAACGATTGGGCATGAGCCATCTGGAGCAGCTTCACCGGTGAGTCAGACTGCACTAAAGGTATCCAGGTTTCTGGGTATCTGTCGGGGAACTAGTGGAAGGCTGGACGCAGCAATACTTCCCTAGTTCGGTCAAGGTCTGAGAGGTCAGACTTGGCTTCTGGTATTACAGGTATTCAGGTTTCTGAGTATCTGTCTGTCTGTGAGCTCTAGGGTATGTCTAAATTTCGGCTTAGACCTGTCTGCCGGTAAGCCCTAGAGTTCGTCTAAGCCTCAACTTAGACCCGTTCCTGTCTGTGGGCCCTAAGAACTAGTGGAAGGCTGGACCCGGCACAACTTCCCTAGTACGGTCAGGTCTGAGACGTCAGATCCTGACCCAGTACCTGCCTAATACGCTAGTGTTTTGTGTTACTTGTAGTCTGTTTTGTCTGTCTGTATTGTCTGTTCGTCCGGACTGGTCAAAATGCACTGTTACTTTCTTATTGCCTTGGCTTTCATAAGCATACTCCATATATCGATGTGTGGTATTGTTATGGGTGGACAATTTTCCAGTAAGCCAGTATTAAATATTTACTTCTGAATTTGTTAACCAGGCTGTGGTAATCTGATCAAGGAGATGCTGTTAACCAGGTGTGATGATCTGCTCAGGGATGTGCTGGTGGCTATATAAACTGCCTATTCTGGGAGCTGGGGACTGATCTCTTCTAACCCTGTGTGGTGGAGAGTCAGTCGCCGGCCGGTTAATAAAGGCTCGCAATTCATCTCAATTGGCTCCATGGGTCTTGGATTTGAGCGAACCACAACAGTATTTTAATTCTTTCCTTAGATCTGGCCTCCGTGGCCCCGTCTGATTAGATGCGAGGTCAGAAGCTGATCCTAGCCCTGGCTTATTTAGCTTTTGTGGAGATCTTGCCTGTTTTTACTAACATGGGTCAGGCTTCTTCCTTGAATCGTCCTACCCCCTTTAGTGCCTCCTTAATCATTTTAAGGATTTCAGGAGATGAGCCCACGCCTACAGAGCCAGTGTCACTCCCTTTGAACTCCAGAGGTTCTGCCAGTTAGATTGGCCCACATTTGGAATGGGGTGGCCATCAGAGGGGTCACTCGACCTGCAAACAGCCTTTCAGGTGTGGAATATTATCTACGGAAATCCTGGCCACCCTGATCAGGCTCCATGTATTGATGTGTGAATTGATATTGTTTCTGATGCCCCCAAGTATTTGAAGGACTGCCGCAGCGGAAAATAATCAAAGATGACTCCCAAGTCTGTCCTTTTCTCTACACCAAAGGAGCAAAAAGAGAAACCATCCAGACAAAGACCTAACCCTCTTTACCCTGTCTTACAGGCGCCCCTGAGATCACTAATCCTCCCCCTTACGCCCCTTATGACCTGGTCCTATCTCCATGTAACAGGGAGGCAGAACCCCTCCTGAGTCCTCCCCACACCTGCACTGGGGTTGTGTACCAACCCCCACAATACTCTGATACTGTCCCTGACTCATCGAACTGGACAGCAGTCCTGGCCCCACTCTGGCAATTGGCTCCCCTAGTTGGGGGAGAAACTCAGAGGCCATTCATGGTCTATGTCCCTTTCTCCACCAGTGATCTGTACAATTGGAAACACCAGAACCCCTCGTTCTCAGAGAAACCCCAGGAATTAACCTCTCTCCTAGAGACTATTTTCTTTACCCATCAGCCGACCTGTGATAACTGTCAGCAACTCCTCCAGGTCTTGTTTACCTCAGAGGAGTGGGAGTGGATCCAGAGTATGGCTGCAAAAGCAGTATTAGAGCCCAATGGGCAGTCTCCCACCGACCCGACCCACATCCAACATGTTCTCCCGAACACCTGTCCACCTTGGGACCCCAACACCAACCAAGGTAAGGAGGCTCTCCAACGGTATCACCAGCTTCTGTTCCAGGGCCTCTGGTCTCTTAGAGTTGTACCGGTTATATACCCCTATTGACCCGGAGGACCCTAATAATAGGAGGGCTGTGAATTTAGCCTTTGTCAGTCAGTCGGCCCCAGACATTAGAAAGAAATTGCAGAGGATGGAAGGGTTTGAAGGAAAGAACCTATCTGAGCTGGTCAAGATAGCCCAACGAGTGTTCAACAACAGAGATGAGGTAGATATAGCACAGGCTAAGAAGATGACCAAGGCCCTACTTGCAACCATGCAAGAAGCCCAGCCAAAGAGACTGCCAGAAAAAGGCAGAGGCCAAGAATAGGCACCCAGGGTGAACAACAGACCCAGAAGAGTTGGGTTAGAAAAGGACCAGTGCACATATTGCAAGAAAAAGGGACATTGGAAGAAATGAGTGCCCTGAAAAAGGACAAGCTCCCCAAAAGAAGTCCCCCCCTCGCCCTTTTCGAGGACGCAGAATGAGGAGGTCAGGGCTCTTACATTATGAGCCCTCGGGAGCCCAGAATAACTTTAAAGGGGTCCTGACACAGACCCTAGGGCCCCGGAAGCGACCAGTTGCATACCTCTCCAAAAGATTGGACTATGTGGCAGCAGGACGGCCCAACTGTTTGAGGGCAATTGCTGCCACTGCAATCCTCTCTAAGGAAGCCCTAAATTTGACACTAGGGCAGACTCTCCAGATTATCACCCTAAACGCAGTTTCTTCGCAGACCACTGGACCAGTGGATTTCCAAGACTCGGATCACCCAGTATCAGGTCATGCTTCTCAACCCACCTCACATACAATTCCTGAAAACTACCGCACTCAACCTAGCTACCTGACTGCCCGACGATGACTGCCTTGAGGTCCTAGAGAACATCACCTGCACCAGACCGGACCTGACAGACAGCCCTTGGCCAAATCCAGATGCTACTCTATTTACAGATGAGAGTAGCTTCATCTCAGAAGGAGTCAGGTTTACCAGAGCACTCACTTGAGAGGAACCAAATTAACTGAACTGTTAAAAAGAGACTATTACATTCTGGGGCTGCAACGGATGGCCAAGCAGATATCAGCCCGGTGCCACATCTGCGCTTATGTGAATTGAGAGCCCTTCAAGGAAATACAACAAGGGACGAGACTTCATGGACAAGCACCAGGGGAACATTGGGAGTTGGATTTTACTGAGGTCAGCCCGGGAAACTTCAGATTCAAGTACTTGCTTGTGTTCATAGACACCAACTCAGGATGGACTGAAGCCTTCCCTACAAAGCAGGAGAGCGCTCAGGTAGTAGCAAAGAAATTAGTCTCCGAAATAGTGCCTTGATTTGGCCTGCCCATAACACTGGGATCCAACAATGGCCCAGCATTCATCACCCAGGCCAGCCAATCTGTAGCAAAGGCGTTAAGGATCAATTGGATAGGCCTCAGAGTTCAGGACAGATAGAAAGGATGAATAGGACCTTGAAAGAAACCTTAACTAAGTTCAAGCTGGAAGCTGGAGAAAATTTGGTGAGTCTCCTCCCCTTTGCCTTTTTAAGGGCACAGTGAACACCCTACTGTAAGGGCTTCACGCCTTATGAAAATAATGTTTGGAAGACCCCCACCTCTCCTCCCCAAGTTAGGAGAGGAAAAGCTAACAGAAATTCATAATTTTTCACTGCTTAAATCTTTGCAAGCTCTCTCTCTCGCATGACAAGAGACTCACCAACTGGTCTCTGCCACCAGAACAGCTGCTCAGCATCCAGTCCAGCCACACAACCACGCTCCAGGTGATTGGATCTGGGTGAGAAAGGTACAGCCTGCTTCTCTTGAGCCCCACTGGGATGGACCTTTTCCTGTCATCCTCACAACACCCACCGTGGTCAAGGTAGCTGGACGCCGTCATTGGATTCACCGTATCAGAATCAAGACTGCACATCCACCATAGACATCAGAGCAATGGACCCTGCGTCGGACAGAGGACCAACTAAAAATAAGACTGTCAAGGGTCCAGTCTGGACCGTCTTGATTCTCTCCATCCTAAAGTGAGGGGGTCTTTGCATGGCTTTAGATGAGGCCCAGACCTACTGTTCAATGATTTGAATTTCCCTAGAAAACCAGTGGGGAATGTTATGGGTGGACAATTTTCCAGTAAACCAGTATTAAATATTTACTTCGATTCTGTTAACCAGGGTGCGGTATCTGATCAAGGAGATGCTGTTAACCAGGGTAATCTGATCAAGGATATGCTAATGGCCAACTGTTAACCAGGGTGTGGTGATCTGCTCAGGGATGTGCTGGTGGCTATATAAACTGCCTCTTCTGGGAGCTGGGGGCTGATTCTCTAGTGGAGAGAGTCAGTCGCCGGCGAGCTAATAAAGGCTCACAATTCATCTCGATTGGCTCCATAGGTCTTGGATTTGATCACACCACAACAGATTGTTATGAATATAAAAGGGTTTAAAAATGTTGAGACATATCTCATTCAGTTTTACAACAAATTTTTGTTATTATTGTTCATTATCTATTACAGGTAATTTTAAAGTACCTTGTACTATTAGACGATCAACAAATACCTGTTGAAATTTTATTGACTGTATTAGTTTTCTATTGCTGCTGTAGCAAATTACCACAAACTTAAACCAACACAAACTTACTGTTTCATAGATCTATAGGTTAGAAGTCCAGCCCAAATCTCACTGGGTTAAAATGCTGTTGGCAAGGCTATATTCTTTTATGGAGTCACTACAGGTAAATCTGTTTCCCTGTTTTTCAAGCTACTAGAGGCTATCCACATTTCTTGGCTCATGGGAACTTCTTCCATTTTTACAGCAAACAACCAGCAATGTCTGATCTTTCTTACTTAGTCACATCTTCCTCTGACTTCAAACTCAGCTCAGAATGTTCCATCAATGTTGAGGACCCATGTGATTGGGCTCACTTGGATAATCCAAGATAATCTTTACATCTCAAGGTCTAAACTTAATCATATCCATGAGTTCTGTTTTGCCATGTAACATTCACAGGTTCTGGGGATTAGAGCTTGGAGATATTTGAGGGACCATTATTCTGTCTACCACATTGATATTAAAGAAATAATGTTGAGTCAATTTTAAACTATGTTTTCTTTTCATAAAAATCCCAAAACATTGCATGAGAATTATAAGCCACTATTCTATATATTGACTATATCCCATGTAATTCACTTATTTTAGGGAAAAAGATGGTGGAACACAATCAATTGACCAGAAGAGAGTCAGTGATTTCAGGTATCTTTAATATGGCTTAATCACAAAAGGCACTGCAATTAGCCAGCTTCCCCCTGGGCACATAATACTGGCTAACTCTCTGTGTATTTCAGACTGATTATAATATCTAAAATGAGCACTTCATCTGATGCTTTTATCCATAACATTCAATAAACTTTACAAATACTAGCAAAATCTCATTATCCATAACCTCCAAAATACTAATTTAATCATGACAATACTCATGTCAAAAACACGAACACTCCCAAATTTTCATTTAGAAAACCAAGTGTTTAGCCCTAGATGAGCTTCCCATCTGTTAATGGGAATATATACTGAGAAGCTGAAAGGAACTAATTAAATAAGGATTAAATTGCTTGGTGTATTAGCTTGCTAGGCTCCTGTTACAAAATACCACAAATCAGTGACTTAGAACGACATTGGAGCCTCAATGTCTGAGATCAAGGTGTCAGCAGAATTGATTCCTTCTATGAGAACAAATCTGTTCCATATCTCTCACCTAACTTCTGGTGGCTTTACTGTCAGTCTTTTGTGTAGAAGCATCACCCCAATTTTTGCCTTCATCTTCACATGACATATCTCTCTATGCATATCTATTTCCAAATTTCTCCCTTTCTATAAGGACGACAGTCATATTGGGTTACGGCCCATTTTAATGGCCTCGTTTTAACTTTATTACTTCTGTAAAGATTCTATTTTCAGATAAGGTCACATTCTGAGATATTGGGGGTTAGCATTTCAACATAAAAATTTAGGGGGAGGGACGCAATTCAACCCATAAAACTCACTGTTAGACATCGACTTATATATAGATGTCTCTTATCATTACTTTGGTACAATGTCTGAGATATAGAAGTAAAATTGTGTGAGTTGAAACCCTCATATAGCAAAATAGGCATGCAAAACATAATTTAGAAAAAATAACAGTATGAAGACACAATTTTTCAGGCCTAGATTTTTATTTTATGGATATGTTATCAGTATTCAAGCACTTGAAAATTGCAAAATTCCTGTTAAGAACTCTGTGCTTTAGGTCACTTCATTTACTTCACTTAGAACTGATCAAAAGCTACTGCAATCTGCCTGGTATACTGCAAATAAAATCTGAACACTTAGTGTATTGTGCAGCTTAACTTGTGACAGCAGTCAACACCAACTAAATCCTATTTTTCATGCCACAGGCAGTAAACAAAGCACAAATCAAATAGCAGTAAAAGTAGGAAGCACTGCCTTTTAAGTTATTGACAGCAAAATTTCTTATCACTTACCTGCCAAGAACAAAGCAACTGATAAACAAAGAAGTGAGAATATGTCTATCCATGAGACAATAAGAATGGCTTAAGGTCAGATTCTTATTTAACATAGTTTTTGTCTCTGCTAAGGAACAGTTAGTTCAAAGAAGAAGTCATCTATCATCCCTTGTGTAAACCTCAAAACAGTTTTAAGTATCTTTATATTCAATTAATAACTCAATCATCCATTATTGGATTATAGCATCTACCACACTCAAAGCATTCTTCTAAGTCCCATTAGGCATCTAATGCTAAATAAAACATAACCCTATTTACAAAAAACTTAGTCCTTTTATTGTTCTAAATTAAATTACTTCTTTATAATTTCTAAGAACACGCCCCTACTAGCAGATTAAAATTTCTTTTCTTGTGCTTAATAAATTTTGGCATAATTTTTATATTCTAGATTTTAATTCTTTATCATAAATATTAAAATATTTCTTCGCTTATAACTTGCATTTTATTTTTTAAATTTAGTGTTTTTATACAGGCTGATTTCAATATTAACATGTTTATAGAAGGAGTGTATTCTTATAGAGCAATAGTTCTAAGTATGGTTAATAGACCCTTAAATCAATGTTAGGAAAAAAAGCATAATTTAGTGAACCAATATTTTCCAAATTATCAATCTATAATAATAAAAAAATATTGCAAGGGTTAAACACTATCCTTAGTGCAAGCAAGACTAGTGATTTCAATGTAACCGAGTACAAGTTTATCGATACAGTTTCAGATTACACTTTACAACTACTTGAAAAATAATATAAAGCAAGCCATTTCCAAATGAAATCAGAGCTGTCATCCCAGAAGAACTGCCTTGCGAGTCTTACTCCTCAAACCTTCAGAATGTTAAAACTGGGCAAAGTGACCTTTGGACTGGGCTTAGAGCAACACCGTATTCCAAGCAACTGTTTGCAAGGCTAACAGAAAAGCAGACAGTATGACTAACGACAAAATTAAAGACATTCTCTAGAATTAGCGTCACTATGTTAGCTTATTTCGCCTATAGAAATTCCTTCCTTAGCTTATTAATAACCATAGAAATTCCTTCATTCTATACATGTGATTATTGCTATTCTTTTTCTCATAAATTCCCCTTGCCTTCACCTCCAGTTAGAAACACTTTTGGTTTCTGCTTGAATGAGTGTTTCCTGAATAGCTATCCTCTTGGATCTTAAACTCTTGTGGTTTCTCACTGACCTTTCATTTTTCAATTAATGATTTTTAAGAAACTACCACTTGCCATATTTTGCATAGGATCAAAAATCCACAACTACCTGGAAAGTCTTTTAAAATACTCTTTTTTTGCATCTACATATCTGTATTAGGCCAGATTTTCTTCGTATACGTCAACCAGAACCATATATTACAACAGACTGAATGTAAACCGTACATGAGAATCTGTCTTCTATTCAACTAAATTTAGAAGAGTTGCAAAAAATATAAAACAGTGCCTTCTATAAAAGTTCTTTTTCATAAAAATGTTATTTATGTTAATTTAACATTATCACATTTTAAATTAATAAATAAATATGAGAAAATTCTCCTATTTTAATTTCTAATACAGTAAACATTGATAGATATAACCCATACGAAACAAAACATCTTTGTGAGGTTCACAATAAATATAATGAGGTCCAGAAACCAAAACATTTGAGAACTATTTTATTAATATACATTCATTAGAACAATGTAGTCAAAATGGCAACAAAAAAGATACAAATATCGCCTTCCTGGGCTCCTCCAAGCCTGGCCCAGAGTGAAGATTGTGTTCTCAGACCAATGGGAACAGGTAGTAGATGTTGCAGTTCTCAGAATCAAATGCCCTTAAATATTTGAGTCATATATACTTTATTTCTGATTCCTTACTCACCAAGCAAATTTCTGACAATATGATTTTCTAGCTTGTCTGCAAGAAAGTATTATATGACTCTGCAGAGAATTTCATTAAAAAATTATATTCTCATTATAAATAAATAAATTGAGATTTTTATTATAGCTTGTGTAGCTGTTTTAACCACTCATAAAGACTTTGGTCAATTTGGCATAAACACTAGGCTCTTTAGCTCTTTCTCATAAGTGGAACTTGGGCCATTAAATTTGCTTAAACAGATTTTCCCAATCTGGCATTATGAAATTAGTTCTATCTCTTCCAGAAGGCCCTGGGGGCACCTTTGCAAATTTTTTCACTCCACTTACAACACTCTGAACAAGGAGTCTCAGAAAAGGTAGCCAGAGTACAAGCCTAAAAGCATGTTATCCCATCCCCAAAACCAATAGAGCACCTTCCTTAAGAAAACATTTTAAGGGAATTTTTTGCCTCTAACTGTAGAGAATAGAAACCAAATTTTTGATTTGTGAGAGAAAAAGAATTAAGCTTTGTCTTACCTGTAATCAGGTATGTGTTGTTATTGTTTTCATACACCATAGTTTAATGATTGATTTAATTGAAATTGACCAGATTCAGATATGTAGACTCAGCAAGGTAGGAAAACGAGAATTTCCTAGCATACACAAAATAACACCAACTTGCAAAGACCTCTTAATTCACAAAAATAACACCACCTTTGTAGCAACTTGTGAATTCACCAAGATACACTAGATTATTTTATTAGCAACTTCTGGAAGTGGTAATAAATCTTCATTAACGTGGCTAAAGGAATTTCTATGACCTGAACTCTTTGTGATGTTTCTTTTTTTTAAATTTCTGCTCTGTTCTTTAATATTCTGCCTGTAATGCTATAATGCTCAACAGTTAGTCTAATTTGGAATTTCAGCTTTCTAGAAAAATTGTAGAAAATCTTTAGTTTTGTCTATGTACTTGAAAAATTATTTTACTTTATTACAACTGGATTATTTTATTGTTAAAACTTTCCACTTTCTCCTATAAAACACAACACTGGCAGCCTCCTCCTCTTTTAACAAGGAATGGAAGAGTGGTACTATGGTTCTCCCTCTAATCTAAATGTTCCACTCCCAGCTATGTTCTGCTTCTTTGTCACAGTAAGTATTCCTCAGGTTGCACTCAATGGGTGTTCACTTTCAACAATCATATGCTTAATATTTATCTTCATAGGATATTGTATTTACTGTGTCCAGATTCTGGATTTGATGATTTATTGATTCTCCACACTATTCACTCTTTTATTGAACTTCCGATGAATCCAAGTGTTGTGAGAGATTCTGGGGATACAAAGATAAATAAGCATTATCCTTTTCTTGTTCACTAAAAATCTTAAGTTATAATGAGAGAGTAACTAACTAAAAAGAAACAATTTAATCTAACATACTATAATATGGTTAGTTTATATAGAGATCTGTGAAAGAATTGAGAAGAAGCAGTTAATCGTATCTGGAAAGTAATAAGGGAATTCTTCATAAAGGAGACTGATTTGTATATTGAAAGAATGACAAAAAGAACTTCACTGAGGAAATGGGTGGACAGGCAGAATGATTGTGGGGGTGCAAAAGCTCACAGAGCAGCGCAGTACATGTGTGCTTAGAAAGTTAAGAGAAATGCAGGTTGCCTGTAGGGTTATATGTATCACAGAAATGAAAGGCATGAGGAAGTGAAATTAGGCTATGCCCAACTGTGAATACTATACTAAGCAATATTTCTTTTTGTCATGTAGGCAATATATGTGAGACATCAGTATTATATTTTAAAAATGGGAATCTGACAGGAATATGGAAAATGGATTATAGTGGGGAGAATATAAGGGCTATGACTCAGTTTGATAAAGCAATAAAAATACAATGCTACAGGAGAAAAATTAGAAAAATATATATTCTTAATTGTTTTTTTCAAAAGAAAAGAGAATATTGATCATTACAGATGGACACAGATAACTCTTTTTCATGTGATGTATTTTCTATTCTCTTTCTAGCTCTTAGTTCATAAAGAAATTGTGCTGAATTGATATCTATATTAATACACTTAAAGAATCACCCTTAATTAAAGTTTCAAAATCATTTGAAAGTTGTCTGTCTATAGTTTTTGTCATGCGCTTAATTGCTGTTTTTACATAAGTTAATGCATTATTGGGTTTCCTGGACTATTTGTGGCAATTTTTAATTTTTGAAAGTTGCTCTTTCCCCCAGTGATGACCATCTTCTAAATTTATAGAATCATTACAAATTTTTTTCTTTTTTAATCTTTCTTTCATTCACATTGTCTTCAGAGTCCATGATAAAAAAATTTTTTTCTAAACATTTCATGAGTTATCGTTAAGTAATTTTTAAAATACCTGTTCTGGACCCTACAGACTTTTTCTTATAATTTTCTCTTAATATTTACATGTTATCTACCTTTATACAGCCAAAACATGTCAGCTATGATTCCTATTAGATGATGATAACAATAATAATATCATAACAGAAAAAGTACTTGTGTGTGAGAATGCTTTAACTTAGACTTATCTTGATTTGGCTCAGGGTTTAAAATTTAT
The DNA here is from genome assembly GCF_014176215.1 of Rousettus aegyptiacus. NCBI lineage: Eukaryota > Metazoa > Chordata > Mammalia > Chiroptera > Pteropodidae > Rousettus > Rousettus aegyptiacus. Next base: position 74,542,809 of record NW_023416307.1, read on the forward strand.
ATTTATAAAATTTACATATATTAGATTAAGCTTGTCTAGGCTTGATGAACCAGGAAGAAGTAAATGCAAATTTCCCTGGGAAAAAAGTGTCGATTTAATCCCTGCCGCTGGAGTCCTACAGTCCAAGTGCAGCCAAATATGTTAATTACCAAGAACTACTCAAAACTAAAAAAAACAATAGAACATAAATGGGAGTCAGTAGAAAATTTTAAAAATTGAGACCTCCAAAAATTTTAGTTATTAAATTTATCACAAGTAGAATATAAAACATCAGTATATGAAACATTAAAGATATATGAATATATGGACTTGGATATACAAGGAAAACTGATTAGGCAAATTTTAAAATTAACTAAAAAAATTCAAGAATAAGAAATATTATTCAAATTAAACACTCAGTTGATCAGATAAACATTATATAAGACCTATATTACATACATATTTTCTAAGAAATGTGTAGTGATTTGGAAAACATTTACTTTAAAATAATCCAGAATGCAGCACCAAAAGACAAGATGGGAATATGGAAATCCATGTAATTCTAAGAGTCCCGATGCTCAAAATAAAAACGTCAAACATAGCATTAATTAGAGTTCCAGGATGTGAGAACGGAGAGAAAAGGGGAAAGGAAAAGTTTTAAAATAAGTACTAGGTAAGAATTCTACAAAATTTTTGAAGGACAGGAATCGAGAAAATCAAGAATCACAGTGTACCCTAAGAAGAATACAAAAATTAATGTATTTAGACCCTTTCTAATAAAAGATTTAAAAGCAAAGATAAAGATCTCTAACAAGTAAGATAGGCCACAAAATCATACTTCATAAGAGCAACTAGGAAATTAAAGCTAAAACTTATTGTGCATTTAAAATATGTAAGGTATTTTACAAATAATAAATGTTAATTCGGTTTATAATATGCGACGAGTATTATTAATATCAATACTCATTTTATGGATGAAAAAATTGAATGATTAAAATTCAATTTACCTGATTTACTCAGGTACTAAGAAGAGGAATCTAGATGTGGGCTAACAAAGTGTGGCACCAACATATAGGCTCTTAATCACTGTGATCTTCTCTTATGGCAATGCAGGTGACAAATGAGAGAAAATAAGTCCCATACCAGTTTAAGTAACTAGCTAAGCAGTGTTTTAAGAACAAGAAAAAAAATTTTTTTTTTATTTTGTGGGAACCAAAGAAGCTGAAGGAATCTCATTGTCAACAAACAGAAAAGAGCTAAAAGACTTACCTTAAGTTGAACATGAATCTTACAGAAATCTGAACAAAAATATGGTGGTTTATTTAAACATTATGTACTTAAAGTATAACAAAAATGAATATCTGCTATGATAGAGTTCAAAAGTCAAACTGTAAGTTCATCGATTATAACAAATGTACTACTCTGGTGAGGAATGTTAATAATGGGGGAAGCTATGTGTGAGTGAATACAGAGAGTAATGAAAAATCTTGTATCTTTCTTACAATTTTATTATGACTCCAAAATTGCTCTATAAAAGAAAAGTCTTTTTTTTTTTTTTTTAAATCAGACTAAAATATTGGGCAGTGATAGCTTGTAATCCTGAAGGAGAGAGGAGAAAGCTTTGTGATCTTAATCAAAATCTTGCAAGAATTTTTGTTAATTGAGATTTAAGACACTGATTCATTTTTACTTCATAAAGTTAAATAATTTTGATAAAAATAGAAAGAGAGCATTTAACTCGAATAGCCATATATTACAAATAAAATTAAAAATATTGAATTAATCCAAACCCTATAAGAAATGAGAAAAAAATAAAACAGGATAAGTATAATTCAAAATATGATAGTGGAAGTACATCCAAGTATATCAGCAACTACAATAAATAGAAATAGTTTGTGGGAGGAAAAATGTCTACAGGTTCTTTCCAGTTCCACCCATCAAGGGAAAAATTTATTTCTCTACTCTTTGACTCTGGCTAATCTTACGACTTGCAGATGAAATGACTTGTGCTATTTCTAAGCAAAGAATCAAATGAAAGGGATCTCGGAACTTCCGTCCCAACTCTTGCAGCCCTGAGATGTTTCTGTAAAGATGCTCCAGATACCCAACTTGAGGATGAAAAAACACACAGAGAGGTCCATTATTAAGGATAAAAAGTGTCACTAAATCATGAGTTAAAAATAATAATTCTCTAGGAAGTTATCACAGCTCCAAATGCATATGCAACTAATAAAACAATAAATTCTTAAAATTCAAAGAATCAATGTAAAATCAACCATAATGGTAAGAATTTCAACACACCTTCTTAAAAGGTAAGAAAGACAATATATTACTTATGAAGTGTGATCTGTCTGTGCACAAGTTTTTTACAGCCTACTATATTCTGATTAGCCATATATGCCATAATACTTATAAATGCTTTGACGTCACTCCCATTGACAAAGTATAAAATATTTTGAACACACTAAACAAACTTTATTGAATAAACGTATACAGAACACTGTCCCCTAAAAGTGAATAATGCATATTCTTCTCTAACATAAGAAGAACATTTTAATAAAAATTCTCCATATACTTCTCATAAAGCAAGTCTCAACAAATTTTTAAAAAATTAGTGTCTTATAGATTATATTTGCTTATCATTATGAAATTAGGTTAGAAATCTATACTAAACACACAATTAAACAATAAAACAAATATTTGGATGTTTAAAAACAAGACATAAAAAGCATAGAAAAATATTTATATACTTAAGTATATTATTGATATATTTAAGTTATTCATCAAAAGCCATTAAATAAGGATGAAGAGTGAGAAAAGATAGTTGCAACAACTATAACTAATAATAGAGTATTAGCATTCAGAATATGTAAAGAAAACTTTAAATTCAACAAGAAAGGATAAATCTTAATATAAAATAGACAAAAATTACTAATGAACTTTCACAGAAAAGAAAGAAAAAAACTGAAAAAAATCAATTTTTTTTGGAAATTAGGATCAGGTAAATTAAATCTCTAGGTGATACAATTTCATTCTCACCAGGTTACCAAAATTGTTTTTATAATCTGTCAACTCCAAATATCTTTGAGGATGTGGTATGATAACACAGTCATACTCTGCTATTGTGAATATAAATAGTACAATCAGATAAATTTGATTTATCTAATATTTTAGATAATATAATATAAATTTGATAAATCAGATAAATTTGATTTATCTAATATTTTCAAAGATATGTCTACCATAAAACTAAGCAATTCCATTCCTAGGATATTTGAGATATATCTTATCATAGTAGTTTCTATATTATGTCTCTCCTACAAACTACTCAAAAAGTTTTCTCTAAAATTGTCTCATTTTACTTTTTTTCACAACATCCATATTAGATAGGATGGTGTAGATACCGTATATATGACCCAACATATTCATAAATGCATTGCCTATTATACAAAGTAACAAAAATAACCAAAGTGTCCATTGATAAGAGATTTGAAAGGGATAATGAATGCAATCATAGAGTGAAATAATATACAGCAGCAAAAATGAATAAACTAGAACTATTGTATCAACACACATAAACTTAAAAACGTAGTTTTAAAAAAATAGCTTTGGAAAAAAATTCATATAATATTGAAAACATAATTGTATATAATTGGAAACATAAAATGAACAATATATCTTTTAAGAATATACATTTGTGTAATACAATTAAAAGCAAGAAAAACTCACCAGGTCACAAGAAAGAAATATGCCTTTAGGAAGGGACATGCAAAAAATTCAATTTATTGGCTAGCATCTCTTCAAACTTGGAGCTGGCTCTGTAGATGTTAAATTTATTATATCTGTCGCCATATTGATGTAATATATATTCTTTCACATAAATAAAGTATTTAATAAAAAATTCCTTTATTAAAAATAAAAATTATAAAATTATAAAACCTAAATATTATCAAGTAATTAGTTTTAATAAATTAAATATATTCATAAAATATAATTGTACAACCATTATAAAAACTTATGCAAACTCTACACATTTAGAAAAAATAGTCATAACATATTTTGTGTGGTTACAGAAAAGAGTGTATAGTATGAGCTTGATGATGTAATAGTTAGTATACATCAATATTTTACATGTAGAATGCATTTAAAATCTGTACAGTTGTCCAAGATGTCAGTGGTATTTTTGTCTACATAGTAAATTTTACTTTTTTTTAAAATAATTTTTTTGGACTGTTTGAGCTTTATACAGGAGCCATACATGATATTTCTAGCCAAGTAAAAATCTTTTAATTTTGAAACAATTAACCCATATATATTCACTTATATGCACACACCTCAAATAGTCAGAATTCAACTACTCTACTTGCTAAGATGTCACAATTTTAGTTGGACAAAACTAAATAAGAATTCTATCTCTACTATGTGCTAGTTGTAAGACCCTGAATAATGCAGTTAGCCTATTTTCACTTTGATAATTTGGCCTTATTATTATTTTATTTTATTTGCATACATATAAATAAGAATAGCAATTCCTCATTACCTAAGTGGGTAGAAATAAAAACAATAGGACTTAACCCTAAAATTTATAACATTATATAATCATAGTCATATCTTGTGTGATTTTTTTGTAAAAGAAAATGAAGCTTATGTAATTTAAATGAACTGATAGGTATGGCTACAATAAATTTTGGAGACTGATTCTTGATCTCAATCATAAATATTGCCAAGATTCTCATTTAAATATTGAGGCATACATAGGACATTTTTATAAAATATATGAAAAATCTTGCATAGAAAAAATATCATTTGCCCATCGTTGAAATCTCTGGTCAAATCAAGTGATTCAGTGGAATATCTTACAAGGATTTTATCTACATGCAGCATAAAAATATTTAAAAAGCTCAGTTTCAACCTTCCTGGGTATTTGACATTCTATGAACTAACATCTGGATTATTAAAGACAATTTTGAGTAAATTCACCTAACTGGCCAGTTGTGTTTCAAAATATAGTATAGCCTGTTACATTCCTACAGTATTAATTACCTCCTTCCCTCTCATGTTTCTAGAAGGCAGAGAAAATTGGCTCAGAAACATTTATTATGTGAAGGGAATTATTAAGTCTCTACAAAAGCTTATTTTACATTATAGATCAGTCAACGGATGGAGAATGGAAAGTAAAATCAAAGTGTAAAAGTGAGAACAGCATACAAGAGGATAGAAAAAAGAGAGAGAGAGGGAAAGGGGAAGGAATCTGAGGAGGGAGGAGGAGAGGAGAAGAGAAGAGGGGAAGAAATTGAGAAGGGAAAAAAATTTAAAGGCCCTGACAGTTAGCTTAAAAATTATATCTTATGAGTAAAATTGGACCTTCACATATGTTTTTTAATGTATATTTTAATAATTGCTTTCATATACTAAGATCCATTTGTTTAGTCTACATTCAGATACCTTTTTTTTCAATACAGTAGAAAAGGATTAAAATGAGCTTAAATATAAAAAGTCATGCTAGACCGAAAACATCAATACTGCAAGTGTATGTTAACACAAGCAGGTTCTTAATTTTCTGAGCCTAAGACTCTCAACTTCAATTGCTTTTGGCATACGATGTATAAAGGCAAACACATATCTTAGTTTAGCTGTAGTTTTGGCATGAGCAGTTGACCTATAGATAGCAGAGAGACTTTTCTCTAGAATTTTAGAGTTGGTTTGTTCTGAAATATGCATATGTCTAATTGAACACTTTCTCTCATGTGCGTGTCCTGATATTAAAAGATAGAATGCACAGAATTTTAGAAAGACTCCAGTTCTTCCTACTAAGATCTTATTCATGTTGACTCTTCCAGAGTTCCAAAATGGGTACATTTTTCAGGCCTATTGGGAATGAAAGAGAATTGAATTGAGTACAGTGATGAATAAATTCTGAATAGGAGAAATGCAGTCAGTTACACACACACACGCACACACACACACACACAAATACACACACATATGCTGCTAATTAAATTCTTCTAAATAACAAATTTCTTCTAGCCTTTTCTCTTCTTTCTCTTTTCTTTCCTTCCTGAACTTTTCTAAAGCCATTAGGTGGACAGAGCAAAGCAGGCCTATAAGCAGATGGGGAAGGGGAGTAAAAGCCATGATGATCTAGAGTTGAGTGTTACAGTTTGAGTGGTGCAGCAAGGCTACCTGGCTGATTGTATCAGAGCCTAAGCAGAGAGAAGAGGATGTCCACATCATGGGTACCCTAACATAGTGTATGAGAGCCCAGGTGAGCTGAGGAAAATGTGAGAGAATACAATTTATGTGGTGTCAGATACTGACTAGGGTAAAAAGGCATCCATGGCTACCAGGCATGTGGAAATAGAAAGCTATTATTACTGCAGGGTACAGTCTGCTGTATTATCTTGACCCCTGAGGAGAGTGGAGAGTGCATCCACTGAGAGGAGAAAGCCAGCTTGGCTGCAAGAATCATAGCTCAAGAAGGATGAGGAGGGTGCCCACACAGAGGCACCACCTGGAATAGGGTTTCAATGCCTGAGCAGAAGCATATCCACATGGCAGAGGTTAGAACGGGTCAGCTCAGTGCAAGCTGTTAGAGCCAAGCAAGAATGATGAAGAGGATAGCCCCATGAAAAAGAGATATGGTACAGGTTCTCATAGCCTGGCCATTCTAAGGAGGATATACAAAAGCCCAGCACAGTGTCAACGCCTGAGCAGGGAAAGAACTTGCATGCAGGGATTATAGCCCAGCATGGGATTTTGGATCCCAAGCAGGGAAAAGAGAGTCTGCAGAGGGAGGCACAGAATGGAAGGTCAGAGCTCTAGTGAGTGAAAGGGACATCAAATTGGAAGAAGCTGTGGTAGTAGAGATGGGATATTGGTTTCATGCAGTAATAATAATTAAATTATTAACATATTAAGTTTAATAGAAACCAGGTTTGTCAGAAGAGAGTTGGAAGCAAGAAAAGAAAGAAAACTAGAATGAACTCTGTATGACTGAATTAGAATTGGAAATATCAATGTAAACTCAATGTTTTTGATAGGTAGAGAGATAAAAATAAATAAATATGAAGGTGTATATGTTATGTGTCTCTGTGTACATTATATTATGTATTGAGTGCGTGTTACACATATGCATGTATATGAGTATGAATAGGCATTATTCTCTCTGTCCACTAAGAGGATGTGGAATAAGCATGACCTCAAAAACAATGAACATGTCCATGAACATGCTGAGCGTTGGCTTCTAAACACAATTCTCCACAAAAAGACCTAAGGTCTCTTCAAAAAAATGTTTGATTCTAGGGCTGAGGCACAAAAAATACAGACTGAGCCAGGAATATGTGCCAAAAAAGCAAGGAAATGCTCAAAATAAGATGGCTGGGATATGTTAAAAGGAAATGGAGCATGGCTTGAAAAGTTTCCTATTGGTCATATCAAGGGAAATTTGAACATCAAAATAAATGTTGATAGTGACAGATAAAAACCCATTGTGTAAAATAGGGAATCCTTATATCCATAGTGATATTATTTAGTTAATTAATTAATTAAATGATTAATGAATTGAATATGTTACATAGATTCAAAGTAACTGACCAAAAAATACATATCAATTATAAAGGGAAAAATGATAACTTTACATTGGATAAGTCTGACACATACCATCTTACTCCAGTAATTAAACTGAAGATCATTTACAATGGGACAAATCAAAATTGTGTTCAACCTTATAAGATGAGGATGAGAAGAGTACAGCAGTTTCTATAACTATTCCAGTCAGAAAGGCATACTCTGAATCTAATCACAAGGAAATATGAAACCCAAACTAGGGAACATTCTACAATAATTTTAAAACAGTCAACATGAGGAAAGTAGAGGAAAGACAGAGGCATACTTCCAGGCTGAGACATCAACACTAAATATCATGTTTGACTTGAAGATGGGTCCATTTGCCATAAAGTGCAGCATTGAGATTATTAATGCAACTTGCGTGAATCTGATAATTAGATGGTAAGAATGTATCGATATTAATATCATAATTTTGACAGTTATTAAATAATTATAAAAGAGTGTCCTTGTTTGCAGCAAAGTATTTTTGAGGGTGTTGGACAAAGAGTTAAAAAGTCAAGTGACAAATCTAAACTTGACATTCTTTCTTTTTTATACTGACAATTTCTACCCATGCTCAGAAGTTTTGGAATACACATTCATGTCTGTTTTGCCATGATGAGACTCCTTTAAGAATCCAAAATGGAGCTACATTCGATAGAAACTCTGCCTCTTTTGGTTCCAGATTTTCTTGATACATCCTTTCAAGATGAGTCCCCTTAGGTCTCATTGTTCATTTCAAATGAAGCATGTTTTAAAATTTTTCCTAGGTGAGATGTGCTGGGATTTTCCCTCCATGTTGATTTTTATTACAAAAATATTACTCTTCTAAAACCTTCTTTTGAAGAGATTCAACTAGAAAAAATAAATATCTTTGATCTCCTCTTCCATGAATGTGTCATGAGGTAAAATCATTAAGAAAAGAACTGAGGGAAATAACTGTATTCACACAATAAGAATATTATAATATTCTTAAAATAATAAAAAGTGAAAAATCCTGTCCACTACATAACATATTGATCCACAAAACCAGACATAGCCAGATATTAAACTGAAAATGATAACATGAACAGTTCTTTAATGTACTTATCTGTGGTCTTAAGAACAAAATATAACAAAACCTCCAAAAGAGAATAATAAAAATGTCAAGTAATCTTGCAACAATATATTTTTTAAAAATTGAAGTACTCAAGATCTTAATTTTGGAAAAAGATTACTTATTAGAACATAGCATCAATCTTTAAATATCTGAAGCAATATCATGTAGAAGAAAAAAGAATTAGAATTAAAAAATGAAAATTATAAAAAGACAGATTTCCACCCAGTTTAAAAGGAAATCAAACTTTGAAATGTTCCAAAATGGAGCAGGTTATCTAGGCAAAAGATGAGTTCATTAAAATATTGACAGCACAGAAAATTGCTTGATAAAAGGAATCAAGTAGCAGGCTGGTCACAAGGAATCTATGATGTGTAAGTTCACTTCCAATCATTTAATTCTATAGTTTTATGTATTCAAATGATCAGAAATAAGCTAGTAACTCCAAAGTTCATATATCATTGTGATTGTAGAAGGTATACATTACACGTTTGATTGCTAAAGTTTATTATATAAACATGGCTACTTTTTTCTAAAAAATAATTTCTCTCACAAAGGCAAGCTATGGCCGAAGTTCATAAATCTTTTGAAATAGGTCTGTAAATGATAAATTCAATAGAAATTATACACTGGAGGACAGACATTGAATAAAAGGAAATATATTGGCTTTTGATATATCGTGTTCAATAGTGGCTCTACTGCAGAGTAATATACATTGACCTGCAACAAGTCAATTTTGCATTGTGGTAACATGAGCAAAAAACATTTTTTTTCACTGCCTTTATAGTGTAGAAGAGTGTATTTGTTTCCTTAATCATCATTTAGAAAATGACATTTGAAGACAAGCGCGTTCGGGAAATCAGAGCATGACAAATTGCATTACATCTCCAAATCATGCTACAGAGTTAAAAGAACAAGTAAGCAGGTGTCTTTATGGAACTTGCATTTAAGAACTAAGTTTTTCTTGGTAAAATATTATTTTAAAAGGGTATAATTTATCATTAGTACACCAAATACTGCCCAAATTGTATTAAGATAAAAGTCTACGTACCTATGACAATAAATGTGCTATCAAAAATCAAATTATTCCATTCTTTTAACATTTTACTGACATAACACTTAATATCTGGATAGATAGAAACATATAAACGACTGAATAAATTTCTCTCTTTTCATCTGAATACCTACACAATGGGCTTAACATTTCTTAAGACAGAATTAAAACATTGTTCCTCTATCATCTATCTATCTATCTATCTATCTATCTATCTATCTATCTATCTATCATCTATCACAAATTCAGCCATAAATAATAAAAATGCCTTAGCCAAGAATGTGTACTTGGGTTGAAAATATAATTAACAAATTTAAGAATTTAAAATGTACACGTATACATATGGTCAAAATTGAAAACTCATATATATGTTCACAGTTAGTGAAACTGGAAAAAATATGACAAGGAGGTAAATCCAATTCAAATCCAGAATAACAATTTATGATAATAAAGGTTTCATGACAGAGGGTATGATAGGATCACCACCAAGAAGCTGACTAGTCTCCACCATACATGAGACATGTTAGGAACTCAGTTTCTGGTAAAAGGGCCCTTAGAAGCAACGAGAGCCAAACTGGAAAAGCACACTGCTTTAACAAGGCCTAATTTCAAGGCCTCATTGTTCATTAGGGCCACTGAGCAAATATCAGGTTCACAGAAGAAAGAAGGTGGACAATCTCTGCATACTAAACCATCCTCTTCACTTGATTTGAGACTTTATAGAGGGGATGTTTTTCAATAAATATTAAAATGTGCTCATGAAAATTTTCAATTCTGAGTGTCTTTCATAATTTCCATCTTCATAACCTTTGCAAAAATTTCTGCCCAAAAGTATTAATTCCAAGCTTTTATAATCTGGTATGAGAATTTGCATTCCCTATATAAGAATTTGTATAAACGCTGATGTTTGTGTACTTTTGAGTTCATAAAATCCTGGTCCCACACATACTGTTTAAGGTTAAGATGCTAATAGAAACACTTAAAATTTCCATTGGGTAGATACAATAGCAATTAACTCATGACGGACCTTTTGCCATACGTGGACTTCTTGGGCTGTTTGGTTACTTATTGACTAAGGCATTTGATCTTCACCAAAGTCCAATAGAAAAGAGTTTTTTAAAATGAATTTCTTGAATTTACAGAGGACTCTTTTGTAATTTCTTATTTACTATAGGATCCAAGCAGTGTGTGGGTTTGCTCAATACCTCTAATATCAAGTCAGTCAAATGATTCAAGTGAACAAACAGTACTGTTACATTCTAAACCAAGTGGAGGGATTTATTTTGCTCTGAGATCAAACCAAACCTTGAAGCTTTGCTGATTACTCAGAGGAAGCTATCTAAAATGAGTATACACTAACTCCAGCAGATGTTTCTTTTTAGAGGTAGGAGAGCAAAAGTTTATTTCAAAGAGGTTAACAAGAATGTCCTAGAATACTGAAAGTTTATTTATAATATAGATGCCTTATGCTATTCCCACCTTATTTGTCTCTCCACTCCTGTTAGGTTTTCTAATAAGCCATTATAATTAAAAAAACATTCATTCTCTTTTATTACATACCAGTTACTCTTTTAAAGGTCTAACTGCTATTTATTTATTATTTATTTATTTTAAATTTTTTAAAATTACAGTTGACATTTGATATTATATTAGTTTCAGATATACAGCATAGTGATTAGACATTTATATAACTTATGAGGCTATCCTCCAGATAAGTGTAGTACCCACCTGACACCGTACATCATCAGTTATTACAATATTAGTGATTATATTTCCTGTGCTGGGCTTTACATCCCTGTGACTATTTTGTAACTGCCAATTTGTGCTTCTTAATCCCTTTATCTTTTTTACTCAGCCCCTCAAGCCCCTTCCCATCTGTCAACCATCAGTTTGCTCTCTGTATGCTAACTATTTTAAATATATTAACTTATTAGATGTCCAAAAAACTCTATGTAATAGCTACTATTCTTAATCACATATTCTGCATAAGGGTGATCAAATACAAAGATGTGTCCCAAGTCATATAACTAATAAGTAGTGGAGGTCAGCTTAGATCTTTATATCTTGCTCTTAAGTTCATATATTTATTCTTTATCCTTTTAAAACTTTCTTTCACTTAGTTCCCTTTCCCTTGTCTTCCCTCCATTCAGTCCACTACATAGGACTTATAAACAGACCTCTTTGGAAACAAGGCAGGTTAATGTTCTCTTAGCACTCATTTCATGGCACCGTATATAGACCTTCTTTTTCATTACTTACAAAGAGTTAATGACTGTAAGAGTATAGTGTGTAGCCTGAGTTATTCTTTATTCTCAACTAGCTTCATTTTAGTTTAAATACCATAGATTCGCTATGAGTAAGTAAATTAATTCTAAAGATATCGTTAATATAAAAAATCACCTTAATAAATTTTGCCCAGTAAAAACTGATATATTTACTTCGTTAATGTAATAATCACCAAAAATCATAGGGGAAATTTTTTACCGAAAGCTCTCAGACTGTAACCTTAAGGCACATTATGGTAATGCATGCTTATTTATACCTAGCATGTTCTTGAATTTCTCTTACTTCCTCATTCTCACAATTAGCTATTCCCAACTCTATTCCCTAAGAGTATCACAAGATGTAAGAATCAGGTCATCTCTTTCAGTGGGCAGCATGAACTCCCCATATCTTCATCTTTCCCTAAATTAAACTGTTGACCTCCTGAATAGAGACTGATTTTTTTTTCCCCCCAAACAGTTTGCCAAGAAAACTTCTATGATGGATCAGGGATTAGTGTTAGTGACAAGTTGACGATAGCATAGTCCTTGTCCAGAACTGTCAAGTTTAGTGCCTGAGTGAGTCATAATAAATTGAAAATCTCTTTCTGCCCTTCCTCCATCATGTGCCAAATGTTCCTGTAGGCATAATCACTCACTCATCCATTGCTTAGGCAGTGACATGTAATTAAAATGGCATCATAAAAATAGGATAGGAAAGTGTGAATTCCCGTCAAAGGATAACAACTTGCAAAATATTGCAGAACGCATCTTGCTTCATTTGTTTTAAATTTTAATCAAGCTTCATAGAGCAGATCTTTACAAAATAACTAAGCTATCCATGTTTAAAGATGAATATCAACATATTTTTATAAGTGAGTATGTATCCTATTTATATTCATTTAATATTAAAACACATTGAACATTTACTGAGAACTAAGCACTGTATATATCCTGTGGCTCTAAAAAATGCCAAGAATGACTGTCTTTGGATGATGAGCTTTCAGGTGATTTTTAAATATATATTTCTTCCAGTATTTTACAATAATTATCTTTACTAATATTAAAATCCCTAATTTTTAAAACTACAATATTTGAAGTATATAAATAGACAAGAAGTCTTTCATTTCACATAGCTTATAACTGTTGAAGTCTCCAAAAGGAACAAAAATGAGTTAATAATTATTAGCTAGTTCATATTTTAATGTCTATTCAAAAATAAGGACAATATTGTGCATTACCTAAATAACAATGCTGAAAGAATATGTTTTGGGCATGACTAAAATTCTGGCCTTAAAAAAAATGGTAGTGTGTAAATGATCCAAATGTCATCTCTGATTGGGAACGTTGAGTTTTTTATTCTTACTGGAATTCTAGTCACTTTTAACTGAGTGAAAATTGACCTTTAGTTCTTTCATCTCCAGTAAACACTCAGCAATATTGTACCTATTGAGCAAGAAGATAGAGAGCCAATGTTCTGATTACTTGAAAAGGCCAAGAGAGCATATGAATCCTTGTGAGAAAGGCGAAGGGAAATTTTTGAAAAATCTAATGGTATCTACAACCCTGTCACGTGGTATCATTGGCAAAAGTAGCACCTTGCTGAGAGCTAAAGGAAAAGGAATCTTTCCAAACTATAAGAGGCATTACCACATTTTTAGCTCTAGGCAGCTATCTCAGTGAGGTATTTTTTATTCTATTTTAGTTTAAGTAAATACATGTATTTTGGCTGTAAATGTTGGTTTCTTTCTGTCAATTACATTACTGTTCCATTGGGATGATAGCCCACACAAAATGGAATTTTTGTTTATTTATTAATGTTATCCTCATTAGAATCAAGAATCAAAAAAAAAAAATAGGCCTTTTGAATTAGCAAATCTATTGCTTATCCAGATATTTTTCTGTGTCATGTATAATTATTGATTGTCTCCTCATAAACATCCCCACGTTCCACTTTTAACAACCTTATTTTCATTTTTGGAAGTAAATTATATCAAATCCTGCAGTGGCATGTGCAACTTAGGCTGCACTAGTTGGCTATTCCATTCCTCTGGCCAGCATGATTGGTTCAAGGTTAAACATGAGACTTATCTTGTTCACTCAAATTGCAGTTCATAATGTTACCTGAGAATACTGGGAATAAAGATTCCTTCTCATTCCTAAAAAATAAATAATGAGGAGTCAAGTGAAAAGCTTTTGGAAGCCTTTTAGGAGTACAGAGAGAGTCAATCTTGGTATAAAGCAGAGAATCGGGAATTAAAAGAAAAGAAAGAAAAAGAAAGGAAAGAACAAGAAAGAAACTAAGTTCCATGTTAAATAATTAAATACTTGAATTTTCTTTTCTTTGAAAATAAAATTTATACCTATACTTTATATAAATTAATAATCTTATATGACTTCTTTAGAAATTAAAAATATCTAATAACTTTCATGTAAAAATGAAAATCAAATCTAACCAACATCTCATTTGTTTCCTTTCTATTTTTGAGATTGCATAATTACGTATAGATAATATTAGGCACACTAATTTAGAAGTAGGCTACTATTAATATTTCAAAACCTCATTTGATATCAGAAAAAAAACTTAAACTTTCTTTAAATTAGAAATGACTTCTGTTTGCTAATACATTTGTGTGTGTCCCTCTGGCCATAAAATTGTAGGTCATAATGTCGTGTCCTTTCTATATAATTTCTTCTCATTGTCCACAACTGGCTAAAGAAATGACTCCTTCATCAAGTGCATTTGATGAGAACTTAATGCAATATATTTTCTTTATTTGTCTCCATGCTTGTCTCTCCTTGTGGAATGCAAGCTTTTTGATGGCAGCAATTATGTCATATTTATATTAATATTTCTAGGGTTTACTATAGTTCCTGACACATAATAGGCAATAAATATGTGTTAAACTGTGTTAAGAGTAGATCTACACAATGAGGCCTGATTTATTTGTTTCCGTCTGATGTATACAGTGAAAAAACTACCATGGTAATTTTTCCCTTTCACTTTATAAGCATGGCCTTTATGTTGTGCAAACATAGCCTGAGCTTAAATTTGTTTTGATTTTTCATGAAAACAAACAAACAAACAAAAAAACCTGACAGGCTAAAGAAGATAAAGCCTGTATTTTTTTCTAAGACAATCTGTATTTATGTGTGTTTTAATCAATAAGATTTAGCATTTGTACATCTAAAGGAGATATTATAATACATCTATTTTTGTTGGCAATTTCTTGGACTCTTATAGGCACTATTTATTGTAAGCAAAGAAATTAAAAAAAAAACATTTAAAATGTTCATTTTTATTTTAAAGTTTACTGGAAATACAAAAAAGAAAAAAAAGATTTGGAGAAATATACTCCACTTGACTATGTTCAACAGTAGAGCATTGCTTCCATGTTATGCAGCATCATTTAAGAATTCTTTTATTGCAGATTTCTTGGCCTCATAACAATTCTAAAGTTGAAAATAACAATGTAATGTACAAAATATTCATGTTTTTCTTTTCAGACTATTTAATATTTAAATATAAGGGGACAAATCATATAGCTGTAAAGAGAGCAGGTAAAGATATATACAGCTGGCTTTATTCTCAAGTATGTCACAATCCTTATGTGACCTTCTCCTAACAAGTTCCTTAAATTCATTGATTGCTCCAAGATAGTGATCCTTTTTTTCTTTATATCTTGAGCAGTATGATAATCATTAATATCCATGGAAAGACATATAAAGAGAAATTAGTGATCTAAAAACATTAATGTGGTAGCTAGATTTTTAAAAGCAACCCCTTTTTAAACCATGTCCCCTGGTATTCAAATTTTCCCACATTTAATATGAGCTGTTCCTATATAGCTACAGAATGAGGGTGAAAGTGACATCGTTTGATTTGCAAGGTCATAAGAAGCCTTAAGTCTTCTGCTTTGTTTTCTTGGAATACTTCTTCAGGGGAAAGCCAGGCACCTATTAGACATTCTACTTGCCTGACATGGTCCCACACCAGCCATTTGGAGAGAAAGCATTAGGAAAGAGATGGCTGATCCTTCTCAGTTCAGGCACCAGACATGTAAGGAAACTACTTTAGATGTGCCAGCCCTAGTAGTCTGATGTATAGAAGGATCAAGGGACCATTTGACAGTCAGAATCAAAACTCCAGAGATCTCCATCTATTTCCAGCAGTTTAAACATAACACTCAATCCCCCAATCAACATGGATCAGAGATGTGCTGCTCTATCCAATTTCCTGGCTCCAGAATTGTGAGTATAACGAAGTTGTTGTTGCTTCGTGTCACTATGTATTGGGGTGATCTGTTAGGCAGAAATGGAAAAGTAGAACAACCACTGAGAGAAAAAAAGAGCAGGAAAATAATATAATTTAGATCAAGATATTATTTTAGTATCAATGATTATTCTCCAATATAGCATCCACCAATTATTTCCTTCTAGTCATCTAGAACAGATGGCCTGCCAGATCCAATCAAGTCTTGCCTACACAACAGGACTAGTGAACACTGAAACTCAGCTTGTTGCAATATGATTTGGTTACATGTGTTCAACAATGTCTATGGGGTTTCTATATCCTATTATTCTACAAAACAAAGCAATTAGTTGAAAAGAAACAAAAGGGGTTTTGTATTTATGAAGACACACTTAAACATTCCAAATGTCTATATTCTGGATGTTTCTAAATCTTCCGCATTTTAGTGAAAATAGTCTATAGTACCTATAAATGGAAAATACAATACCCCATACTTTTCTGACAGAACAAAAAAATAAAGGAGAAAAATGTGAATAGGCCTTTTATTGACCTGCTTATTTTCTCCTTACTATGGGAAGTGGTAATATAAAATCTAGATTAGAGTGAGTTGAAGAATACATCTGTATTAGAAATTGAAGATAGAATTTACAGATAACTCATTGAGATATTTAGATGTGAAAAGGAAATAGTAAATAGAGGAATGGTGAAGAGAAATATGGGATTGAGGAAATTGTGGGTATGTATGTGTATTTATGGAATGCACATGTTTTAAGATCAGTAAAGTTTGAGCATGCCTGAATGCTTGATGACAAGGACTCAGTAGGGAGGAATAACAAACAAAAAACAAAAACTGATTGTAGGTAAAGGTTTGGCATAGTATACTCACATAAACCAGTATATATTTTTAGATAGCGTAGATTTCCATTTTTCTGCCCTTTTCCAAACTCCTTAGAAGCAAAAAAGAAAAACAATGCCATAAGGAAATTCACATCTCCATTGTGATATAAACAGATTTAGTTCATAAATAATAAAAATAAACATGTTCGATTATAAACATTTTTCATGAAACATTTGATGATTCAAGGTATTTAACAAAGACATTGTATTGTAGTTCTAATAAAAGAGAAATTCTTGAAAAATTTATATTGATTTCTACTAGCTTGTATTTCTCATTAAATCGTAGCCTGATTATTTATTTTTATACAAAATATTTTAAATACAAGTTACCACATATTTGCAGAAAAATAATGCCAGTTTCCTTATTACTTAAGGAACTGTAGCCACTTAAACTCAATAAGAACATCAAAATGAGTGATTTTTTTTTATTTCTGAGTTATACAAAGAAGATAGACTAAAGTTGTTTCTAATCCAACAACAAAAGGAACTATAGCTATGTGTAACCTCAGAGATGAATCCTAAAGACCACATGTGAGGGGAAAAAAAGTCAGATACAAAAGAGCTCTATATTTCGATGTAAATATTTATTATATAGAATATAAATTTTTTCTTGTCAAGCTGTATACTTAAAATTATTCCATTTTATGATATGTAAATTGTACCTCAATAAAATTGTAATTGAGTATATCAGTTAAAATTCAACAACAAAGGGAATTTGTCAATTTTAATCAATAGTTTATTTTTGTCATTATTTTCCAAAGAGACCAGTTTCTCTTCAGAATTGAGCTTATTTTTTCTTGGAGTCACTTTTTCTCAGCCTGTATTATCTGGAGTCATATTTTTATTAAGGGCGTCAAGCCACTTCAAAGAGTCCCTAGGTTTATCTGAGATCTGTTCTGCCAGCTACAAACGAACACATCGGCCTTGTTTTCTCTCCTTCAGCCTCCACACTATACCACCATTTCTCACCATCCTGACAGCTTGAGAACCATTGCCTTTCCCTCAAGAAGAGTGTGATTCTACACTAAGCTGTTCTATTTAAAGAAAAACAGAAAATCACTGGCCTCCCTTTTGCCATATTTTTTCAATCATAGAGTAGGCTCAGCCTTTCGGTTCTATATCAAGGCTGAGATTACTTCAGTCTGCACTATTGCTCTCAGAGCCTACTCACCTGATCAGCCCTCTCTTGTCTATTAGGAATTGAAGATAGAATTTACAGATAACTCATTGAGATATTTAGATGTGAAAAGGAAACAGTAAATAGAAGAATGGTGAAGAGAAATATGGGATTGAGGAAGTTGTGGGTATGTATGTGTGTTTATGGAATGTTTTAAGATCAGTAAAGTTTGAGTCTATCTTTTCCTATCTGAGGATAAGCCTCATCCTAGTTTGATTTTCTGAGGGAGTATTTGTTGCCTTTGGGGAAAACTGCAATTCCCTAAAATCAGAATTCTGTACTCACCCTGTGGGTTCAAATAGGACAACTGCATCAGAATTGAGTAGTGCAATTGCAGTACAATTTTTGTTATTCAGACATAAGTATCTAATTGGTGTTGGGTTTTGCCTAGAATAACAAATTCATTTTAGGTACTTTAGAGGTGATGATTAACCCTAAGCATTACATCTTCCTACTTTCCCAATTGTCTCACCTCTTCATTACACACACACACACACACACACACACACACACACACACGCATGCACACACCAGGACAAGCCAAGTTTACAAGGGCTGTGCATTATAATTCACACAAAGGAGAAAAAAACAACAGCCTCATTCTTAAATAAGTGCAAAATTTAAAAGTCTTTGACACATTGTTGTGGCTCAACCATTAATAATAGTCCACATTATTGGATAAGAAAACTGCTTTCTCAGTCTAAAACACAAATTCTTATGATTTTATTATTTCTTTGTAATAATGTGTGGTATTATTTGCTTTATGAGTATAAATAGGGCTCCTTATAGCACACTTTTTCTTGAATGACTTCCCAAAAGACAGCTTTTTCCAAAAGTAAAAGCTTCTTTAAGTCATTAAATCATACTATTTTACCAGTTTTTGCCAAATACACACACACACACACACACACACACACACACATATTTAATTTTAATTTTAGGGATTAATTTCATATAGGTCATTCTGTTGACAAAGCAAAAACTCATGTTGGTATTTCTTTCACAACGATTTCAAATACCACGAAAACTGAAAAACCTCATTTGAACTAATGTATTACTGTATATATCTAAGCCCATTCTTGCCATCCAAAATGATGCCAAGAGAAGATTCATTTAGTGTGTGAACACCCTCATCATGAGATTTTGAGGTAAAAAGGAAGAAGACAAAAGAGAATGAATAAATAAAATGACACACACAAAAAAATGTGGATTGGTGAAGTAAGAAGAAGATAAAAAAAGTGGAGGCTAAAAACAAAAAAGAGAAAAGATGATATGCTTGAAACAGATTTAGATTTGTATATACTTTCTAAAACACTTTATAAAGCATCTTCACACCCTTGTGATTTTCAATAAAATGTTCTAAACCTGCCTTGTGGGTTTTGCTTTCCTCTGTTTTAGTCAACAAAATAAAGAACAAAATGTATTTTAAAATGAATGTACTTTTCTCAGATTTAGCCTTTACAAATTGATTATATGCTCCCTAATGCTTTCACAATACAACATCTATGATACAGACAATATTTCCACAGCTACAACTTGCTCTACATAGCCCCAATTTATAAGTGTTGTTACCTGCAGCAATATAAAGTGATATCGATCCCCAAAGAAACAAAGAGAATAACAATGATACTAATAACAATAATAGCATGTTTTAGATATCAAGTCAAGCTCATTATGTACCTTATCTTGAATGATCTTATCAACAATACTGTCAGGTTGTTATTATGCTTGAGAAAACTGAGATTCACAGAGGTTAAACTACTTGACTAAAATTCTAAGTCTGACAATGTCAGAATCCAGTCTGATGGTTATATTAGCATACTTTTCACTACACCATCTGAGATATTTAGGAGATTCTCAATCATCCCTTTCCTATTCCATTAGGGGATACCCACACTATGCCAGATATTCTCTTCAATTTTCACTTTTCTTGTTCTACAAAGTCCTATCACTCATCCTGAAAAATCTAAGAAGCCCCTGGGTTTGTTGGTTATATAAGATCCTGTCTAAAGCTAGATTAATTTCGAAAGCAGTCACAAGCATAATCTTAACAATGTGCCCTGCGGTATATTGCCAGTGGCCTTGTTAGGACTCTTTCACTTTATTTACTTTATGGGTCACATTATCATGTTTAAATTGCTAGCCATTTAATTGATAAGACTCTCCTCACTGCAAACATTCCCTAAATACTTTCTCAGTGGACTACATCTTGCCTGAACACATGGTTTCTTTAAGGTTCTTGGTGGAATTCTAAAAGTAGAACCAGAAAGTCTTCTTTGTAACCAAAAATTGTGGTCTCGTGGTGTCAATTTCCATAAGACTAAACAAATAAACAGAAACATAGAGATAGATAGCAGGACTGGGGATGTCAGAGGTCATTTCTGAAGAAAAAAAAAAAATCCTCTCTTATTAATATACCTGCAAAGCCAGACAAATTTCTCTTAAAAAAATCAAAAAAATTAATTTGGAACTCGTGGAAGAAAGCCTTTGAATGCTGTTCAGCTAATTTCCAAAGATTATAGCAGGCATTATATTATATTTGTTTGGTCCTTAACACACAAAACCACAAAACTTGTTTTTATTTATTTATTTATTTTTTGAAAGATGGTTAAATGAAAAGTTACTGCTGAAAGGAAAAAAAGTGCAGGTTTTTAATTTTCTTTCATGAATTGAAAAGTATTTCAAAATATGAAGTACTCCAAGCATAATAGGAAGGAAATGAACAAAGGCCTTAAACTGCTATCTCTTTTTGTTTTGACACGTTCACAATTGAACATGGCATTCAGTATATCTTACAATGGTGAAACAGAAGAATACAGTAGTAATGAACAGAGCTTAACATAGTCTGTCTCATTTTTCAAAACAGAAATGTCCTGTAGAATGAGTTTAAAGAAATGAAATTTTGTAAAAAAGGAGATGGAAGGGAAAAAAATTGGCATAAACTGTGATCTTTCTAAATTTCTGAAACTGTAAAGCAGGCAGAAGAAAAAGAAAAGAAACAAATAAATTTACAGAAAAGTGGTTTGGCAAGCAACATAAGAGCTGCATTAACAATTACCTGGATCTTGATTACATATAACAAGGTTTAGAAATGAATGAAAAAGAAAAAAACTAATAAATAAGAAAGGAAAAATGAAGGAAAGAGAAAGAAAAATTAAATGGCAGGAAATATACTGAGAAAATTAGACACTTTTTAAAAGAAAAAGAATGTTCATCTGGGGAGAAACATGAATACTATATCATTATCAGTTACCTAAATATATATCACCTAACATGGAAGAAAACACATTTGTACAACTTTACTGACCCCACAGGTAATCCTAACTGTACCCCCAAAAATAATTGTTCCTACATACTCATGTTAACTATCTAGAGTAAATCTATAAACAATTTTAAGCAATGGATTTCCACTTAATATTTAATGAAGTAGGAACTTTCAAGTTTTTTCTCATGAGCCATTTGAATACTTAAAAAGTTTAATGGATATAAAGTCCTAAGAGTTAAGAAATTTTAGATCTGGAACAAGCTCATAGTTCATTTGGTTATGGAATCACACAAAATTAAAAATGCAAAAAGAGGTCATTTCATGTGTTTTCTACATTTCATGTAGATTTGTCTATATAATTTCTCTGTTAAATGATTATCAAGTCTATGTTTGAACACTTGCTTATTTTGACTCTTTTATTTTATAGGTAACAAAGAGGAAACCCAAGGGAGATTAATATTTCTTTTGTTTTCCAAACAGTGCTCTAGAATGCTAAATATGTGTCTGTGTGTGTATTTACATATATAAATCTTACAGTCGAATGGGTTTCGAAAATGTATTTTAAACAGCTAATTAAACAGGCTGATCCACTGTGAGGCCTTGTAAGACTTTATTTTACTAAAATTACATTGTAATTCTCCAAAAGAGAATATAATTTGATGAGTTTTCCAAGATGATTTGAATTTTTGTTTTTGTTTTAATGAAGCTGGGGGTGGAGAGGGTAGCAGAAAGAAGTCAAAATAGAATTTGTGAGACTACTTTTCTCCAGAATATATTTTGGGAACATTGTCCTAAATGGCTTTTTCTAAGCATATACTATGTATAATCTAAATCTCAAAACTATCAGGTATTAATTTTAAACTCATGTCTTTTTGTGCTTTCATTAGACATGAACTCGGCTTTTGATAATTTTCTATGGAAAAGATTTTAGAATCTCCATAAGCTTAATCAGCTCCCTTCTATGACTCCTCAGGGTTCTTTCTTCATGGATGGTTAAGCTACAAATGTTGGCTTGATAGAAATAAAATAGTGGGCTGGGGGATTGCTTATGTGGCTCTCCGTCTAAAATAATCTCCCTATGACTGTCTGAACTTGACTAATGAGAGGTTCATTTCAACACATTTAGAAATAAAATTCGTACTCAGAAAGCTTTGGTTCATATGTCGTTCATGCCTCTATATTCCAAATGATAAATATTTCTCTAAGGAAAAAGAAGTTCTATTAGGAAGATCTAAGTAAATTGTGATAATAGGGATTAATAGGTATCTATAAAAACCATAAGGAGTTATGCATGGGACAAGAAAGAGAGAATCTAGGAACTGGAAAGGAACCAAAAAATATATATATCCACTTAAATTTTGCCTAGACTAATACCGTAAACTAACATGCTAATTTCTTAATGATAATTCTGTTCTAGATCTCTCCAAAGTGTTCTGCATCTTTCTTCAGTAGAGGGGGTCCAAAACTTGACATTGTACTATATTAGGGTCTTTATTTAAAAAATATATTTTTTAGCATTTCACAAGCATTTATCGTTTTGCTATTCTTAAAAAAACCTTCTAAAATACACTTATTTACTAAAAGATACTTAAGAACAAAATCTACCCTAAATTAGAAAATTATACTCAATTCCACATAATCAGAAAACATCTTTTTAAATTTTGCATGATCCTATTCACTTATCTGCTTCTCCTTTTTATTTGACAATTGGTCACAACAACAATCACAGAACATAACAATTTCCTCAGGAACAAAAGCCACTTCAATCATCTTTATAATTGAGAACTGGTGACCAGAGAAGAGTATAAATCAAAGATCAAAAGTCTTACTCTAAGAGACTCTGGCAATAAACAATTAATGACAAAATACTTATTTCAGATGAAATAATCATGAAAAGAAGCATCCTTTACAATTCAAAAATATCAATTAAAATTCCCTTATAAGTTTATTTGATTTGTATTACTAAGATTCCATTATAAAGCCCTGGTTCTAACAATATCATCTAACTGGCCATTCCCTGTTTTGGATCATTATTGCCAAAGGAGTAGAAATAATGGCATTGAATTAATTGCTTATTCTGCAACTCAAAATATCAAAAATGATTTGATTAATTTATATGGTACCTGACCCTTTCACATATTTCTTTTCTAATTTCTCCTTTAATTTAGTATTTGCTAATTAAAATTGTGTTCTCACGGAGGCCCAGTCCCC
Organism: Rousettus aegyptiacus; assembly: GCF_014176215.1. Lineage (NCBI taxonomy): Eukaryota > Metazoa > Chordata > Mammalia > Chiroptera > Pteropodidae > Rousettus > Rousettus aegyptiacus. The sequence goes on from NW_023416307.1 coordinate 74,566,606, forward strand.
AGTCTATATAGCCTAAATGCACTTGAAAGCTGACTTAAAAGCTCAAAGAGAAAATACTACTTTAATTTCACGTATAATGAGAACAGCTTTCAGTGATGACAGCCAGAACAAATCATGCATTAAGAATAAGTATTTTATTTGAATATTTAATTTTGACCCCCAAAACATACAGTTGCCTGATTTTTCCAAGTGTCTTAGAAAGGGACTCACTTCAAGTGTTAGTAAACTGATTTTATAAGATATATGGTGACATTCAAGTACCTGGGTAAGTGTAAAACTTATCTTAATACCAAGGACAGCACTGAAAACTAGCCTTGAAGCTGGACTATACTTGTCATTTCTTGTCATTACTGCTATAGAATTTATGGCTTCTGTAGCATACACGAGAAGAATCAAGGCAACTCTGAGCCAACAGCATAATGACATCACGCAGATGGCATCCATTCTATCATAATTAAGCAGACTGTACAAGACAAAGAGGAACTTGTTTTTTTATATTATCCCTTGTATTTTTGCTCTATTCCTATGTTGTTTACATTACCAGTTAGGAAGAAGGAAATTGTCATTTTGGATATGTTATGGAGGACAAGGAGAGATTTTTTTTTTTTTACAAAATAAATAATTTAAGATGTTTCCTTCTGACAGATTTTTCTGACAGATTTTTTTTAAAAAATTTTTCTGGTAAATATTTACTCCCAGTTTGAAGATGGAGACAGATATTAAAATTACTTCTTTGTGATCATATCTGTGTTTTGGCTAGTTTTGTGTCAAAGAAAAAAATCTTGAGCAGTAAAATGAAACAAAATGAAATAAATTTATATTTATAAGTAGTTTAGAGAAAATATTGTCAATGTGGAGGGGAGAAAAGAGGAAGTAATTATAATAACACAGAGATTATATCTAAAAAACCTCAAAAATTTTAAGTTCAGTCAGTATCAGTAAACTATTTTCCATAACTCTTTTACTCTGTTCTTTGGTCTCTCTCTTTCCAAGTACATTCCTTTGTTCACACTTGGCTCTCCACATTTCTTCTAATAAAACCTGAAAATCACAACAAAGGAATCAGAATCTGTCTTGTCTAAGTCATATTTGATAGTAAAATTCTCTTAATTACAAAATTATTAAAAATGTTGATATTTTCAGCCAAAGCAAGAAGCACCTAAAGCCATCCCATCTGTGGCAGAAATGATATAAGAAAGGAATATGATAGAATTAGAGACCATTTTGATTTTAAAGTAATGTCGGGAAACTGAACCGATATATGATTTTAGCTAGACATTCATATTCTGAAGACATCTATGAAGGATGGACAATGAAGCAAAAAGGAGTTTGAATTGGTATGAACTCCAATAGAAGTGGATCTTAAGACGAGATTCTAATAAGAGGTTTTATTAGAAAATTATATCAGAAAATACCTGTAAAGCAGTAGGAAAGTGACAAAGGGAAAGGAAGACAATACAGGATACATCACCCTGAGACTCACTGCCTGGGAACAATGAGAGCCAGAGTAGAGCATAGATCTCAGACTTTTCCCATCAGATAACTGATGGAGATGGCAACTTCATCTCTCTAATAGTTATTGGTTGAATGCTGCTGCCAGGAGAAATAATTTCTTGGCACTTCTGGTTCAACCCATCCACGGGTAACTGTCAGACAGAGCTAGGCAAAAACCAGCAGTTTGAAATTAGGGCAGGGTGAAATAAAATGGTGGGTCATAAGAAACAAGGACAAAGTAACAGCTTATGCTTATGTCTGAGAGTCGGTGGTGTGCTAAAGCCAGCTCACAATGACTTTCGAGATCTTTCCCTAAGTCCCCATCCAGTGACTTCACATGGGTACCTTGAAATTAACTATGGTAGAAGAGTTTACCTCATGGAGATTAGAAAGTGCTACAAATCAATATTTTTCTTCTCTTTTGAGAGTTGCTCATTAAACATTTACTAGCACACCACTGCACAAAGTATTTACTGAATATTACAAGAGATAAAAACCATGCCAGATAACTTTGTGTAAGTTATCTCATTTACTATTCTCATCAACCCTGCAAAAAAAAAAAAATGTTATAAAAACATAAGTTCCAACAAACTTTGACACTCTTGGTATTTCCTTTCGAAATATCTCTAAACTTTTGTAATTAAAATAAGTAATGGCTAAAACAACCTCAGTAATGAGGAATTAGACAACTTTGCTCCAGGTAAAACACTGCTAAATGCAGGGTATGAGGGCAGTGGAAAAGGAGTGAAAAGTAGCAAAGAACAAAGGTAGGGAGATGCAAAGGGTGACAAGGCAGAGTACCTGGTCTTTGGAAGCCTGAAAGCAGACGGGGAGACAATCAATAATAACTGGCATTTCTAAGATACTGTTGGCTTTTTCAGATGTTCACAACCAATCACAAAGGAGCTGTATAACATCAAAATAAATGGCCCAAATAGATGATCTAATATTAAGATGCTGCTTTTTTTGGATTGGTGGTTGCTAGAGGTGGGAAAAGGGTGGAGGGGTATGAAAAGAATGAAGGAGGTCAAAAGGTATAAACTTCCAACTACAAAATAAATGTCATGAGGATGTAATATACAGCATGGTTGCTACAGTTAATGACACCATATCGCATATTTGAAAGTTGCTCAAAGAGTAAATCTTAAAAGTTGTCATCACAAGAAAAATATTTTTTAACTCTTACAGGGACAGATGTTAACTAGGTTAATTGCAATTATTATTTTTTGGTATATAAAAATATCAAGTCATTATGTTGTACACATGAAACTAATACAATGTTATATATGAATTATACCTCAAAAAGGTCACTTTTTAAAATAATTCCACTAGTCTACATTTTTAAAAGTAATGATATTGAAACTCTCCTCTCACTCTAACAATTTTAAAATAGCCACAGTTCACCATTTTATATTTTTCTCAGCATTCGAGCAAGGTATATTTTACAGTTTCTCAATTGATATTATGGTCATAATTATTATTCTGATCTGCACACAATTATCACTAGTAATCTGCTTTTCCAATAGAAGCAACTACATTGCCTGTTACATTCCGTGTCTCAGGATATTAGCTTTCTGCAAACAGTAAACCTCTTTATAATAGATCTCATTCTTTTAGGTTAAAACAAATCTCTATAATCATTTTACTAATAATTTTAGCACTCAGCTTTAATTAAGCAGAATAATGTTATTAAATTTCAAAATAGTCAATAAATGAAAAGAAGAACCTAAATATTCCTAAAATACATTCAATAAAATAATTTTAAAATATCTAGGGCACTTTAAAAATTTAGTTTGAATAATCTTTTCATAAGTTATCTGATTCCACTGTGTACTACTTTGAAAAATTGCCAAATGCTGAAACCACATTGCATTTGATACAGGATATTAAAAAGAAAAAAAAAACCCACAAAATTCTAAAGTTACATTCAACAATCAAACGCTCAAACAAAAGAAACCACAAAAGTGTAACTTTAGAGAAACACAAAGCAAACAGCAAATAAAGTGGCCTGGGGTCTAGGTGAACAGAAACACTACAACTAGGGAGAGGAGTAATTAATCAACCTGCAACAAAAGAAGGTAGGAGGAGTTGAAGACACTAGGCTACCCAGTCCCAAGTGGCTAAGTGGGACAGAGGCTGCGGCAGTGGCAGCCAGTAGCTGCAGACGCCTCTTAAAGGGGTTGTGTCCACAACTGGACTTTTGCGGTGACAGATCTGCTCGCTCTGAGCACCAGCACTGGGGCAGAGCCACAAGAGGACACCAAGGACTTACAAGGGCACACTGAGTTGTCTGAGTGAGCCGAAGGAAGGATTTCTCCCTGGTAGAAGTGCTGGCAGCATCCATTGTTCCTCTGTTGAGTCTTGCTCCCTCCCAGTGTGCTGATGCATCAGCACCATCGCTGAGATGTCATCAAACTGGATAACAGAGATTACTCCACCCACAGGATTCCCTGAAACACTGCCTCCCCCAACTCGCGGCCTCTCCCAAGCCACATCCAAGTGTGTCCTCAGTGAGTCAGGTGCTCCTTGCTGAGTAGAACCAAGACTCAAATTGGTGGCAGCTGGCCTCAATTTCTAGTGTAGTTTCTTGAGGCAACTATAAGCATAGCATTTGTGGATTGCTTGCTGAATCTTAAGTAGCTCTGGAGGGGCACAGGCTGGAGCTAAAGTTGGCTTGCTGCTGAACCCCTCTTAGGACTGTGCCACTGGACACCTACTACACAAAGTCACACTAATAAGACCAGTAGACTTAAGAATGTTGCTTAGAACATAGAAACAGACACAAAAAGGCAGCCCCAAAGGGAAGACAAAGAAACAGAAACCACATGAGAGAACAGAACAGAGATCCAGGAATAATGGAGTCAAGCAATCTAATAGATGACGAGTTCAAAACACTGTGTAAAAAGATGCTCAACGAACCTAAGGGAAGTGTAGATGAATTCAGTGAGAACTTTAACAAAGAGATAAAAAAACATTCCCCCAAAATATAGGAAAACTACTTAAAAGCTGATTCTTATCCAGACTTCCTTAATACTTTGTAATTATTTTGTATATTTTTCTCTGTAATAAAATTTATTAAATTAATTCATAATTATCAGTTCTTCATTAACATTCTTGGTTGTTTGCTTATTTTCAGTCAGCTTTGTCAATCCCTTATTTTGTCACTTAACTGAGATTATTATATTATGGTTCAACTATTATCACCTTAAAAGAAAAAAAAAAGTAAGGTAACAAGGAGAAAAGAAAGGAAAGATTAAGAAGTGGGAGACAAAAAGGTAATAGAATCGATATAAAAAATCAGACATATTTCTTTTTTAAAGAAAAACAGACACATATATAGATATGAGAAAAAAAGGAAGATGAGAGAGCAAGAGTAAGTGACCAGAACCAGAAATATCAAGAAAGTTTTGCCTTCATAAAGAAATGGTTCCTTCCTTACCAAAAAAAATTTTACTGCTGTTAATATTTTACATTTCTAGACATATTTACAACTGTTCGTGTGGAGATTAGATAATATGGCCCTGCCTCACCATTTCTCCATCCCCTCTAGTCCTGAAACCTACACAGAAAATTCATCCCTGAATAGTGTTTGACCTTCACATATTAGTATAAAATCTCTAATCCTGCCCATCACTTATATGTCATTCTAACTTTCCAAAACCAACACAAAAAAATTTCAGTAAATGGGCCGCAATGCCATTCCAAAGCCTCTTTTTCCATATTAGCACATCGTGATGGCCTTCCAGAATCACTGATATAACAAATCTTAAGCTACATGTAACAAAATATAATGTTTAAATGAAATTAGATGAAGTGTGTTTTTACATATTTAACATCTCTATGTATTGAAAAAAATTTTGTTTTTTGTCAGGATATGTTTTTTCATAACTATATGGGGACACCACAAAACAAGGCCTCTCTGATCTCTTACTGTGAGAAACATAATGACAGACAGCCTCAGCTGCTGTGCTCTGAAGCCTCTGCTGTTGTACTGAGGCCATGCTTCTCACAGCTGCACCCAGAAATGATAGAGTATGGCAGGGATACTAAAACAGGTCCACTCTTTTGAGCGGTGGGACTCTTCTGTTAAGTGACTTTGGCTTAAAGACCTCCTCACCCCACCATGAGCCTGGTTAAAACTTTCTTAGAAATGCACTGCAGTCCGAGACTCTTCTTACACAACCTTGTCTTCTCTCCCTCACAGGGGTCAGACCTGTATTACAGACTCATGGCTTTATCCATACCTCCTCTGGCTCCATCCTCATTTTCCCTTATAGATACTTTTCCAGAATAAATCTCTAGATGTATAATTTTGTCTTAGTTCTGCTTTTCAGAGGACCCAAACTAACACTGGTGGTATTGAGATGGGGCTGAAAAAACAGGCAATAAAATTCAAGTTTAGTACTCACTGCACAGCAGGCAAAAGAAGATGGATGAGATACAGAGAATTCCTGGCACAAGACAACTGCTAAAACTTTCACTGGTGGTGACTTGGAAAAATGTCCCCGTGGAGGAAAATGCCATTGTAGGTCCAATGATCCAAGCATTTGGAAAATGTGCGGGAAATCACACATTCAATGATAGTGGAGTTGACTGGTTATTGCTAATTTGTATTGATAGCCCGCAGAGAGTAAAGAGAAACTGAGGACCATTGACAAGTTGTAAATGGTTAAATGTAACATAGGCAATTAAGAAAATGAAAACTTGATAGAGTTGCAGAGCTCAGAGATGTTTGAAACACAGCCAAGACAAATCTGTTTTGTTAAGATCAGGGCCCCAGTTATAAAAATGTGGGATTCTGACAAACGACATAAGGACATATGGATGAATTCTTCTGAGGATATTGGCTCAGTAGATGCCCCAAACCTCTAAGACCTGACAGAAGATGCCCACCTTTCCAAAATATGATCCAGCATTTTCTCTATTCTGGAAGATGTTTCAAGTGTATCTCCTCAGCCAGGTAACAAGTGCCTTACTCAGGGACTGCCCCAGACCATTCATTAAGGTTGTTATAAATGCTCTAGTGAGAGAAGATTGGCATAAATAAGTTCAGTATGGTTCTCTGTGTAGGCCAGACCTGATGAAAGAAGTGGCAGTCATAGGGCTGACCTAATTAACATTCATGGGGATAATGGGGTTGGGGGTGGCAGGGGCAGTGCTTAAGCATAAGAAGCCAGGAAGCCCTAATTACCATAATGACTGGCAAGGAAATAGGAGTACTGAAGGGGGCTTTACCTCTACTATTTGGTTTCTCAAAGGAAGGATCACCTGAAAAAGAAAAATCAGAATGCTTGTTCAAAATGCAAATTTCTGTGCCTCATCCCATGGCACTAAATTAAAATCTGGGGGCAGGGAGTGGGTATTGTGTGAAGCATCACCAGTGTTTACAGAGAGATGTATTTTATCTGTGGAATCGATTTATATGCTTGGTTATCTTAGGAGAAGCCACCTCTGCCTCTACTTCAAATTAGAGACAATTAAAAAATCTGAGCAGTCTTCAAGCCCCAAAAGTGCCCCTCCACTTTGAGGGTTCCAGAACTACAGAGAATTCACCGCTTTATCCTCAAAACTGAGCATGTTGAAACTTCCAGCGGTTTCCAAAGGTTACCAGTAGGAGCTCTGTGTGGGAATCATGTTGAGATTTCTCGGCACTTCCTGGAACTGGGAGCAAATCCGGGATGACTACCTAATCTGGAGAATTCTGTAAATATTAGGTTTTCTAGGGTTTGGGGATATAATACATGCACTAAAGTGCACAATGCTCCAGGGAGAAGTCTGCCATTCTTCAGAAGTTAAGTCTGCACTCAGCTTCAACTAGAATCTTCAAGGAAAAGTTTGCAATGGTTCTTGAGTTCTATCAAGCAGATGCCTGGATTTCAGGTTTAAAACAAAAATTGTACTGTATGCATATTTGTTTTGTATCGATAATTCCTTAATTTCAAAAAAATAAGGCATAGTAACTAGCATAAAGTACTATAATTATATACAAATCCATGCCATACAAATATAACTAATGTTTACATGAAAATAATAACAGGGTTATAAACAAATCAATTTAATTTTTATTGAAATAGAAGAGAGGAGGAGCTTTGAATAAAATGTTTACCTGTGTACAGAAATATGCATCTACTCAGACAGAAAAAGAAACTCTAAAAATTTGTTCAGAAAGGAACATAGGTGCTTGGCATTTTTTGGAACTGTCTGGACCAACAACCTACATAACCCAAGTTATATAATTCAATGTTTATAGTTTTCTTAAATTGTTTGAACACCTGTGACTAGAAAGGTTAATATGTCTTATTCTGGTTAAAGTGTGGTGCAGAGAGAAGGATGGCTAACCTTAGATGAAACAATCACTTCGAGTACATATTTTCTCTGGCCTCTAATAAGATAATGTGTTTAAAAAGATGATGAACTCATATATCAGAGTAAGATGTTTCAAAAATGGTGATGTTAGTTAAACAATAAGACTCCGGGTGGTAGCAGCCAGAGGAGACATTCAATATTTTATCATAGGAAATATAATTAAATCAATGACATCTGTGCAGTGGAAGAGACTTTCTCTATCTTGGAAGCTGCTCTCTTTTTGTCAAAATTCAGGAACTGTAAAAATCTTCCTATCGTGTGGTGAGCCCTTACCACAGAACAGAACAGAAACAGGAGACTAGAACCTAGCATTCTGTAGACACCATGCTTTGAAGGAGAACAAGCCTACTTGGACAGATTCAAGAGAGAATATCGATAGTATAAAGCTTTAGAAATTGTTTACAGTAGTGCTGCAAATCCCTTGCTAATGATTTTAAATAACTCGGAAAAAGAAAATGACCATCTAACAGACTGGGGCATAAATTAGAGAAATCTGAGAAAAAGAGATAAAATCAGAATATCAGAATGACAATAGTGACAACAATAATTTGTTTGCAAACAAACAAAACTGAACTAAACAAAAACAAAACAAAAACCCAAAAAAGTCTTTTGAATTAGCCTACATGGTGATTAGTTTCCCTAGTTATAAGAAAGAAGTGGAAATTAATACCCAAATCTCACACTGTATTTTAATTTTAGTTTGTTGCATGAGCTCCTATTAACATTTGTTATACACTTCTCATGCTGCAAATTCAGTCATTATTAAACTTTTCCTTTTCTGTTATTTTTTACAAGGTTCAATTCAAAGAATCCTACTTGATATTTAAAAATGACACCTACAAAAGGTCCTAACTTGTAGTGATTTTTGACATTCTGGCTCCAGGGTGGGAAAAATGGTAAGTTTTTATCTTAACAGAATCCTGAGGTGACACACATTGTAGATAAAGGCCACATAAAATAAAACTATGCTAATTAAAGAAATAAAATCTCCTCTTCTTTTAATTATTGATGTTCAGTAATGGAGCTCATCATCTGATTAAATATCCACACATACATTTGATCTCTCCTTATAGAAAGGAAGACTGTCTTTATATAAGCATGTATGGCATGTAGTAGGTATATAATATATCTATTAGTGGAATTGAATAACTGAATGAATGATATGTGATACGATTATTATTTCATCCATCAGGACAACTTAGAGGAGTGGAAAATATACTTGACTTAGGGATTCATTACAATTTTGAATTCATATCCTATTTCTGTTATTATTAGCCGTTTGACCTTGGGCAACTCATATATAATCTAGCTAGTTCTCTCTCAAATTAAAATTTTATTGAAGACATGTAGAGGATATTAGAGAGTTCTACTGCTATGTGTTGAACTGTTTTCTTCCCAAATTCATATGTTGAAATCCTAACCCTAAGTAGCTCAGAATGTGACATTATTTAGTGGTAAGGTCTTTACAAAGGTAATCAAATTAAAATGAGGTAATTAGAAGGGTCTTAATCCAAGATGATCAGTGTCCTTATAAAAATGGGAAATTTTGAACAGAGACACACAGAGAAAGAAAAAGTGAAGAAACAGAGAGAAGATGATCATCTATACGCCAAGGAGAAAGGCTTGGAACAGATCTTTCCCTCACAAAAGTCAGAAACAATCAATCCTGCTGACACCTCGATTTTGGATTTCTAGCCTCCAGAACTGTGAGAAAATAATTTTGGTTTTTAAGCCCAAGCGTATGGTATTTTGTCATGGGACCCCTGAGAGCAATCTTGGTAAAGAGAGATTTTTATTATAGCTATGTGGTTCTCAGCAAATCGTCCTACCTGGTTCTATAGATCATCAAACTATTCTTCTGTAAAGGGTCAGACTTTAGGCTTTGTAGGCTATATGCCGTTTCTGTTGCATTTTCTAGCTTAATCTTTTAAAAACGTAAAACTACTCTTAGTTTGCTAAATATACAAAATGGGGCTATGGGCTGGATTGGCCTACAGGTTTTAGTTTGGTAACCACTAGACCATATCACAGGTAAGGTTTTAAGGATCTTGTTTCATAAATCTTAAAATGCCATTCAAATGTATGTTTATTACATATAAGTTTATTTCAATACAAGTTTTTCATTTATTTTTAGTACAATGTTATTTTTCAATCAACCTTCTTTTCTTTACATCCATAAAGCTGTGGTAGGACCTCAAGTTCTTTTTTCTACCTTTCATCAATTATGAAACTTGATTAAAAAAAAATACTTCAATAGTAGGTTCTAATTTCAAATTATATTACTGACAAGTAGAAAACTTCACCTATACATGTTTAAAGGGACATTTAAATTTGACAATTTTGATCCTTTGTCCCCAAATATGTATTGATTTAACATGTTTGGTATTAACATGGCACTAGGCATTGCCCTCAGTGTAGAATTAGCTGTGTTGATTCCTCAATGACGTCAAAGTATGTTCTGGGTAAAAAATTGTTATTAATAGCCTGTAAAAGATTTTACAGACCAAATCCTCCAAGGCACTTCAAAAATATATAGTCCAATAAGCACAGGCTAGTCAGTTTGCTAGCTAATTGCAAAACCAAATTTGTTCCTAAATGCTGGAATGTATGTGCTAGAGTTATAATTGCAGCCCAGTGCTCATTACTAGTTCTTAGAAAATCAGTTATTAGGTTTGTGAAGTGATAAACAACTCCTTTTTCTGCTAAAGTGGCTAACCTTTATCCTCTATAGATCTATCTCTAGGAATTAAAAATTCCTTCTGAATGCAAAAACTTTTCACATTTAATTCAAACCAAACTTCAAATGTGAAGATGGAAAAAGAAATTTATTGTTGGCAAATGAGTAAACTAGCACACAATTTTTTAAACCAGCAGATATGTCCGCTTTTATCTGTGAACATCTTGACTTATTTTCTTCCAATTACATTTTTTTTTTTCATGAACAGAAAATATGTCATTTCTATCATTCTCCTGCTGGTGTCCTTCTGGAAGATGACTGAATTACCCATTCTTCGGAAGGAACAAGCTGTTTTATGTCTCAAGTGTCATGGATTCTGTAGATTCTCTTGCTCTTGGGTCTTTCTCAGGTTATTACAGACTTTAAGCTATTCTGACTGAGTGAAGTTTTCCTGAAGGAAATGATTGAAAACTCTGGCTATGTGCAGTTCTCCCAGGCACAAAATCATAATAATGAGCTTCTTCAACATCTTAACGAAAGATGGAAATTTTAAGAAGTAATTCAGAATTTTTCACACAAGTTAAGAAACTATCTGCTTCAAATCTCCCTGTTATTTGTTAAAATACAGCCTTTTGATTCTGACCCTATACTTTCTGAATCAAGTTCTCCAAAGGCAAGTCCCATGCACAGTTTTCTATTGCTGGGTAACAAATCACTGCAACTTAGTGGCTTAAAACAAACACATGTATCATCTCAGACCATCTCACAGTTTCTGTGAGGCAAGAGTAGAGGCACGGATTAGCTGAGTCCTCTGCTGAGGGTCTCGCAAGGCTGCAATCAAGGTGTCAGCCTGGCTATATACCTGTGTCCTCTTATAAGCTCACACAGTTGTTGGCAGAATTCAGATTATTAAAGCTTTTGTTGTAGGACTGAGAGTCCCAACTTAGTAATGACCGTTAACTAGAGGCCAGTTTCGAAGAGGCTGCCTGTGGCCTGCCATGCGGCCCTGTTTATAGGCAATTCACAACATGGCTATTTGCTTCTTCAAGGTCAGTAGGATACTCTCTCTCACCAGTCTGCTAAGAAAAAGTCTACAAATCTAGACTCTAGAGCCAGAATTCTAAAAATGACTCCTGAGATTTCATGCCTTAATATCTAGTACTTGTGAATATGTTGAGATAGCACTACCATAATTGTTATCTTACACAGCATAGTCGACCTTAACCTAGGAAGATTATCCATGTGGACTTATTTTAATCACATAGGGCCTATTAAAAACAGAGAGTTTCTCTACCTCATAGTAGAAGAGGAACTAAGAGAAACTAGAAGCACAAGAAAGAACCCCAATATACCATTGGTAGTTTAAAGATGGGTCAGGGTATGAGAAAGAATGAAAGCAGTCTCTGGGAGCAAAAACCAGGCTCTAGCTGATGGCCATCAGAGAAATGGGAATCTCAGCCCAACAGTAGCAAAGAACTGCATTCTGCCAATAGCCAGAATGATCTTGGAAGTGGATTCTTTCTCATTTTTCTTTGGTTACAAACAAATCACAGGTTCCATCTGCACTCAAGGAGAGGGGATTATGCCAATTGAAGTAATTCCTACCCTAGAGTATCGAAAAGGAAAGAAGTCTTATGACAAATTGATTTTAGCACAGTGAGACATTTTGATTTTGAACTCCTGACCTTTAAGTCTATAAGATAATAAATTTATGTTGTTTTAAGCCACAAAATTTTGGCAATTTGTCATGGCAACAAAAGTAAATTAACAAAAAATAAGATTACTCTTCTCTTTATTTTTGTGTAATTTTTAGTTTATAACAATCATATGTTGCTTAGTGTGTGATGCTCTTGATATAACCTTAAATTCTTCATCTCTCCAACAAGTGTTATCTTCTCAATGACAGAAACAGTATTTTAAACAACTCTACATCTGATGCAATAACAAGCACAATGTTCTGCTAGTGTCCGGTGCTCCATAAATGTTTATTGAAAAGAATCATCAACTATTCTATAGTTGAAAGCAATTTCTATGATAGAAACTTAGGACAAGAGGGTGATAAAATTTACCTCTAAAAGAGTAAGAACAAAAGTTTCATTGATAAGACATTATTCAAACACTTGCTAGAGAACTGTGTGCAAAAAAGAATGACCATATCCTCAAAACAATGAAAGTTCTACTTATTAGATATAATTTTGTTTGCGTCAGTCTCTAGTGGTATCTAAGAAAGGAATGCACTCAACTTTGAGCGGAGATGAAGACTTTAGTTAAATAAATGCAGTTCAGGTATCTTAGTTCAAATCTCAATCCTGTATGGCTGCTGACATATCTTGTATTTTATAGGATTCTCTGTTCTTATAGTCACTGAGAGTGACCAGGAAATTTTTCAAGTGTTTTGCAATTTACTCTGGCAGTCTTTTTTCCCCTCCTGTGTTGGTGTTCTTTCAGACAATTTGTGTCAAACTGTTGATCTCTATTCTGTTTTTACAACCATCTCTGCCTACTGCTTCTATACTTTACAATGTTTCATCTTGAAAAGTTTCATCTTGAAAATAGAGACTGAAACTGCCTTAACTGCACAAACCCAATTAACACTCAGGTTTTATATTTGCCAGAGAACAGTTTTCACATTTCGAGAACTAGAAAAATAAACTTCCTCACATTCCCAATTTCTTCAGTGAAACTCCCTTAACTTACTTACTTTGATGAAATATTACTAGTCTCTGATATCACCGCTTCCTCTATCACTCTTTTGTGATTGTTGATTTTATGTGTTAACTTGCCTGGGCCACAGGGTGCCCAGTTATTTGTTTAAACATTATTTTTGGTGTGTCTGTGAGGGTGTTTCTGGATACTATTAATATTAGATCAGTAGACTGACTAAAGCAAATTGCCCTTCCCAATGTGGGTGGACCTCTTCCAATTTATTAAAGTCATGAGTAGAACAAAAAGGGAATATTTATTCACTCTCCTTCACTTCTTGAGCTTGGACAGCTCTGTCCTCTTGCACTCAGACTAGAACTTACACTGTCACCTCTTCTGGTTCTCAGGCCTTGAGATGCAGCTGGAACCACACCATTAACTCCCATGGGTTCCCAATTGCAGATTTTTCTGACTATAGATCTCTCAGCCTCCATAAGTGTGTGAGCCATTTCCTTATAATCAAACAATCAGTCAGTCCTATTGGTTCAGTTTCTCTGGAGAACTCTAACATACTTTAAATTTGAAGCTGACTCTCTTTGTTACTGTGCACACTTAAGAATAGAAAAGTGGAGTTGGTTTCCTTATGCTATCTAGTACTGCTTCCACATCATTCCACAACCTCATATTTAAAAATCTTACTTCTTTAAAGGTAACGGCATTCTATTATAATATTCTCTCTTTCTTTCTCTCTTTTTAATTTGTCATTTTCCAAACTCCCCTTGCTCATACTCTTTCACTAAAGATTTCAGGATCTTTTTGCCTGTCATCCTCTGCACCTCAATACTGTATTCAGGCTTTCTCAACATGATGACATTCAATTTTTTTACTTCCTTACTGTCAGAGATTTTTTTGTCCCCTCAATTTTGCTTATCATTTTTCTTCTCTCTCAATTGGCTTTGTTTCATAAGAAATCATCCCATAACTACATGACATCAAAAAATAAGCATTAGTGATCATACCCACAGGTTGTCAGATCACATGGAGAATTTTCTTTTTTCTTTTCTTTTTTTTTTTTTTTAATATTGTGGGTCTACAGATTGGCTGAGGTGGCTCTGTTTCCATATTCAGATCTGAAGTTTAGTTTGGGCAGCTCTGCTGCACATGTCTCTTATTCTTTTGAAGCTATAAAGTTACTCAGTTTATTATGCACCAATGGCAGAAGTATAAACAAGGAAACTGAAACATATGATACTTCCCAAGACTTCAATTCACCACTGGCATATAGCCATTTTTGTTTAGATTCCATTGGCCAGTTCAAGGCATGTGATCAAGCCCAACATCAATAGAGCAGGAAAGTATACTTCGTCCACAGCGAGAGAGGAGGGAACAGTGATTATTTGTTGAACAATAATCCAAACCATTACATCTTTCACTCTTTAGCATATGTTAAAATACTCCATTGAAAAAAATCTCATATGAAACATTCCCTTATAATAAGTCCCTACTCTCTTTTCATATTCTCTAGGTCAGTTTCTTCCCAATATATTTGTATCTTTACCACATAGAAAACTCCATTATCTTAATACATCTAATATTTTCCAAGTTAACATCCGTTTTATGCCTTTTTTTCCTCTTTAGCCTTAACTTCTGTCAATATCATTAACTCCCTCATTCTACTACTTCTTCCTTCCCCAAAACAAGGCAAACCTCAACCCAGAAGCAATTTATTTGACTGACTCCTCCATATCTATATCTAGTCTACTGATGGAGCAAGATAAAAATCATACTATTATGTCTTCTGTATATTCCTCATCATTTCCAGGAATCCATATAATTCACTTTGGTGAGCTATTTCTATAATTCCCCAAAGTCTGTGACAAAAGTTGACCTCTTAAATTCTTAATTCATAATTGGTCAGGAGAAAATTAATGTTTTTCTCTATGTCTATCATACCCCAAATTGCATTTACTCTATTTCAAGAAGGTGGGAAGTTTCTATGAATTACTCGACATACTGATTGAGCTGTAAGGAGAAATTATATCTTTAAGTTGTTGTTTGTTTAGCACATAAACTGGTATGTTCTGCCCTGACGTGCCTTTCTTTTCCAATGAAATGCTAATATCTGAGGTTTCAGTATAAGTTTTCTTTCCTTAAAGAAAAGGGACTAAGGAAACCATTGTAATATTGTTGAGGCTTTCCATCTTGCACAAAACATTTTAACTACAAGTTAATCCTACATGACACGGTTTTGCATTTGGATTTGGAACAGCGCCATACGCTAATAAATAGTGGTTCCTTTTATTTGAATTTATCAACTGTGAATATTTTTCTATGAGGTATCTAAAGAATAGTAGGCCCCTATTAAAAAACAAGACCAGGCGATTCTATGTATAAATTCTTTCTTTCCTTCTCTCCCCTCTGCTCTCTCTCTCCTGTCTGAATAACTGCCTTCTTTTCAATATATAAACTTACCTTCTACTCCACAAATTGTAGGCTATCAAAAATGATACTTTCTATTTCTCACCACTACATCTATGAATTTCCTTACATTTTTATCCACGGTGGGCTCTGTGCCTTTTTACTAGGGAAGGTCCCTCCCAACACCCACCACCCATACCCACATATACACGTATACATACCATTTTTTTTTAAGCCTGCTCCCTTCATTTGGCTTTCTATCAGAGTCTAAACGTAATTTTTTTTTTTAAACAACACAAACCACATAAACACTTCTTAAATTCAGGTTTATGCTCAACTTCTATCTTTTCTCTCATCTCCATTTAAACTTTAAAATATGTCTATTTGTGTTTCTACTTCATTCCCTACTACACAATTCTCGAGACAGGTTTTCTTTTCTACTGCTCTGCTGAATCATTTTTTTTTTTTTTTTGGTGGTCACCAGTGACTTCTTTTTGTGCTAAGAAAACTTTGCAATACTTACCTTCTGTGAATTTCCAGTCACTTTTGACACTCTTGATGACCTCATTCTTGAAAACTTGTCTTCCTTTGTCTCTTGTTGCACTGTGTTTCCAATGCCTGCCCCCTAATGATCACTTCACAGTTGAGTTTGTTGGTGACATTTCTTTTATTCATATTCCTAAGACTGCACTTCTTATCTTATTTCTAATAATAACCTCTCCCTGAGTTACTGCATTAACTCTCATGGCTTTAGTTATCATCTACATTAACAAGTTATCAGTAGAGGCTGCACACAATAATGGTTAAAATACGTGATGCTGGAGCCAGACTGGGTTCAAATCACAGCTCCACCCTTTGTGAGCTATGTAAACTTGGGAAAAATACTTAATTTCTTATACACTTAATAAGCCTCAAATTCACCATTTGCGAAATGGGGCTAATAACATTATACCAATTTCATAATATTGTTGTTAAATTTATTAGTATATATAAATCCCTTGGAACCAGAGTAACATTTAATTACTGGATGGGTGACATCTATTATGATAAACTATTAAAGCTCTGTCTCCAGCTCAGGTCTTGCTTTTAAGCCAAGATTTCAATATTAAAATGATATTTACTAGAAATCTCAATTGGAATTGCTCGATCATTTCAAACCAAACATACCCTAAACTGTACTTATTTTCTTCTTCACTAAACCTGTTTTCTCTCCTGTATTGTCTTTCTCAGTTATCAGTGCTATCATCTACCTGTTTGATCGATCCAGATAGGGATATTTCACTGGATTTGTTCTGCCTCCACATCCAATCAGTCACATTTCTTGTCAATTCTCCTATGTAAATATTTTTAAATCTGTCTTTCAATATTTCATACATTCAAAATTCTGTCTTAAAATATGACATATTTCAGGCACCTTGCTTGGTATAAAGGATATATTACAAGTAAAAAAAAAAAAAAAACACGTGGTTTCTACTTTACAAAACAGAATCAGGTGAAAAATGAAATTCGAATGATAAAACAATTAAATGTAAAATTACACTTCCATCCTTCTAGTCCTATTAAACCATCTTATTCAAGCCATTATTACATCTTACCTTGACTATTTCCTTGAGTCCCTAATTCTCTTAGTTACTTCATTCTTGCCCTATTCAGTGAATTCTTTACAGATGAAATTTGTAAAGTTCAAATCTAATTATGTCATTCCCAACTAAAATACTTTCCCACTTCCCCTAGGAAATATTTAATTATTTAACAAGTTTTTTTATATTTTTATATATTACCTCTTTTCTGATTACCTCTCCAGCCTCCTAGGTTTTTAACACTCTCTGACTCACACTATGGTCTATTTACAGTTGTTTTTTGTTTGTTTAGTTTAAAAACAGTATTCTTTTCTTTGCTAATGGACAACTCACAGGCTGCTTCTTCTGAAAACCTCTTGCTGCCATTTTTCCCATCAATGGCCTATTTCCTCCATACCCCATTCCAAATCCCACTCTTTTATTCAACATTTCAACTTTTCTCCAAAATTACCTGCTGTTTTTCACTGTCCAAAGTCTTCGAGTTCTTTTTAGGTCTTGAGAGATTTTGTTTTGTTTTGTTTTGCATTTTTATTTCAGAATTAATACTTACAATTGTGGGAAAATTTATCTATTAAGAGATTCTCTGCCTTACTGGAAATTGAAATTCCATAGTAATACAGAATTAGTTAAATTATAGATAATGCCATTATCTAGATCCATATTTTTTCCAGGTATGATGTCCTAGCAGTACAGATGAGATTTCTACTCCAGGTAACTAACTAAAAAAGGGCTTTTAAAAAGATTAATAAAAAACTGCTCAATATAGGTTCTCTTCAGAGTATTTTTACAATTCCAATACCCTCTCTCACCCCCCCCAAAATTGATAATTCTTTTATTCCAGGGTAGGCAAAAGACTATCAGCACTAGTTACCAATTACATATTAATTCTTTTCTTATAACTTAAATTTTTTAAAAAAATCATGTAGAGAGAGGACAGCGAACAATTTATATTTTAACAAAATAATAATACAATACTAGTTTATTTGTATTTACCGTAAATTCACTCCTGTGTTCATCATGACTTAATAAAGAAATGACTTGTTTCCTTCTAAAATGAGTGCTTTATTTAAATTTTTGGTATAACAAAGTTTTAACTTAACTAGCACAAGCCAATTCAAGTAGTACATATCAACTTAGATATCAATGTGTTATCAAAAACATTCTTTTCAATATATTAATAATAACATAATAAAAGTAAAATCTTTAAATTGCAACAATCTCAGATTAATAAGGCCTTTAAGAATCTTACTGTCATTCAATATTTGAATTTCTTCTACACTGTGTCACCAAGCAGTCATCAGTCTATACTGTGTAAGCAAAAAAGGGAGAAGTAATTACTTTCTAAAAACAAACGATTTCATCTTTGGATAGGTTTGCCTAATAGAAGGTCTCCTTTATACTGATGGTAAATGTCTCTATTGTTTTCACCTATTAGAACCATATCTATCTAATGGAACTATATCTAAAAAACAATTATAAATTGTCTCTTACAGTTACTCACATTATATAGCTTTCTTGTCTTTTTGAGCCTAACATCCCCAGGTTCTTAGTCATTTATACTGTCCTTCTCTAAAAAAAATGTGACATCATCTTTAGCTTTTTAATATAGAGAGCCCAAAACTGAACAGTGGTCCAACTGTGATCACATCAGTAGAAATAATGAGGGGTTAGTATGTTTCTCACACTTTAGCTAACATACATTCTTATTTGAGCTGCCCAAAATGCACTACCTTTTTCGATTTCCACATATGGTTATATTAACAAATGAGTCAAGTTTGTCAATTAACAACTTTAAATTGATTTGCAACCCTTTAAATATATATGTTTTCTGTAATAAATTATGTTTATTTGTCATGTGGATTAAGTTCTATACAGTTGACAAATGAATACTACCTATAGCATGATCGTTATGCTCAAAAATAAGGGTAGCCATCTCTTACCAAAAGAGACTCTAGTTATCTGATCATCTCTTTTGGTAGTCACTGTGCTAAATGCCCTCAAAGCATTTTATTTAATCATCACTTCAGCACATGATTAGTGAAATTATTCTCATTTTTAAAGACAGATAAAGATCAAACATTAAAAAATTGAGCTCAGTATGTTAAAACCTAGTAAGTGGTAAAGTAAAAAAATAAATTTAGGTCTGGGTTACTCAAAATGCATGCTTAGTCTATTATGTTATACCAATTAATAAAAAGATTTGAGATCGCATTATAAAAAATCTTTAAACTATTAAATTTGGTGAATTTTCTTTGACCAAATGCAATTATGCTTTTATCACAAAGTAGTTGAACTAAATACCTTATAAAAGCAAAAATAGGTACCTAATTTTAATAACTCACTTTTCTTTTTAAAGTTTGATTTTTCCAATGTTAGATATCCTAATCCAATGAAATATTACAAGGAAAGATGAACTGGAAGCCAAGATAAACTGGAAACAAGTTTAATGTTATTTTTTTCAAGTACATTTGCAAGCCATATGTCAGAAGGAAAGTTTTGTCCTTAAGATAGATATAATGTTGTTTATACCTTATTCTAGGCATATTGTTAAATCTTATTCCCTCCCCAAATTGCTGGATTACCAGTTCCCATGTGTCTGTTTGATCCACAGAAAGTACTCAGTACATAATTGTTTAATGAATGAATGAATAATTCACTTCTGGCTTTGAACCGGATTAATCTTTTGAAGGAAGACTTCAATATAACACCCAGTCGTTGTCATTCCCTGAGTGCATTGCTCTTTCTGCTTTATACTATTTCAACCTAGACTAATTCTTTTTCCATAGATGCACATACACACACACACACACACACACACACACACACACACACACAAAGCAAGCTTTTGTATGTAACTAATTTTACTTAAAGCCTGAGCAAAAATATGATTTACATCTTAACAAGGCAACCAATTACAAATCAAACAGAAAACATCCATGCGCTTAGGAGTAACTAGGGAAATTTGAACACTGACTAAATTATTTGACTATGCCAAAGAATTATGTCTTGCTGCAGTTGTGGCAATAAAATTGTAGTACATATACATATATAATCTCAAGAGGCCTTGTCTTAAGAGACAAAATGATGTGATGTTGGGATTTAATTTAAATTATCTAACCATGTGGACAGTGGAGCAGAGAGTGTACAGATGTAACAGTAGCAACATGTGTTGATAATTGTTGAGGCATGGAGATAAGTACATGACAGGGGTAGATTGATCATACCATTTTCTCTTCATTTTTGTGTTTGAAAATTGTTATACCAAAAAGGTCTTAAATAAATAAATAACTTTCTTCTTTAAAATGTAATTTAATAAAATTAAAAAGATATGGGAGATTTTCCCTCCCCTTGAACTCTAGTCTCCTCACATGTTTTTTGACTCTTATTTTTCTTTCTTTTTGCTGTTACTTCCCTCTCTTTTCTTTCTTTCTCAGTAGCAACAATAGAAACGTACAAATATTTACCCTGTATCCTGAAGGATAACATACTTCTTCCAGCCTTTAACTCTAAATTCAGATCTCCACTTAAATATCCAAAGATGTCATTCAAATACTGTAAATAAGAGTAATATTTAGCACTTACTGTGTTCCATACTCCTTTTTAAATGCTTTTACATTTATTACATCATTAAATCCTCATTATTCGCTGATCATGCAGGAACAACTGTTGTACTCTGTTTTATTGTTTAGGAAACTGGCACAGAGAGATTAAGGAACTTGCCTAAGCCACACAGTAAGAAAGTGGTGGAGCTAGGACTTGAACTCAAGAAATATGGTTCCAGTCAACTACCCTATAACACTACCACTGCCATTGAAAGACTCTGTAGATGGGCAATTAATTCCAAGAGAAAGGCCACCCTCTTATAGTGGCATGAGGTGGGGAAAGAGATTTTTTAGTTTTGTTTTCCTAAATATTCACTTCATTGATAAATAAATGACTAGAAACATTGTCCAATATCACTGATATCTTAAATCCTAAAAACTTCCTTTCAACATTATCGTCTCATATAATTCAAAGTGCTCAAGTTTCTACTACATCATGTTTTTATTTTATATATTAAGATAATCCGTGAATGAGAATGACTATTTACCAGAATAGACAAGCTTTCAACCTCTATTACTTTCAGAACTACTAAAGGAAAGCCAGCCCCTTAGGTTGTACTATTACATTTCAATGTTAATTAGTCTGTAATAAATGTAATAAACTCTCATAAATGTGAAGTGCATGGAGCCATGTTTCATTGAATCAGTTATGCTGTCTGAGCATCGATAACTCAATTTATAGTTAATTACATACTTCAGCTTTTATTCTATTTTGAAAATGCTTACATGTGTTCATAATTTTAATAAGTAATTAAAATAGATTTTTTGGTACATTATGTAACATTTATCTTCTTCAGCCACCATAAGAAGTACATAAGTTCATAGAGATATATAAAATATATACTTAAAAAATAATTATAGAGGTAAGTGATTTACATGTGTTTCAATTTCAGAGTTTCTGGTATAAATGTCTCTCAGAGGAATGAAGTTGAAGACAGATGATTAGTTGATATTTTCAGAAGGTGTATGTTTTGCTATAGAAAACTTTGTAAGTGCTCTTTTCAAAATCATCATCTTTTTCTCCATATTCACCTGTGAAGCTAATTGAAGTGTGTGCAGTGACTACTGCTTCCATTCTTCACAACCTATTTTATCACAAATCCCAACTTGGATTTATATTATAGCCAAACCATTGATATTTCTCCAAAGGGACCAATGATTCCTTGCAAGATCATCCATTATTCTTCTGATTTTTGTCCTGTTTGATTGTTTTTCTGCTATCACTGAACAATTGGCCTACTCTCAAAATAATTTCTTAACTTCTTCAGATCCCATAAAAATTGTCTCTATTTTCTCCTCTATTCTCTTTCTTTGATTCTTTTTTTGTTACCATTTTTTCCTCTGACATGCAAATGCTGATATCTTAAAGTTGACCGACTTTCATTTTCCATCTCTGCATATACTCACCCAAAATGTTTCTTCGAGTGATTTTAGTGGTTACCTATTTTCTTTTAACTCCAGCATCCACATTGGTGGCAGAAAAAACCTGTTAGTGATTACAGTGATTTGGGTTACAGAATAATAAAAACTTAAGGAAGTGTATATAGAAAAAGATTTGAAAATTATTGTAAAGTTATAATTTACTGAATTTGATAACTTGCATGAGTAAGGAGCAAAGACTTGTTAGGAAAAAACTGATAATATGAATCTTGAGATATATAATTCTAAGTGAAATAAGCCAGACAAAGTTGAAAACTACACAATATCACTTATATGTGGGATATAAATCTAAAAGCAGCAAATAAACATGACAAACAGAGAATCAAGGACATGGACAGTGGACTAGTGGTTACCAGAGGGAAGCGGGGAAGGGGGAGATGATAGATATAGAGATAGATAGATAGATAGATAGATAGATAGATAGATAGGAGTAAAAGGAGTCAATTATGTGGTGACAGAAAAAAAATCTAACTATGAGTATGAATACACAATGCAGAACTTGAAGGTAGAAAATGGAAATATCTCTCTAGCATTGAGAAGTGGAGTCTAGGAAAGAGAATGTGAGGTGAAAGACCTCAGTGTGTATAAGATTGCTTATAGAGAAGGTGTATGTTGTGCAGAAAAGTGGTCTGAGTTCAGTACTCTCCTTACACTGAAAATATAACATTACTCTAGGGACATCATTCATTCATAGGATTGTCAGGAGTCAGAGCTGACTCAACAGCATGTAACACACCTTCTAGGGAATGCCGACACTAACAAGTGAGCTGAAGAAAAATACCCAGCAAAAAAAAAAAAAAAAGTGCAGAATGAAAAACAAACCAAGTTAAGAGAAACGGGAAAAAGATGTGCTAAGAAGAGACTGGCTATGAGAATGTGAATATAGTGAGAGTAATCACTCTTTTAAGAGGTATGTTTTAGTAAAAGAAAGGAGTTAAGAAAGTAGCTTAGGTAGGAATAAAAAGTTAGGACAATATCCTGTTTGTGAACAAAGATGACTAAAACAACACTGTAAACTTAGAAGAAAAAGCCAGTAGTGATAAACAGAAAGAAGGTATGAGTCCAGTCACTAATTATTTTTACACATTTCCACAGGAGACTTCTTGATAGAGATTATTTCTTATCCATGCACTGCTATGCTCTGATCCTCTTAATATCTGCCTCCTACCTTAAGAAATCAAGTATCTGCACATTGCAGAAATCCCTAAAGCTGTTCTAAACTGCCTCTTCCTAAAGTCTAGCTGCAACATTCTACTCCTCCGCTCAGAGGTCCTTTAGCTTCATCTTAAGACTGCTAAGTCTCGCTTTCTTCCCAAAACTTGCCTTTCTCTTGGCCCCAGCACAGCCTAGTATTTCAGCCAGAACAGTCACTGAAGTATATCCTACATATGTGCTTCCACACTATTTTACTATCTCAATATGCTCTTGTTCTTTTTCTATCAATACATATATTTTTAATTAACTTCATTTTTTAGAGCAGTATTAAGTTTACAGAAAAATTGAGTGAAATGTGCAGAATTCCCAAATATACTCTCAACACCCTATGTACACTTTCTCTTAACATTGTACATTAAGGAAGTACATTTTTGCAATTGATAAGCTAATATTGCTACAGAGTTTTACATTAGAGTTTACTCTTTGTGTGGTACACTCTATGGGTTTTGTGACATGTATACACCTTTACAGTATCTTACAGAATAATACCACTGCCCTAAATATCGCCTCTCCACTTATTTTGTTTTCTCTCCCTCCTCCTAAATTTCCAGAAATCACTAAGTTTTATACTGCTTCCACAGTCCATAGTTTTGCCTTTTCCAAAATGACATATAATTGAAACCATTCCAGGTTGGCTTTATTTACATATCAATATGCACTCAAGGTTCTTCTGTGTCTTTTCATGGCTTGATAACATTTATTTTATCCCAGAATAGCAATCCATTTTCTGGATGTACAATACTTTGTTTATCCATTCACTTACTGAAGGACATCTTAATTGCTTCCAAGTATTGACAATTACAAATAAAGTTGTTATAAATATTCGTGTAAATATATTTGTGTGTTGGCTTCATGGTACTTTGTTATGATAGCCCTTAGAAACTAATATAAAATATCTACTACAGAAACTCAAGAACTGTGGAGTATTGTAGTTGCTCTTAACCTTGTTTGACAGATTAAGAAGTGCAAAAAATCAAATTCCTAAGTTTTTGGCTCAAGTAAATCCAGGAACTTTTTATAATGCTGTTAAAATATCTGTTATCACCTGTAGTGACACACAGATGGCTGAAACCAAAGGCAAAGATTAATCCTGTTAGTTTCTTGAATTTACAGTCAAGCCCGATCATTGTGTATATGATATGGCATTGTTTTGAAAAAACTAAGATCCTAAAAACTAGGAAGGATATATTTAAATATATAAACAGCATGGAATACTTTCTTATATTTCCCCAACAGTTAAAGTATCACCTTGTCTTAAAACTTTTTCTTTCATTGTTTTAAAATGTTATTTAAAAAAAAAAATCCAACACCATTCTCATCTCTCACTGACTGGAGAGGTATAACTAGCATTAGATATCATGGTATCTATGGCATCTAATGGGTATATGTGACTGGAGTAAAATTGGGTAAGTAAAATCACATCAAGGATAAATGACTTATGCACTAAAGCAATCTCAGAATTTACTAATTTTATCAAAACAAAAATGTAAGTAACATGAGAAATAAATTGAAGGATGCTCCAGCAACATATTTAAAAACATTTAGTGACTTTTTTTTTTTTTTGTAGCCCTTACATAAGCACCAGGAGACTCTGAACTCATCCTGTTTACATTCCCAATTCTTAAAGAAGATACCCACCAACTGGAAAAATGTCCACATATCTTCTTTCCCTATGAAGAAAAATTATTATGATGAAAATAATAAAGATAAAATCCCTAGAACACCTTTCTTCTACCAAAATAATGAATCAGATGGTATACCATATAACTGGGAAAGTGACAGAGATGATTAGCACCATTGAGACTTGAAAGATGAATATGTCTTGACTATTTTACCAAATTTGCTGTCTGAGTATTTGAAAAGGAGAGTTAATTCTTATAAGCTTAATCAGAGAGTGACTCTAAATTATAATTACTGTTCTTGATGTGGTCCCACTACCAGAAAAAGTTAATTCAATTTCTAAATCTCCTATATGTTTTAGAAAAAAACATATAAATGAGAAAGAGTTAGAAACAAATATCATCAAAAATATATGTTTCAGATCTTAGGCATATCATGACACCTACTCTAAAATGAAGGGTAAATTACTGCACCATCACCTTCTACAATAAAAGAAGAGACAATATTTAGAGAGCATATTTGTGGTTTCAAACAACATAAACTATATTTGATGACCAATGAGACCTATTTACAGATGTCTTAAAATCCTGTAGTCATTGAATTAGACCCACACTCCACCAAAAATAAGGCTCTCTTTCATAATACATGCTACCATACAAGCAATCTTCCTTAGGCCCTTAAGATGAGGCAGAAGTCAATGTTGCTGAAAGATCTCTGATGTATGAGAAAGTTGCATGATATCTGTGATGAAGCCGTCAGGGACTGTGAAGGTTTTTTCTGTGCTTTCTTTATCAACTAACTCTCCTTCCTGGCAAAAACAGTTTTGATTTATTGAGGAATCCTGATAGAGCCTGAGCAATTTACCATGGAATAACAGGTTACCACTTAATCTAAGCCCCTAATCATAAATTGGATGTTCTCTCATTCGTGAAGACATTTAAGTACTACAAAAAAATAACTTCATTATAAAATTAAAGTAATATATATGGAATAAGGCCAAGTATTGTGCAGAAAGAATACGTGGTTTACATTGGAAATTCTTTCATATTTCCAAAGCATATATCACAGCTACAATATAACTCTCCATCAACACAAACTGGTGGACCCATGAGGATTCTCTGACATTGGTTGTCCAAAGAAGAAAAAAAATTAATAAATATGATTTCTCTACACAAAATGCTATCATCACCCTGGTGTAGACTGCTAGGACATTATAGATGCACTAATGGTGGAGAATAAATTAATCCTATTGGGAAATGCTTCAAGATGGCCATGTAAGTATCCACTTTACTTACAAGAAAAAAAGACTTGAATTTATTCTCACTGGTCCACAAACAGTGACTAATGTTTTGATTAGATGTTCAGGTATTTTTAAGAAAGGATATTAGAAGATTGTTGACATGGTGGCTTAGAAAAAGAGATTGTGTGTGGATCTTTCAAATGGGCCCATTTAAAAAAATATTTAGGTCATATGTTTGTGCCTACATTCAGTAGATTGTTATTTTGTATAAGGTGCTGAATAGCATGTTCATCCCCATACTTTGTTAGTCACTATAGTACATACTCAAAGAGCTGATGGAAAAGCATACCTACCAATACAGATAGTCTATGCATGGGCTCACACAATGGGCTTGCCCTTGTTAACCCATCAATCACTAACATTTAGTGAAAAATTTTTCCTTAGAAGCCATCAAGAATGTAGCCCCTATAGGGTTCCTCAAATTATAATGTTAGAAGAATCAAATAGTTACTTGATGGCAGGCTAATTACATTGGAACCCTGTTTATAAAGTTTGGATCATCATTTTTCTTTTCTAAAACAGGAACTTGTCTAGTTGTGGAATTGCATTTTGTATCTATCATTCTTCTCTTAGCACTACTAACCCTAGACAAACTAAATTCTTTATATGCAATTACAGTATCACATGCAATATTGATTCTAATTAAATAACTCTCTAGTTGCTTAATTAACAGCAAGAAGTTAAGCACTGCTTTTAAGTCCAAGATCTCACCATATACCACATCACACAAAAGATGAAATGGTGTACTACTACTTAAAGTATTAACCATTATAGTACTTTAATACGGAGTGCTATAAGCACTAAGCCAGTAACCAATATGTGGTCCTATTTTTCCCACAATTTGAATAGAACCAAGTTGTGTATGTAGATAAGGATTATAATTATCATTATGCACCTAAATATTTACTTGCAATATTTTCTTTCAATCTCACTCTTCTTAAACCTGCTGCTTAAGAAATCAGATGCTCAAGGAGGGTATGTCACCAAGAGACACACATATGGTTACTCTGAAATGGAAGGAGCGACTCATGCGGCCTTATCAGGTTCTTCGTGCCACTGAGTAAATCCGGAGGAGGAAAATGAGGTTATTGTAATTTGTCGAATAATTTATTTTGAGTGTAAGTGGAAATATGTGTCAGTATAGATGGAACCCACGTGATCCCTAGGAATTCTCCTTGTACGAACCTGTACAGTTTTATAGTTTAATAAAACATTATATTAACCCTAAACAGAACTGCAAAGGGTCAGGTCCCTCCTGATACAAATAAAGAATCCTACCAGCTGTGTTGTTGGTTGAAGTGAAAAGGAGCATGAAATGTGTAGCGGGAGAGAGAAATGTAAATATAAGCAGAAACCAGAGGAAAAAATGGTTGCATGTCTACCCAAAATTTCATCAACATGGACAGCTTTCTGCATATTTTGTGCTCCTTCTCTTTATTCATTGACTACCTTTTCTTTAGTCTGAACTGTTTCTTTAGTTTGAACCCTTACTTTGTCTTCCTGCCTCTCAGCTTCTCTCAATAAATGACCAAATTTTGAAAAATTAAATTTTTTTCTTTCTTTCTTTATATTACCACATAGTGATCATTTCATATGATTTATTTATTTAAACAGTTTGTAGAATTTTTATGTAATGCATTATTTCTCATCAGATAAGTTTTCTGAAAGATTTAGCATTTTAATATTGTGTGTCTTCAGTATTGTGCACAAAATGGAAGTTTATAAATGCCAGTCAAAATTGAATAATTCCATAAAATATTATTTTGTAGATTCAGAAAGTATGATTAAAACCCATGAAAGATATAGGTTCAGTATCTGAAATTATCCAGAAAGAAAAATTTAAGTTGTTTTTTGGGGTTTCCATAGCAATGGTGTTTTGCTGATACATTTCAGAGTACTCACTGTTTTCTTCAAATAATCAACTATATTTAAATGCTGCTATTTTAACACCGTTCTTTACAAAGACCTGAGAGCATTTTGCCCTTAAAATGATAAATGCTTTATGCAACTGAACTATATCCAAGTAACAGATAGCATTTTGATAATTGTCTGACCAAAATCATTTGCAAAACGTTTGCATTTACAACTCTCAGAGAACGACATACTAGTGAGGAAAAAGTAATTTGACTATCCTGAAATTGTGAGGTTTTCAGCTTCTAGGTTTTTCGCTGTATTTGTTTTTGTTTGTTTATTTTTCTTTAATGTAAAGTGGCATAGTGTCCAACCGAAAACAATTTTTTTCTTATTGATGATTACTGATATATCCTTTTTTTTTCTTTTTCAAAAAACAGTAGGGCTGCTATGTATGTGACTATACAACTTTAACCAGTTTATCCACTAAAGGAAGATTGAGGGATTCAATCTCTGAGATTAGCATCACATTAGTATACACTAAAAACATGGAGCACAAAATATAAAGTTCAGTCCTTCAACGCCCTAGTCAATTGTCTGCTAGAAGAAATGCAAACAATTATTACAACAAGCACTATAAATGAAGATGGCTTAAAATATTCCAAATGTACAAAACAATTTTCCTGAATACAATATAGTAGATTTAAAAAACTCATGCTTTGAATTTTTTTAAATTAAATTTCATGTTACTAAAAGAAAAGTGCTTTTGTCATTGTGATAAAATCTCCATAAACTAATCTAGTCTCTAAATTTTAAAGGGACTCAATGTATTTTTTGTGAATTAATGAATACAAATAACCACAATAACAAAATTAAATAAAAGCTTGAGTCATTTTTATTGAATTTTTATACACTGAACAGTTCATAATATTATTAGAACACACTATCTAGCCTATAATTTATATCTTTTTAAAAATATAATGGTAAATATGGACTAAATTCTATCATCACTATCATACTTTTCTAATTCCTCTGGATTTCTGATAAAATATTGAACCAGAGTTTTAAAACTTCGTGTAAATCCTGATTTTTGTAGTCTATCCAGGAAAATGGTATAATCACTGGCAGGTATAATGGTATAATACTTTACCCAGTTTTCCATCTAAGCAATCAATTAAAAATTAAATAATCTTTTATAATATTTAGTCTGTGTTCTGTGTTATGGTAATAGTTAAAGTAGAAACAAAATAAATTATTTATAAATAATAGTTTTAATTTACTGGGGCTTTTGAAACACTTCTGTGATTTGTATTTGCTTTGTATGAAGCATTCCGAAACACAGGTAAACGATAGTTTATTCTATGGCCTCGATAAATAGGATCAAATCTTCACTGCAGTTTCTCTGAGATCAAAACACTAACAAACCCAGGGTTGTGTTGATATATGATTAGTTAGGACCTCTAAAACCTGAAACCGATCATTACTTTTTCTATATCTTCTATGGCTTTATCTTCTGAAGCTTGCAATTCTCTAACCAAAATAATAGGTATCAGTCAAACTTTAAAACCCTAGCTTTGCTCCTAATGATTTAATCTATGTCATACTTGGCTTTAAATGCTATTTCCTAGGAGCAATTCATAATTATTCTTTTCAATGGCACATTTTGTCCATCAGTTGTGTCTATTAGCATCAGCTGTTCACATTTCATTCCAGATGGACACAGAGTAAAGACTGAGAATATTTTCTTATTTTCAGCCTTAAAACAAAGAACAAATAAAAAGAATTAAAATTAAGTTATAGACAAGTATGTGCATTATTCTCTAATATTTTTTTCTATGAAGACACTTTTATTTCCACCTAAACATTTACAATTCTGATGTCTGATATCGTATCCAAAAGTGAAGAACAAAATACAGTCATTCCGAGTTGTTGTTACTGGTTTCTTTGTTACTGAAACAGCACTAGTTTAAATATAAATTCTCTTCTTGTCCCTTTTCATCAGTTTTACAGTGATACTAAATTTTAAATGTTCCAGATCAGTGGTATTTATTACTGAAAAGTAAATGTGGCTTGCAGGTTCAACATCCTGTTTCAGCTTACATTAAACTAAAAGGTAACAGCAGATGGAAGTGTCAGAAATTTTTCCACTACATATTTTATTTGAGCAATGCATTTATCATTATTGCTTACAGTTGAGCTGTGAAAAGTTTGAAAGTGTCCCCCCAAAGCAGGTCTCAAATTTCTCCAGTTTCCTTGACTTTTAAGTAGCTATGCAGTAAAAAGGAGAGCCTGTAAACTCTTTGGGTGTTAATAATGAAAGGAACTCATGCTAAGCTGTCAAAAAACATTTGACCTCAAATATACACATATTGTCTTATAATTTAAATTGTTATTTTATAGAATATTATTTTGTAAATCTTACATAACTTTAGATATTTCAAATCCAACAAGTGTATAACTTCACTGTGATATATGATCTCAGTCTACATTGATATTTTCAAAGAAAAAATAAAGGATAACTATAAAGATCAAACTACTCTTTAATCTGAGGAAAGTACCTACAGACTATGACAAAGCTGCAGATCACTTATAGGACTGAATTGCAATATCCTAATATTTGAATTTCATGTTTATACTGGCAAAAGTGTGTCAATTAGTAAGTTTGAGTTGCATAAACTCAAATACGGTCCTTAAAAACCGAATATCCTATTTACTCTATTTTTCTGAACTATATCATTACTATGCCAAATATACATTGACTATGCAGAACATGTACTACCAGCTTTCTTGTGTGTGTAGAAAGAATCTTTAGGAAATTTAGTAATTGTAGCATTATACTTCTAATAAATTGTGAATATACCCAATCAGGAAAGAATGAAATGCCAGGGTAAATTCAGAATTTCAGGAAAAAATCAATGACAAAGAATAAAATGTGGTTGGCATCTCTATGTACCTTTTCAGATCTATCTTCCACTCTGCTGCAATAGGCTGACCTGTGGAAATAAGTGATCAGATGTCTTGTGCCCTCTACTTCAGCTGGGGAGGCCCAGGAGAATTGTGAAAGAAGGGATGAGAGCAAAGTCAGGGATCCTGACTCCCTTTCTTTAAAGTCACCTCAGGCTGGCTACACCTCTTGAAAAGAGGGCACTACTGCACTAAAGATGACCTATTCTATGCAATTCTTTCTGGTTCTGAAAACCTTTCTTACCCTACATCACCTTTATGCCTAAGGAGGGTAATGTTTGTTTCTGGGAGCAAAGTTCTGAGATTCTGCATCTTTGTGGTTTTCTGAGATTCAGCACTTTATAAGTAAACCATGTTTAAATTTCCCTAATTTCTCATTTTATCTAGTTCCTGTTATCTAATACAATAACCGATAACATGAGTGTCTTAGAAAACTTACCTTCAAAATGGTATTATGGGATTTGGTTGGGCATATAATTTAGGAACTCATGGATAACCTCTTTTCTGGGGAAAAATGGAATATAAGTAACCTATGAAATGTGGTATATAATAATTACTAAAATTATTACTGGTAGTAACATTTAACTAACATACAGTTGGAGGAAACAGCACTGTGTGGGTTAGGTGCTTTGACACTATGCTATGACAAAGACAGTGATTTTAAAGTTCAGAAGAGTCATCTGCATCCTTCTAATAGCCCTGGAGAATTTTGTTTTTGAAAAAAAACAAAATGTCTTTACGATGGCTTTCATGAAGACTGTTATTTCCTCTAGTCACAGGGCACACATGCCTAAGAACAATGCACAGGAATTTATAATAAGGGTTTAAATTTCAGTAGCAATTAAACATTCAACACCCTAAGTCTTTTAGCTAATGACACTAGTGGGAAAGGAGCAGGACCCTGAGATATGTGATGGGAACAATTAAACAGAAATGGATGAGTCTGAAGATTTTGAAACTAAATTCTCCTAAGCCTTCCTCCATCTGAAAAACAAACAAACACAAAAACAAACAAACAAAAAACAAACAAAAAAAATCCCAGTTCATCTTCAATACCTGGTTGCACCCAGGAAATCAGCCTCATAAGATGAAATTATTTCCAGAACCATCTCCTTTTCCTTTCCTTCCTTTGATATCTATAGCAAGGCTTGTACCTCAGTATAGTCCAGACAATGAGGTACAAGGTTCATTTTAAGAAGAGATAGTTAAAATTCTTCACAAATCGAAATAGCTGGCATCTGGGGAGTTGGTAGTTGTGGTAGTTGGTTCTAAGTGTTTCTAACCACAGATATAGTTAAATATTCATTAGGTTCTAACACATGGCATGGATGAAATCACATTAGTTTCAAAATCAGTTGTGTAGGTGTCAGGACCTATATATGTCATTAATATTCTTCTAGGTTGGCTAATATAACCCTTCTCTCGATACATAGCTACCATTAATTAAATCGAAAGGCAAAAGCTACCTTGTCATACTCTAAAGGAAAGTCTTAATTCTTACAGAAATAGGCTTGTTGGAATGAATCTATTAAGTGGAATCTTCTCAACCACTGCCTAGGTACATCCCCCTGGGATATCTGGGAGGACAGTCCTTTAAAAAGACATTAAGAATGCCTTCATGAGGGATACATGGACATTTCTGATGACCTCTCCAGTGGTTATACTCTGTAGGCCAAAGGAGCCATGTGAGATGGTACAATGAAAGCTGACTCTTTAATTTCATTAGTAATAATGGTAATGTACATTTGTAACAATGGTAATGAAATAAATTTATACCTAGAAGTCCTTAGTGCTTCTTGACATATATAGTATAATAAATTCTAGGTTTGCTGGGCAAAAATTTGACCCAAATTGACACTTTGGAGACTCAAGGCTTAGTTCTTTTACCTAAGTCAGTTCAAGACAGAGCCTACCCCATGAAAAAGGTTGAGGTTGATTAGCTTGACAAAGAAACCTGAATTTGGTTCCCCATATGGACACATCACCATGTAACAAAATTATCTTAGAAAGTGAAATACTTATGCTTTAGAATTTATTAATTACTGGCTCTGAATTCACATTTGTCTTCAAAGATCCAAAATACCATCACGTTCCAATAGTTAGTGTAAGCTCTGAGTTGTTCTAGCAGGGGTTTCAGAGATACAGCAGAAGTAGAATACAGCTAGCCCTTGAACAACACAGAGGTTAGAGGCACCAATCCCCATCCAGTCAAAAATTTACATATAACTTTTGACTCTTTGAAAAGTCAGTCAGTCATCTCTCAGTATCCACAGGGATTGGTTCCAGGAATCCCCACAGATACTCAAATGCATGGATACTCAAATCCCTTATTAAAAATGGTGTAGATCAATGCATACAGCTGGCCCTCTGCATCACCAATTATGGATCAAAAATCTGAAGATATAAAACCTGGATTGAAAATCTGAGGATATAAAACCTGGGGATACAAAAGACTTACTGTAAATTTATTGAAAAAATTCTTGTGTAAGTATAACTACACAGTTTAAACCTGTGTCATTCAAGAGTCAACAGTGTACTTAATTAACAGGCAGAATTGTCATATTGGTTACCTAATACATGGAACAAGGGCTATTATACTAATAAGAACTAAGGAGGAGCCTCTATATCTCTTCCCTTCCAAAAAAATAGTAAACCAAAGTACCATCCCTAAGGGAAACTACAAAGATTAATGCCACCATCAGTGGCTTAGGATATGCAAGAGTTGTGATTCCTGGCAGAATATGAACTGAGTAGCCTGTTTGGTCAGCACAAAATCTTGGCAGGTCATGGAGAATGACAGATTATTAAAAACTTAATCAAGTGCTGATGTCCATTGCAGCTATGGTTCCAGATCAGGTATCTTTACAGGCATGATTCAACAGTTATTTGCTATGTGGCAAATAATGTATGTTCTATTAAAGTCAG
The DNA here is from genome assembly GCF_014176215.1 of Rousettus aegyptiacus. Classification (NCBI taxonomy): domain Eukaryota; kingdom Metazoa; phylum Chordata; class Mammalia; order Chiroptera; family Pteropodidae; genus Rousettus; species Rousettus aegyptiacus. The sequence goes on from NW_023416307.1 coordinate 74,600,701, forward strand.
TAAGTGAAATTATAAACTGCATTTATCTGTCAGAGACAACTGTATAACTTTGCTATCTTGCCACAGGGCTATGTCAACTCTAGCTTTCTTTCTGTTGCAGCGTGTTTAAATTTAAAACCCACGGAGCCAATTGAGATTAATTATGAGCCTTTATTAGCCGGTGATGACTGACTCTCCCCACTAGAGAATCAGCCCCAATCCCCCAGAAGAGGTAGCTTATAAAGACTAAAACCACATCAGGCAAGCAGGTTTACAGAAGCAGAAGTTAGCCATTAGTATATCTTTGCATAGGACATCTCCTAGAACTACACCCTGGTAAAACATTAAACAAGCAAGCATATTATAGAAGTGGAAGTTGGCTGTTATTGTCTGGTACAAAGATATATTGTTTCCGGAGGACTCTTAAATCTTATAACAAACAGGGCCTGGTAGACAGTTCTGTTATCTGCATTCTGGCAGTGATGTTGTTTTTTTTTTTTTTTTTTTTTCCTTGAGAGCTGTCGCTCGAAGATATCACTCCCTGTCTTGTGTCTGTGACTAGCTTACTGGAGAATTTTCCACTTTTACACTTTCAAAATGTATATAGAGTGTGGATATTTGTTAAATAGCCAGAACCTGGCACAACTTAGTAAGACAAGTCTGTGCCAGAAAGTAGGAGACAAACTACAATGCTCATGAGTCTTCCCTTGTTGATACAATTTCCAGGAGTCCAATAGTTTGGGTCATGTCAAAATATTCTTTCTAAAGTAAAAGACCAGTCTCAAAATAATAAGCACAATGTTTTGTGGATATATATGGATGTTAGAGACAAAATATATTTGGGTGAGCTGCTTACCGGGTGCCCAATGTACCTGTTTTGAGTATGGTCTAGGGCAAGAAATTTCACTTCATCAGACTTAGGTTGTAATATAATTGTGCACCTACTGGGTATAACGACTCAGTAATTCAAATGGTTTTGAAATTGTCCATGGCATACAGATGCTGTATGAAATTTCCGGTAAATCTCAGAAAGAAAATGAATAAAATCCCTAAGTTTTTCAAAGTAAGCCCACGTCTTCTTTTTTTAGCAACTGTTTCATATTTGAAAAGAAGCTCCCAGCTTGTGACTGACTGGGCCCTAGTACAAACTATATGAATGAACATAAAATATCTTATGATCATATGAACCAAACTGCCCATTATGATGATAATTCAACAAACTTTAGCACGGGATGTGCGCGGCAGCATTCCCCTCATAAAGCAGAGGTGAGATGATTAAGACAAAGCTCTAGCAGGTCCTGAAGGCTTCTGTGAACTGCACAAGCAGGTAACTGACTCTCATGGCACCTCTTAGTACTGTTTTACTGCTTTTCCCTCAACCCACATCTATGGTCTCACAGAAAGCTCCCACAATGATAAGTTAATAAAAAAGGAAAAGTTGTGAACCTTGTTTGTAGATGATCTGCTTGGTGCACTAGAAATAGATGAAAGTCCATCGGGAATGCTCTGCAACCCCAGTCAGAAAAGAGTCTGCAAGGCAGTGGAATTGTCACTGTTGGGACCAATAGGAGTTCGGTGTCGCCCCAATGGCAGGGGAGAGGGAGAGGAATAACAGTGGCGCAGACATGTAGTTAGCATTTTCCTTAGGTTTTTCCTCAAGTGATACAGTGAAGAATCATGGGTCATTGAGATTTAATAGTTTTATTAAAAGTATATTTTAGAAAGACAGAGAATGCTCCAAGGAGGCATATGGTCTCAGCACTATAACCACAATAACCAACACAAAGAGGTCAAAAGGGCCACAAAAAGGCCACAAAAGAAGGACCCAGAAGTGGGTCCTTATATCTGGGCTGTGATTGGTAGTTACAAAGGCATTCTGAGGTAGTTGGCAAGTAAGGTCATTCTGATTGACACCTGGCTGCTATATAACTCTTTGGCTAGTGTACACGTGCTTACTCAGAATTCAATCTGTTGTAATTAGATTCATGGATTTCCAGGCATAAACATAGTATTATAATGAAGCTTAAATTGTAGGTAAATTAGGGTAGTATCTTCTGCACAGGTGTCAGTAGCCAGATTAGACAAACTATAGATTAAGACCCTCCTGTCCTTTGTCTCTGGGGATGCAGGAGGGATTCTTTAACTACTAGTAGGTGTTCTTTGGGCGGTCTCTAGCTGGGTCTCTATTCTTCTGTTCCCCTGTTGCTCATGTCTGACTAGCTAGCTACCTAACCGAATGGTAAATCTTCCTATATGCAAGTGGCTTTCCATGCTGTGGAAAGGAGAAATGGCCTCACTTGGGACTGCTGGTATGGAACTTAGAACAAAATTGGAAAGATAACAATAAAGTGATCTGGTTAAAGATAAATGAGGAAAATTCTGGAGTTATGAAAAGATTAATAATTTAAAGGAATTAGCTCCCAAGAAAATAAACCCATTCTCCTATCCTTAAGTAAAACAAAATCATGTTTCCAAAAATATAGCAAAAACAAGCATCATGGAAAAATAAATAGCTTCTTTTCTTTAAATCTGCTGTCAATGATAGTAAGGCTGTGACCCAGCTAAATTTCCCAATATAACATTTCTTTCCTCGTTTCGAAGGGAGCAATTATCAACATTTGCTTAAATTTATCAGTACAACAGTATACTTAACTGCATTTTTGATTATATAGAAGTATAGTGATTCTGTTGTCTGTGTGCCTTTTTTGGAAATTCTAGAAATCAATCCTAAGTGTTGAACTACTGGATAGGCTATAGCTGGTTACCACATGCATGCAAGAATTCGTGGTCTGATTAAACCCACCTTCACATTCTGAGATTTTCTGCTTAATAGATCCTGGTAACTGATTGCTTAGAGCCAGTTGCACAGTCACATAAGAGTTCAAGGGCTCAGGATTATTTCAAAAAACGTACAATTATGACAGCTCATTATTTACTGGTTTAAATAACCCACATTTTATCAAGGCCTATGCCAAGCTCAGTACATCTTAGTATTTATTTCCTAAAATTTATACTTTATAATTAATTTCTTTCTGGTTACTTTAAAGACTTAAAAACCTCTAAGGTCTAACAACATGGATCTGAAACCTGCATTAAGATATAATGATAAGAAAACACATTTAACTAATTAAAAATCAAGACCACTTAAAGGGGGAGTATATCTAACCATGAACAATTATTTTAAAAATATCCCCTTTCCCTTATCCAACAGAAAAGCATTCTCTTTGTTTTATTAAAAACAAACAAATAAACAAACAGGGGTAAGCTGTCATTGCCTTTCTTAAGTTCATGGTCATTGTACTCTTAAATAAAGAACAGAAAAAGATATTCTTATTGTCCGTTACATGACAAATTAGGATTCCTTTATTTATTTACAAAATTTATTCGACTTAAACTGTGCATGTGGCATACTATATGTATTTAGGCAATGTAGAAACACAAGAGAGGCTACACAAAGCCTGTTTTCGCCCTTGAACCTCCTACAACTTAGTACAGACTGATTGGATGCCTGCTGTGAGGTAAATCTCTAGCCCCCAAGCAATTAAACCCACAACTCCCTCAAGCACCTGCATTCACAAGTACAAACACAGCACTTAGCTCTGCCAATTGTTACTCCCCTGCTCTGTTCCCCTTCAGATGAGAACAGCAAAAGTACTCTCCAGCCCTAGAGCTCAAACACAAATCTCTAGGACTTGTTTATATAATAGTAGATAATCTTTACCTGCAGAGTTGGAGACTGTGCATATGGTTTCCCTGGGCCCTTCATTTACTTGGTAGCAGGTTTTGGCACTCTGGTTGTACTTTTAGAAAAGTTTAATCACTCCTAAAAAAAAATTAAAAATTAAAATAAAAAAATAAAATAATAATAATGGTGAGGAAATTAATGGAACTTGTAAAAGTGTTTAATAAATTTGTACCTAAAAAATCATTTTGAATTTGATTAGTCTAAATTAAATGTCCTCTGTTGTTAGGAATTTGGATGAGTGTATATCCTTGAGAACATCCTCAGATTTCAGGGTCAACTCATCAGATTCCTAAGGGTTCCTCACTGAATAGCATCAAGTCCTACAAATTTGCCCGAGAAAATATTTTTATTTAACACATTTTTAACATTAAAAATTTTAGTCTTTAATAAGTAGTTTAGTTTAGAACGTGGTCTAAAAATCATCAAACTGATACACACATCATAAACTCAGATTATTCAAAACAGTGAAAGTAATAGTCTTAAACCATTTAATTCAGGGCATTGAACAGGGCCTTTGTTTCACCTACCAAAGTGGGCACATGGAGATAACAAGACCTTTCGTTTCTAGGAGTGAGAATAAAATGCTATGAGGATTTAAATCCCAAGGTCTTATTTAGTTGGTCAGATGAAGAGAATAAACTATTAAAATACATAGAACAATTGAAATTATTAACCTGGAATCATTATGTATTTCTTTCTGTCCAGGAAAATATGTCCCTCCAAATAACAAAATATTCTTTGTAAGACATTTCTAAATTGCATAGATAATTTGTATATGGGTATAATGTATTAAATAGCTAAATTGTTCAATGTAAAACACATTAATGAATTAGAAACATTTTTTTCAAATCTCCCAACATATTACTATGAATCCCTATATAGTCCTCATATATGAATCCCAATATATGAATCAGAATAAATTACTATGAATTCTAAATTTTGTGAACACAGAACTACACCACCATTGAAACAGTCTCCTATTTTTTATATGCTTAATAAATATAACCAGTTAGGATTTTGATGGCCATGAAAGCAGATATACCTTTCTTCCTTTTCTTACATTCTTCCGAATATCTCTGTGTTCAACAGGTATAAAGATATGTCCTAAACTTTTTGTGATATAACTAAAACATTCTACAAAAACTTTTCTATAATGTTCCAATATTTTATCCCTATTTAGAAGAACTGAATATTGAGGCAAAAAGAATTTTTTGTTTCCGGAGCTTCCACACAGATGATAAGATGTATAAAGCAACAATATAAAAGCCCCATCTCTGAGGAAAATGTTTAGAAAAATATTTTAAAAGATTTTAAAGACATGTGAAGAATGTGCTTTTATAGTTTGATGATTCTGATTGGTGAATTTAAGAAGCTCACCAAAATATAAACTTACCATGCTCTTGTTAGTAAAGAAAGCTCAGGAGATCTTAAATAAAAAAAGTTTTTAAATTCTTTTTATTAAGAAATGTAAACATATGCTTAGGATGTTAAAAGAGTCAAAATGGGAATAGAAAGAAGCAAACTAAAGGAATCTTAATGACGCCAATATAAGTAAAACAAGTGTATGTCATGTATAAAGTCTCAAGATGTCAAGGTTTTTTGCTATATTTTCAGACCAATTGAAATAGGGATTTCTGGTCCTCCTTCCTCAAAGGTTCTGAGTCCTTAGTTGCCTTGCCCTAGCCATGCTATGGTTGATGCAATTGTCCATTTACTATTGATGCAGTGCATAGTAGCATAGAAACATCAAGAGATATCTCAGTGAAACCCATGGATGGGCTCCAGACGTTCTTTCTATTCCCATGTGTGACGTTAACCCTAATACTTCATAGCAATTGATGACTTCTGACCATACAGGAGCTCCTGGTTTTGCTTGCTGGTGCATTGTCACAAGGAGTTCAAACTAGTCTGATGTTACAGAAGCATCCAATTCGGTGAAATACTTTGTCCTCTGGCTAACTACAGTGTTACCTCCCTGAAAGTAGGATCCTCAATAGAATCTAAATTTACAGACAGTGAAAGAGTTTTGACAAGAGCCAATCCTTTTTCAAACATTCAGTGCATGAAGCTGTATATTTGAGCTTTGAGGGATGTCTTAATAAAAAAAAAAAAATAGTAATTAATGTTAATTCAGTACATATACAGCCTCGCAGACATCATTGTCCTACCTCTAAAGGGTGTTGTCTCTAAGCTAGTGCCCTAGCTAAATCTTTAGCAGTTCATTACAACATTCTAGTAGAACAATTGCTTCTAGTGGATTAGACTATTAGACTAAATGGTTATGCTTTTGATCTTAATGCCTCCTTTGCCTTCAAATGGGCCCCTGTGCTCACGGCAATATCCTATGAGATAACATGTTTATAAATCAGACATTCTATGAGCACTTAGATGGTGGTGGTGGTGGAGGCACTGTGCATAAAGAACCAGCCTGTATCTAGAATAAAAATTGATTGTAATAAGAAAAAATCATTGCCTCATCCAGAAGGGAAAAGGTCCAATGTAATCACTTTGTAATCAGTGACTAGTTAGTTTTGTCAAGGAATGAATCCATATCAAGAGTGTAGCATTAATTTCTGCAGATGACAGATTAGACATTCAGGAAGGAGGCACTAATAAACCTTGCTAAAAGATAGCCTGTGCTATTGAGTCCCTGCACAACCTCCATCCTTGCCACCACGGTTACTCTATTAATGGGTCTATCGTATCATTTTGTGCTGGCCTTTTAGAAATCAGATCCAAGTGTTTTACCTCTCTTTCAGTTAGTTGTAGGAAATGTCGCTTGAGGCTAGAGGTAGTAGCTGAAGTTCAAAGGGTTATTATACTCCTACAGAAACTTATGACCTAGTGGATCAGATAATATTCAGGATTTATCTCAGGCAGCAGAGATTAAAGCTATCACCTCCTTATATTAAATCAATCTACCTGATCCATTTGTGCATATACTAGAAAGGTGAAGTGAAAAGGGAAATAAAATGATGAGGATCACACCACACATGACTTTATCAAGTTATTGATAGTGCAGAGTCTGAAATTTATTTTGTATGTTGTAGGAGATAGAAATCCAATCTAATTTTTTTCTAGTTGTTTTCACATTAAATAAACTATTATTTCTCATTGAGTTTATATATCATCTTAGACAGATTTAAAATGATCAGGTAGTCTAGAATTTATTTACAAATTATTTCTACTGATCTATTTTTATACTCTAATACCATGTAAATTTTATTATAGTAGTTTTGCAGCATATTCTGAAATCTCATTATTTTTATTCATAATAAAATATCTTAGCCATTCAAAAGCCTATAGTCTTGAAGAACATCTTGAGAATATTTTATCTGATCTCTACCTCCCAAACAGTGGTTAAATTCTAAAATATTAGTCATAAGAAATGTACCTTTTATGTGACATTAAGGCTTCTCATCTAAGAACATGGTTGTATTTCCTTTTGTCATATCTTATTGTATATCTTTTATTAAATTAAAATTCTACTTTCCTTGAGTTTCACAGTTTTTTTTTTTTTGGTAAAGTTATTTTTAAAGATGTCATGCTTGATGTACTCATGTGAAAGAAATTTGTCTCCAGTTTCCATTATTAGATTGCTATTTCCACTATCGAAGAAAGCTATTTTATTTGTTATATCAATTAAAACTATATCATCATGTTCTCTTATAGTTTGTAACCACTTCATTGAAGTATAATTAAAATATCATAAACTGTACATACTTAAAGTGCACATTTAGTAAGAGTTGGCATACATATGTATCTATGAAACAATCAGGATGTTGAACATATTGACCATCACTGAAAATTTTCTCATAACTTCTCTTTCCCTCCCCCTTCATCCCATTCCCTTAACCCATTTCCAGGCAACTGCTATTCTATTTTTAGAATGTTATGTAAGTGGAATCATATAATATGTACTTCTTTTGACCTGCCTTTTTTCACTCATGATAATTAATTTCAGAATCATTCTTTTGCAGCAGGTATCAATGATTTTATTCCTTCTGATTGCAGAGTAGTGCTGAATTATATGGATATCACAATTGTTTATTTATTCACTCGTAGAGGGATTTGGTTTGTGTCTGATTTTTTAATATTACAAATAAACTTGCTACAAACATCTGTGTGTAAATCTTGGTATGAATGTATGCTTTCATTTCTTTCAATATGTGGAGGGTACAGTAGAATGTCTAGATCCCATGGTAGGTAAAAGTTAAATTTTTTAAGAAACTGCCAATCTCTTGCCAAAATCATTATACAGTTTTGCATTCTCATCAGCAGTGTATATTACTTCCAGTTTATTCACATCCTTGGCAACACTTTGTATGGTCAGCCCTTTCAATTTCAAATTTTTCTTATAGGTGGATAGTGGTATCATGTTGTAATTTTAATTTTCATTTAACTAATAAAAGTGAGCATTTTTTCATGTGCTTGCTGCCCACATGTCTCCTTCTTTGTAACTACCCGTCTGAATCTTTTGCCACTGTTAAATTGATTTTTGTTGTCCTATAATTCAGTTTTGAGAGGTCTTCGTCTATTCTGGAAATCATTCTTCTATCAGCTATCTAATTTGCAAATGTTTTTTTCCCAGTCTTTAGTTTATCTTTTCATTTCCTTAAAAAAAATAAAAATAAAATTTGATAAAAGTTTTATTTATCAATTTTTCCTCTATGAATCATGCTTTAAGTATTGCAACACATGGTCACAAAGGCTTTTTCCTTTATGTTTTCATCCAGCAGTTTCACAATTTTAGGTTTTTCATTTAGGTGGTTGATCCAACTGGAGTTAAACTGTGTGGATTGTGTGAGATAGTTGAAATTCATTGCTCTGCACATGTGTTTCCAGTTGTTACAAAGGTTATTCTTTCTCAATAGAATGTCTTTGCACCATTATCCAAATTAAATTGTCAGTATATGAGTGGGCCTATTTCTTAACTCTATTATTTTCCATTGAGATACATACATGTCTTTATGCCAATATCAATCAAAACATTACTATTGCTTTATAAATCTTACAATAGCTTAAAATCAGATCATATTAGTTGTCAAACTCTTTTTTTAAAGATGTTTTGAGCTATTCTAGATCCTTTGCTTTCTCATGTGAATTTTCAAATCAGTTTGTTAATTTCTACCCCCCTCAAAAAATAGTTTGCTTAGATTTTGACTGGAATTTAGTTGAATCTATATAAAACAATTTGGGGAAGAACCAACATTTTACCTATATTGAGTCTTCTGACCCATGAACACGGCATATTTCTCTAGGTCTTTTCAAATATCTCTCAGTGGTGTTTCATAATTTTTAGCATACAAGTCTTGACATTTTTGCTTAGATTTATCCCTGGTGACTTCATGTTTTCTGATGCTGATATACATGGAATTTTTTAAATTCCAATTTTTTTGAGGGTTAAAAATATATAAAAATCCAAACACTTTATATTCAATGTCATATCCCACAAACTTGCTAAATTCACTTATTATTTCTAGTAGCCTTTTTTTGTTGATTCAATCAGATTTTCATATTATATAATTTTCAAGTAATGACAATGTTACTTTTCAAATCTGGATGTTTTTATCTTTGTCTTTGCCTTTTTGGACTTGCTAAATTCTTCTCTTCATAGCTTTCTAATCTCTGCTACTCTGTTCTGTAAATTCTAAACACACTCATCATTCCCATCTCTCCAATATATCTCTTAACTCCAGAAGACCACTAGGCTTTATCTGCATTCCCTCTGCCTCTCTAAGACCTGGAATCTCAAAGAAGCAATCTAGTGCAAATGTAGGACTCATCTTGTTTGTTTCTCATTTCTCAGAGATCACTGTTATTTGTTGCCTGATGTGTACTGTTGTGAAAAACCATTATTTCATACATTTTGTTCACTTATCGTTACAAGTAGGAGAGCATATCAATCCTTATCGGTCCACTTTAGTCAGATGTGAAAGTCCTCTTGTATTAATTTTTATATATTTGCTAATATAGATGCATTAGTAGATAAATAAATTTATACTGCATTTTCTGATATTACTTCTAATCATTGCCCTTTTGATCTGACATTTGCTAGAATTACTTTAAAATATAACAGTAATAGTGGCTTCTCTACTGCTTGTAATTTTAACAAATTATTTTAAGTATTATAAAGTTGGTTTGAGGTAGTCTTTATCATATCTAACAGTATCTTCTATTCTTATCTCTCAGAGTTTTTATTACAAATGATTTTTGAATTTTGTCAAATACTGTTCGGCATATATTTATATGGTATATTTTCTCCTTTAACTTGGTGATGTATAGATTATACTAATAGATTTGCTCTTTTGAATCATTCTCGATTTCTGAGAATTAATGATCCATAGTCTTTGGCTACATTATTAGATTCTATTTGTTAAAATTGATTTATTTTGTAATTATATCCACAAGAAAGATAAATTTATGTTTCTGCTATATTTTATTAATTTTCAATATCATAATGTTACTATTTTATAAAACTTTCTAACTTTTCCATGTTTCAGAATATTTTATACAAGAGTTGTCTGATCTTTTAAACCTATGTAGAATTCAGCTATAAACTTACTTAATTGGAGTCTTTCTTTATTAACAAAACTTAAAGTATTTTTTGAGCTTTTTTGTATTTATTGGTTTATTCATATCTTCCCTCTTCTCAGTTAATTTATATTTAAATTTTAAAAAACTTTGAATGTTTATCTATAACTATACATAATACATTTATAGTTATTATATGTACTTTTGGTCTCTTATCTTTTTTAATCCTTACTACTTTATATTGTATTCTTTTTTTCCCTTGGTAATTCAGCATACCAAGATATCTGCTTTATTGCTTTATTCTTTCTATGACATCATTCTCATTCAGTAATTTCAGGTTTTAGTTTTATTAATTCTATAAACCTATACTTGATGGCTTATTTTTGTTTTGCTTCCTAATTACTAATGTTAAATGTTCAACTCATTTAATTTCAATCTTTTTAAATTAATATAAAAATTAAAGATATAAATTTTTTCCGAGAGCATATTTATTAATTGTCTTCCATAATTAAGTAAGCTTGTTTTCATTCAGTTATACACTTGAAATGCAGGAACTTCACCAAATTATCTAGAGGAGTCCTTCTATATTAAAAAATTCAAGTTTTTCTTCAACATTCTTCTATTAACCTATTACTACTTTTATCTATTCTTTTTTCTTCTCCCTTATTTTATTTTAATATTAAATTATTTTAAATGTTTTATAGGTTTATTTAGTATAATTTATATACAAAACTACACATATTTAATTTATATAGTTAGATAAATTTAGACATATGCAGAACCTTTTTATTCTAAGCAACAAATTGCTATTTTCATTCATCATGCTATCTCTTTAAAATTTTGATCAAGTATCTGAGATAGCTCTTCTTGATCTTAATGTAGAATAACTTATTTCTGAGACCATTCTTTATTTTACTTTATTGTTGTTTCTGTATTTTAATGATATAAGGTAGTTAGGTGAAAATCGTGAAATTTCTTCGGTAGTACCAATTCTAGTTGTTCAACTTTATCTTATTACCTCAAGTTAATAGCCTCTCATAAATAACTGGAATTTTTTTCTTTGCCTAATTGTTGGGAGACAAATCTCCACAAACGTCTCACATTTATGCATAGTCTGTGCAGAAATTTATAGCAAGTTAAGAAATGTTTATATAAGGAGACATTCTAATGTAGTAAAGTTAGAGATGTTCCAGATTAATGACAATGTCTCTCTCTGTCCAGAAGAGAACAGAAAGTCACTAGCAGCATTGTATAAAGTTAGAGTGTTCTAAACTTGGGTTCCTCTTTGTGTGCGTAAATGTGTAAATAAATATTATATAAATATAACTATATAAATATGTATGCATAACTGCGTTAGGTTAACTTATTAGTTTACAAATAGAAAAAAAGCTCAGACACTTTGGTTTCTGATTTACAACTGATCAATGTTGTATACTTCTTTAATGTACCTATCAGTTAGTTTTTAGTATCACTCAGGAAATAGTACACCAAAATATTTTTTTTTTTCCTTTCAAACTAACTACAAATGTACCAGCACTTGTTATTCCTCTGAGAAGGCAAAGGGAAAAGTCTTCACTGTTCCCAGGAAATTTTCAGTTCTAGTAGTAATGTTCTCTCACCTCTGAGGCTCAGCAGTGACTCCCCCTTCAGTGCAGCCTGAGATCAGGTTGACAGGAATTGGAAGGCTCAGGAGAACATTCACATACAGCAAGAAATTTAATGTCAATTATTCCCTTCAGGCAATTACAATATATAGATTCTCTTTTCACAATTACAAGAATAAAAGGCTTTTTCTCACCTGTTTACTATTAGTACCTTGCCTAGTTCTATAAAGAATATATCTGGGCTCCGCTACAATGCTCTTGGGTTTATACCTTGAGAAAGGATTTGGGATTGAGAGTAATAAGGGAAGTTCTCAGGACCCTATATCTCTACAATCCCCATTCTTTTTGAGAAATCAATTTAAAAATTAAAATAATTCAATTAAATCATAATAATTGTTTTCTTATTTTTCAAATTTAATCTAACCATCATTTACTGAACTAATAAAGAAATTACCTTATAATGGTAATGGTGAGGAAAATTTCGTATAAAAATGCAACAAAAACAGGGTTACAAAAGAGTGACAATATTACCTCTGAAATGTAAAACCTGGGTTGTTTTTATTTTTGTCAGTCTAGAGAATTTTTTATTACATTTGTGAAAATTTAGTATTAATAAATTAGCCATAAGAGGACTCTTTCATATAAAACAATGAGAATATATGAAGAATTGTAGTGAATATTAAGAACATAACTGTAAAAATAGAGGCCATGTAAAGAAGACTCATATCTAATTTGGCAAATTTGTATAATATTACACATTATCTAATGCCCAACCTTATATCAGTCCATGTTCATGAGCAAAGATAATTTAGTGTTAAATTCAACAAAAAGGAAATAAAAAACTTTAAATTCAAAAGTCACATTGAACACGTTTATCAACTCTATCTCTCAATACATTAATTTGTAAAAAATAAAAATGTATACTCCCAGCTAAGATATTTACATGGAGGCCATCAATGGACAAACATTGCAACAGATTTCTAGAAGACTAAATATAGTTAGAGTATTTATAATATATAAGTACTTGAGCATAGATGCAAACTAAACTACTTTGAAAAACACTGGACAAATGAGGGCTCAAAGAATCACATTAATGGCAAAATGGGGAGTAAAGTCAGATTTTCTAGCTCCACATTCAAAGTGTCCAAGACTCAAATATACTTAATCTTTCTACACTCACTTTTACCCTCTTTCTACACACACTATAAAAATATTAAAAAGATAGTCTCTAAAAAATGTAACGAACTTGCTCTAGAAAATGAAGAAAACTATTCCTTCACTAGACTGCCACATTCTTAGATCTAGGAATTCTCTAATACAGTGATACTCTGCCTCTCCATATATCCTAAGTCTCAGAAAACTGAGAAGTCTTGCTTCACACACACACACACACACACACACACACACACACACAATTTATCATCTATCTATCTACCTACATGTGTGTGTATGTATGTGTGTGTGTATGTATGTATGTGTGTGTGGGAAGTCTTGCTTCATACACACACACACACACACACACACACACACACATACTGTAACAAATATAGTCATACACCAAACACATCAACCTTCAAGGAAAGGTCTGCTGTCCATTTATAATAAATATGGTCAGCAGAGGGCCTCCATCTGTCAACTCCTTTAGGGTCTGTCTCAACTGCAACAAGCAGCTTTGCCAGAGAGCATGGCTTTCTGTGGAGAGCCCAAATCCAGTGATTGGTCTAACACAGGATACAGTAGTCCCTCCCTTACCCTTGGGTGATATGTTCCAAGACCCACAGTGGATGACTAAAACCATGGATAGTACTGAGTCCTATAGATACTATGATGTTTTCCTATACATAAAAATCTATGATAAAGTTTAATTTATAAATCAGGCACAGTAAAAGATTAATAATAAATAATAATAAAATAGAATAATTGTAACAATATACTGTAATGTTATAAATGTGATATCTCTCAAAATATCTTATCGTACTATACTCATATTTCTTGTAATGATGTGAAATGGTACAATGACTATATGATGAGATGTCAAAATTTAAGTGAAAGATATAAATGGTCATGTAGTTTCAGATTCTAAAATAAGTAAGTTTAAGGAGTTTGAAAATCACTTGACATTGAATTTCTATGAAGCGAGATGAAGTGAGGTGAGTGACATGAGAATTGTGATGTAGCGTTAGACTACTATTGACTTTCAGACTATATGGCTACTAAATGACTAATAGACAAAGGGATGATTCAAATTCCAGGTAAAAGGAACCTGGAGAGAATTAGACAGTGCAATCTTTCATTATTCTCCTCAGAACACTGCACAAATTAAAACTTATCAATTGTTTATTTCTGGAATTTTCTATTTAATATTTTTGGACTATTGTTGACCGCAGGGAACTGAAATAACAGAAAGTGAAACCATGGCTAACAGGGGAACTACTACATTCCGATGGATAATATTTCCTCTAGAACTTCCTAGAGTTGACCAAGGTTTTGTTGGGCCTGATGGTAGTTTCATTTTCCTCTGCCCAATCCTGTTTCTTTCTCTCATTTTACAGATTTTGATTCTTAAAGAATACTGCACCCTAAACTCCATCTCAGCTTGTTTCTAGGGACCCTATCTGTGACAGGTACTAATCAATTTCATGTTACTATTCAACTTTGGAATAAATAAAAAGCTGTAAAACTAGAGAGAAATCACTTAACAAGAAACAGAGATAAGTGATAAAGAAATTTCTATATCCGCACAGTTGTAGAATAAATACAGAATCTCTTTGGCTACAGAACCGAAGATAAAAGAAATATTCTAAATGCTTCTAGTAGGGAAGGGAAAAGGAGATCTAAAAAATCTGACTAGTCTCAGACTTCTTGATTACAATTCTTAAAGTCCAACTACAAATCATTTGAAGTTTTAAATTGAAGTTTTCAGTTTAAAACTTTATACAAAGTCAAACTATCATTTAAGTTTTAGAATAGAATTTAGAATATGTACATATATTTTCCAACAGTAGGATTGCTAATACAGATTTGCTCAGCATCATCTCAGTTTTGTATCTATTGTATCAGCATAATTATAATAGCCTGCTTATTTACTTTTCAGTTTGTTTCCATAAATATCAAGGATTCAGAAAGTTTAAATTATATGCTCTATAAGGAAGTTGCTACGGATATGTTCCTGCATAACAAATACATAAACCATTAAAGACCTGCAATCCAAAAAACAGATTATTTAAGAAAAAAGAAAAGGAAATTCTAGCATTACTGATTAGACAAGAAACTACCAAAGAAAGGAATCCCCTTCCTGGAAAAATTCAGTTACAGTAACTATCGATCTTGGGTTTTGCAGAGAAATGTGTGGAATGGCTGGATTAGGTGAACTGTGGTCTTTAAACTTAAAAATTCTTCTATTGCAAAATAATAGTTCTATAATCATGATCCATGAATGTCTGCTACTTTCGTTTATGCTAATGTCAATGCTAATGACTTGCATTTAAATTTAACATATTTCTCTCTTCATTCTGAAGCAACCTTAAGTAATTAAAAAACTTCAATAAGATTAAGTAAAACTATTTTTTAATTATGAAATATTGAAGTTAAGCTAGCTTGTTTTATAAAATCTTGAGGAAAACATGATGGATTTATCAGAAGTTGTCTGTCCTTAGTAGTAATAGGTTTACACTGAGCTATTTATTTTCTCTTTACCTATCTCTCTGACAACCAATAAGGTCTGTTGGTAAGAATACAAAATGACATATAATTATCTGTAAAATGATAATTGCTTATATGGGTATTAAACCTGTAACTTTGACACTGATAGTATTATTCTCACTCAAAAAAATTAGCAGACTTTACATAAAAATTTTAAACCTTCATGATCAAAAAGATTATCAGAAGTTATTTTAAAAAAAAGTTCAAATTTCCATTTAAAAAGAAAGGTAACAGACTAAAGCATCAACATGGTCTAAAAACTGACCAAAAGGCTCTATTTTGAAAAAAAAAGGATGAGAGAGAATTTCTATGGAAAGGAATCTTGTCTTTGCTTAGTTCAAATGCATTCATTCAAAATTCACTTATTAGTACCAAGGATATTCCAAACATATGGCAATCATGATGACCAGGGGAAAAAGCTACACTAAATTTCAGATAGGAAGATGTCAAAGTATTTAAATGAAAGGAATAAATGGTCATGTAGTTTCAGATTCTAAAATGAGAAAGTTCAGGGAATTTGGAAATCACTTGAAATTGAATTTCTACCTATGATATTAAAAAAAAAAAAAACCTATTAAGGACAGTATCTGAAGATTTGGCTCCATAAAGATGACCCAGATGATTTTAACATTTAAAATTTACATGTAGAAAAGATGTACGGAGGCTATTAACTAAGCACAAATATGAAAGGAACATGAGCCTATGAGAACAGTACCAGAAAACCCAGAATAATTTGAGGTTAGTAAATAAACTGCATAAGAAAAATAAAAAATTTAATTTACAGTTATATTCAAGACAAGAACAAAGAGAGTTTACTTGTAAACTCTGGCAGAATTTTATAAATTGAACAAGGAACACAAAATGGTATTTTTAAAATTCTATTTTACTTCCATATTCTCTGACCAGGAGATAAATTTTTTCATCCAGGAGAAAGTGAAATAAATATGGGTAAAAGCAATTGAACCTCAAGATATGTAAAGAGATGATAAGATAGCATTTAGCTTCTCTAAATGATTTCAAGTCTCAAGGTCCAAGAAGATTAAGTACCAGAGTACGATAAAAACTTGCAGATGAGATAAGGAATTGCATGAACTAAAATTTCTTATCTTTCAGCCACTGTGGAAAATAAGAGATATGACCAGGAACCCAGAGTTAGAAACATTTAGTCCTGAATTTTAAAATAAAAGGAAAAAATACACTCTTGGGAGAATGTATTGCTATAATTTGTATGTGTTCTCACTTTTCTAAACTAGGCTATTAATACATTCTTGCCTCTTGAATGTTTGCATGTGGAAAGCAGACACAGTTTAGTCGCTCTTTCAGTTCTTTGCAAAAACCTACATTCCTTGAAGATAAGATGATGAGTTTCAGATGTCTTTAACGCTCACCAAATATTCCAAATATTTTTCAATTCCTAGCTTCCCTGGCATTTAATTTTGGACCATGTGACTAGTTAAGGCTATGAATTATAAATGGAAGCAATTTATTTCTAGACCAAGGCAATTAAAAACCAAATTCCTCCTCTAACTCTTTCTCTGACACAGGTTGAGTGTGGCATTATAAAATGGAAGGAGCCTGGTTCTTTGAGTCACTAAAGAGAGGACAACTTTGGGCAACTCCCATCATCAACTTTTTGTGGATAAACTTTTGTTGTGTTAAGCTACTCATAGTTTATGATCTTAGTGTAGCTAGCCTTAATTTTCCTGCTCTCTTAAAGTCACTCATTGAACTAAAAAGTATAGAGATAGATAAAGACTTAGACACTGTTAGAGTAGAATTTTAATTTCATTTATATTAAGTTTTGTCAACCATGTGTTTTGGTCTTATCTTCAGGTTGGCATCCATCTTTGCAGCAAAATAGCTTTAAGTAGTTTTAGGCCTCAACTTTGTACATGTTATAATTAAGAGCGAAAGTGACTTCTTTTCTCCCAATCTGAATTCCATCCTTTACTCTGATTGGGCCATCCACTAAACCAAGCAACATGACATAGGTAGTTAAATTATGCTGTTAGCTTTAACCAATCAGGGCCTAAGCCTGGAGGTGTTGATGGATCAATCCCTCTTCAACCTCATTGTTGCTAAAGATCAAGGGGAAGTTAAAATGGGTTCTGGGGAGAAAAAGCCATGAATAAATTAAGAGGCTTCTAATGCCCCTTAGATCTTTACTCTGTCTTCTTTAAAACATTCATAATGAGTTACAGCATATTTAGTGGAGTAATAAAGCTTACAAAGAAAGTCAGCATGTTAGCTAACACAATTGAGGTTCAAAATGTTAATAATTAATTGGAATAATAGTTCAAGTCTAACAATATAAATGTTTTTTTTTAATAGGAATTTAAAAACCAATATGTAAGATATAAGTAAAAACCTGAACATGGATTTTAAAAAAATAAATTATATAAATATAGGACCATGTAGATAAACATTAGTACCAGGAAAATAAACATAGCAGTAGGTCTTGCAAAATATCAGGAAACACAATCAACAATGTGATGAGACCATCCAACAGGTAGAACAAAGTTAAATCACACAAATGTACAGAGAATACCAAAAAAACAGAGTGAAAAAAATCAGATTTTGTTCTATATAAGTGAGATCAGACTTGGAATCTGTGGAAAATATTGGGAGTCACAATTTAAGAGGAAAATTAAAAATCAGGATTTATCTGGAGAAGAATGAACAAATTAATTAAGGAATTGGAAGCAAATTAATTTTGAAGTACTTCAAGGAACTGTGGACACTTAGTCATGAAAAGAGAAACTTATGAAAAATTTGTTAACTGTCTTCAGACTTCTGAAATGTTGTCATATTGAAAAAAAGTACAACTTGTTTAGAGGGAATCATCATTAAGGTAAAAGGATTGAAATATTTAAAAAGAAAAGATTTCAACACTATACAAAGAAGTCTGTTTTAGCAGACATAAATATTCACAAAGAAAGGGGCTGCCTAAGGACACAAAGCTTCTTCATCACCAGGGTGAGTTCAAGCAGAAGTAGAATTTTAACTTGTCAAAGATGATATAGAGAAGATACAAGCATGTGATGATGGTTGAATAAGATTATTTTTATAATCCCTTTCATGTCTAGGATAATATAAAACTAGCTAGATTTCGCTACTACGTAGAATTTATTTATTTTTTATCTTCTCTGTCCTTTATTACTGTTAAAGTTTTCTCCATAGAAGTGTTTTTTATTATTATTAAAAATTATTGGAGTGACATTGTTCAACAAAATCCAATAATTTCGGGTATTTGGGACTATATCAAACTAAAAAGCTTCTGCACCGCAAAAGAAACCATCAACAAGGCAAAGAGACAACCATCTGAATAGGAGAATATAGAAGTAGTCTATTTTAATGCCTAATTTTCTAAAGATGCTGCAATTTCATTGCATAGCTTCAGAAGAAAAAAAATATCAATTTTAACTGATCTTAGTTTTCTAGTTCATGAAAGAGTTCATAAATTTTATGATTCTTAAGGACACAGAAAAATGCAATATATCCATTAAGATACCATTTCATGTGAGTTAGTATTGACTCATAAAATGTCACACTTTGCTCATTAATTGCAATCAAAACATTGACTAAAATAGAGTATTTTTATAGAACTCTATCATCGGTTTAAGGATAGAGTGTTTCCAAAGGCATTTGCTCTATTACTCAGGGAGATAAAGCAAAGCCAAGAACAGAGTGGATAATCTAACAGCAGTACATTCACCTTGCAGACACAGACCTCTTGCTGATTTTTCCACCAATGACCAAATAATTTAAAAAATCATTTTCTACAATCCTTTAGCCTCAAAAGAAAAAAGCATAATATTCATTCATGATAGTGTACTTTCTTCTATCTGGGATGAAGTCACCAAACACTTAAATTCAGTGTGCTACATAAAGTGTAGATAGCAGGACTAAATAAAAATTCAGACTTCATCAATGGAAAATAATCTCATTATAATAAACAAACAAAAATTAATTTGTCAACTCTCAATCAAAATGACTTCACATGCCAATTATCTAGCACTGCCCCTGTAATCACACATCACAGCCACAATATAAGGTTTACTTCTCGAATTCTATGGCCATCTCTTATGTAGCCTACTTCTCTCTTGAAACTTACTTTAATAAATCTTATTTTCCTGAATTTCGCTGATCTGGAATTCTTTACTGCATTTGCAGAAAGAACTGAGTTCCCCTCAGCATCAACAAGAAAATGACAGATTTTTAGACTACCCCCAATGCTTATACCATCACTCCAAACAACCCTACTGATAATTTTGAAGGAATCTTTAAAGACTTCGCCTTTTATAAAGAGTGAATTATTTGAGGTCATTTTTTACAAATTCTCTTTATTTTCAACAGGATTGGTCTAAGAAGCTAAAAGAAGAAAACCTGTCCCCTTAAAATTACATTAGCTGCTTTGGAGGAAATAGTCCCTCTTTTAAGAACAATTTACTAGAAACTTTTATCATCTCTTTTATGAAATTAGAGAAAATATTCAAGAATTGTTCCTTGAAAAGCACAAATAGCTGATACCTTTGGCTTTCAAGGAGTTGATATATATTTGGAATTAAACTATTGAGTATATTAGATTACTTCTCAAATTGCTAAAAATGAATGCTAATTCTATTTCTTAAATCAATCCAACTTTTTGATGAAGTATATTTTTAAATATTTGTGTTTTGACATTTTTAATAAGTATTTTTAAAAAACGAAAATATTATAAAGTTGACAACTTACTAAAATGAACATTTATATATTTCATGTTCATTTAGATAATACCTAATAGGTTGTTGTTTGTTTGTTTTTAATTTATAATGTTATTCATCAGTTTAACAACAAAAATACTTACCATTTATACTCTTCAAGGCCCAGTCCCAGCCTGATTAGTTCATAGCTCCTTATCATCAATGAGTTTGGAACTTAGCACCTCAGGTTCAATTAAACTCTATATAGAAAGGAAGTGGGCTCATGCTGGGTGGAACCTTTCCAAACCTGAAGGGCTCTTGCCTTGGCTAAAGAGAAAAATACCACCTAATTTAAACAAATTGTTCCTGTATAGAAATTAAGAATTTTTCCAAATGAAGCCACGACTTAGATTTTTGTGCGAAATTTCTGAACTATGAAATGTTCGTGATTTTTAAAACATGATACAGAAAAAAATTTTACAAGAATCCAGCAAAACACACATGCAGCTAAAGGAAATTCAGCTGTGTAAGGTTTGCACCTCTGGTCTAGAGAACGGACAGAGAATTAAGACTAGGGAATCAGTCCTTAATTTCGGAATCCTTCACATACTTCCCTCTTTTCAGTCTCTAATTCTTCAAGTACTACCTCTTTTTCCTTTTTTTCCTTCCCAGTCCACCTCCGCATGTCCTTCTTCCTTTAGATAAAGTAACTAAAACTTCAGGAACACAGTGAGAAGTTAAGTAGAAAACCAATTCTAAACTATCTAAATAGGCATTAATGTCCACTACTGTTCCTTTTCTAAGGGGAACTCATAGCTCTCTCCAGGTATTCCTATCTGGACCTAGAACTAACCCAAATTTTGTGGCATAAACTTCATTAGTATAAGTACAATAGACCAGAAAAACTTTCAGTAAGAATAAAACCATTAAGAATTAGACTTTCATATTAATGTATGAATCTTCTATACTTGCTATTCAAAAAACATTAGGTACATATTAAATATTAGAAATGGTAAATTAGGCGAGACCAAAAGAATTAGTCCAGATCTGTAAGAATGTGTTCACCTTCCTTTCCGACTCAATTTGCAGACAAGTATCACAAGACATATAGGAAAATAAGAAACTCCCTACTATCTATCTAATTACTTAGAAAGACATGCCCAAGCATTAGTGGTTAATGAAGGCCCAGAAGAGTAATAACTGATAGTAAAAGGCCAAAGCCCCAGGCTCTCTATCTTTTCTTCTATTGGGCCAGGAAAAAGTCCTGATTATAATGCTTGCTGAGCCAGTTACTTTCCTCCCTGTCTAGTATAAAAATTACAAGTCCTAATCTTAACATATTACATATAGAGACAGAACAGTTGCATAAAAGAGAACTAACATTGTGTTTTTAAATAATTAAAATTAAATTAATGAAATACACTGCAAAGACTAAAGGAGTTTAGAAAAAGAAACAATTTCATCAGCAAGAATGATCAAAAAAATCTTTGAGTACAAAAGGCAACTCAAACTAGAACAGGACAGAAAATCTTGTTACATAGCAAAGAGAACATCATTTCAAACACAGAGACTGGCACGAATTTGCTGTTTTGTTGGGAGACCTATTTTAGAGGAGTGGAGAGATTTGTGAAGGGATAAAACAAAAGTTCAGGTTCAAATGATAGACCAAGGTCAGTATGAGTTTTTCGAATATCAAATTTCAGGCTTAGAAGTTCAAACTTTATTTAGGCTTTAGGCTTGGCCACCAGGACTTTCAGCAAGGAACTGGAAAAAAACACTACAATTAAATTTGAATTTTCAGAAAATATGTGGTGAGCCACTTATGAGAGAGACAGAATGTGGAACTTCTTTTCTAAACTGATTTGGCAAAAGTGAAAATCAGTTGACCTTTAGTGCAGACTGAAGGTCCATCTGCTCAGGCTAGCCTACCCAGAAAGGCATACTGAATACCACTGCTCTTGGGCACATCTGTGCCTTTTGAGACATTTTTTTTAATTGTGTATTTGCGACTATAAACTGTTCTAAGGCAGTGCAAAAAAAAAACATCTTTATAGAAAAATAATTTTGCATTTTTACATATATAATCCACTCAATATTTTTAATTATATTCCATTTAACACTTCAGATACCTTGTTTTTCAATGTATTTCCTAAACTCGCACACACAAAAGTAAAAGTATTGTATTAACCTGACAATTTGGGGGAAGAAAATAATCCACTCAAAGGCGTAAAATGAAGATTAAATTTCTAATTTAAGAATTATTATTTCTTGTCTTTCTGAGGGAATGCTCTTTATTCTTTTATAGCTATAAGTCTGCACCCAGAATTTACACACACACACACACACACACACTCATTCAGATAACATAGGTTGTCTCAATAACCTACAGATTTTTGACAAGAAAGTAAAATTTGACATAGCATACAGGTGGAGGTTTTAAAAAATAGAGATACTATACATTCGTACAGTAATGGAGAAGAAAAAGTTAGAAAGCTTTCTACTCACAGATACACTCTCCCTGTTAGAGATCTAAGCCATGGTGGGTGCTTAAAATTTCTCTTCAAGCAGAGATGATTGTTCTAAGCATTTGCACAGAAGAGATTCTCTTCCAAATCTACAGTACATGTCAAGCTCCATATACCTGATTTCTGCAAGCAACATTCTATGAATTTGAACACATACACTCTGTTGACAAGTGTCTGTTTGAGGTTATTCCACAAATCAACTTAGGATGTTGGTCTCTCTTGTTTCCTCAGTTCTGAAAGCATTGTCTCCAAGGGAACACTGTTACACCTTTAGCTATCTATGCAACCTGTATGTAATCTGTCATCTATTTGTCACATTATGCTTGCTAGTTAAAAACTCCTTGCATTTTAGTGCTGAATCTTGATCATGTTTAAAATTGATCATACACTGAATTTCCTGAAGATCAGAAACCAGACCGAAGGCTACAAATAGTTCCAGACCATTTCGTCCTTCTTCCAGACTAATGCTTCTTCCCAACTAAATTTTCTAGTCTACTCTTAGGAAGTAAATCCCAAAACCATTATTAATGGAAATTTAGTTGCTGTTTGCTTTCATTAGCTCGAAACACAATGGTTTGAAGGGCAAAGAAGTCTAATTTATATATAGACTAATAGACTCTGGGAAAGTAACTTAACCTTCTGAGCCTCAGGTTAAATAAATGAAGATAATAATAATAGATTGTCTTGATTTTCAGGGTTGCTGTAGGAATAATGGGCCCGGCATGCTTCTGCGGCACCACTCTGCTATCTTGCTATAAGAATTAAATGAGATATTGTGTGTAGAATATTTACTACAACATCTCAAAATATTATAAAAACTGCCTATCTGTAGAATAAAGTTACCTAATAAAATAGGAAAGTAGTTTAAGCAGTTATGAAAGAAATAGTCCTCAATCGGTTCATGTGATAATTTAAAGAAATTAAAAATTCACCTTCCTTCAATGAGAACTTTGCCAAATGGAAGGTGCAAAGTATTCATTTGGTTAATATTTATTGTACAATTAATGTCAGCATAGACTTGTATGGAAGAATTGTCAGCATACCTCCTTTCCTTCAAAACATGTACAATTTGTCTTGATTTGCACACTAAAATTGAACTTCAAATGACAAGAAATGAAGAGAATATTCCAAAGGAAGGAGAAGAAAGAATAAAC
Organism: Rousettus aegyptiacus; assembly: GCF_014176215.1. Classification (NCBI taxonomy): domain Eukaryota; kingdom Metazoa; phylum Chordata; class Mammalia; order Chiroptera; family Pteropodidae; genus Rousettus; species Rousettus aegyptiacus. The sequence goes on from NW_023416307.1 coordinate 74,624,626, forward strand.
TTGTAACAGAAACAAACAAAAATAATTTATAGGAATACTGAGCAGACTAGCACAATTGAAGGTTTGTCAAGGTTGAGGCTACCCACTCCCAAGGAGCTTGGATAGAAAGATTAAGGGTCTGAATTTTATATTGTGAAAAATAGAGTGCCATTAAAGATCCAAAGCTGAACAGTGATGGACTCAATCTGACTTTTAGGAAGATTGATCTGGCGGTGAGGCTTAGGATGCAGTGAAGTAGAGAAAGCCTGAGGACATGAAAATCAAATGAAAAACTAGTGTTAGTCCAACGAAGATATACTAAGGGACTGAAAAAAGTTAGTGTCCATCAGAATGAAAATAAATAAAATATTTTATAAAGATTATTTTTAAAAATCAATAACCTTAATGACTGATTAGATATGAAAGGAAAGAAAGAAATTAAAAATGACTATTACTGTCTTAAAGTGCCATGTGAACAAGTCAGCTCAGATATGATAACCTTTGATGGATGTTATTGGCAATAGCTAGCTCTTATCCAACACATCATGTGCCAGATACTTTTCTACATTTCACAATAATGCTATGAGTTACACATTATTATTACATAATTTTTAGCTCAAAACTGAGGCAGAGAGATTAAGTAAAAACATTAAAGCTACACAACTAGTAAGTGGCAATGTCAGGTTTGAACCTAGGCAGTTTGTGTTTAGGGCACGTGCCATTAGCTACTACATGCACTGCCCCCTTGCCTTCTATAGGAAAGACAACTATCATCGGGTATAATACAAAAAAAAAGACTTTCTCATAAGATCAGCACTTGAACAGTACTCTTCCCTCTCAAGTTCTGCTTCGACTCAGTACCAAAATTCATATCCCATGAAATAAGTCAGAGGATATATTTATCCTTATCATTTTCTTATAATCTAGTCAATGCCAAAGAGACGAAAAGCTGCCAACATCATAATTAGAAACAGTAGTCTAGAAATGGCAACATAATTACAGGAAGTTAAGACATGTAATATTTCGTAAATGGTCTGAAATGGAAGACTCATATAAAGACTTTAATTTTTCCATATTTTATGCCATAATGTTGATTGTTATAATTTATTGTGTTTCAAAAATAATAGAGTTTCAAAATTAGTGAGTTACCAGAACTTACTGTAAAAAGACTCCTGGTTGCAGCCCAGAGGATACTGGACATAGAGTAATTAAAGAATAATTTCCTTGGAACTGCTATACCCCTGTGGGTGAGGGAGGTAGTAGTGTTTGATGTTATTACAGTGGCATATAAATGAGCTCTTATTTCAACCAGGACTCCAGGTTGTAATTGACATTTCCTAGGTTAGAATGTTTTTTCCCTCATCTCTGAACAGAATATCAGTTAAGGCCTACAATGCAAAAAGGCAGGGCAGAACACCCAAATTAAAGATAGACAAGGAGTTTAAGTGACATGCAGAAATAAAGCAGGCAACCAATATTTTATTGAGTAAATTGAAAAACTGTTTTGTGACCGAAATTTTAAATAACATTTATTTAATGCATATAATGTTTTACATGCACACACTCACACTTCTGTTTAATCCCCATACGATCTCTATGAAATAGATACTATTATTATTACCATTTTATAGATGAGGAAACTGAGACAGAAACATTGAGTATCTTTGCAAGGTAATATTGTTTGTAAGTGGCTTAGTCAGGGTACAAATCCAGGCAATTTGGCTTCAAAGTAGAAACTTTAACCGCTATATATAACCATTTATCAGTGCACGCTGGAGAAAAGTAGACTTTTAAAAACCATCCACAGAGCTTTCATAAAGTACTCTGAACATTTGCAAAAGAAAAGACAAACAGATATCTGCCATCGAGATTAAAGGCTCTTAAAGAAGAAATCCCAGCCCAGAATATTGTGAGACAATATTTGAAAGGCACAACAAAATCGATTATCAGAACTGGGGCAATGCAACAAGAAGGAAACCAAACTGGCCCAGAATCAAGACTGTCCCCACAATCACACTGATTTAAAGTTGTTATTAGATGCTGGTGAGACAAAAATAGAAGTTCTCGTTCCAAGACTTGATGAAGGCATTCTCAATGAATTATTTTCAGGATTTCTAACTTCCTGAATAAAAGAATCCTTATAGAGATCAAGGGTATTTAAATATCTCTTAAAGAAATCTACATTAAAATAACATAAATTGTCTCAGTCTACTAAAGAATATACAAATAAATGAGTTAAAAATATGATTTTGTTCTAATTGTGGAATAATGTGGAACACCAATCTTTAAACATTTTTTATTCTACAGAAACAGAAATTAGCGTGTCCACGTAGAGAGTAGTTATTCTTTTTTGGCATATTGAGACCAAGCCCAGCTGGCAGAGTCTAGATCTTATCATTTCAAACAAGAATTTTGCCATTTGAGGGACTGGTAATTATTTATGTCTTTTGGAGTGCAATTTGAATTTATCTTTAGATTAGACTTTCTCCGGCACTAAGGACCATTTGAGGAGTCCTATAGCTTGTGGGGATGCTTTGGTGCAAAGTTTCAGTAAAGCTTAGTAATGTTTCACAACATTAAGCTATAAAAAAGTGAGAAAAACAACATTTACTTTTTGGTACATACATTTTGCCTTTTTTTCTGGAGTATTGATTAATTGGGCAGGCAGAGCTGATCCTTTCTTTATTTCACATTTGAGAATGGACTTTGAGAAGAAGCTTGATGGGATGCAGCAACCAGTACTGGATAGTTGGTATCCTCTCTGTGATGTTATTTGAGATTTAATAAGCCAGACTGTTGGAAATATGCCATCAACTATAGTGATGGTCTTATTCTAGCCACATGATTGGAGCTGGAATAGGGATTTCCCTTCGAAGAAAGTGGACACTCTCACTGTCCAACATGTTAGAACATATTTAATCCTAGGACAGGATATTAAACAAGGTGTGGCATGAAAGTACTTCTATTTTCTCTTAAGTCAGGTGGGTAGGGGCACAGAGGCTGAAGACAAGGATGGAACCTAGATAGTTGGGATATGATGATGATTTTTAAGAATCCCAATGAAGTGGAGAAAGTGGGTGACCTTCTGCTATCTGGAGGCCTACTAAGGATGAAACAGGGATTCAGATTTTGAATTTGGAGTCTGAGGACTCTAAAAGTAATAAACAGTAGCATAAAATTGTAAGTAGCGGCTTAAAATTGTATTTGTAACATTCACTAACATCTTATGAAAAGTCACAGCCTGGTCTTGCCTGTGCTCTGTGGAATGGAATAAGAAAAATTGGTTTTCCTTTCCAGAGGCCAGATAGGCAGTGTCAGTGATACTCACCATTGGGAGATAACTACGGCAGCAGAGCAGCAATAATAGAGGCAGAAGAGGCAACGACAGAGGCCAGAATGAGGAGGGAAGTCATGAGCCTCAGAAAATCACGATGATTAAGAGACTCAGAGGCATGCAATTTCTGTTAATTATTATGATGCTTATATTGAAAGAATTAACACAAAAAATAAAATTTTATTTTTCATTACAGATTTGTGAGGCCAGTTTATACTGATGATCATGATGGTGGTGGTGGTGGTGTTAAACACTCCAGACTTTACCAATTTACAAGCTCACGTTTCCCTTTACTTTCCAAAAAACGATAGCTTAATCTTTAACCAGATTTCTAATTTTTAACAGATTCCAATCCCTAAGTGTTCTTGCGTATATCTAAGGAATACTTACATGTTCCACAGATTCGATTTGTTTTTTGCAAGCCATCTTAGCCAGCTGTCAGGCTGGTGATCACTACCACCCTCTTTCATATGCTGCCTCCCATTTTCTTGTGATCGGGGACCCACAAACCAATGCTATTTCCCCTCTACTACATTGTCCCTAGCTCTTCTTTAATGCTCCAGAATGACAGCTGATTAGCTACAGCACATGTAAAGATTTTTCTAGAGGCCTGGTAATAACAAAAAGGAAACTGAAGACTTCAACTTATACCTAACTGTGATAATCCTCAGATCCTCAGCCTTAAAATTCTCCATTAGTCATTTCTTCTTCAGTGGCACTTGCATGGTGCCATCGTGTGTACTTTCCATAGGGGAAGTGTATAGAAATGTGTCTCTCTCCCTTTGCGATCCAAGTCCCAACTACCTGAGCCCTGGAAAAAAGAAAAGAAATTTCTCCCCTTACACCAATATGAGGCTTGTTGCTCATGCTCTCATGTCTGCCCTACGATTAACTTCTTCCCTAAATACTTGACAATATGAATACATATTTTTTTTCCCTATCTTTAGCTACAAGAAGTGGCCTTGCCTAAAGTTGCTATTAGGAGAATTCATCAGACTTTAACATTCTGATATTATTTCTATACCAAGGGTAGTTCAGTCTTAAATATCATTTCAAAGAGTATTTTGACAGTCTAGAAGCTTTAGAATCTCAAATTGTGCCCTTTAAGGGTCTCTCTAATTACATGACATGGATATATGTCTTCATACCCTGGCTGTTATCTTTAGGTCTCTACTTCTGACAACTCTATAAGTTATTTTTATTATTTCTATAGATATAGACAGGTTATATAGCTTGCCCAAAGTCAAACAGTTAGTAAATAAGGATTTTATAATTCATGCCCAGGTAGAATGATTTTAGAACTTCCCTCTCAACCACGGTTCTGAGACTGCGTTAGAAAATAATTTTCCAGGATGATTCAGTCTAAACACCTATTTAAAAAGAAACATTTCTTCCCAGAAGAAACAATCCTTAGAGATTAAACTCTGCCCACCAAGTTAAAGTTTTACCTTGTTATTGCAGAGTAGTGATCACCTACTTTAAAAAAAAAAAAAAATGATTTGGGCTTTACCTTTGACCACAGAGTGATTTTTCCCAAAATAAAGAAGCCATGTGTCCCCATACCTGAACTCCATCTTCTGACACTAGTGAATAAAAGAACTGTTTGTGGCTTTAAAATGCAAGTCCTGCTTACAAATGATAATATCTACCATCTATCAAGTAGAAACTATTTGCCAGTCACTGTTATTATCTTTAAGTGTGTGTGTGTGTGTGTGTGTGTGTGTACGCGCGCGCGCGCGCGCACGCGCGCACACACACACACGCTGAAAATATTTGGCAAGAGATTTACTATTATCTATCTCCATTCTACCCATGAAATTATGGAAACCTAAAGATTAAAAGACTATGTCAAGATTAGTTAAGAGCTTAGTGGATCTGGAAAACAAATCTTCTGATACTTAGTCCAGTACTCTTCCACCAATTTTGAAAGCCTTTGACCCATGAGGAATAACTCTTTATTTTCTTAGATTCAATAAATGTCTCAAGTGTGACTCTCTAATTATGATAGGCACACATCACAAGGTATTCTGAGATATAGGCCCATTCTTGGTATGCATTCAACTGGAATATTAGGATTGTACAATGAGCATCTTTCTTTGCAAAATGTTGAAATAAAAATCATCCTGTTTTTTATGTCTATCATTCTCTATTTAAACAAGTGAAAATTAGCTTCTTTTAAGGAAAATCCCACTCTGTCAGGACGAATAAAATGATTACAACAGCACTCAGCTTTCAGTAAGATTCCCCCAGCGCCAGCTATCAGACTTGCCAAATCACATCTTCATGTACAGGACATAGAGAAAGTGTCAGCGGCATCAATTGCACAGGTATGCTATGGGGCTTAACGAGATAAAATGCAAACCACACTGACAAATATGAAGTGCTTCAGAAGTACAAGTTTCTTTTATGGATATGTCACTATAAGAAAATGTGGTAAATTACAAAATAAAGCACACTGCTATTCCATATAATTCTTCCTAAAAATAGAATATAGCTATTATTCAACACATGAACCTGAGATATAACTAGGAGAAAAAAAAAGTTCCTAATGTTAGAATTTAATATATATGAATAGTTCTTCCATTGACTTCTATTACATATTTTTAAAATTACTTTATGTGGGAAAATAGGTAAGTATACACATATAAAAACAGTTATATGTGTATAAGAATTATACATATATAATTAAAATAATGCATGGGTAAGAATTCTCTTAAAAATAAAGCTAAAAAATAAATACACAAATTTTAACAGTGACCATCTTTGAGAAGTAGAATTGTAAGTTTTAGGATAGTAGCCTCTGTAACTTCCAAATTTCTGTCAATAAGCATGCATTGTGAAATCATAAGAAAATGCATTTTATAATAATACATCTTTATCAAAGAAAAACTCCTATAGATTATTAGATATAAAAATATGTTTGCAAATTAATGGCAGAAAATAATAAGGTAAATGAGAACAATAATTAGAATCTAACTCTATTACTAGTAGTAAAAAAAAAAAACAGTTCAATGACTTAAAATAAAAAAATTATTTTTTGTAATATGTCTATGATAGTTTGGTGAAGGTCTCAGGTCCACATTGTTCTCATTTAGAACCCTGAGCTCCATTATATAAAATATAACTGGATACCAAGAAAGAGGGAAAAGGGGAGAAGCAGACAATCTCACAAGATGTGATATATGTCATTTCTGTTCATTTTCACTGGCCAAAGCAAATCACATGGTGAATCAGCACTTATGTCTACATGCAGTCCTTTTTCAGTGAATACTGGGAAAAAGAGACAGAATTGTCCTTTCCAAAGGCTTGCCAAGACATACTATTTATAATTTTCACAAAAAGTAGGATACATTTCTCAAATTTATGATCTGTGGGCCACTTAAAATAATGCGGCCAACTCATTTTAGAAGCAATAGTAAAATTCCTAGCATCCTTTTTTTCCCCCTTCCTTTCAATAATAAGCATAAATTGATATATTTTATGTCAGGCTCTAGGAATACAAAGATAAAATGACCTAGTCCCTTCCTCATTTATTATTTTTATAGTCTAGAAAAAAAAGAAAACATCTTCTCTCTAAGCAAGAAAATATCTCTGCTTTATGGTAGAACTAGAAATCAAAATTTGATTTAAAAAAAATAAAATCTGGTTTTAGTCTCTTTGGAAAATTATAGATTCCCCTCCCCTCCAAAAATTAAAATCATTAACATCATCCTCCAAAGAACAGAAACCACAGAATACCTTGAAGTAATTCAAGCATCACCAAGAATTATAACCACTGGAGAGTGACTAAGTAAGAAGCATATAAAAAATTTGAAGGTAGAAGTAATAAAGTACACTAAAGACCTGGCTTGTGTACTGCCTATACCTCCTGCTTCCCAAAGAAATTACAGCTACAAGGGGGACAATACAAAGTGTGTAGACTCCATTAACCTATGTTTGCTTCTATTGCCCCCCAAAATGTGCTTATACTAAAGTAGATTAGCCCAAGAATTGTTCAGCTATTTCTCCAAAAACAAAGATAACTTAGCTAATAATGCTGTAAGTGCAAATTCATTGCAAGGTATTTGCAATTTGATCTCTCAATATTGTTCGCGACGAATTATGAGGTGAATTTGTTCATCGAATTGCTGAACAACAAAACACCTGTCCTTGAACTATAATTATCTTTGTCTTTCTTACTTTTATGATGAATGCAAACTGTACCAGTAAGATAGGAATCCATCATTTATATTCACTGTTTCAATCTCAAATAGGCCAGTAAAGGTTGCTTACTATGTCATATGGCCAACCACTTTTACCACACTGGGCATCTCTTCAGGCAGAGCAAGAATGAAAGCTGATCAGGTCAGGCAACCCAAAACACTTTTTTTAAATAGCCACATTTGGCATTGACTTCCCACTTGGTTGAAATGGTGAAGCATCAAATGCGAACTACACATTTAAGAAATGCAATTCAAAAACTCTGTTCCCCATCTGTTTATCTATGCAGCCTAGCAACCAGTACTCATGATTTCACCACAAGAATATACAAGTCCATTGGTCCAAGGAGCTATGGCGTAAGTTTATATTTATAAGAGTTTTAAAAACGTCTCATGTATTTTAGACAAGGAAACTTAGATTTGTGTTTTCTGTATGATAACCACACTCTTAATAGCTTCTCTGCATGGCCTTGTGTAGCATTAACTAGATTTATCTCTTGGTAACTAAATAGAGCAGGTCAAAGTTTTATGACTCTGGCTCTAGCAGCCAAAAGCTCTTGCAGTAAACACCTACAAATTATCCTATAAATATCTAAGGAATTAAGAACAACAATAACCACAAATACCCTGCTAAGTAAACTATATATTCATGGAATAGTTGAATTACAAAGGATCTTACCTAGACATAGAAATTAGTCAAACCAACCCCAACCATAGGCAGCCATTCCCCCACCTGCACCCCCAAACAACAACAACAACAACAACAACAACAACAACAAAAAACACTACCCTCGTATTTAGCTTTTAAAATATCACTAATATTGGGAGTCAAGGGTTTTTCATAAGGTTCTAGTGCAGAAAAAAAACAATCTTTCCTTAAGAAACCACTACAACAAATGTTTGTAATAAAGCCAGTGGTCATCATTGTAATCAGTTTAAGGACTGTGAGTTATGTATGTTTTCCTTGTTTCATTTATAAACTCAGAAAGGAAGTTAAAGAAGTTTAACCAGAAAACTGATCACTAAAAAATTGGAATAACAAATTTAAAGAAAAAATAATTTTTCCTTTTTGAAAATCAATATCTGTAATAATGTTCCCTTTCTGTCATATGAAGAAGTCTAATTGTAATTTTCTCCATTGCACCAGAGCGACCTTTATTATTTTTAACACATTTAATTAAAAGAGATATTATCTGATCCAGCCACTGAGGAAAGGGTCAGAAGTCATACCCAGATTTTTGTTGTTATTGCTTTTTTCTTTTTAAATTTTTTCCTTAAATGAACCAGGTTCTTATAAATGGAGCACATGGCAAATGCGGAGGCCAAAAATGTATTTCCTCAAAATGAAAACCCAAAGTGCCAAAAATAATTTAATCACAGAATCTTCTGAATAGTGAAATGACAATGAAATCTAGCAATAAGTAATGAGAATGATATAAGTGAAGGAAAATAAAGCTTTTATTTTGTTTTGTTTTCTCTCTTTTTATTTTGTACAGCACTGATTCAGTACCAAACTCCTTATTGAGAAACATCAAAGCTGACCACATAGGTTCACTCTGCCCTGTAATTCTAACCCATGGGCCAGGTCAAGGGATTGAACGAGGGAATTAGATCCCCATTCATCATGTTTTACATATTTTATTCTAATTTCTTGTTTTATTTTCAATGGATTAAATGTGTTCATTTATATTAGGGGAAATGTTTTAGAACTTCATATATCATATATATTAAGAAAGGTCAAGCATTTTCCCTAAAAGTACAACTATGCCAACTATACTTGGAAAAAGATTATTTTTGTTATTCTAAATTAATGCTATGTAAAGAGCAGCAAAGTGTAAGACTAGTTCTTTTATTACCAATAATAAAGTTATAATAGTCACCATTTATTGAACACATAACATAAGCCAGGCTTGTGCTTAAGACATATATTACATCAATAATCATAATAACTATATAAAACATTATTATTATTTCCATAACTATATGTAAATATATGAGGTTTAATTTATATTCCATAAAATATATATTTAAAGAATTCAATTTAATAAGTTTTAAGATAGGTATCTACCCATGAAACCATTGCCAGAATCAAAATAATGGGTATATCCATCATCCCCAAAAGGTTCCTAATGCTCATTTGTAATCGATCCCTCTTTCTCATCTCTGTCTTCTTGCCTCCCATCAGGCAAACACTGACTTCCTTTCTGTCAATGTACATTATGATGTGAAGGAACGAGAGTGAGACATTCCACTCTGAGGTATTTATCTAGGATAAATAAAAGCATATGTCCCCTTGAATGCACATGAATGCTCACAGAACTTTTATGTGATTTATGATATGGCTTATGATATGGCAAAGAGATCTTTCCGAAAGCTGAATTTGAACTAGACTCCAGAAAAGTAAAGAACAGAAGGAGGGAGGCCAACCATAAAGCTATTACAATAATATAGATTGGGATGACAGTGGCTTAACCAGTGTGGAGTGATGGTAAAGTGGGGAGAAGTGGGTAGAGTCTACATATTTCTTGTATTTCCTATATTTCATGATATATTGTATTATGGTAATAGGAAATAGAAAGGTGTCAAGGAAATCTTCCAGGTAGTTAGCCTAAGTGATTGGAAAAAAGGGAGTTGCTGTTAACTAAAATAGGTAAAGCATCAGGAGGAACAGACTGGGAGAGGGTGAGATCAGAGTTGGTTTGGGATATATTAACATTGAGGTACCCGTTAGATGTGCGCAGGCAGATGTCAAGAATGCTGTTGGGTGTATAAGTCCATACCTACACTGAGAGGTCAGGCTAAAGATAAAAAATTGAGAAAATGTTGACAAATAGATGATATCTAAATATCATCTATGCAGAAATAGAAGAGGTGTACTCCAACTCTGAACCCTCGGGCTATCCATAGATAATATGTCTAAGATATAAGGAAGAACACGCCATGCAGATTGAGAAGAAATAGCTGGGCATGAGGACAAAAGCCAGGAGAGTGTGATATCCCAGAGACAACTTTTAAAAATGTATTTAAAGGAGGTATAAGTACTACACCCTCTCAAATGTTGCTGGTAGGCTTACTAACATGAGGGAAGAGACTTGGACACTGCATTTAGCAACATGACCAAAGGTGGCTTTGATCAGAACAATGTCACTGGAGTGATAGGTACTAACTACTGATGAGGGTAGTTCAATAGAGAATGGAGAGAAAGGAGTTGGACACAGGAAATATAAGTGAATCTTTCTAGATTTTCTGTGAAGGAATGCAGTGATATAAAGTAATTAGAGAAAAATGCAGGATCAAGAAAGGTTTTTTTTTATTTTTTTAATTTTAATATTTATTTTTGTTTTGTGTTCTTTTGTCAGTCAACCTGTCAGTATAAGTTAATGTATTTTGTATTGAGATGCAAAATTTGATATATAACATATTTGACTATGTGTATTATCTATGTACATAATATCTATGTACAGTTTTAAGTGATTTTGTCACTCCTGTAGATTCACGTAACCACCACCACAATCAAAATAAAAAACTATGGCATCACCACAAGATGTGCTTTTGCTACATATTTATAGTCACGATTTCCCTCCTCCCTGCTACCATTCCTAATCACTGGCAACCACTAATTTGTTCTCAATCTCTATAACTTTGTGTTTTCTAGAATGTTATATAAATGAAGTCATGTAGTGTGTGACTCTTTAATATTGGCTTTTTTTTTTTCACTCAACATAATACCTCTGTGTTTCATGTAAATTGCTGAGTGTGTCAATAATTTGTTCCATTTTCGTTTTGAGTAGTATTATATGGTATGGATGGATGTAACACAGTTTGTTTAACCATTTACCAATTGTAAGACACTTCAAGATGTTTGTACATTGAGGAAATAATTCAGTAAAAAAGGGGAACGATGAAGTGGAACAATGCGAGATTAGTGGAGCAATATCCTTGAGCCAGCATGTCGAGCTCAAACAGAAAGACTGACCTCTGAACCATGGACATTCATGCAAGGTAAAGCTGCTGAAGTCAGAGGCAGTGCAGTAGGCAACAGTGCAAGAAAATGGATGTGAGGGTGAGAGCTTGTGGAAGCTCTTTTCTAACTGATTCTACTTTCTAAACAAATAAGCAAGCAAGCCTATCGATCAAGAGTAAAAGAGGTGGAAAAGTTTTTGCAGGTTTGAGGAGAGAAAACGTATTCAAGCATCTAGGAGAGTGGAGAGTGAACAGATCAGAGTATGGAGAATGTTATGCTACAGCACAAAGGGACACAAAGATAATAGTCATGTATTTAAAGCCAGAGAAATCAGCGTGGCTGTGAGTTTTTCTCCAGCCTCATTCAGTTGCACAGATGTAGGTGCAGAGAATGCAGTGGAAGTAATGATCTGAGGTAGGCAGAGGAGAAATCAGAAAAATCAAAGAAAAAAATCTAGAGTTTGGAAAAGCAGTATTCGTTTTTGGTTTCAGAAATGTGAGGTACATAGTAGCCGGTAGGTATTTTGTAAATGCAAGCAGCTTAAAAGTGATGAGATGCCTTGAATTATAAACAGAAAGCCAGCCCTTCACTGTTAAACAATACCCTGAACATTCCATAGAGGTGGCACAGATATAAGAACATTAGTGATTCTGTTGTCTGTTAAGGGACTGACACTTAGCGCTTAATTCTGCCCTTTCTCTGAGGGCTGGCACTATCTTCAGTCAGTTCCCTCAATCACTGGTACTTCAATTTCTCCAGCCATTTGAATATCTGTAGACCTTTGACTGTCATTTATAAAACACACATACCTTACCCTACTCACCCATTCTGATAAAACATTGCACTTTTTCCATCTGTCAAATCTGAATATCATGTCAGAAAAAGAGGAGTGTGGTTAAAGGCTTCTGTGGAAATTTTCATTTTCCTGACCGACACACACTTGATTGGGGTATTAAAACACAGAAGCTTTGGAACTTCTTCCAGACAATGAATTTAATGCAGAATATTCCCATGCCTCTTGTGGCCAAGACAACAGCACATGAAACAGCAGAGTGTTGTGTGGTGTGTCTGAGGCAACCAATGTGTCTGTGATTTCACAAAGTAAGCTGCCACTGGCCTGAATACAAATATGACATTTCTAGAAGCTCTGGAAAAAGACACAAAAGCAATGTTTCTGTTCAGAAATATTTCCTCATCATGTTGGTACAGCCTTTCCAGCCTGATGTATCTTCTAGTATCAGTTGTTGAAAACAGTGGTCAGCACTGTTTCAAAGGTGCCCCTGCTTTTTAACAGGCTAGCAGCTAGTTATCTTTCTAATTAATGTTGTTTAAAATAAATTTCAATTTGGTTACAGGTAACAAGGACCAAAGGACCTCTTAGAAAACAGAAAACCACGTCTGTTATTTGTTAAACTGGCTTGATCTGTTTTAGTATACCTGTCTTAATTTACTAATTTATTCTCTCTCTCTCTCTCTCACCCTCCCTGCCTTTTTCGTTCCCTCCCTTTCTCCCTCTCTCTCGCTTTTTCCCCTCCCTCCAACCCAACATCCCTGCCTCTGCCAGATAATAGCTAAGGAGCCACTTATGTGGGTCACAGTACTTTGTTACTTAGGCAAAAAGAATAACGAATGTTTTTAATTTCATCACTAGCATAGGTAAGAAGGATGACAGAATCAAATCTGTGGGCCTTTCATTAGGTAGGGCTTTTATTAGGCTTTCCTTAATTACTACAAATTTCCAAGTTAATCCAAGTCAGTACACAGTTTAAAACATGACTTAAAATGCTCTTTCCCCAGCTAGTGGCATGTTTTCTTCATTTTGCAACAAAGACTGCAAATATGATTTTCCATTGACTTGGCTGATCCATTCTAAAAGACAGAAAACAAAACTGACTGAGCAAAGCCACCTTCTAGGGCTGCAAAGCCCAGAACAAATCAGCTAGTCATGCATCTGCAGCCTGTGAGGGAAACATGTTCCAATAGAAAGCACTTCACAAAGCTGTTTTCTTGGTGTCTGCTTTGGTGATATGTGAATAGAAATACCTGCTCAGGGATCACTGGAAATGAGAGAGACTGGGATGGGGGTGAGTAGTTGATGCTGAGGTGCAGGTTGGTACATGCTCCTCCCTGTGGATGGTCCTCCAGCTACAGGTCAACGTGGTCCCATAGACATCACACATGAAAAAATTTAGTTTTCCCAGGTCTGTCTTCAGCACTGTTCTACTGCTCTTTTGAGCCTTTGTGCTCCTGTTCAGTGCCCCCACCAACCTTCCAAGGCCACATCATCTCCACATACTTTTCCTATTCCCATCCCCAGTAGCCAGTGCCTGCATTTTGCCACCGTCATCTCCATTCCTTTAACCTGCCAAATTCTTCATGTCAGAGATTTCGCATAAATTGTCCCTTTTGTCTTAAATACTCTTCACCTGGTTGCCTTCTTCTCACTGGTTTCATCTCATCATAAACATAACTCTTCTCAGAAAGCACCTCCCCAACTATGGGCACCAAATTAAACTCTGAGTCATTACTACCCCTCATCATTCCCTGGTCTAGTCAAAATCTGTATGTTCACAAGCATACAGAAGAGAAGTCTATTTTATTCACCATTTGTATCACCTAGTATTGTGCCAGGCCCAGTATAAAAGTTGCCCGTTCAAAATAACACTTGATTTTCATAGAGTTATTTTTGATAAGTGCCTCTTATATATAAAACTACTTTAGTGGTTGCCCCCTTTATACCTCTCACCACACTCAGTAACCTGAACCACCCAGGTCTCTCCAATACTATACCATGACCTTGAAATATACTTTCTCAACACAGCAGTGGGAAGTATGTCATATTATATCCATTTTACAGAGAAGAAAACTGAATGTACAATAGTTGTATCATTTGCCCAAGATATTTAGAAAGGCCAACGCCCAAATAATTTATGTAAGCATTTCAAGCATGATAGCAGGCCAATAGGATCACATCATAGACACAAGCTATATGAGGGCTATTTCAAAGGACACTCTGTCAGCAGCTTGATTCTTTAGCATTGCAGTATTGTATCATCTCTGAATCAAGTTCAGGAAATACAGAACAATGAATAAAAAAGAATCAATGGTTAAAGCCATCTCTCTATGTAAGCATGGGCTACAGTAGACCCAACTAACATCTATGGGAAGATGAGGTTTGTGATCAAGAGAGTTTTGGAAACAGTATACAAAATATTAATGCCAATAAAGGATGTCAACCTTGCCTATACCTATACCATTGCATATTGTACACTATAATATTATGGTTAAGATTAAGAACTCTAGAATAAGACAGACTTGAATTTAAACCCACGCTCTACTATTTGCTATTTTTCATTCTATTTTTTGCTGTTACTGTTCATTTGGACTCATTTTTCCATCTCTCAAATGAATATCACAGTACTGTCTCCCAACATTAGTAAATTAAATTATGTATTTAAAGTGGTTAATACGATGTCTAACACATAATAAGTGCTCAATAAATGGTAATTTTATTATGGCAATTATTAATGTTATTATTGCCATTAGCTCGAGTTGCCACTGTAAGACCAGAAATTTTAGCTGCCATATCTGAAAGCTTATATGCCAGATCCTGTCTGTGGGTAGGAGGTGAGGTGCGTCCTGCACATATGTGGCAGAAGCACTATTCCCTCTACATCAGGAATACTCTGTAAATAGCACATTTGCTCCTCTACTTATTTAGTAAGATTGAAAAAGAAACTTTATTCTGGAAAAAATGTTATTAGAACATGTATAACAGATTTCTTATTTCATAAATTTAGTGGACTTTATAAGCATATGGTCATAAAAACTATGTTAAAATTTTACTTCTATTTTTGTTGAATTATTTTAAACATATGCTCAGGGCTTTTCCCTATATTCTGCAATAACATTCTAATTTCATTATATGCTACCTGACAATTTAATTCCTTAAGGACATCATTTGTTATCATCCTAAATATCACTTTGAAGCATTCTTGACAATTATGCTTAGAATGATTTGCTTTTGTAATGGCTACGTGTAGAGCCAGAAAGAGAAATTGTGGGGAATCACTTTATAAACTATGTAAATGTCTAACCAATGTACTGTATACCTGAAGCTAATATAAAATAAAATGGTTTTTTTTTTTAAGACAAAAACAAAAAGAATAATTCGTTCAATCACACCTTGTTTAGGCTACATTCAGATTTCACTCAATGCATCTGTACCTAAAACAAGTTTGCAATTACCTCCACAGGCATTTTCAGAATCACTTCATGTGGTAGGTAGAAACATTAATCTGGGTGCTTAACTACTACTTGAGTATTAATTGGCACTCAGATAACATATACTGAAGAACGCTGCATGGTATAATTTAATATAAAAGTAAGTTCTATTAAATAACTAGCTCGTATGGCTTATGTTTAAATATAGAATGATGCTAGTATTTGAAACTATCATTTCAGCTTATTTACTGTATTAAAAATAAGCCTGTAAGAGGTCATGAAATTTAGAACTTTGCTGTTAGCCTTAAGTATTTTCTCCATTATGTAAAACATTTATAAATAATAGCTCTACTATTGAAATGATACTTTAAAAATATATAATTTTATTACTTTTAAAGAGCTTTTCAATGTGGATAGAATGATTAAAATCAATGCTTGAACATTTTTAACCACAAGTATAACTTTTATGAAAGATAAGCATTCATAATTTTATAAAATAGTCTTACCACAGAAAATTTTATTTATTTTAGATATTTTGGGTGCATAAAACTAAATAATTAAGTTTTTTCATAATATGAAACATAGTTTGATTGCCTAAGTAAAAATAGAGAATATTGAAAAAAATCAATGCATGAATCTAATTTTCCCAAAATGACTACTGGAGAGAATTCCATTCTAGTTTTGTGATTCACCTACTCAATCACTTATTCATTTGGTCATCATTCATTTAGTCATTGAATATTTATTGATGATTATTTATGTGTCAGACACTATTATAGCCATGGGAAACAATCGTAAAATAAAAATAAAATAAATGTCCTCAAAGAGTGTCAACTCCAGTTGGTTGTGGAAGATGGTCAATCAACAAAACAAAAAGCAAAATATATATAATCTTAGGTGGTGGTAACTCCAATGAAATAAAAAAAAGATAAAGGGAATAGAAAATGCTAGGGATAGATCCAAATTTTAAAGAGGAAGGTAGCAAAGGTCTCACTGAGAAGGTAAAAACAAAGTCATTAAGAAGAGAATGAGGACAAATCTTGCAGAAATCTTGGGAGAAAGGGAGTTCTAGGAGAAGGAATATTAAGGATAAAAGCTTAGAGGTGAGAGTGGTTGACACTGAGGAAGAAAATCAAGAATGACAATGTGGTTGCTCTATCATTAGAAAATAAAAGAGAAATGAGAAATGGAGATAGAGAAGTTACAGATATCAGATCTAATAAGACCCTGAAAACCACTGAAGGACTTTTTCATTAAAGCTGAGTGAAATAGGGCATGACTCAACTCTTTATTATGCCTGGAGATACATTTTAATCATCTGCTATTTCTGACATCCTGTATAATAATGTTCATTAGGTGGTACATTAATAGGCTCATAGTTCAACTCCAACATTTTTTAAATTGTTGATTGTCACCAACTTGTTGATAATAAAGCTGAAATAAACCAGATTTTTAAATTAAACACATCCCAAGGATGGAGCAAATTTTGTTGAAATCATTTGTCTTCAATTAAATTTTTTAAAGCAACTAGTGTTTCTCTTATGTTTATCTTCTGCTCAGTTCATAATATAATTCCCATAAGCTTTTTGACTAAGTACCAGCTAATGAAATACAAGTGAAAGTTATAGGTGCCAATTCTAGGTCCTCTAAAACAATACATGTTGCTATCTTAGCTCTTTCTTTTTTTGTGGCTGCCTGGAGTCAGTGAGAACTGAAGCAGAGATGGAAGTAACATTTAAAAGAGCGAAGTTACCCAATCGGCTGTGACTCTTTATCTCTGGTAGGTAATATGAAAAAAAAAAGAAAGGTCTGTCTTTTTACAGCCCATATTTTGGGGTCTTTGGTTTGCACTAGCTTAACCAACATTCAGTCAAAAGTATTACAAATACAAAAAGTTAAATTGAACAGAATTCCTAAAATTCTGAATTATTTCATTACCTTTAACTCTCTGATATTCATTTTTAAATTATTTACTACCTTCCACAAAGAGAAAAGCAACTATATTTCACTGCACTTTTTAAATATAAATAAAAAACAAAAAGTCCACAACCCTTTTAGTTCTCATTTTTCTTCCACATTTGATGGAAAAGGAGAGAAGCTTTGAAAATAACTTGAGGAATTTATTTAAAAAAAAATAAAACAAAATGAAATAAAACCCTGGATTTTCTGTTAAGAAAGCATTTTCTTTACTTGTTGCTAATTAGAGTGGTAGTTAGATTTATTCAGTAATATATGAATAAAGAGAACTACACATGGTACTTGGAGTCATTCAATGAACTATAATTTAATACAGCTTGCTATAGAAAGAGAAAGAGAGGGAGATAGTGAAATAGAGAAACAAGGGCTAAGGTAGTAAAGGAGAAACTTAAAAAGCAACGAAGAACCAAAGAGAACAAGAGGAACACAGCAGAAAATTGTTAAGGACCACATGCAGGAACCTGTTTGTTGTCATTGCTGTTGCTGTTTTAAGCTACTGCCTTTAAATATCTTCACTAAACTCAGAAAACTATTTAGAATATCAGGAACCCTTGGAGCCATCATCTGAATAGTTCAACAGAATGAAAACAAAACAACACAACAGAAAACACAAAAAATACCAATGACATAAGAACTAGTCGAGTTGCCTTTACTTAATTTTTGAAGTTATTTTAAAAAATATTTCAAGGATTATCTTACAAATATCTTGAAATGGATTGTATTCTACATATGATTTTTATAAAAGATATAATATTTACATGACTGAACAAGTTTACTTGACATTTCAATTATTTTTTCCTTAAAATTCCTTAAATTATTTTTTGCATGTGTTAGATTATTTAATCTACTTATCATACTTGTTAGAACTAAAAAGCTAGTAGGTTGAGGTGAAAAGAAAGAAAAAAGAAAAAAATGTGATGCATACGATACCTCAGAGTACTTAAATGTCAATTATGCAATTTTGAGTCCATTTGAAACAGATAATTTAAGATATAAGCATCTACTGAATTCCAAAAGCATATTTTTTGCATATTTCTGATAACATGTTTTTAAAAAATTTGACCCAAGGGTCATTTTGGAGTACCTATTTAGAATGACCTATGTATCATGTAGATACCATCTAACATCCCTTGTAGGATGTTATGAGGACTCTCAAAGGATAGTTGCTTAAGTATTTATATGTGATCACTTCCCTTTATGTGCTAACTCCTATTCAAATTTAGATGTAAAAAGAACCTAACACACAAGAACCTAGAATATAGAATGTTTCTAAAATGAATAAAATAAATGGACTGTTTAATTTTTAATTCAAAACACAAAGGAGCTGATAAAGTTACAAAAAAAAATCACAAGTAGGAGGCACAATCTGTTTAATAGATTGCTCATATTTTTCTTTTACTTAAAAAAAATAGAGAAAAAAGCCACAATAACATGTAGGTCTGATATAGAACATTAATAAGAAAAGTTAAAAATGAACAACTCAGCAACCTCCTCCTACTTTAATTCGCATGCCAAGTGATTGAGATGAAGAGACAACTCCCACGACCTGAAGTTCAACTCCTTTGTATTATAAAGATTCAAAACAGAGTATGCTATGGATCACTAATTATCCAATCAGCTTCGATTGTTCATATGGCTAAGTTAAACAATAATAAGTAATTAGCCTAATCATTCTGTCATGTAAATAACTGATAAGCTTGCCATTCTTTCATTTATTCTGCAAATATCAATTTACTACAGAATCTGATTCTAGCACTATAAAATATAAGAAACTGTAAAGGAATTCTTTGCTCATAAGAAGTCATCAACCATCTGGGGAAAAGTGACACCATCATTTCCCACTATGTCCTACAAAAGCACTCTGATCTCTGTTGAATCCATTCTCCACTCAGCATTCAGGGTGATCTCTACAAAGGGTATATCTGATTATGTCATCACCCTCTGCTGTCACTTAACCTCCAACTAAAGATTTGAAATATTTCATTGAATTGCCAATGCACTTAGCTATACACACAATTCTTGCCAGAGTTTTCAGTGCACTTCACAGTCCTCCCCTTGAGACGCTCCAGCCTTGTCTCTCATTATGCTCCTCTTTCTGCTTCAGCTACATTGGCCAGGCTTCCTCTAGCACGGTGTCTTTGCAAAAGGTGGTTTTGCTTTATCAGGTTAACTCTTATTTCAGATTTGAGCATAACTGTCACTTTCCTGACATCCTTTTTTTAGGTCAAATTCTTTATGTGTACTATTTCATAGCACCATGAACCTCTCCTCTGTGCATAGAGGTTAGAGACAGTTTTGAAATTTCATTGTTAATTAATATCTATCTTCCTCTCCGGGCTATGAGCTCCAAAAGTAGAAAAATCATGTTTAGTTCTCCTCATCAGTATAAAAGAAGTGGTTTCTTGAAGTGCCTGGATTCTGTAATCCCTCAATAAATATTAGTAGAATGATTGTTATTGTTTAGTGAAAAACGAAACTGAATTCAGCCATTTCATCAATGAAACTTCAGAAAATTCCCTGCTAATGTTAATAAGCTTCAATCTTCAGCTTAAACTAGCCATGGATTAGTTGATTGTTTGGGTTTTATTTGTTTATTTCTTTGTTCTTGAAAAATAAATCTTGAGTTATTCACATTAAAGAAGAAGATGACTGCCTCTAAGCATATTGTAAACACATATTACTCCAGGTAGTCAACAAATACACACAAAAAATATGGATTTAAAGTTGCTTCATAGGTTTTAATCTCACAAGACATTAATTTATAAATTTATTTAATAATAAATGTAAACCACATTATTTTTGAAGATTCGGTTGGCTCACTATTATCTATTTATGGCAGATCAAAATTGTGTACTTGTTATGCTCGATAAACTAAATTGTGAGTTAAGTTTGTACTTCTGTGAAATAGACTTAGTGCTCCTTCATTTATCTGCACTTAGACATTTTTCCCCAATACTCCTTTGATTGAAAAATTCAGAAGTAACTTTTTTGGTTTTGAAAAATAAATCACTTAACCCTACCAAGTATTTCGCTTATTTATTGTTTTCATATTTTCTATTGTTTATTAAACACATTTATGAACAAATAAGTTACCAAGCACTTACAATATGCCAGGCTCTGTGCAAAGTATTTTATATGCACTATTTCATTTAAACATCATGACCACTCTTGAATGTAAAGACAACTATTTGATTCTTTTAATAACTAGAAAGAGTTCAGTAAGCTGCCTCATTGTTACCCAGTTAATAAAGGGCATGGCTGGGATATAAGACCAGTCCTTTTTCTTTCCAAAAAGGTTATATCAAGAATAAAAAAACTTTAAAACCTAAAAACAAAACAAAACACAGCATGAAGTGAGGGAAAGACCACTAAACTTTTGGTGTCTTTTAAAATCCAGAGAGAAACCATCACTCTGTGACTGACAAGTCACTGAACTCCTTTATAATCACTTCTAAAATAAAGAACATATAGAACATCAGGGGAAAAACTATTGTCCTCCAAGTGAACATTGACTTATTCTCTGCTTACCTCATCTCCCTTTTACCCAGCCCCAAAATTAAGTCTGCAGAAAGAATGATGGATGGCTTAATGATCATGTATTATACAAGTAAACAGAAATGTAATCATACAGTCAGCATTTTTCATCTTCTAAACCATATGCTTATATTCACGGAGTAGAATTTTTAGATTAGTAGCATTTTTTAATGTGGTGTATATCATTAGGAAATAAGACTACTACCAGCTGTTTGAAGGAAATAGGGTTTTTACTAAAAGAATCCATTGGAAGGAAGGGAATAAGACAGCTTGGTGATAGGAGAGAAAATCAAATCTAATGGCTCCATTTCTTATTCTAACTCCCTATCTTTTCTTACAAGTTCCAATGACTTTTGCAAAAGATTTTAATATCTTCATTTACATCTCTTAAACTGTTATAATGTGGACATTTTTACTTACATAAAAATTAACGCTTGAAAAGTACTTTAAAATCCTTAGTACTTCAAGCGTTTTAAACATGAGCACACCATAATATAGTCTACTATATTATAACCTGTAGTTAAAAAAAAAAAAAAAGGCTTTTTCAACAGTGTTAAAGAAACTCTAATTAAACAGACTAGACCCACCCCCAAAATCCAAATATCTACAATGTGGATGCATGGCAGGCATACTTAAGTTGTACAGTGTTTAGTACAAAGAACTCTTGGATTCGATTTAGATAATATGAGATTAAATTCCACTTTTTCTATTTTTGATTATATTTTATGGCTGTTAAAAATAATCTGGCATAAACAAATTTTTATTCTCTCATGTAAAAGTAAGCTAATTAAAAGTAAGTTCCTTTAATTCTTCTGACACACCATCATCAGTGTTTATACTGGCTGTTCAAGCTTTGTCATTAGACCCTTCATTAGAGCTAACAAAAAGGAGTAAAGCGAAAAAGCAAGGTCATGTCCTTGCATTAACATACATGTATACTTAATACCATATTGGCCAAAACTTAGTCATCGTTACAAAGCAATCTGAGAAATGCAGTCTTTATTCATAGTTATACACATAAATAAAAATCCATGGATATATTTTTCTATAAAACTAGCAGTCTCTACCACAATTATCTTATGCAAGTGACATTACCTTTATAAACAACAAATTTATCATCTGTAACGGGGATTTTAATATCTATAATATGAGAATGTAATGAGGATGGCATGTTCTGTTTAAAAGTGTCTGTCAAACCTGTAAAATAATGTGTTTACATTTAAGTCCCAAGTAGACCTAATATATTATTTGTTCATAAAAGTCTATGAATAGAAAAATCTGCTAATAGGGTATTGTATTACTAACAGAGATAGGACACTTTGGACCAGAGTCAACATATTTTTAAAACATTGCTTTTTAAATATATTTTAAAGATTCTGTCTATAACAGAAAAGTTTCTCTCAAGTTTAATCACTAGATTTAATATATGTCTCTTGCCACTCATAGCTTTCTGAGAAAGTAACACTCCCTATTTTCCTCTTTTGCAAGGAGAGATTTTTCCTAAGTCGAGAGCTCTGAAACTATTCAAAAATGAGTGTGGGCTGGGGTTAAGATTTGACAAGAAATAACTGAAGCCGGTCCTGTCAGATTGCTCAGTACATATTCAAGGCCACACATATGAAATGATTACCGTATTTCAGTCACATTCATATACATCTAGCAGTTATACATTCCTCAGCAGTATGTAATAAAAGTTGTTTCTTTTTCACAGCAATGCATCCTCTGTGAAGATGGATTATCATTTTTTTATGATTGAGGTACCAGACAAACAAAAGACTGATATCTGAAAGCAAGGAAACTCCCATTTCTGGTGATGGAGGAAGTGGAAAACAGCTGTAGATATAATAGAGAAGATACTGAGTGCTGTTATGCTTTAAATTCTTTTTAATCGAGTATGGAGAAAAAGTTGAATCATTTGTCCTCAAAGAAACTACCTCACAACATTGAAGTTCCTCTGCTCTGCAGAGCCAAAGAAAGACTATTGCTGA
The DNA here is from genome assembly GCF_014176215.1 of Rousettus aegyptiacus. Lineage (NCBI taxonomy): Eukaryota > Metazoa > Chordata > Mammalia > Chiroptera > Pteropodidae > Rousettus > Rousettus aegyptiacus. The sequence goes on from NW_023416307.1 coordinate 74,647,825, forward strand.
CAATTGGTAAAAGAGACACAATGAACCAGTTGTCGGACTCGCCTGCTGAATGACAATTTGTAAAATAAAACCCTTTGAACAATCGGAGGATGTTTTAAAAGAAGCCGCTGATTCAAAGTGAATAACTTCACTTTGCTGTGTTTTCTCCTCTTGTATAGATCATCATTACTATCTTTACTTTCTATTTTCAGCAGAAATTTGAGTTAACCTTTTGTTCCATCTGTAGCCCGCCTTCTGAAGCAGCACCACCTCCTTTTCATTATTCCTTTCAAAAGCACTGAAATTTGCAAAATGTACCATTTCCCTCCCTCACTCTGTGGAGGAGTAGCAGAGCTGGCTTTTCAAGCATGAAGATTCCTAATAATAAAAGGAACTTGAGGACTAAAATGAGTATGCAGAGTGGGTAACACCCAATGCCAGAGCAGGTGTGACTGGGGAGGCAAAAAAATCCTTTTGCCCTTAAATGCATTCTTTAGAAGGCTGCCATTGCACCTGGATCTCCCCACTGTGACTTGCTAAAGACTTTAAGCCTCTAACAAAAATTTAAAATATTTTCATTACGGTATTAGTCACTAAACCACTACCAAAGATGTCTCAGCTCATACTTGTTTATCTGATTATTCCTTCCCTCTACACTTCTGATTTCTTACTAGAAGATAATAGGGAGAAATTAGAATTCAGATTCCAAACGTTTTCCTAAATGAGGACACTCATTTAGAAAGAGTAAGATCAAAGGAGTTGGCAGCTCCCCATATAATAGTATTTATTGAGTATGTTAGATAATTTTAATATTTGAGAAAATAAAAGACAAAAATTTACTATAAATTCACCAGTGTCTTAAAATATTTTTTTCTTATTCATAATAGCACATTCATATATTTAAAATTTAGCTGTATGTGTTTATGGAATATATATTTGTCCAATCCTCAGGGAATATTCAAAGCAAATAAGTATTTTGGCCCCTCATAGTAACATCTTGGCACTTCATCAGGGTCTGTTCCTTGGAAGAGCAGGATATGACTACCTGGCTGTACCAGACTGAGTGATATCATAGGGAGAAGCCTTGAGCTGGGGCTGGCTGGAGGCAGCATGTGGAAACTGAGCACAGAGGGCTGATTTTGGCTCGATTGCAAAGAGTAATAAGGAACCAAACCATTCACCAAAAATTCTGCCTTGTCAACTTAGCCATGATACAGAATTTCCCAGATAGATGTGGAATGACACAGGAGATAGTATAAATTTATATTGTAGGATAAAAATAAGGACTGGGAGAGGCATAAGAAGTGACATAATCTGACCACCAATTGAGGAATGTCAGGCCAGATTAAATTATTCTCTTATGATTTATGACTAGTAATGGCCAGGGCAAGACTAACTGCAATGACCCTATTTCTATGAAACTATCGATATTAATTAGATGTGAGTCAGAAAAAGATTATCAAATCAAAGTTTGCAAATATGCTGATAGTTATATGCATTAAATAAATATATTGCTTAAAAGGATTCTGCTGTGTGTCCTTCATAAAGTCTTATATCACAGATAAGGCATGGAACAAGGCATCAAAAGACCTATACACTGGTATTATTTCTCCCATTAATTGCATGACTGTTGGCATGTCATCACACTCTGACTCATTTTTTTTTCTTCTGAAAAATATGGGGGTAAATTCTTTTAAATCTCTTAAGCCCCATCAATCTTATTATTCTGAAAAAGTAAAAATTTTCAAAAATGCAAAATACGGCCCCAAAACATATCTGGATTATTATAATAGTCTCCTTTTAGACTAATGTTAAGAAGATTGATGTCCTTCTCTGGGAGAGCCAAATATACGGAGACTCACAATTAATCGAAATTGTATTATTTAAATTTTTTTCTAAGGTACCATCTTCCTGATATTCCCTAACCACAAAAAAAGGTTATGTTGAGATTGAAGTAATATAGTCACACTTAAAATAGAAAAGCTTGTTACTAGGAAGCAATGGATAGAGTTAAAATATATTGTACTTTGCAATACCTTTGATAATAGTAACTAATAACTGTTGAGGTGCTGACCCAACACCCAAGAGTGACAGGTTTTACTCTTTGTACAAGGAGATAGTAAGAGTGTTAAGTTTATTTTAATCATTCTAAGATTAGACCACATTAAGACCACATGAAATATAATATTTTTCTCTTGATGAACAACTAAGGCTGCACATTCACTATCAGAATTGTAGAGATGAGGACAGAAGGTATTTTTTGGCCTCAAAGTCCCAAATTAGCATGTGTTTAGTCTCTTGGATAGCTGTTTAATTCTCTTTTATTTTTTAATTGTAATCAATTTGAGTAAAAGGACAAAGGGCATAAGAAATTATAATTAACTCTCTTTGACTTCCATTTGACAGGAGAGATAAATAAACTAACGCTTAGCCCTAAGGCTATTTCTATATAAAAGTATAATCAACTAGTGAAAAAAAAAATGAATTTATCAGGTAGTAATTTTTCTATGAAGTATCTATTTTTACTGATTTTCCTGAGAGAACAGGTTGTTTACATGGCATTATGAAAACAGAGCTTAAGAGAAGCTAAACACACTAAACAAAAAATCAAGCTGAAGTTTGTTTGGGTTATAGTATTGCAAATGCTTACCTCCTGTCTATTTAGTCTCCAAACATTTCTTGAATGTAAAAATAATTTTTAAATGTCCTGTGTGAATCTAAAATAAAAACTTTAAAATGTTTTCAAAGTTTACTGTGCCCTTAAGACATATTAAACTTCAATTAACATATTTGGTTATGTGAGAACAAGGAGAGAAATGGTGGCACCCACGAATGTGACAAGACCTGTCATACTGGTAATATACAACAGGACTGATGTTTTGAGTACAGAAAGAAGTGGCCCAAAGAGTAAGAAAAATTCACCGGAGTAGAAAAAAAATCTATTTGTATCGAACTCAAAACATTATTGAAATGGGCATTTGATGTTGATTTTGTCTGTTGGAAGGTTAGGAGGTAATACTGTTGCAAGATTAAAAAGTTGTTTCTATTAAATTTGGGCCTCCGTGAAAAGTAAAATGATAAAAATTCCAGGAACTATTAACTCAAGCATTTTGTATGTTTAGTTACTATTTAAAAGAAAAGAAAAACAGACTTGAGTACTAGAAAAAGTGCTTTTCTCTTTTTAAAACTGCAAAGCAATTTAATATTTTTTGCCTGCATTAGTTACAAACCAAAAACTGCAACTCATGTAAACCAAGTATGGTTTCAAAAAATTTATTAAGAAAAAAATAATAATAAAAGATGAGGTCTCATAAAATCCATAGAAGTATAGAGAATTAGGCTTTGGAAATAGAAGCTAAGGTAGCTCATAACATGCAAAAAATGCAAATCACAACTAGCAAAATAGTGTGGCCAATACGTCAGCACTGCAAGATAGTCAAGCTACTTTGGGACATACGACCACCTTCCACTGACATGGCACAGCAGTGCACATTCAATTTTACCTCTTGAATTTATTCTATTTTGTAGTCTTAGTATCACTCATTAAAGCATCAAATTCCTGAGTAGAAGTATCTAATTGATCAAGACCATGCCACATTTCTGAGTACTATAAAGCTATTGTATTAGTTACTTGAGGCTGACATAAAAAAAAAAAAAGAAGAAGAAGAAGAAGAAGAAGAATTACCACAAACTTGGTAACTTAAGACAACAGAAAGGTATATTCAGGAGGTCAGATATATAAAATCAAGCTGTTGACAGGGCTACATTCCTTCCAGAAGCTCTAGAGAAATTTCTTTTGTTTCTTGCCTCTTTCAGCTTCTGCTTGTTGCCAGCATTCCTTGACTTGAAACAGCATCATTCTACTTTCTGACCCCACTTTCATATTACTTTCTTCTCTTCTGTGTGTTTCTCAAAACTCCTTTCACCTCTCTCTTAAAACAAAAAAAAAACAAAAAAAAAACAAAAAAAAAAAACGTGATGGCATTTAGAGCCCATCTAGATTCCAGATTACTTAGGGCAATTTCCTCATTTCAAGATCTTTTAAATTATATTTGTAATTTAATTACATCTGCAAAGATCCTTTTTTTCAAATATGGTGTATTTACAATTTTTAACATTAAGACCTGATATCTTTGGATGCCCCTTTTTCAATGACCATATCAACTGCTGGTGAGAAAGTGGAGCAACAAGATCTCTCATACAATACTGGTAATAACCATTTTGAGAGGAAATTTGGCAGTTCTTTAAAAAAGGTTATGCATACACTTGCCACACAGTCTAGCCATTCCACACTTAAATTCTATGTGAGAGAAATTAAAGTATACATCCACACAAAGGATTGTTCATAAATATAAGAGAAAGCTGGAAAGAATCCAAATTCCACCAAAAAATAAATGAATAAACTTTGTGGCATTTTCATAGAATCGAATACCTCTCAGCAGTAAAAAAGAACAAACAACTGACACACACTACCACATGGATAATTCCCAAAATAATTATACTGAAAGAAGCCAAACAAAAACAATTCAGAATGTATGATTCCATTTACATAAAATTATAATTAATTCAAACTAATGTGAATGATTGAAAGTAGATTAGTGGTTGTCTAGGAGATGAGATAGGAGTAAGAGGTATTACAAAAAGGCACGAGGAAATTTGGGGGTGATGATAAATGTATGCATTATCTTGAATATGGTGATGGTTTCATCAATATATACATATGGCAAAACTTATCTATTTGTACCCTTTAAATATGTATGATAATCATAGTCCAATGAAACTGCTAGAAAATAGTAGTAGAGAATAATGTCATATTGAGTCAAAGAAGCAAATTACGAGGAAAATGGAATTGCATTTGAAAGAATGCTTTTAACTACAAGAAACAAAAGCTAAGTTTAAACTGAATTTTCAAAGGGAAATTAATTAGCTCATAATCATGAAAACTGAACCCCCCAAAAAAACTTTTTACCATAGGAAAAAAGAGCTGGTTAGGAAAAATTAACCAAAGTTGAAGTAGCAACAATAAAGCACAGGGGAAAAAAATAGAATAATAATAAGTATAAAATTAGATATTCTGGTGAGGTCATAAGTAATATAAAACTGAGTATCAAAGCCAAATAATAAAAATAAGCTTGGAAAAATATTCATTACATACCTACTATGTGCCGGAGACATTAACAACAATAATGATAAGACGCAAGCTATTATCATTGTCCTTGATCACTTAGGATTTCCCATTTGACACTTGATCATTTGGAAACCAGTCCACAAAACAACAAAGGGAAAAAAACTCAAATATCACCTTAACTCCAACTACATATGTGTTTCTAAGAGGAATTGATGAACCCCTGAAAAATTACTTCCCTTTACATATCACAATAAAGTGAGTCATAAAAGTTTTTTGGTTTCCTAATGCATATAAAAATTATGTTTTTTACTGTAGTCTATAGTGCAATAGCATTATGTCTAAAAATATATATTTCTTAATTAAAAAATACTTTATTGCTAAAATATGCTAATCATTATCTGAGCCTTAGGCAAATCACAATGTTTTTGCTAGTGGAGGGTCTTGCCTCAACATTGATGGCTACTGAAGGTTTGGGTGGCTGTGGCAATTTTTTAAAATGAGACAACAATGAAGTGTGCCACATTGATTGACTCTTTCATGAATGATTTCTCTATAGTATGCAATACTGTTCAATAGCATTTTACCCACAGCAGAACTTCAATATTAGAATCTATCCTCTCAGATCCTTCCACTGCTTTATTGACTAAGTTCATGAAATAGTCTAAATTTTTGATTGTCACTTCGACAATCTTCACAGCATCTTCACCAGGAGTAGATCCCAAAAAGTCACTTTCTTTGCTCATTCATAAGAAACAACTCCTCATTTGTTAAAGTTTTATCATGAGATTGCAGCAATTCAATCACATCTTCAGGCTTCACTTCTATATTACTTCTTTTTCTATTTCCACCATATTTGCAGTTAACTTCTCCACTGAATTCTTAAACCTCTCAAAGTCATCGATGAAGGTTAGAATCAACTTCTTTTACACTCTCAATGTTGATATTTTGACCTCTTCCCATAAATCATAAATATTCTTAACGGAATCTAAAATGACAAATCCTTTCCAGAAGGTTTCTAATTTACTTTGCTCAGATCCATGAGAAAAATCACTATCTGTAGCAGGTATAGCCTTACAAAATGTAGTTCTTAAATAATAAGATGTGAAAGTCAGAATTACTCCTCGATTGATGGACTGTAGAATGGAAGTTATGTTATCAAGCATGAAAACATGAATTGCATTATATATCTCCATCGGAACTCTTGGGTGACCAGATACATTGCCAAAGAGCAGTAATATTTTGAAAATATATATATTTTTTCTTTTTGAGCAATAGGTTTCAATAGCAAGCTCAAAATATTCAGCAAAGTGTGCTGTAAACAGATGTGCTATTATCCAGGCTTTGTTGCTCCATTTGTACGGCACAGACAGAGTAGATTTAGCTAATTCTTAAGGGTCCTACCACTTTCAGAATAGTAAATGAGCATTTGCTTTAACTTAAAGTCACCAGCTGCAATCATCCCTAACAAGAGAGTCAGCCTGTCCTTTGAAGCTTTGAAGCCAGGCATTTACTTCTCTTCTCTGCTATAAAAGTCTTAGATGGCATTTTCTTCCAACATAAGGCTGTTTTGCCTACATTGGAAATCTGTTATTTAGTGTAGCCACCTTCATTAATTATCTTAGCTAGGTCTTCTGTGTAATTTGCCAAAGCTTCTACATCACCGCTTGCTGCTTCACCTTGCACTTTTATTTTAATGAGACAGTTTCTTTCTTCAAATCTCATGAACTGACCCTCTGCTAACTTCAAACTTAACCTTCTGTAGATTCTTCAACCCTCTCAGCCTTATAGAATTGAAGAGAGTTAGGGCTTTGGTCTGGATTAGGCTTTGACTTAAAGGAATATTGTGGCTAGTTTGATCTTCTATCCAGACCACAAAACCTTTCTTCCATATTAGCAATAAGGCTGTTTTACTTTTTTATAATTTGCATGTCCACTGAGGTAGCACTTTTAATTTCCTACAAGTTTTCCTTTGTATTCACAACTTGTCTATTTATGACAAGAGGCCTCGCTTTCACCCATCTTGGCTTTTGATATACCTTCCTCACTAAGCTTAAACATTTCTAGCTTTTGATTTAAAATAAGAGGTATATGAATCTTCCTTTCTCTTGAATACTTAGAGAGCATTGTAAGGGTAAAAACTGGTGTAATTTCAATATTTTTATGTCTCAGGCAGTAGGGAAGCCTGAGGAGAAAGAGAGATGGGGTACAGCTGATTGCTGCAGCAGTCAGAACACACCCATTTATCAATTACATTTGCTGTCTTATGTGGGCACAATTCATAGAGCCCCAAAACAATTACAATAATAACATCAAAGATTATGGATCACAGATCACCATAATAAATATAATAATGAAAAAGTTTGAAATATTGTGAGAATTACCAAAATGTGACACAGAGACATGAAGTGAGCAAATGCTGTTGGAAAAAAAGGTGCTGATGGACCTGCTTGTGGAATGGTTGCCACAAACCCTCAATTTGTAAAATGCACTATCTGTGAAGTGCAATAAAGTGAAGCACAATAAAACAAGATATGCCTGTAGTTGCTAAGGAGCTTTGATTCAATTCAGGCAAATATTTATGAGTAAAATAGTGCAACATATTTTATCCACAGCAGCACCACTCTACTGTGTAATATCTACTAGACACAAACTATTGATAAATATAGTTGAAGACAAACACAGCTGCAAGAAATTGGAAGAACAAAAAACACTATGATGAGACTTACCCAACAAATCGGGAACCAATTGACACAATTTACATATAAGGAAACTGCAGAATTCTGTAATTTTAACAACTCTTTCTATCATTTACAATAGAGACCTAAAATGACTATACTATAGTTAAAAGTCAAGTCGTATAAGACTTTCTCACAAACAATAATTAAAAAAAGAAAGAAAACATTTGACTGTGTAACATTTCACAGTTAAAGCCAGTTATTAGCCTACATATCAGAGGCTTCCTTTGCCCCCACGTTAAATGCTCCTGACCCCACCTCTTACTTCAGCAGCTGTTTCAGTAACCGTCTCTACTAATTTTGATAAATTTTACATAGGTGAAACTTTAGGTATTTTTCTAATGCCACATATGGGATGTCTGCAGTTACCTGCTCAGCATTTATGCATGACCGATCTGAAGGTGGGGGCAAGTGAATGCCCATGAGTCATCTTTAACCAATGCAAGATTAAAGCCAATGAATAAATGCTTCCTTTTTTCATCCCCCAGGAAGATCATTCTAAGACACGTTTCATAAAACACTTCATAAAGTGCAGCAGAATCAACCCACAGTTTCTCATACTGACTGCCAACTTAATAATGCACCTTTATTTTAGCTTTCCTGCCTTCCCTGTTTTACTTTCCCATCTCTCACTCCAATATCCTGCATGTAATCTTTTGTCTCTGGCTCTGCTTCCTTGGGGACTCATGCTGAGAAATTTGTTACTTGAATTGGTTCTATATAACAGATCTTTAAAATGGGTTTTGGAATTTGAATCAAGCTCCAGTCAGACAGCTGATGGTACCTATGGTAGGACCCTGGCATACAAGAGCATCATGATTAGTCACAATTTACCTTTGGCGGATTGGAATGAGGTACAGATGCAAAGTTAAAGTGTTGGTATATGTGGCTACCAGAATATCATTTTACAATATGTAATTTTAAGGAAACGACTTAGCTGCCTTTAATTGCTTGCTTTGGAAACCATAAAAAAAGAAATGGCAAGCTCAGTTTGACTTACTATGAATTGAAAGCATTCTTAAAATGAAAGGATTCTAGAAGAGTGTTTAAGGAGATCTGCATATGCTATAGCCACAGGATACACTCTACATAAACAGCCCTGAGATTTTACTGTGAGGGTGGCAGAGCTGTGAAAGGATTAAACACATGGCCTTGGTATGTCTGCTAAGTCAGAGTTAGGGTCCTACCAAGAAAAGCATCGCTGTGTAAAAATGAAGTGGAGAGTTTTTGATGGAAAATTCTAATTGAACTCACAGATATCCCTGAATCCTTCGAAGCAGTAGAAGCAGATTTAGCTCCCTTGATAAAGAAAAATAGCTTTCCAGTTCTTAACTATGCTGCAAAAACTCTAAGGCAGATGTCTAACCAGATTTTGCTTGTCCTCTTTACAATACATATTCACACTTCCTCATTGTTTACAGGCCAAAAACCAGGTTAGAGCTCAGTAGTGTCCAAACAGAAATGCAATTTCTTATGCATTGAAGGAATTGCAGGCACTGCTAGTATGCACCAGCAGAAAGCAGAAGAATACATGTGTGAGTGAGTGGTCTTAAGGGTAGTACACTGGGTGGTGGTCAGTGGGGTTAGAAAGCAGGATATAAGGCTGAATATAGGATACTTTATTGGTTAGAAGCATGTGGCTCAGAGTTCAGTGTCTTAGTAAGGTCACCTGGTTTTGGTCCTAATGTGCTATAGGGATGACTCTTTGAAGCTTGGATCCAATGATGGGTCTATATTAAATGAGACAGAGATTATGCAACTACCTTGGAATAGTACTGAGAAAGGGATCAGAAGACTTACAGAAATAAAAATATTCAAATAAATTTACTATGAGAGACTGGAAAACCCATATCCCTGACTATATTCCCTGGGAAGACCCAGGGAACATAGCTGCACAAAGATAAGAAACGTACTAGCGAGCGAGGCACTAACATATTTGAAAAGCTTAGTGGATATGACCTCTGTAGATAAGAAGTGACAGTAGAAAAAGCTGCACACTGGGCTCACTAGTATCAACGAGAATTATAAAATTCCAGAATGGCAGAGGCCAGGTACAGCACTTAATGACAGTAAGGCCAGAGTGGCACAGTATCATAACCCACAGAAATTATTGGTAATTCTTACCTAATAGATAATGGTGCTTCAAGAGGCAATATGGATGTACAACTGTTTATGATGTTGCTTTTCTTTATGAACCTAAAAACAATACAAACAAAGCAATACAGAAGGATGAGATGAATTGCTACATTGCAAAATTATAATCCCCGACTCAATTTCCATATTTAAGTGAGTCTACATACCAGAGAGCATTAATTGAAGAGTATATTAGTTGGCTAGGGCTGCCATAACAAAGTACCACAAACTGGGTGGCTTAAACAACAAAAATTTATTTTCTCATAATTTTAAAGGCTAAATATCCAAGATTGAGGGATCAGCAAGATTATTTTCTTCTGAGGCTTTTCTCCTCGGTTTATAGACAGATTTCTTCTCCCTATGTCTTCACTGACCTTCCCTCTGTACCTGCCTGTATCCAAATTTTCTCTTCTTATAAGGACACCAGTCAAATTGAATTAGGACACACTCTAATGACTTCGTTTAACTTAATTACCTCTTTAAAGACTTTATCTCCAAACACAGTCACATCCTGAAGTACTGGAGGTTAGGATTTTAACAGAAAAATTTAGGAGGAACACAATTTCATAATAAAGAGGAAGCTAAATTCCTTTGAGAAAAATCCTCTACAAGCACATGTGATGAACATTTCTTTAATTTCCTAAAGAGACCTTTGACTCCATACAAGGGAAAGGATAATACTCAAAGTTTTTTTCCCCACAAATATTTTTTTATTGTTTAATTTATTTATTTTTAATTCTTTAATGTCACCACATATTTGACCCCTTTTACCGCATCTACATTCCCCTACCCTTTCTTGCTACCCTCTGATAACCACTAGTCCATGAGAATGAGTCTCTGTTTGTTTGTCCTGTTCATTTGTTGCTTTTAGGTTTATATCCCACTTATAAGTGATATCATGTGGTTTTCAACTTTGTCTGTCTGGCTTGTTTTGCTTAGCATGATTATCTCAGGTTCATCCATGTTGTCACAAATGGCAATATTTCATCTCTTATAGTTGAGTAATATTCCATTGTATATATGTACCACAGCTTCTTTAGCCAATCATCTATCACAGGGCACTTTGGTTGCTTTCATGTCCTTGCCACTGTGAATAATGAATGCTGCTATAAACACTGGTGTGCACATATCTTTTTGGACGTGAGTTTTTGATTCTTTGGGGTAAATACCCAGTAGAAGGACTGCTGGATCATATGGCAGATCAATTCTTAGTTTTTTGAAAAACTTCCATACAGTTTTCCATAGTGGTTGTATCAATTTGCAGTCTCACCATCAGTAATACTCAAAGCTTTTAAGACACATATACCAGAGGACATAAAACTCCATCATGGTTCCTCTGATTTGTGAAGGGGTTTATAAAGAACAAATAATAAAGAGAATTTTGGCCCAAATACACATCACAATGGTCCAAAATTCTCACTGATGAGTCAGTTGTTAATGCATCGGTCTCAGTATATAATTGACTGTGAAATACTGTTAATTGGAACTGAAGAGCAGTGAGTAATCTGGTAAAACAGAATTATCAGAGAGTAGAAGATAAATATCATAATGATTCAGAGGTTTACTGTATTGTAAAGTTTATAAGTATCCTGCGGTCAGGAGAACACTGAGACATTCTATTTAAGATAAAAACAAGTGGCAGAGTTCCAGTCAAGATGGTGGAGTAGGTGAACACTGTACTTGCCCCTCTCATGACCACATCAAAATTACAACTAAACTACAGAATAATCATTATTAATAATCATCTGCAGTCTAGCTGAACAGAAATCCAGTAAGAACATAAAAAAGAATGTGCTGGTTTCACACCAACATGTGGTAGTTAAAAATCAAAAGAGATAATTCGGCGATAGAAGTACACCTTGAGGATCAAGGGGTCCTAGCCCCACACTGGGATTCTCATCCCAGAGCACTAGTGCCAGAAAGAGAAATCCCCACAAATTCTAGTTGTGAAAACCAACGGTGATTGTGCTTGAGTGAGATGGAGGGAGATTAGAATTCCAAGCATTTCTCTTAAAAGGCTCACGAAGGACTTTGTTCCTTTGTTAGGCCCTCTGAGCACCCAGCTTGCAGACTTGAGTGGGCACCATAACTGGTCACCCTGCCCTGGTGATTCCCTGAGACCCGCCCCACCCAACTTGGGTCCTCCCAAGTCACTTCCAGTGGTTTTCCATACAAACGACCTCTCTTGGCTCATGCTACATACTTTCATAAAATATCTCTAAGGTTTACAAGTCCCAAACAAGCAGCATCTGGCCTCAGCAAGCCTCATGCCTCTTACTAAGTTGCCCCAAGCCTGGCACTAGTGGCAACTGCCTTAGTTTGCAGCTTAGCCTCTCCCAGATACCTCCAACCACACAATGGGTAGAAGACATCTGCAGATCACTTTGTGGCTCATGAAAGGTGGCCCTAGGCAGGGCACAGACAGTGGCTGAACTTGGCCTGAAGTGCAACCCATCTCAGACAGCATTGAGGCAGAAACCCTGGTGGCCAGGTTTGAACCATGCCTGAGCACTACCTGGCTACCTCCACAGATCACACACCAAAAGTGCAGACTGGGCAGGCACCAGAGCTCTACTAAAGTAAATCCTGCTCTGTAGAGTCAGCCCCTGAACAACAGCTCCTTTGCTGTCGTCAAAGCCAGTCCTCACAACCAATCAACCAGAAAGTCAATCCCTCCAATTGACAGGCAAACAGCAACCAAGGCTCAACTACAACAGGAGGGCACATACAACCCACACAGGGAGCACCTGGCTCAGGTGACCAGGGAGACTGCACCATTAGGCCACAGAGGACACCTGCCACATAAGGCCACTCTACCAGGATACCCAGCAACTCTACCAAATGTACCAAAACAAACACAGGGAGATAGCCAAAATAGAGAGACAACAATGTCTCAAGTGAAATAACAGAACAAAACTCCAGAAAAAGAACTAAACAAAATGGAGACAAGCAATCTACCAGATGCAGAATTCACAACACTGGTTATAAGAGTGTTCAGTGATCTCAGTGAGAACTTTAACAAAGAGATAGGAAACATAAAAACGGAGATAGAAAAAATTTAAAAACGCCAGTCAGAAATGAAAAACGCAATAACTGAAATAAAGAAAACATTGGAGGGAATCACCAATATATTAGATGAAGCAGATAATTGAATCAGCAATTTGGAAGATAAGGTAGCAAAAAACACCCAATCAGAACAGCAATAAGAAAAAGAATCCAAAAAAATGAGGATAGTTTCAGGGGCCTCTGGGACAACATCAAGCTTACCAACATTTGCATCATGGGCATACCACAAGGAGAAGAGAAAGCAAGGAATTGAAAAACCATTTGAAGAAATAATGACAAGAAACTACCCTAACCTGGCAAAGGAAATAGACATTTAAGCCCAAGAAGCACAAAAAGTCCCAAAAAGATGAACCTAGAGAGGCTCACACTAAGACACATCATAATTAAAATGCCAAAGTTTAAAGAAAAGAAGAGAATCTTAAAAGCAGCAATGGAATGAACCTGGGTGTGCATCAGCAGATGGAGAGACTAAAAAAAAAGGTGGTACATATATACAATGGAATATTACTCAGTCATAAAAAAGGAATGAAATCTTGCCATCTGAAACAATATGGATAGACCCAGAAGGCACTGTGCCGAGTAGAGTAAATCAGACAGACAGAGAAAGAAAATGTCATATGATTTCACTTATCTGTGGAATCTATGAACAGGATAAACAAACAAACAAAAAAGAAAATAGCTCATAGATACCGACAATATTTTGATGGCTGTGTAATTTAGGGGTGAATAAGGGGATAGGGGATTCAGATGTACAAATTGGTACTTACAAAATAGTCATGGGGAATACAGTCAGTAGTATTGTAATAACTACGTATGGTATCAGATGAGTACTGGATTTATTGGGGTGATATCCTTGTAAGTTATATAAATGTCTAATCACTATGTTGTACACTTGAAATCAATATAATATCATATGTCAACTATAACTGAGAAAACTTAAAATATAAAAATTTTTAAAAAGACAAGTTGCTGGATTGTCGAAAAAAGAAGCACATAAATTGATGGCCCTTTTTGACATTTGGAGGAAATATAAAAATTCTTTTTTACCTATTTATTAAGTATCTTACAATGCTGACTGTTTTTGAATAGTTTCCAAAGCAATAGGATGTCCTGCAGGAAGGCTAAACCTGGGTGCAAACAGTCCTGACACAGGTCATGTGAGCTAGCAGATTTGATGATGCTAAAAGTATCCATAGATAGATAGATAGATAGATAGATAGATAGATAGATAGATAGATATCCACCCCCCCCCCCCCACACACACACAGGCTTTGCGGAATCTTTGTCAAATCACAAAAGAATAGCTGCTGCACAAACTCTGAGGATTTTGCAGTAAAGCCATGTTTTCTGTGGTATAGAACTGCCAGCCCTTGAGAAACAGCTCCTACCATACTACGGAGCCCTAACGGGGACTTAAGACTTGATCAGGGATACTAAGTGACTGTGGATTGGAGCTGCCCATCATGTCATATAGCAGGCAGAAATCAATTGCATGATAGAAATGACACATTCAGGATGGTGCCTGAGTAGATCCATAAGATGCAAGTAAATTGCAAAAAGAAAGGCCCACACACCATTTCAGCTAACTCTGATATACACTTGGCCTTTTTGGAGAAGTGCTCTAGAACTAATTGGCCAAGAAAAAAAAAATACTTGAATCTAATTTACTGATGAATTGATATTGGTACTGATGACAAATTGACTGCTGCTATACTATATTCCCATTCAGGAATGACTCTAAATGACAGTGATGAAGAGAAAACCTACTAGCAAAGTTGTGAACAGCACACTTGGTCATTAACTCCATATGCAGATTTCCATGTCCCTCAATAAGACCCCAAGAAAGTATTCTTTGCAGAGGAAGCACTAAGCATTCAAACGAGCAGGATTGCATGTCTAAGCAACATCAGCCAACCTTCCTCCTCAGCAACCCAATGCTGGAGAAATGAGCCATGGAGAAGGTAAGGAGTTATGTATGGATCCAATAGCATGGGTTCCCTCTCTCCAAGGCTGATTAGATTATTGCCACTGCTAAATAACCAACTTATCAGCAGCAGAAATGACACCGAGCCTTCAGTGTGGCAATATCCCTCAAGGAAAATAGCTATCCATATTTTGGCACTTTGACTACATCTGACCTTTAATATCTTGGAGGATAATATCTACTCTGGAATATGGATCTGTCTTCCCTTTCTAAAATACCTGTTTCAGCACCATTATTTATTCATATTTTATGTTACACAGTAGTATATGAGGGTAAGGAACCTATTTATGTCAAAAAGAAAAAAAGCTGGAACAATGGAAAGATGACAATGAATCCATCAATTTTATTGCAAACCTTGCCTCCAAGAACATTCAATCTAATAGAAACATTCCACATTCTGTTCAAGGCTCAGCTAAGTTGCCAGCTTATGGATAAAATCCTATGGGGTCAGTGTCCTTTTCTCCAGAATAAGTTAATGTGGTGAATCAAAACCAAAACCTGATGCTGTATCCCAATAATGCAAATATATGGATCCATAAACCAAGAGGTTGAAATATAATTGGCCCTTATTTTTAATATTTCCATTAACACAGTTGCAGAATTTGTGTTTCCTATTCCTGCAACACTAGATTAGAGTTCCTAGTGGAAAAAAGAGGTCCTTCCACCAAAGAATACAGTACAAGTTCTACTGAACTTGAAGCTAATGACTATTGTTTTGGGATCCTCATGTCAAAGGACCAACTGACCCCCCCCCCCAAAAAAAAAAAGAAAGAAGGAAGAGAGTTAACAATACTAGAGGAATATTGACCACAAAGAGCAAGGATTGCCACTACATAGTGGAGGCAGTGAGGAGTATGTCTGTGAGAGGTATCTCTTGGTACTTCTGTGCTCAGTAATAACTATGATAATTGCCCATCATTAGAGTACAATAAAATGATTCATTTAAAAATTCAGTTCCTTCAGGGCTGAAGGATCATTTTATTAGGCAAGCAACCTAGACAAGTTGAAATTCTAAGGATGAGACAAATCTAGAATGGATGGTTGAAGAGGTAAATAAATATCTATTATGGCCTCGGGACAAGCTGTACTGCTAAAAATATTACTTTTTCAAATAATCCTGTGGATTTATAGAGAGTGTGAATAGATCTGAGTGCTGCGAGGGCTGGACTTCCTATACGTCTCACCCCTTACTCGCGCTGTAGTAACTAAGCCTGTGGAGGCTGTAACCACTCTCACACAGGTGTAACCTAAAGCACCTCACCACAGACCACTGATGTCTACCTACCACTTCCAAAAGGAGAATTTCTCTACTGGTAAAGTGTGGGATGCTCATGGGAACTCATTTAGCCCTCATATACATGTAACCTAGAAATATGGTTGAGTTATGGCCATGCGTGACCATTGGGGGTCAGGAGCTGATGGATACATGCCCTCCTTTTAGTCAAAGAGTTCTAAAACACATTTTTTAGTCTCCTTTGAAGGTCACACTGCATACGCTTGTCAGTCATTCCTGCCCTGTGAGATCCTGTTCCCAAATAAACTACCTGCATGCAAAACTTTGTCTCAGCACTGCTTTGGGGGAATCTGGGCTGAGGTAGTAAATGCCTATTTACTCTCAAGAGTTTATCTTCTAAAAGACACACATTTAATATAAAACATAGTTAGACATTTCCTCTTAAATCAAATGTGCTATATTTTCATGCATTTCAAACTCCCCCTCCCAAATGTCCTTTTATAAGAAAAAAAAAGTGTTTCTTAAACTTGAAAGATTAATATTTTTTACCTTTTAATGAAATTCAACCATCATGTCAAGTATATTTGACCTACCTAAAATGTAAAGACATTGACTATTATTAATAAAGTGTTTTAAGGAACATTTTGAAACATTATCACAAAATATATATCAAGTTCTATATGATAAAAGATTAACTTATTAACCCTGGAGCATTTTCTCTGCATCAGCAAAATTTTAGAAAATTAGAAGAGAAGCAATACCTTAATTTGTATAACTTTTTTAAATAACATATCAAAGGAGGAAAATAGACAAATCAGTTTCAAATAATGAAACCTGTTTTGCAAGAGAGCAATCGTCTAATAAGTAAAACCCTCTGCTTAATCTCTATGGCTGCCTATTATTTCACTTATATCTATCACCTTTTTGAGTTAGGAGAATTCATTTAAATGTGTTAACAAAGGCAAAGACAAGCTTAAGGCAATTATCAAAGAAATGTTGGGCAGTATGGTGCACAGGAAAATAAAGATGGCAATTATTTTTTTCTGTTATCGAAATATTTCCCAGTTGTTGTAGCCTCAATTTCAGATGTCCCTCCTTCTTCCATTATGTACCTCTTGATCTACACCTAGTATTTCAAAACCATACTTGGACACTCATTTTCCTCTTTATATTTTTTCTACTTCTTTAATACATCATTTTTCTACCCTGTGATTCTTAATTGTTTGACTATTACAAATTTGCATATAATTTTAAAATTCTTTACATACTCATCTCTACAACTTAAACTACCTTAATTTCCATATCTCTGTGATATTTTACAGTTTATCACTATTTGATTTTTCTGAGGTCGTGTTTTGTACACATTCTGAAATCTAAATAAATTATTTGATTTTATAAATGTATTTCATTTTAAAAATCTTCTGTTGGTACCTGTATAGATTTATTAAATTATATGTTTACTGATAACAAACGATAAGGTAGTATTTAGGCAATTTTTAAAATATATCCCATACAGGTAAGATGAGCACTCAAACAATGCTGTTGAGAATCTTAATTTGTTATAAACTTTTTCATAAGGAACTTTGCAACACAAATTAGTAAGTTAAGATGGTCAAACTTTTTTGATCCATATTGTATCTTATCCTATAGAAATATCCAGAGATTCAGTCAAAAACATATGGGAAAGAATATGTATTTATTTCAGCATTACTTTTATTAGTAGTAATTGAAAAAAGCTTAAAGAACTTACAGGATTGGCAAATAAAATATAATGTACCCATACTATGCAATTAATGCTATTATTTAAAAAGCATATTTGGATAAACTTTTCATGTAATAATAAAGTTTATGATATAATATTAAACAGGAAATAAATACTAACTAGAATATGACTATCTAGCATTACATAAATTTTGGGAAAAAAATGATACATAGATTTTAAATGTACAAAAGTCATATAAAATAAAATACTCTGTTAATAAAGGCTTTTTGGAATGATAGAATATCAGGTGATATTAATTTAATTTTTTACATTTTCCTGCATTTTGTACATCTGCTTTCCTACTCAACATACATATTTCTTATAAATCAGAAAAAAACTATTTTTTAAAAGATTAAAATAAAATGTCTGTGTTCTGTTCCTTCCACAATCAAGAAGTAAACTGAGCTTTGTCACCACAATATTTAAATCACCTAAGAAATGAAGCATTAATAAAATGAGGTTTCTCTGTGCTCCTGATGACTACATTAATTAAAACAATTTTATTTCAAGTAACAGAAACTCAAAATGTGTTATAAGGACACTGAGATATGTTATCAAACCTAATGAGCATGAAATGTAGGTAGCCCTCAGAATCATGCAGAAAAAGATATTCTCTTCCTATCTCATCTCTGCTTCTTTTATTCTTCATTAATGTCTTTTATAGCAGCCTGAATCTTTCCATAGGAGAGAACACACATGCTCACAACATGTTCTTGAGCTTCTTAAGTTTCACATGTTGGTCAACTAAACAGAATAGGGTTCTCTGACTCAATTTCAAAATTTAGAAATATTCTAATTGACCTAATTTGAATCAGTTGCAATTATTTGTGACTAGAGAGGAAAATTAATAGCACAACTTCCAGAAATCCACATTTACAGAGTTGAAAGAGAGAAGGCAATTCTTAGAAATGGAGAGTCATAGAGAATATAATGTATCCAACACGATAATCATAAATACATAAATTAATTAATATATTATTTCTAACTAATAAATTATTTTAATATTTTAATTGAGCTAAATTTTATGGTACTGTATAACAGTGATTTGATCATGTAGGCATATTCCTAGAAAGTTTTGAAAACCATCTTCCAGTGTATATTTTATATACATATAATATATGGAATTGTTTAAACAATATATTTTTAGGAAAGTTCTTTCCAATAAAAATATGTAAGCCATTTATATAATTTTAAATTATCTAGCAGACTTTTAAAAAGTAAACAGGTGAAATTAATTTTAATAGTATAATGTAACCAAACATATCCATAATGCTCTTATTTCAATAGATCACAGCTACATTTCAAGTGTCAACAGCATCTCTGGCTAATGGCTGCTCTAATAGATAGTGTAACTCTAAAATATATGGTCTATATATGTAAAGGCATAGAATATATGCTCTTTGTATGTGTATGTGTATTAAGAATAAAATATATTTATTCAAAAATTCTATATAAATATTGAATACCTTTGTTCATATATTTTATAAAGTTATACCGATATAATATAAATATTATTATACATATATAATAACATTTGAGAATTACAGAATAATATAAATATGTTCTAATGACTTTATTTGCTTCCCAGTGTATCATGGCTGAGTACATATGACTTTGGAGACTAATGCTATAAAGACTCAATTCAATTTACTTCTCAAGAACATAGAAATCTAAGCATGTTAGCATGAATCAATAAATTTAGAAAACAATTCAACCAATAGCAGAAAAAGTATATAAAGAATGAGGTAGGTAATTGATGAAATAAGCAAATTTTTGATTCCTCTTCACTTAACTCTAATGATGACTTCAACTAAAGTTGTCTCTTTTATGCCAGAGAAATATTTTTGTACAAAATAGAACATTCCAAGGAGTAGTATCAAACAGAAATAGTCTGGTTCAAAAGAACTCAAAACAAGTATAACATTTCCCTTTTAAGAAAAAATTCAAGATTTTTTTTTCATTTTATAAGATGTTTCATAAGCATACTTAAGTGGATTTGAATATCACTTGCCACTAATAAAATTTGTCAAATTAGAAATAAAATAATTTTCAATCATCAATCTCTTTCTCAATGAGTATCAGATTCATAAGGAGGAAAAAAACCCTGAAAGTTCTCTTATTTATCTTTAAAAAAAGAGTCAAATCAGTCTTACTGAACCTTATTAATTTCTCCATATTTCCATGGAACTCCTTTTGAAAAATTATTTAAGGTCGTTAAGAACAGCACTTATCTCCAGGTAGTCTTTCACTTCAAGAATATCTTAGCGCAGTTTGCTGCTGAGAAAACTGAGGCACAGGGAAATGCAAAATAAGCTTCTAGAGGACCTGGCTAAATAGCATCATTCCTGTAAAATGATGATAGGCAGCAGGCAGGGCTTGTGAGGAGCCATGCATTGTCCTATATAGCTATGTCTTAAGTTTACTTTTCATACCAACAAGAATGATCAAGTTGAGCAAGAGGCTTAGCTATCATGGGAGAATGGAGAGAAGACAATTTCTCATCACTGTCAATCATATTATCTTTGCTTTTCTCCTCCTGATTTTCACTTATGAAATTTAAGAATGCTTTCTACGTTGAAAGAAATAAATGCATGTACAGTGAGAATCTTTGCCCTATCAAAGTTGCTTTATAAATTTATCTGAATAAAGTGAGAAAGGGCAAGTTGATCTCAGGAATCGTCACTTTAAATATAGCTTCTCTTCCCAAATATGTACAACTGTTAGTACATAAGAGCAACAATGCCCTTTGGGTTGACAATTCAGTTATTACCCCTTCTCTCTATCGGCTATGTAGGAACACAGAAAAGTACATTGAGATACTGTCTTTCTCCAACTTGGTAGTAAACAGGCACTTTATTGAACCAATAAGATGTGAACTCACATAAATATAACTAAAAGCTGTTAAAATATTTAAAATTTCTTTGAGAATGGTGATTGTATACTATGGATCTACTGAATTAGTAAATGCTTGACTTAAGAATAATAATAAATTCCCCAAACACAATACTATTGTGAGTTTTAACTAGACTTTCATACAATATTTGCCATGCATTAACTGCCAAGCATATAAGGGATACTCAAAACAATGTAAATCAATCTTCCCCTGGTAAATGAAGTCTTTTGACCATGTCAGAGGATTATAGTCATTATTTCTTGCATATTCTTCCCTTTAACTATCTTTTTTGCATGTGTGTTCCTGAAAATTCATTCATTTCTTTTGAATTTATGCAATTTCCCTTTGTTATGTAACTAGGACTTTACAGCCCCAATTTTGTCTTATAGAATTGCTTTTCCTTTTTTTCAGCAACGTTACACCATAATTTTTCCTTTTTTTTTTTTTTTGTTGTTGTGTACCTGTACACCGCCTATATACCATATACTGCATACCAACACATAATGTTCTCCACAACTGCCTGACTCTATTACTGAAGCTTTTCTTTGTACTCACTATAAACATTTTCTCTCTCATTTAGATCTACTTTCGAAGAATCAAATTTTGTGTCCTTATGTTGTTTTGTGCATTCTGAGCTCATTGCTTTTTCTTTATGCATTTTGCCTGCCTTGGCACCCAAACAGCATATTTTAGTCTGTTTCAGGCTACTCTATCTACAATGCCACTTTGCTCCCTTGTCCCTCACCTTAGCAACCTGGTCATTCAGGTCATTCATTTCTCTGAAAACATTCCTCATTTTTTTTCCTCGCAAGGAAAGGAGCCACATACCTTTAAATGAAATAATATTTTCTAGACTAAGAAAACTGGCCTTTATGTTCACTATCACCAGAAGGATTATCACTTAAAAACCAGATGTTTTCAAGTATTCTTTGTCAAACTACATGACAAATTTAAAATAAACTTCTTTCTCTGGCAAAACCAATTGTTTATTATAAATGTTTGCAACCCACTACAGGTGAATTACAATATCACAGTATGCCCTGCTTTTTAAATCATAACTACACAACAGGACACATTTTTAAGGATCTGGATTTTAATCACCTGTCCAAAGGTTTGCCTCAAGTTTTTTTGTTTTATTTTGTTTGTTTTTAATTTTATAATCTCTGTAAAACAAAGATTGAAACAATATAAAGGTGTCTCTTCTTGAATAATGCTTGCTGTCAGGTCAACACTTGACACTTTTCTAATGAAGCATTCTACAAAAAGAGAATTAGCTTTCAATTGATGATAACTTTATAAGTGTCCATTATGTAAGTCAGACAGAAATACAAATGCTGTATCTTCTCACTTATATGTGGAATCTAAAAAAGTTGAATTCATAGAAATAGACAGTAGAATGGTGGTTGCCAGAGGATGAAGGTGGGGGAAACAGAGATATATTGGTGAAAGTGTACAAACTTTCATATATAAGAAGAATGAGTTCTAGGAATCTAATGTACAACATGGTGACTGTAGTTAACAATACTGTATTCTATACTTAAAAGTTGCTAAGAGAAGATATCTTTAATGTTATCACTACAAGAAATAGTAATTGTGTGTGGTGATGGAGTTGTTAACTAACCTAATTGTGGTAATCTTTTTTCAACAGATATGTGTATTAGATTATCACCTTATACGTCTTAAACTTACATGATGTTATTTATAATGTACACAATATTTATAATACATACAATTGTTATATATAATGTCAAGTATATCTCAATAAAGTTAGGGGGAAAATAAAAAGTCACTCAGCAACATAGCAATTCGCAAAAAAAAAAAAAATTGTTCTAAAATCAATAACTACATGGAAAAAGTAGAATACTGAAGTCATCTTTATTTCTTTGGCTCGATTCCTCCAAATATTACTTATACGTATTTAATAAGTACTTGTCGGGTTCTTAAAATTGTATATTTCACTAGCATTCTGTATAAAGTACTTTTACATTATTATTTACCATCATATGTCCCTGTGAAGTTGTAGAACACACACTGTTACTTCTTTTGATAAATAAAAAAACTCAGGATAAGGGAGGCTACAACAGAATGGGTGACTAGCCAAAGATGACACAAATACATTCATGAATGATAGAGAAAGGACTAGATTCCAGGTTTACTACAGATTCAGTCTCAATAAATTATTCTCTAATTCAACAGAGAATTGTTAAATTATCACTATATATTAGGCATTAGGCTAACAGTTACCATGAAACATTGTATTCAGAGACAATATAGTAAGTATTGTCTTACTATTAAGAAAGAACATACTTAATGGTAGTACAGTTGTCCCACAGTATCCACAGAGGGATGGATTGGTTAGAGAACCCCACAGATATCAAAATCTACTAATGCTCAAGTCTCTTATATAAAAAAACATTAAGAAAAAACATCCTTAATGGTAGTACAGTTGTCCCTCAGTATCCACAGAGGGATAGATTGGTTAGAGAACTCCACAGATATCAAAATCTACTAATGCTCAAGTCTCTTATATAAAATGGTGTAATATTTTCATATAACCTACACATGGCTTCCTATATAGCTTAAATCATCTCTAGATTACTTATAATACATAATACAATGTAAATACCATGTAAATAGTTGTTATACTATATTGTTTAGAAAATAATGACAAGAAAAAAGTCTGTATATGTTCAGTACAGATGCAACCATCATATGCCTAACTATGTAGTACATGTCAGCAACGCCATAACATTTTTCTTAATATTTTTTATTTATGGTTGTTTGAATCTAGGGATGTAGAACTCGCAAATACGGAGGACTCACTATAACTACTTTCTGAGGGGAATTAGGAAACATCTCATAGAGGAAAGTGATGCTTTAGCTAACTTGTGAAAGATGATTATATTTTTACCAGATCCAGTGTGTATCTTGGGTACAGAGTTAGATAAGAGCAGTTCTAGGAAGGCAATATATAAGGGCCAAGAAATGAAGAGAAAGAGCAAGAAAATAAGAGAGAGAGAGAGAGAGAGAGATGAGGGAAGGAATATGACAATCATTTGTTTGATGTGGTTGGAATTCATGCTTGTGACATGGTTGGAGCCAAGGATAAAAGAGTAGAAATGGTGAGGGACTGTTGTGGCAGATGATATTTAAAAGGTAGACAAACATATTTTTTTCTTTGACATTCTTCTCTTTAGGATGGAGATCTATATCTACTCCCTTTGAATCTGGATGGGTTCTGTGACTGTGTAACCATTAAAATATGAACCAAGGGACGCTTGGCCAGTTTTCAGGCCAATTCCTTAAGAGGCTGGCAGCTAGAACTTCCTATCTCTATTTGTTCATAGGACACGGCCCCATTATGTGAGGAAAATCACCATTTTGTGAGGAGAATCCCAGGATGAGCTACAGCCAACAACCAGCACCAACCTCTCACCCACATCAAGTTGTCATTTGAAAGTGGACCCTCAGTCCCTATATAGGCCTCCCAGTAATCCTGCATGGAGCAAAGATGAGCTATCTCTTTGAAGCAATGAATAATTTCAGATTTAGAAGAAAAATAAGTAACTGTTGTTGTTTTAAACTACTAGGTTTGGGGTGATTTGTATGCAGCCATAGATCATTGGAATACAAGGAATTCATAATCAGACGTATTGTAAGGATCCCAATGGTTGAAGGATGGATGGCTGCTTTATTTGATTAGATGGAGAGATGATAGGGCAGGGAACTATGATCAAATGTTCTGCTAAATCAGGTGACAATCATATTTTTAGCCTAGAAGATAAAGAATGAATTTTAATAATTCCTGAAAGCATCAGAATTTTAGGAAAGCTCCATATTAACCTAAGTTGAGGTTATACCATAAAATAAGATTCATAGTCTAAAAATGCTTTGTCATTATTGAATATTGTTATCATAGCGACAGAAAAAAGGTATATCCTTGAAGACAGGAAAAGGGATCCAAAAATATGAAAACATACTCTCTCTCAAAGAAACCGTTGAAATTTGAAAGTATCCCCTAAATCCCAGAATAGAAGCTAAAGCTATTTGAAATCTCCCTAAAATACTCATTACATATGATTGTTTTTAATTGTGTTTTCCTCAAGAACACATTATTTTTACTATAATGCATAACCCCTGATTGGTACACCTGAATAACATTTAGATCCATAGCACTGTGGTTTGCCTACTACTATCTAAACTTTTTTTTGAAAAGACTTGTAAATTGCCTGGTTCTCTTTGTTTGTTTTGTGTTTTAATTATTCAAAGTCCCTTCACTTCTATAAATGGTGTCTTTGTAAAAGATTATTGTCCTTATAATTCTTATTTTGCTCCATAGTTGCAGTGTTTAAATGTTCCAAATATTCCTGAAATATCTGTCACCAAAGCAGAACCTTTTTGTAAATAGTATTTCTAAGCATGTGTAGTTGGTCATTTATTGTTACATACATTTTAGGTTTGGAGAACAGTACTTTGACATGTGGATATTAAAATCTACTTTACTATAAGCCTTATCATTTGCTTCTTACATTCCTTCAATAATGCATTTAAAGAAAATTTTCAAAAGCTAATGGCAAAGGAAAAACAATCAATTAAGCTCTAGGTAAAAGAAAAGATAGTTTATCAACTCACTAGGAAACTTTCTTCCAGGGCCTACAGCAACATGAATCACACCTCACTCTGCCTCTGGGAAGCTTTCTCTGAGCTAAAAACAGAGGATGCTGAGATAGCTCTGTAACTGTTGAAGTGAGGAATATCTATACTATACTGGGGAAAAAAAAAAAACTGAATAAAAGTTGAATTAGCAGCCTCAATTTAAAAATGAGGAGTTTCCATCTAAAAATTCAGTTCTCTAGTTTCTATTAAAAATAGAATAACTAGCAGGCCTAGGCCCACATTCCCACATGGCAACCTCTCGCTAGGCAGCAGAGTGACTGCCCATTTTAGAAGGAATCTGGGAGCTCCAGTTCCCACCTCTCCCTACTTGGACTCCCTTCCTTAAGACAACATGTCTAATTCCCATCTATCATCTCACTTAGAATGTTTATTTTCTTATAGTTTATGAAAAATTAAAATATGTTTGTATCTATATTTCTAGCAAAAGTAAGAAAATAAAATTTAGACTAAAAGGGCAAATGCTTCCAGAAATATTTCTTATATCCAGACCACTTTGCTCATTTATATTTTATATTCCTTGCTCCCTACAGGAATTCAAGTTTACTTCCCCTGATTTTAGACAGTCAGGATAAATTATTTGAGCCAAGAGAAATGGTTGACTCCACTTCCCCAGGCCCGAAGAAACTTGATTCCATATATATTTTAATTTTATCATCTCTCAAAGAATTTGCTTGTTGAGAAAGTCAATCCAACCGTCCTTGCACTGGCCTTTGAACCATATCACAAAATGGTCATTTATAGTTTTAGAGTTGCTTTACCCTCTTGACAAAGGCATTCATCTCAGTCTTATGCTCCTCATATATTTTCAATACTTCCCAGCTTTAGGTTATTACTGCCCTTAGCAGTCTACTGTCTTATTGCCCATTAACCCATCCAGCAATTCCCGAAAACACAATCAAAGCAAAGGGAAGACAGTGGTATATTTCTAGTATGTTTTTATTTTACTCTTGCACCCAAATGCAGTTTCCAGTTTCCTCTAATGGTCTCCTTATCTGAAGACAGCAATCGAATTTGAGTTCTAAAAACAAAAATTATCCTGTAATTTAATAAAATAAATTTTATAGCAGATTATTTAGGTAAATGCCTATTTTTTTTTTATTTTTTATTTTTTTTTTAGTTTTATCTCGGTAGGTAAAATTAATCTTGTAAACCTTGGGTAGGGGTGAGACTATAGAGTCATGCTTTATATTAGAAAATGATCGGACCTCACAAATCCAATGTGAGTTGTTGTAAGGTCTCTACTGCTGAACGTGGCCTTGGAAAAGCAAAATGCCCTGACTAGCATCATCTATAATGAGACAATGTTTAGTAATTTAAAAAGGTGAATAAACCCCACTATTATAATAGATATAAGAACATATATATGTGTATATATAGATACAGATAGATACAGATATAGAGGCAGATGCAGATATATAGATAGAGATAGGGATAAATGAGAGAGAGATACAGATATAGATATAGATGATATAGATATAGATATAGAAATATAGAGAGATTTCCAGACATAGAAGAACCAGCAAAAAATATTAACAGATAATCAACAAAAGCCCAAGCAGTGATTAAGCTGTTTTCAGTTTGGGGCTGTACTGTTCGGTAATTAACATCTGCAAGTTAATAGCTCTGCTGCTGAGGCCTTACCTGCTTTATTTTCTCCGCAGCAGTTATTCTGATTTCTTTAGGCCAGAAGGAAGAAGAGAAACTGGCACCTGGTTATGAGTCTCTATTGAAATTTATAATGGAAAATAAGAGCCCAGTTAAATGAACGGATTTTCCTCCTGTCCTGGAGCTGCAAACCGTTCGTCATAGAGTTCAAGTTTTTGTGCAGCAGAACAGATGATGAATAAAAGTTCAGGTGCTCTGCAATTAGTGCTGGGCAAGTGCTTCTGGAAGACATCCAATGCCGAAAGACACAGCATTGCTGCAGTCTGCCAAACTACTTCTTTAGGAAACCTTATTTTCTATCCTTTCAAATTCTGAATTGTAATTGCCATGTTTTGAGACAGATGAAAGACTAATCTGCCTCCTCACAGTGTACATTTCCACAGGGGCTCCTCTCTAAGTGTGTCAAGAAGCCAGCTCTAATTCTTCCCAAATCACTAAGAGCAGCAGTGATTCTCAGATAAAATGCATGAAATGCACCACCTTGTCATTATTTATTAAGAGAAAATCAATAGATCATTCACATCAGAGTCATAGAAAGGAGGAAGGATTTAAAATGTAGATTCCTAGGCCCCAGACCAGACCACAAAATCAAAATTTCCCATGTTAAAATTCGGATTCTATTAATTTTTAGCAAGTTCTATGATTCTCTTTTACATTAAAATTGGAGACCCACTGATACTAGGTCATTTCATCATTCTACAAGAATGTATTAAGAACTTTCCCTTCGGGCTCATAACCTTGTTTATTTAGTAGTGATGGCCACAGATAACTTATACTCTCATTAGTTCTGTAGACTAGTAAAATGTAAAATAAATAAGTAAATTTATTATTATAAATATTGATCACCTTTATGAAGAAAAAAGGATGCACCACAAAAAATAGGGGGAGGCAGGAAACCAGCTACATAGGCAAATGGGGAGAGCTCTTCCTAAGGAAACCTCACCACCCCTGCCAAAAAAATCCATTCTTTTGTTCTATGTCAAAAGCCTTAGGAAAAGTTAAAGCCAGTTTAAAGGAGATTTAGGATAGTACAGCCTTGTGTGTGTCTATACATATCTGTGAAATTTTTATTATATTTGATCCTCATAGCAAGCCTATGAGGTCATCAAAGCAAATTTTATCACCTTCATTTACAGATGAGGAAAACTGTGGCTTGAGTAACTTGACTATCATTATAAAGTGAATTAGTGGTGAACCTTCACATTGATTATGGGTCTTGTTTCAAGTTGACTTCACAGATAAAAAAGGAGAATTCAATATAGACTCAAAGTAGATGTTTTAGGCCATCCAAAAACATATATTCCACAGTAGAAAATGTAAATTTGCCTTCTGCCTACAAAATATCACACATTCAAAATTCTTTTACCTTTATCAAGTCACGTGACACTACTTTACCAATGCTCTACTTTTAGAAACTTTCTTGAATTCGATTTATTTCTTAACTTTGTAGGAGAATATTTTGCTAGATCTCACAAAAAAAATGATTAATGCAAGGTCTTATCTCTTATGGAATTTATAAACTAATGGGTGAGAGGAAGATACAATAGTTATCTACGATATAACCCTAAGTAAAATAAGTGCTAAATAAAAAAAAAAAAAATGTGGCATTAACTCATTGAGCAACTGTTTAATAAATACATATTATATGAGAGAAGCTCTTATGACAGGCAAACCAAGTATTTTTAATCAGGTGATAGTTGAACTATGCTTTTAATCAGAAAAAAAGAGACTGACATAGAAAATTAGGAGAAAGATTCCATGCTGAGGACAGAACACAGGTAAAATTAGAGTGATAAAAGCATATGATTATAGGAAAAATGTAAATATGGATTTGTTTAGAGTTTGTAAAATTATACAGTAGAAAAATAAAATGAAAAGTTTAAAATTAGTTCAGGGAAAATCCTTCCTATTTTATTAAGTGTTTAGAACTTTATTCCAAGGCAAAAGGAAGCCACTGTAAGTCTGAAGAGTGGAGAAATACACTCCACATGCCTGAATTGCAAAAAGGACATGTAAAAAATATAATATCCCTTTTTTTTCCTTTGGCTTTATAATTCTTTAATGTGTACATATCAGTGTATGTATAACGTTTATATAGAACCCTAAAATTCTAAAATGTTTAAGCCTAGCAAACAGATATAAGTAATTCTCTAAAAAGTCACACTGTCAAGACCAACTAGTTGATTATTACATGGTCATGAGTTCCTTTCTAAATGAGGCAGGCAGAGTGGATTGAAGGGCTCAGCTCATTATAAGTATGCCACTCATCTTACTTGGGCAAGAACTGTGATTTTTCCATACTTACTATAGTGCCAGACACATAGCATCAATGTTTAATGAATGGGTGAACGAATAAATAAATGACAGATCACAGTTCTGTATACGCAAGCTTGAAACTTTGGTTTTTAAAATTATTTTATTTATATGGGTTTGCTTATATTTTCCTAGGCATGCTGCTTACAAATAAGATGAATCTTCACCAGATTACACACTAAAAATAGCCTCCTCACTTGACTATAGTCCATCTGAATACAGAAGGATAAACTGAGAAAGCAGTCAATGTTTTTCCTCCCAATCTTTCTGAAGATAAGATAGGTAGGTAGGTAGATGATGATAGATGAGAGATAGATATAGATACATATACATAGATAGATAGATGATAGACATAGATAGATGATAGATAGATAGGCATATAGGTACATAAATACATAGATACATCGACACATAGTCAAATGATATACTAATGTGCATGTGCATGTGCATTAGTTTACATAATTTTTACATTTAAATTTAGTGTTTGATTAAAAAAATATTAAGAACTACTTTTAACAAAAGGTAAGACAAAAACGCTTTTACTTGGTGTTATCTTTTCCAGATTAAAATCAAAGCAAATAGAAGTATAGCATATTATGACATTGAAATAGAATTTAACACAACTTAAATAGCAATATAAAGTCATCCTGTCACAGGAGTCAGGTTTCTTCTTACTCCAACTTTTTACATGGCAGCTTCAATTTCTTTAATTATCACAATATCTAGAAATCACTTTCATGAGTGAGGTTATTAATTTTTTATGTGATGATTAAATCTCCCTAGAAATATATCATCACATCGTACTTCTAAATAACCTCTAAGACTAAGAAATTATAACTAACTTGGGAGAAAAAGATAAATGACATAAAATTTTGCCCAACTAAAAAATATTGGGAAGGGAAATGATTTGTGTTTAAAGAATGTCTATCACAATTGTTGGCAACTCTGCAAAGGGAGAAACAGAGATATGTTGAGCTATCAAATAGTCTTATTAGAAGGTTATGCACTTTGAAATCACCATCATCAGCATGGAGCAGAATTTTCTCTAGTTTTTCATTCTTACCAACATAGTGGGTGAACATTCATTTTAAGGTGCTGTTTTCTTAGCCATCCAATTACAAGTTTTTGAGTTGAAAATACAATAATAAAGGTCTGAATATATAGATGGGAATACAGATAAAGGATTTTCCTGTGCTCTCCAAAAAATACTGTCAGAAAGAGAATTTTAAATTGGGTTTTAATCAACAAGACTGACCATTCAAATATGTTAAATCAAGATTTAATGATGTATTTAGTGCCTTATTAGGTAGAATACTTAAGCATTATTATTTAGGTATAGTGAGCAATGAGCATCGCTTTATATTGGAAACAATGCACTGTTTTATAGCATACTAAATTGGTACAAAAATTTCCTTCTCTCTATCCATGACACCTTGCCATATAGCTTTGAGAGTCCTGCCACTTTCACTTTGAGCTTGACTATGTAATTCTTCTTGAACAGAGGGATGTTAGCAAACATAATGTAAGTAGAAGCTTGAAAAGTACTTGTGAATTGGTAATTTTTTCCTTGCTGCTTTTGGAAACCCTGTTATCATCACCAAGCCCAGAGTTGCCTGCTGAATGATGAAAGAGCACATAGACCAGAGATGAGCTACTCCAGCCAAACCGTCTTAGACCAGGCAATGTACCAGCAAATTCAGAAGCTAATACACAAGCAAGCCAAACACAGATCAGCTGAGCCTGGCTACATTAGTAGAACCACCCAGCTGAGCCCAGTACAACTGCCAACCAACAAAACATAAATTAAGTAACTTACTGTGTTTTCAGTCACTAAACTTTAGAATGTTTTGTTATAAAACAAAATTTCACCAATAAATAAGATCAAATGAGTTTGAACATTCCATTGAGTTATATAAATTAAAGTTGCAGATGCTTTTACATCAATCCATAAAGTGCTAATCGTTCTGTAAACTGCAAAAGACTATAAAAGTGTATTATGTTAATACAAGTAAAACTTTATGAATCCCATGTATCAGACTGTGGGGCAAAGGTGTAATGGCCACCCTAATGAGAAGCTATCTTCAGACTGAAAGATGAAGCAAGCAATTCCACAGAATATAGCAAAATTTATTATAGAGTAATTTACCTACAGGAAGTTTAGGCCAGAGAGAACAGACAGCCCCGCAGTTTTGCATAAATTATCCTCAGCTAAAGACTCCTGTTATTGCACCATTTTTTATAGTATAACTGAGGTACCAATGATTGACAAGACAAAGGGTCAAAAAATGTAGTCATGCCAGGAGCCACACCTCCAGGTGGTCTATACCATCACTAGTTTGATGTTCATATTAATCTCGGTTGACATCCTAGCAAAAGTATTTATGGTTACATTATAAGGAACACAGATACTTATTAACTGGAAGCCTTTGATATACTTACTGAGGACAGTGAGGTTGGTCAAAGGTCAAAGCATGAAAGGACACAAAGATGGAGATGATTTTTGTTTATATTTATGCCTTTACACCACGTAATTTAAAGATATTTTCTCCCATTCTACCTCATAAAGAGACCAAAATGCAATATTCTTTTGGTATGAGGGTTTTAAAAATCAACATTTGAAATGTGTACAATTTTAGAAGTGATATAGCTATGTAAGCTTCAACAAAATTTTCAACCATCAAAATATTAATATGTACTTTTTGAGAGCTTTCTGAGTAGACAGCTAAAACAGCCATGAATTCTAGAAATAAATGTTCATGAACCTTAGATTAGTAGACTGCAAAAGCTACCATTTATGAACTGAAAGTAACATTTGTTTTGTTTCCTATTTATAAAGAAAACCCTAATGAAGGGAAGTAACCTGAATGCATATACTTCATACTAAGAAATTTAGTGGTCTGTCTGATAATTTAATTTGGGTATATATTTTAGCAGAGTAATGACTCTGAAAACTGTGTTACTTAGTCGGAAAAATAATGCTTTGGTCAATAAGCATTTTGACAATATATATACATATAAAAATTTATTTGCTCATAAAAATATATGTACATACTTCTCCAAGTGGTCATTTTCAAGACATTCAGAGCTGAGATGGGGAAGACTTATAGGTGGCTAGATGACTAATTTAAAAAGGAATTGAATTTAACAATGAAACATCATTTGGATTGTTATATTTTTAAAATATTTTTTAATTTTTCAATTATAGTTGATATACATTATTATATTAGTTTCAGGTGTACAAAATGGTGATTAGACATTTATATAACTTATGAAGTGATCATCTCAATAAGTATAGTACCCATCTGACACCATAATAGTTATTACAATACTATTGACTACATTTCTTATGCTGTATTTTATATCCCCGTGACTATTTTCATAACTGGCAATTTGCACATCTTAACCCCTTCCCCATTTTCACCCATCTCCTAACCTCCCTCCCATCTGGCAACCATGAAAATGTTCTCCTCTATGAGTTTGTTTCTGCTGTTTGTTCATTTTGTTTTCAAGATGCCACATGTAAGTGAAATCATATAGAATTTGTCTTTCTCTGACTTATTTCACTTAGCAAAATACCCTCTAGGTCCACCATGTTGTTGCAGATGGCAAGATTTTATTCTTTTTTATGACTAATATTCTATTGTATATATGAACCATATCTTTTGTATCCATTGTTCTGTTGATGGGCACAGGTTGCTTTCATATCTTGGCTATTGTAAATAATGCTGCATAAACATAGGGATGCATATGTCTTTTTAAATTAGTGTTTAGGTTTCTTTGGATAAATGCACAGAAGTGGAATTGGTAGGTCCTTATTTGTCGCTTATTATGGTCTTTTTTTTAAGGTCTATTTTGTCTGATATATAAGTATTGCTACCCCAGCTTGTTTGTTTGTTTCCATTTGCAAGAAATATCTTTTTTCTATCCCTTTATTTTCAGTCTCCCTGTGTCTTTCGACCTGAATTGCATCTGTTGTAGGCAACACATTTTTGGGTCTTGTTTCTTTAACCATTCAACCACACTATCTTTTAGCTTTTTCTTATCTGGGATGGATTGTTGTTATCTTAAGTGTAATGTTACCTAAGGCTAATTAACCCAAAATAAGCTGATATAGAGTCATTTTGTTTTATGGCAAGGCCACAACATGTGAGTAGAGCCTCCTTCAAATTATTGGAAATATAATTAATATTACTTGGACAATGTCAATGCTAGGATGGAAATAAATATTTGGAAATGGATCTTTTAGTTAATGTAAAAAACAGAGCTTCTATTTTCATTCTGGAGTCTTGTGGTTATATGCAGGGTGAGGTCAAAGTAGCACAGACATGGTAAAGGGTCATTAGAGGCAAGTAGGTCAGCTGGCCCTTCCAATTGACATTAGATTAAAAGTAAAGAAGAAAGCACATTTCACAAATACCCTAAAGGTGGACCTGGATTTGGCCTTGAGTAGTATAACTTAATCTATTGTAATTTTTCTCAGGATCCACATATTCTTAGTAAGTTGTTATTGAAAACTGTAGTTTATTGTCTCCTTTCGCTGTTGGGAATTGAAAATTAGGTCTATTCTTAGGACCACAAAGAAGATTATTGATAGCCAAGTGAGGAATTTTCCCTAGGTAGAGTTGAGGCATGATACAGATTCCAATGGATGGCTTAGATAAGCAGAAACTGCCAGGACAACTTTGTGGAACAGGTAAAACTTCTTGAATGTTCATAGAATGTTTATGTTTATAAACATTATAGAATATTTACCATAAATACCTGGGAAGAAGGACTTTGGAATTGCTGAAATTCCTTGTGTAAAATGACCTAGAAATATAGTGATTTCATTCTTAAAAGAATTATTTTAATACTACGTGAAGTATAAAGTTACAAAAGAATTGTTCAAATGTATATTAATTTAATTTACAAAATTAAATTAAACTTTAACTTTCATTCAAAGCTATGTTCTGTTTAGTTAATACCAAAAGTAAAACTAAATAAACAAACGAAAAATAACAAATAAATAAAACAAAAGTCACAAAGTACTAGTGAGTGCTAAAACTGACAAGGACATTTTATCAGAATTAGGTTTTCCTTTGGGCTTGACTCATGTGGAAAACAGAGATTATCTGGGACAGAAAAGCAGTGTTTAGTGACAGAGACTCTATTTCCTTTTTATTTGGGTAAGATTGGTTAACCCGGTCCTGAGAAATGTATCTTTATTTTAAAGCTCCAAACTGTAATCCAAACACACTATTAACCTAAGTGTGACTTCACTGCTAATTCTTTATGCCTACCTATAGGGGTTACACTTTTTTAAGGAACAACTTATGATCTTTTGATATGTTAATTTAATGTTTTGTAATGTCCTTGTGTTAATAGTATCTTTGGGTACATAGTGGTGCTAATCCTTGAAATGTTTTTTTTTTTTATTTGAGAGGATAGTCTTCAGATGAGAAACACCCTACATGAATATTTCATGCCTGTGCAGCTCATTGTCACTTTCTAGAGGTCACTATTCCCTCACTGTTGAAGTAAATAGCAACTTGAGTAATACCCAAGGGCATCACTTTATATTATGATAATTCTCATTCACAATTATGATCAAGATATCAAGAAAAATAAATAAACAATGTTAAGGGTAGATAGTTCTGAAATACAGTGATATTAGAGTCAGAGTACAATTTGGATTGTAACTGAAGATTTCTGAGATCTAATCCTTGCCCTGCACCTAACAAGATGTTAAATGTTGACCAAGCCGTGCAATCACTCTAGACTGCCTATTGTCTCTTTAAAATTAGCAGCTTATACTAAGATCATAATAAATCTGCTTCTAAAGTACTATTATTTATGATCTAAGTTGTCAGTTTCTCAACCTCTAAGCAATAAAACACTCAGAATTCTGAAGAGTACAGCAAAAGATTCGTAAAATTTCCAATAAATAAATAGATCTCATTTATGGTCATTCAGATCAAGAAAATAGTAGACTTAGAGATGCCCCTCTTATTTCCCAACTGTAGAGAATGGAGTCAGCAGACATCCCCTGGTTGACAGCTTCTGCCAGGTCCTAGAACATGGGTTTAGCTCAGCTGTAGAAAGCCACCTTGCTCAACGTCAAATCCTTTCCAGCAGCCCACATCCAGCAGCCCACATCCAGCAACTAGGGGAAGTGATGGCACAACATGAACAGCCTAATGAGTGAAAGCTTCCAGAAATCCCCACTGGATAGGCTAGAGCTTTGTTATTCCTACCTCGAAGTTCACCTTCCTGTTTTCAATGTTGTTCCATCCTTCTACATTCTTTTAGGAGTAATAAACACTAACACCACAAATTTCTTAGTATCTACTGCCAAAAAATCTAACTTGAGACTAATTGTTCTACAGGTCTATCCACAATGGTGCGTTGTACTCCTAGGACGAATTCCTATATACATCTTCATGAGTCCACATCAATCCCAGAGCCCAAGGATAAGTACTCAGCAGGGTTAAAGTTAAAAAATGAATAAATAAAAAATAATGAAAAATAAAAAATAAAACTACTTTTTCTATAAATATTCAAGCTATAATCTGGTATTGGATTACCCGCCAAAATGGAGATTGAATTCCAGGATTCACCTATGTTAAAGGGATAAGGCAGAGTCCTAATTCAATACAGGTTCCCCAAACCTTCTCTAAATGAATTAGAACCAATAGGTTCTAGGCCTTGAAACAAATTCTAGGTGTAGCAATTTAGTAGAATGAATATCCTTTTATGCCCTGCATTCCAGAACTGGTCTAATCCTAAAGCAAAGACAAAAGTGCATATATTTTTACAGAATTGAGTGAAGTATAATCTTTTCTTTCAAAGCACTAAGTTTGCTTACTAAATATGAATGGTTTGGGTTATGTGAAAATTCTGAAATATCTTGCCTTGATTAACCAGGACATTCAGCACGTGCATTAAGTAAGCATATGCGTGTGCCTTACATAGATACTATATATAGGCACATTCTAAAACCTAAACAATAAGAATCCATTTGCTTGAGGAAATTTACCCATATAAGTCACTAAGAAAATGATGCCTAAATATGTATTTCTTGGCATCTTTCACAAGATCATCCTACAAACCTGCACAATAGAAGTCAGAAATACATTTTCCTAAAAGTGGGAGTTTTATGAATAGAATTGTTAAATGCAGAGATAATAAATTATGTTATCGCCTTTACAGTGTGATATATAACTAAACGGAAAACTGTAAAAGTCAACTCCAAAATCTCTCACCAGTATTGAAATGTTATCTTAAATAAGAATAGTTCAAGGATTAAAAAACAAAAACAAAAACAAAACAAAACAAAAAACTTTACAAGAGAGTTCTTGCTCTTGGCATGACAAAGGATGGAATCAGAGCTTCAACTCGAAGTCCCAATCAATAATACTGGTTTAAGTTCCATAAAGTTTGGTCAATGACCCAAGACTCTTATCCAAATCTCCTAAATAATTCTTCTCCTAAACTATTTCAGTTGAATTTTATCAATTGAAGCAAAAATTATCTGAAATTATAATTATATTGTTACTTACAAAACCTTAGTATAAATTTTGGCTTTAATAATATTTAACATTTTGATAACATTTAATATTAATTTAATGTTTACTGTGGCCACCTTTTTTATTTTTCTAGAAAACCTCAAAATTTGGGGGATTCTTCACAATTTCAACATAAAGAAAAGTAGCATTTTGCTAAAATACATTAGAGCCACATAACTAAATACCATTTTTCAAGTTTTATGAAGCCCCGAAACTTAAATGTGTTATGTGTGTGCACCTGTATAAATATAAACATACGTGTGTGCGCGTGTGTGTGTGTGTGTGTGTGTGTGTGCCGCACCCGCGCATGCGCAATAATAATTATATATATGTGTGTATATATATATATACATATATATATATTTTTTTCTACTAGAATTTCACTTAAACACTACCAGTATTGACAAACCAAAAAGAACTTGAGGCAGCTGAATAAGCACTAGATAAGTCAACATCCACATCAAGCACTTATTTAACTTCTATGATGTGTGAGGTGGTGGACCGATAATCGGAAGGCTCTGTAACTATTTCTATAGTCTTGATTCTACAACCAACTCACTAAAGTACCTTGAATAAGACATTAACCTTCACTGAGCTTCAGTTTCCTCAACCATGAAGCAAGAAGCTGAGGCCAGACAACCAGCTCTAACATCCCATGGACCTGTGCCTCTACTGTGAACAAATAAATGCACAGTAAACATACATGACGTTCTATCTTGAAAGGCAGACCAAATCTATGTAAAATGGAAAACAATAATGTATGTGAAATTGTAAATTGAATGACACAGTGTGAGAGTAGTGAAGATTTGAAATTTCAGGAAACACTGTATAAAAAATGCAAGTGATATTCCAACAGGCATGATAAACAGAAGAGAAGATTTCTTATTAGGGCACACAAAATGAATAAGGAGAATACTAAAGTCTGATGCAAAGGGAGGTGCAGGTTTCAATGACTCAAGGGATGATATTAAAAAGCAAAATCCTAATGGACTAATAATGCAACTTCTTGGTGAATTTCAGAGGTTCCAAAGCAATAATATCAGGAATGTTAGGATGTAACTTTGAAACCAGAAAAGGCAAGTTATTTTCGAAATCCTTGTTTGAGATGAGTCAAATAGAAATATGGGGCAACAGTAGGGGAGAAACAGCTAGATATTTTAGAAGGCCCTACTCATTTTGCTTAAACAGACCTTTGAGTCAAATGCAAAGAAAAAGATACTTAGCGTTATCTCCAAATCATTATATTTCTTGAAAAATCCAGGTTTCGGAGTCAGACCTAATATATGAAAATTTGGCTTTTATCCCTTTTGCTTTGTCACTTGAGCAGGAACAACACACAAACACCATAAGGCCACAAAGACAGTTATTCCAGAGCTTGTCTGAGCTAATGGTACGAACAATACTCTCACTCCTACAGGGGCAGCTTGCAAGGGAGCAGAGCAATTCCCCTAAAAGGAACATCAGAGTTTTATCAGCCCACTTCCTTAAGGCATCTTTGCCAGACTGTTAAGGGGGCTTGACTTTGCACAAAAGAGATGATATTCAAGAGATAAAGCAAGACAGCCTTGGGGCTTGATGGTACATTAGGTTGAAATGTCTGAAATTGCTTGGCTTCTACCACTGAGTGGTTTCTGAGGCCAGACAGAGGTTAAGCATCAACTTCTTGTTGCAGAGTAATACATCTACCCTGGGGCACAAGTCAGGTTATCACCTGTAAATCTGTTCCAGTCCCTAAAAGAAGCCTGCTATTTAGAAAGCACTCTTGCCAGAAATATGCTTTACCATATGGATGAAAACACACTTAGAAGAAAATTTTTATCTGTAGGCTAACTAGGGTAGGCTTTATGTCCCTCTGTGTAAATTATGAAATCACTGCCCAAGAACCATTTGTGGATGAATGGCTGTGTCATTTGCATTATCTCCTGTCTGGTTTTGCATTCTCACCCCTTGTTTTCACCATCACATAGTGCCCTGCTCACTGTCCAATACACTTAATCTAAAATATCCTATAGCATCTAGAAAGACCCATTCAGATTCCTCAATCACTATCATTGATTAACACTGATTTTCTTTCGAAGGCGTAAACATGCAGTGTTTAGACATACTCGCTCACCTGGAAGACTGGGAGAATGATTGAAAGCATTCTAGGATACTTTCAATGATTTCAAATTCTAGGATAGCAAATGAAGGCAACCTGCATCTAAATCTTCTACTCTGACTTAATAGAAATACTATAGTTGGTACCACTGTTTCTACTAAACTGCATGGTGACATTGTACTATGCCAGAAGGAACACTGGGAATACAAGAACTGATTCAGAGTCCCAATTTTGCTGTGCATTAGATAGGACATTTAGAAAAGTTA
Organism: Rousettus aegyptiacus; assembly: GCF_014176215.1. Lineage (NCBI taxonomy): Eukaryota > Metazoa > Chordata > Mammalia > Chiroptera > Pteropodidae > Rousettus > Rousettus aegyptiacus. Next base: position 74,687,302 of record NW_023416307.1, read on the forward strand.
TATTAAATTCTTGTGCCAGTTAGTCTATAAAATGATAATATAGGTCTCACTGCCTGTCTCCCAGGAATGTTAAAAGGATCAAAATAAGATAAGAATGAAATACTCTGCAAACTTCAAATAAAAATAGATAGATGATATAGATGATAGATGATGATAAACAGATAAATAGGTATAGATGATAGACAGACAGTATTATTGTATTTAAGGATTTTTTTAGGCCTGAATATATCACTCCACCTAAATTTCTAGAGAACCAATCATCATCCATTCATTTGAAATTTATAGATTTGAATTCTAATGCTATACTTTATTCATTTATCAAAATATATCAAAACCCTACCATGTGCCATATTCTAAGGGCAAGCTACTGCCTCGTAAAGCATAGAACATCGACCCAAACTTTTTTTTTTAGCTTTTCCAATGTCTGTGCCTTAATCCTGCATCTAAGCAGTAAGTGCCTAACAAATGTCTTGCTTGTAGTAGAAGCTTAATACATCATTTTTAAACACATTATTTAACCTACTGTTCATCAATTAGGTAATCGATGATCATTAACAGGGATTATCTGAGCAGTAATAAAAGTAAAGGCTATTGTGCTGGAAGCCTTTCCCAGGCCTGCTGTACTCCGTTTCTGCTGGATTTTAAACAACAGGGAAAATTCACTGCCAGCACATGCATACAGACTGGTCATACTTTCATGCCTGCAATGCATGTGGAATGCCTAGTTATCATCATATGACTCACGGATAATGTAGCAAGAAAATGTTGGTATCAGAAACAAATTACATCTATGGAAGTAGATAAACAGAGAAACTGGAAGTACTTACTGCAGTTAGGTAGGTGGTTTCGGGATGATATGGTTGAGATAAAAGACATATTTGGGGAACCCCTATTTGGAGGCTCTGGAGATTTGGTAGGACATCCTCCAGGCCAGGCTGAACACATCTCCTTCGAAGGAACAGGGGCATCTGGCAAGCCATGCCCATTGCACTGCTACCAGCTTGAAGTCTTCTGATATCCCTGCTGAAAATGTGTCACTTGAGCTTAGGGCAGTAAAACATGACTTTTACAAGACTTGTGTGGTAGAGAACTCATTTCTGTCAAGGTTTAAATTCAATCCTTAAAAGACTAATTCCATAAAGGAAATGGGAATTGACGATAGTACTCCTTGGATAATAAAAAGTAAACAGTAAGACAAAAAGACCTTCGGATTACTCAGCATATGCATCTATTCATTTGTTCACTGATCTAATAATTTTGAGTGTAGGCAACCTGTTAGAAGCAGGAGATAGAATGAGGCAAGATGTATGGTCTCTGCCAAATGGAGCCATTTCTATAGATATTATCAAAATTCATATTTGGTTCAAGTTGGATTACAGTTCTAAAAATACCTACACATGGGATAAACCTGATAGAAGATGTGTCATAAAGGGCAATGGCAGGAGAAAGAGAAGTTACATAAGGAAAGGAGAATATTTAGTCTAGATCGTATCACTTAAGAGTTCTGGGAAATTATTTAATTCTTCCCAAATCAATTTCTTGCCAAATTAATTTTCTCAATAATATAGACTATTGTATTATGAAAAATAATGTATGTAAAATTCTTGGTGCATAGTAGCATCTCAATAAACAATAAATATTATTAAATGTTTATATTCCAAATTTTTGCACCCCCAAAATATATACGCAGAAAAATACACTAGAATTTAAGATACAGGAGAGTAAAAACTTCACTCTTTGTCCCCTGCTGGATCCCTTAGTTGCTAGAGAGGGTCCTGGCACATGGTGAGGCTAGAAAGATATTTTTAAGTAAATGAGTAAGTAAAAAATTGGATGTATTGACTCTGTTTTGAAGCTGAAAAGGTTGAAGTATTCAGACAAAGGTGATATGATTAAATGCCAGGGCTACAAAGAATGCCTCTGCACTTACCACTATGTCCTGAGACTGTGTTTAGAATAAGAATAGGCTCATTCCAGTTTTCCAGTCAGAAGGGAACATATTGTGATGTGTTTCTCTTGACCCAATACATTATGCTTCACTTTTCTTCTCATAGATAAAGCTTGAATCTAATTTCTTCATTCTTTTAAATTGCTTAGGTCTTCTATACAAATAAGATATTATCAGAGAAGTACAAGTAGTCTACCACTTTCAAGGCGCTGGCTCTATCAACTTAGAGTATCCTTAAACACACTAAGGAACAGATAGGCAGTCATCATTTTCAAACACTTCAAAGAAGCAGAACCAAGGAAGAAAATATCATTTAACACTACCTCTTCCTAATAATCCAGACAGAATACACTATATTTTAATGACATGTATTCTTTTGTATGCTCTCGAAGCTGGAAAAAATGCTGCCTTTGTTATAACTCATTGTCTATTTATTCTATCAGATTATTCTATCAATAATCAGCCCATTTTACCATTTCACTCATTAAAACAAAACAATAATTTTAAGCTGTTTAAATATATAATAGTGGTTATACCTCATTTATTCAGAAGGGCTAGAATTTGTTTAAGTAATGGAAAGGCCCTTTGGTAGACCCCATAGAGGAGACAAAAGAAGTTAAAGGGGCAATATCCTCCTGCTTAGAGTGAGAATTACAACATAGGACACCAGAAACATTTAGAAAATGATAGAGACAGCACATGATTAAAAGCCATAATGAGAGAATGTGATAATAACATGTTATAGGCATTCAGAGACTGGAGAGATAAGGGGGTCGGGATGATCAGAAAGTTTAACAATGGAGGAGGAACTTTAATAGGAGTCCTGAAAGATATGTAGACTCTCCCTACTCTCCACACTCATTTTCTAATCATTACCCATAGTAATGAACATGGTACATTTAAAGAACAGTAAGAAACCCTGTCTGGCAAATTGTTCAAACGCAACCCTACAGGCACTCCCACCCACCTACCGACACATGAGGCTAACAGCTCACACAATAACTCCTTGTCCTCTGAGGTATAAACTTAGATACACTTCTCTCAATGTTAAGACCCTGCCAAAGAGTTGAGGTCACTGTGTGGGTGTATTGTACTTTAGTTAGTACCATTTCGAGAGAATCTATAAGGTTTGATACCCTTAATAGAATATTTTCAACTGTCTCAGCTTGTTCACTGTATGCATCAAAATACGAAAGAATTTTAATAAATAAGTTTATAAACAAATATTAAGTGGAGAATTATGCATCAGGGTGATATTCCTGTAAAAGCTTAAAACTTCTCAGAGGTACACCCACCTGCCTGTGAAGCTCCATGACCAGGTGCTATAGGCTAACAGAAGAGTGAGCCTTTATCATCAGCCATTGTTAAGAAAAAGCATTATTTATTTCTTTGCATAATATGTTGCATAATATGTTGGTGCAGACATTGTCAGATTTTAAAACCGTAATAAATTATGTAAAATATAAACCTCATAATATCACTGAGCTGTAAGAGTGGTTTCCATAAAGGATTCTCTATTAATATCTGCCACCAATTGATATTAGGCCAATCAGGCCACAATCGAAACCAACATCAGAGGTCAGTGCTATTCTTGTGTTTGCTACTGAAACTAAGAAGACTTTTTTGGTTCAGCTTTTAAATATCAACTATCAGAAATCAACCAATTTGATGTGGTAATTTTTAAGTTTTATGTGTCGGCCCAAACAATAAACAACTAGTGATTAAGAATAAAATAATAGGATTTTGCACATTGCAGAAAAACATGCATAGGGAATATGTGAGAAAGGAGAAGTTCTGAAATAGGCTCTTAAATGGCACAAAAACAATTGGGATAGAAATATATAACAAGCCATTTATTTGACTTTCACTATGAATCAGGCTAGCTGTAGGCTTATTTCTAGATGTAGACTAGAGTCTAGTCATTATGAAATATATTTCACTTACAGTCAACAAGAAAGAAAAAAAGGGGGGGAGTTGAGAAGTCTTCTAACCCCAAAGCCAGAGCCATAATTCTTACATGTTAATCTGTCGCCACTTAATCCTCATAAGTGCCTACATCATATTTTTCAAAAACTGGTGGTGGCTCATTCTCAAAAATCCCTAAATCTCTATTAGGAAAACTGCTTTGTTTTTTCTCTGCACCACTTCCACCTTTTCTTCTTTCCCTTTGCTTATGCTGTTCTCCAATTGTTCTCTACTCTGTTGCCTATTCCGAAGATATGTAAGCAAATGCCAGGCTTCTCTAAGAGCTTACTCATAGCACCTGAATCACAGAGTCTCCTCAGTTTTTTGTTTTTTTTTTTTTTATTCATGTCCTGCAATTTCATGATAATGTATGGAAATGGAGCTTTGTGAGTTGGTCTTTGAATATACCAGAGTCCCTTTTCTGCCTTCTTACTAGACTGTGCAGTTCCCTCTACTCTCATTTTCTTTGTTTCTCTTATGCCTTGTCTACCCAACCTGTGGCCAAAAGTTTCTCCTGGGAGAGCATCAGTTATCAGTCATTTACACCTTTATTTGAGTTTAATTCAGAAAGATATCTGAGAATAATTACAACTAAAGCTCATCACTAATGATATGTTGGAAGGGTTGACATACAGGTAAGGAATCTAAATGACAAGCAGAAAAAAGACCTTTTCCAAAAGGGACTCCTTTTAGAACCCACATTTTCCTACCCACCTGCTCCTGATGGATGATATTCTGAAACTCATGCAATTCTTTCTATCTCCTTTTTCCTACCCTCTGAGTCGGAATTACGGACAGCTTTCTTCCTTACTGAGTTTTCAGTTACATGTATCTATTCACAGTTGACACCTGTCTGTCAGGCAAAGGCTGAACTCCTGGAAGGCACAACAGGGGTTGGGGAAAAAAATCTATTCCAAAGGGATCTTGTTCTTTATTAAAGTCAATCAGTCACCATCTGAACACCACCTCTCACTGCGATGATATCGATTCCCTACAGGACATGTACTTACAATGCCTCGCTGTGTCAGACTTCTTAGTCATTTTAAAAAGAAAATAAAAAAAAGAAAGAAAAACAAGAGAGGAAAGAAAGAGTACCCACATCCTCATAAGCATTTCTTCTAGTATCTAATTATTTAGATCCTACATAGCAGGGAGAGTCAAATATATAAAATACGCGTTTGTGAGAAATGTTGGATGCTTGTAAACATGAAATATAGATGTGCCACTTTTAAAGTGATATTCCTATATATTAGAACAAAATAAAAAAGTAAACTATCAGCATTGATAAAAATTGTGAATCTGGGGTATCCTCTAAAAAATTATTTAGTCTCCTTGTTCTAGCGTCATCTGTATTCTAGGTTTCTAGAAATCAAACCCAATGTATTATTTGCCTACATTTCCCTAAACATAGGCCACCTAATATGAGAAAGGTAATTTATAAAAATTTTTTTAAAATAATTTTTAATGGAGAAATGCAACCTGAATCAGGTTAGTCCTTTGAATCTCGAATTCTGTCTTTAGCAGAATTTTCTGGTATAGATATTCAATCTATGTCCACAACCATTCAGCATATACTGTGAGTTCAAAAAATATCTTCCCATCATAGATTTTTTACAACTTATAAGTTGGTTTGTATTCTATGATGAATTTTCATAAGCTACCGATTTTAATAGCCATAATCAAATAATTCTAGAAAAAAACTGAATAAACCTGTGTAAAGATAATTAAATATTTTTAAATAGCCTAATTACTAAAAAAAAAAAAGTAATTTACCTGGCCTATGTTACTTATCCAAATCACTCAAACTTTCAGAATCATTCAAATGCCAGTTAATTATTAATAATTTCTCTCAAACTACTAGATATACACGGGGAATTATCACATAAAGATAGCTCTGCATTGTTGAAAGGCAGTTTTTTTATTCTAGAAAATACTGGTGCTTTTTCTGGGTAAATATAGTAGTCTCCATTCCGGGCTTTTCTTCCCCTTATGTCCAGTTGTTTGTTCAATAAATAAATATCGAGCACTTACTTTGTACTTGGTTAGTTGGGGGACGTGGTTACATTTCTCAAGGTAATCATCTAGTATGAAAGAAAACATACACATATGAAAACCCCAACAGCAATAAAATGGCATAAGACACCATGTGATAAGTGTCCTGAGATGGTTTACCAAAGTTGTGGACATTTCAAAGGCTGAAAAGTTACTTCTACCCAGGGAAATCAGAAGACTCTTAAGCCAAGACTGGCGTGCAGACTAAGCAGAATTTCAAGAGCAATGAGAAGCATTTATTAAGGGAATGAAAATGCAAAGGCATAGAAGTGGGAAAACATATGTACGAAAACAGTGAAAGATAAGACTAGGTAAGAAAGTTAGAGCCTGATCCCTACAGAGCCTTAAGTTATGTTTTTGACTATAGATTTCATTTGGAAATGAAATATAAGCCTTTCAAACAAGTAAGTGGAGCACTGGGAGCTGCCTTCAGAAGGAACACAGAACCACTGCTCCATGGGGAACAATTCTTCTCCCACGAAGCCTGAAAGATCAGATCTAGGGTATATTCCTGGATCTACCATATGCCAAACACACTGGGTACTGAAAAGACAATGCTTATATTCTAATGATGTAGAAAGACAATAAATAATTAGACAAATATTAATTAATTAATTAATCAAGATATTAAAAAATATATAAAGTTCTTAGTTTAGTGTTTAGTTGGCATAGAGTCAACATATTGCTACAATGAATTTCTATATCGATCTACTTGGGTACAAACAATCTCTTCCTTTCCTTAAAGTTCATTGTTTCATTTTTCAGATCCAGAAAAGCCATTCTTTGGAATACTGTGTAATTCTGGCACATGAAGATAGAAAGCAAGCCATATATGAATGGCACTCAAATAAACATTTGGTTCTATTTTTTCCATCCAAAATAAAAAGTGAATGAAATTTTTGTCATCAATAAAGGAAGCAGTCAGCTGATATTATTGTTCCCCCAGCTTTCCACAGAATACTGTACCTGACACTGAATAATATTATATGCCTTTCTTTGATATGGAAAGAATGATTTTCAGGAAGTCATGTCATTAGTGTGAACTGAAGAAATTTTCAAATAACAATTAACAAATATTTCCACATTTTTCTCAAATATTTTATTTCCCCCAAAGCTTATTGACAGTTATCATCTGTTGTTTGCATCATCTCATCTTTTTTCCAAGTTGGACTACAATGTGCTGAGAAGCAAAATTTTGAGACCAAGAAGCCACTTGGTCACAGTGATGAAAAGACAGAGAAGGCCTGACAATGCTCTCTTGCTGTTCCTGAGTGTTCCTGGGCAGATGTGGCTATGATTTTTACAGCAGGATGTAGGAGCCTAGCATAATATGTGTGGTCTTTATAATGTTTTCTAGGGATTCAGGGTGAGCACTAGCTATGGTTAAGTGCTTTTTTATTTGAGCTTTCCCTTCAACTTTGATTAAAAAACAAATATAAACTTAATGTAATGAATGATAACATTTGAAGTCATTTCTAAAGCTAAGGCTTTAGAAAGACAAAAATATAATAAAATAATAATAATAATAATAATAAAGATGAAGTAATACTATCAAAATATTAATATATTTGTGTATTAGTGGTTTTCAAACTTCAAGCTGCACAATAAGCACCCCATAGATAACTAATGCAACAGCTCAGGGAAAGATTTGCCCGAGCACCTATATTTTAAAAATGACCCCACAAATTTACTGATCATCTCACAACTCCTATTATAGGAGGTCTCCAAAACATACTCTGAGGTCTTAATATGTTGATAGGGGAAAAATAATTTAGAGAATTTTAGTAAAAGCATAATAGTGCTTAGTTCAAAGTGGTAAGATTATGAACAATTGGTATCAGTATATCCTTTTATATCTCTCTGAATTTTCTTCTATGGTCATTTGTCATTTGAAAATTATGAAATTAAATAAATTATAAAATAAAGAGTTTTATTTAACACAGATCTTAATGTTTGGAGCATAGAGAGTTAGAATAGAAAATTAAGAATTTAAAATTTTTTTGTCATTAGCAACTATGTGTTATTCTTTTTTGTATTCCAAATTCTTTTTTAGTGTGAAAAATAAATATCTGAAGATGACAGAAGAGGATGCCTGTATGGCTGGATCAATAAAAACAACAATATTTTGATGGATAGATATAGGAATGAATGGATGGACAACAAGGAGCAATTGATAGAAGGAAAAAAAAAAACGTGTTAATGAATAGAGGAAAAGGGACCAATAGAAAGACACAGAGGTTTATGGATGACCATTTATGGGCATGACACTGAAAGAAAGATAGTAGTTTGAGTCTTTGGTTTATAATTGTACATATCCTTAGTTTAAATTACAATACAGATGGGAGACTTTGTCTTCAGAGGAAACATGATCGATGGAGGAGTCATAAACAGATATGCCACCAGACAAAGATCTAGGAATGGATCTGGTTCCATGTAATAAAAGAGTCTAGGATGGCAGAGGAGTGAAGACTGCTTTCCACAAATGGTATGTCTGAGGGATAAATTTTTCATTGTGAATTTCTGGTGAAGTATAACTTTCTGATTTTGCTCATATTCTTTGGAGGTGGCTAAGATTCATTTTTTTAATTCTCATTTAATTTTTATCAACCATTTGGAAAACTGCCATAATAATAAACACATTAATTTTCTGTTATGTTTGGCTCTATCATTCATTGAATCTGTGAACATCCGAGGAATATTTCACTTATTAGAACTGTAGACTCATCTCTTGAAATGGAAAGTTAGAAGATGTCAGATAATTTTTGTGAATTTGTAGAGGTCTGAGCCTCAGGAATAATCAAAAAGTTACATTTCAGGTCACTGGAAGGTTACAAGTTGATAAACAGTAAAATAAATGACTTTTCATTCTATTTTGAGCTCTCAAATTTTATGCTTTTTCTTTCTATGGAAGGAGAGTCATTATGCCGAGGAACATAAGAAAGTCAATTTCCACATTTCCACATAACATTTCCATCTATCCAGAAATAAAAGAATTTTTTTATCCAATTTGCGATCATCTTGGAAAGTTTAAAAATACTTATGTACATTCACACAACTTCTGATCTCCCTTAGTTCTACCAGGCTGATGAAGGAGGTAAAGCTAAGGTCTAAGTCAAGTCACAAAGAATGAGGGACTCACTAAATTCCCTGACTAAACCAAGATCTGCAGATTAAGGAGAATTTTAAGAAAAATCACAGGTATTTCTAAAATACTCAGAGGCTTAAATTTTCAAAGTTCCTTAGTCACAATGAACAACTGCTTTTTATGTATCAACCTGAATGGGCCTGGGTTATCCAGATTAAACATTACTCCTTTGCGTGTCTATGAAGGTGCTACCAGACGAGATTGGTATTTGAATCAGTGGCTTCAGTAAAGTAGCTTGCCCTCCCCAAAGTGGGCAGGCATCATCCAATCAATGGAGAACCTGAATAGAACAGAAGGTAGAAGATGGAAGAATTCACCCTGATTGCTTCCTTACTTCCCATTGAGCTTAGATGTCAGTATTCAAGCCTTGGATTGGAATTTTTACCATTGGTTCCCCTAGTTCTCAGGCCTTTACACATGGATTGAAATTACACCACTAGTTTTCCTGCGTCTCCAGCTTGCAGACATTCTACCACAAAACTTAGTCTCCTTAATTACATGAGGCAATTCCTCATAATAAACAAACGAATGAACAAACAACCTATTTGTTCTTTTTCTACAGAGAACTCTGACTAATAGAGTCATTACCCACCATTACCTCTTCCAAAAATTCCCATCTCCCCTGTCCATGTGACAAATTAATATATACACTTTAGGCTCAACTCGATTTTTAACTTCTCGCTGAACTCTAGGGGGAAAAAGCAGTAATTTCATTTACTATGTTCCTACAGTACTTTGTACATACCTTTACCATAGCACTTACTATGTTCTACTATAGAACTTACAATGATAGAAGAAAAAGAGGTAAGACAAAGATAAGAGAAAAAAAGACTAAAAGGATCTCAAGATATCATAAAGTTTTCTTCAGTTATAAACATTAGAAAGGCTAAGAAAACTTACATTTAATGTGTTGAAACAAACAAGACACCATTCAAGATCAAGTGTTTAATAAAGACTTTGATGTTGTTGGTTTGAATCAAAACACTTCCCACTCTTCTCTTTGTTTGCTTTGAACACAAGAAATACAGAGAAAGGATAAAAAATGTCTTCAGCCAAAAACAACTTAGTGTATTTAAAATTACTTTGATTCAAAGTATATACCTAGTAAGATTAATTTAAAATAAATGCTTTAAAAACAGTATAATTTTGGGAATCACATCATGTCTATCGGTTCTTCTTCAGCTGCCTTGTGATGTCAGCAACCCATCACACTGATTTTGTGAATAAAAAAGGAATTCACTGGCATCTCACTATATCCAAAAGTAAAAAACATTTACAAACAACCAAGTAGAAGTTTCAGTAGCAGCAAAGGTCCCTGGGATATGGACCCCGTCTAGAAGAAACAAAGCTAATAAGTAACACTATCAAGGACCAGCTTAGAAAATCAGTAGAGTTCTACAAACTCTGCTATAGGAGAATAAAAATGATGCTAAATGTAGATTATTTTAACATGGAAAAGACAAAATAATGACAAATAGCTGAGAATTCCACAATTGAGGCTTCAGGTATTTTCAGGTCAAGGTAAAAAGAGCATTTCAGAGGATGTTTGCAAATGAGAACACAGAGCAGGAAGGAATCCCTAAGGTGACCTGGGAGAAAGTTAAGCCTTCTATTAAATAACCAATCTCTCTCTTCCAGAGAGGGGCTGGCTGAACCACTTTTAAAGAATAAGAATACCCCAAAATATATCATTTAATCATTACCCAACAAACAAGTTTGCCCCCAAACAGTTTTCTGACAGAAATGTCCCATATCCATTTGATGTGGTCAACATGTCATTCAGAGCAGAACTTATACGGACAAATGAGTTCTTGAATTTAGGAGACAAAGAACATTAAAGAAAGATGAGGAGGTAGATAACCCACATTCACATCTACAAATGTAGGCGTTTATTGTGCATGCAGAATAGGTTAAGCATTGAGTTAGGTGCACATTCTCTCCTGATTTAATCTTCATGAAACCCTCATAAAGTGACCCTCTATTTTACAGATAAGAGAAATAAAGATCAAATTATTTTCTAATTTGTCTAAGTTTACAGAGCTAATAAAGAAAATTTTTAGGATTCAAACTCACATCTAAAAGCTACACAATTTATCAACCCATGTGGAAAGAAGAGGCCAAACTCACACCCATTTTGTATTCACATAAAATAAACCCTTGGTTACATTTTATTACCTTTCCTTCATTTAGCATTGCCTACGTATAACATCATAAACTTTAAGCCTGCTGGAAAATGTAATAAGGAAAGAAGTTTTATCACATTTTAAATATTAAAAAGGAATAAAAATTACTTTGATTTTTGATAAGTAATGAATTTGCTGCAAGCCAAAGTCCTGCCACAGGATTAGAAATTGATTTAGTCTTTCAAAATAACTGACCTTCAGTTAAACCACAAAGGTAAGCAAAAAATGAAATAGAAATGTCACAACACATCAAAATATGTTATAAAAATTAGATCGAATATGATGCTTTGGAAAAAATGCCTTCTTGTATAGAAATCTAAAATATTAACATATGTATTTTTCAGTTTTATCTTTAGTCTTACTGTATTCAAGGCTTTATTTTTGTCTTCATTTCCATTCTATTCAAAGCATACTGGCCTTACTTCTGTCCCTTAAGTACATCAAGCTCAATCTCACTTTGGCCTTTTCATTTGTTACACTTGGTTGTATTCTTCCCCCTAAAATTTATATGACTAATTCCTTTTCATTTGTCCTGCCTCAACTTAAATGTCACATCTCATCTTAAAGATCACTTCCTCAGAGATACTTATACTGATCATCTTAACTAAAGTAGTAACCTCCTCCTCTCCCTCCAAATCCTATAAGCATAGGAAATTAAATTATTCAACTATTTTTGTGTGTTTATTTTCTTCTTCTAATAGTAACATACAAGCTTACTGAGGGATGTATGTGTTGTTTTCTATTGACTAGGACCTAGAACCATGCATGACACATATTTATAAACTGACTGCTTGACAGTGATATCGAAGTCATCATTTTCAAGAGGATTCCATTTTTTGTTTTTTTATGATAACTAAAGGTTCTAGAAGTCTTTAAACACATTGAAAGTACTTTCTTATTATCTTTATTTTGAAAATTTGCAATAAACAGAACTAAATGCAGGTTTTAAAGAGAGACCATAAATATCTTAGAAAAAAATACTGGTTTGAAAGTCCATTCATAACTCAAAATAATTCATAGTTTTTATCTTATGTCTTCTGCTACACCATTAAGGACAAGAGCATGATGTAGGTTCATAAATCAATCAAAAGTAGCAAGCTGAATTAAGGACAGAAACAAAACAAAAACTGGGTGTGGTTTAACCCAAAGAGGCCAGGATCCCTGATGAAGTAAGCAAGGCAGATAAAACTAAAGTCAGCAACACAAGATGTTACAGCTCCAGTTTATCAAATCAAGATCAGACACACAGAGGTAAGAGTCAAATCCATACTCAAATATAGGAATGCAGAAACATACATGAGCAAAATGGGAAGAGGCACATCTGTAAGATCTCATTAGGTGGGGTTTTTTCACTTGTTTATTTAGGCCAGTTTCCTTATCTGCAGGAGCTACTATCTTCCCTCAATGCCTTGCCACCTCTCGCATACACTTTCTGCCTATTCTAGTTTTATGTATTCTTTATTTCCCAATTTGAGCTCTATCTTTAATATTAATCATCTCCCATAATTCCAACCCACAAAATTCTCTTTTCTGAAAACCTATTTTTATGTCTATAGTCAGTACTATCATATCTGACATGTAATTATTTTCTAAATAAGAAGTTCCCTGAATTTTTTCCTGAAAAGCTTCTTAGAATAGGGATTAGTTTTTGTTTTGTTTCATTTTGTTTTATATCTTCCTATAAGCAATAAAAAAATACTGATTGTAGAATTCCACTAACATTCCCTATAAATAAAATATCCCTACTATCTGTAATAATGCACAAAAATCATGGAACTCTTTTACTGCATTCGGAAATGTCAATAACAGATAGGTTAAAGGCAACAACTTCAAGCTGAAGTAGATTAAAACCTACCAAAAGGATGCTAACTATGCCAGGGCTCCAGACACTAGAAGTGAGATAAGTGACATTGTAAAGTGAAAGACAAATAAAATAAAACTATCTTTAAGAGAGTTCAGTGTGAAAGTGCATGGAAAAGGAAATTCAATGAAGTTTTTAAATACAGCTCAAATATCTCTTATGATTGGAAACTAGGTGGGTAAGAAATTAGCATGTAGAGAGGAAGTAATTTATGATTTAGCAGAGGGCTTTACAGTCATAGGAAAAGACACTAAAGGAAAGAAGATAATACATTTTTTTAAAATAGGATAGTTAATTTTATCAATTATCCAATTTCGGTCCCCACATCTACTTGCATTTAATGTTTGGCTATTAAAGTGAAAGAGAAAATTTTACAACACATAGAGTAAAAGTACAGCGTTAGCAAGAGAATGCAAAATATGTTGCTTTTATAGCAAGCCATGTACTTCTTTCAATAAAAAATGATGTATAGCTAACCTAGAATCAATATGAATGCAGATAAAACTTATTCTTTTCATTGGGTAATTCTATAGCTGATACATACTTTGCTGAATATTTATCATTTGAATACAAAATACTGTTTTGCCAAAGCTCAATGTATAAACATAAATACAAACATTGCCTCCTAACTATTTTTCTTTTATTTCTGCATTGGCTTTTCCAGGACTAGGATAAATGAATAGTAAAGACCCACCTCACAGTTCAAGAAACATGGTAAAGGAAGCATAAATCCCCAAGATAGCATTGCTAACAATCTCTAAAAGAAGTAAATGGCCCATGGATCCTTTAAATGTTCCAAGTACAACAGTTGAATGGATATGAGTCATACATTAAGTGGGACCATTTGGAAGGATGAATGGATCTTTTAGGTGAAAGAGGTTTCCTGTTCAAAGCTGGCAGACAGAGGTATGCAAATAGCCTTGCCTTTTACGTTTGTAATACTAAGATAGTTGTGAATGTATCACAGCTCATTTCAGTGTGACCCCTAAGACATTCACAAAATGAAATCCTAAAAATCAGCCCTCTCTGCAAGGGTCATGAAGCAAACTGACTTTGCACTGGTAGTCTCAGGAGAGCCAGAGGGGTTTTTTGGTATGTTTGTTTGTTTTTATGGTTATTTCAATAGCAGAACTGGAGGCAAGAGAGATATAAAACTGAAGTAATAAATTCTGTTGGTCAATATCAGGTACTCCAAATACTTTTTCTTGAACAGAGATGGAGCCAGAGCCACTGTTATCCCAGATTCTTTCTTCCTTCTCTTTACATACACCATATAAGGAATCTCCAAGTCCTGTACCTTTCATACCTCCAAATTATTTTTGAAATTCATCTATTTATCTCCTTCACTATTGGTTCTACCCTGCTTCACAGGACGTCTATGCCCTGACAGACACTTAATTGGATTTCCTGTCTCAATACTTGCTGGTTCTTTTTTGAATATTCCCTGCCAAGCATCAGCAGAATAATATTTTTGCTCTCTGGTCATGTCATTCCACAGCTCAAAATTCTTTTAGGTTTCCTATTATGTTGTGAAAAGTCCAGACTCCTCAGTGTGGCATTTTAAAAAAGGCCCTTAAAATCTTAACATTAATTATTCTCCAAATTCCATTAGTACTATGTGCTAATCATTCCAAAATTATTGTCATTGACTTAACTTACTCTCATCTTTCTCTCTTTGACCAGCCCCTATTCCACCCTACTCCATATGAATCTTTCAAAAAATCCCAATTTAGAATTTACTTAGTCTGAGAAGACTTTCTAGGTTATGCAAGGGTGAGTAAGGAACTCCCTATATGACCAAAAGGCACCCTTCCTTTATCAAAGTGTGTATCATAATGTATTGTTTCTCTATGAAAGATCCAACACAGCAAGGTCATGTCTGTCTTATTTATTGTGATATGCTAAAACGTTAATAGTCTATAGCCATGCTCCCCTGAACAAGCCTGATCCCATCTGATATCAGAAGCTAAGCAGGGTCGGGCCTGGTAAGTAATTGGATGGGAGACCACCTAGGAAGACCAGGTGCTGTAGGCATAAAAAACAAAAAATACGGGATTGTGAGATGACAAGGTCCTTGAAATCTGTGAGGTTAACCAAGGGTTGCCTCACATAAAAAAATAAATAAATAGGTAGATGATAGATGATAGATAGATAGATAGATAGATAGATAGATAGATAGATAGATAATGCCTGAATCAATACATTTCGTTGAACTGAATTGATCTAAGGCAAGCTAAGAGGGGTAAACTCCAATTCGGGAATTTTAAGGCAGATTTGTGAAGAAGGAAAAAAAAAATGTCAACAAGGTAATCTTTACAATGACCCTATCAGAAGCAGTGGATCCTACCCATCTTTGAAGTATCTAGGCACAGTTCAAAATATACATTTGTAAGGGCTTTCCTGACACTTCGGGTCAAAGTAATTTTTCCTTTCTCTGAACCACAATAAATATATTTTATTTATATGGTGTTCAACTTCTCTAAGATCATTTTAATGCATGTCAGGCCATTTGTGAAACATTTATTTGGCCAACCAAAAAAAAAGAAGAAACATTTTAGATTTGTTTTTATCTGACGCCATGACTCATTTAACAAACCTGAGTCTCTCTGATTGGCCTCCCAGTCTCTGAGGAAAATGTAATGTACTTTATGGAGAATGTTAACTTATTTTAGAGGTCAGATAATGTTTCTAAATATTTGCTGCATATTCAAATCATGTACAAAGCTCTAAGACAAACTGAATTGAAATCTTTAAGTATGGGGACTAGACTTCTGCATTTTTTAAAAAGCTCTCCAAGAATTCTGTGAAGGCAGCAGCCTCTGGGTTAACTAAGGGGTTAGTAAACTTTTTCTATAAAAGGTCAAATAGTAATATTTTAGACTTTATCAATCATGCAATTATCTGTCAAATATTCAGCCCTACTATTATATAGCTTATGTATAGTCATAGACAATTCACAAATAGTAGTAGCTGTGTTACAACAAAACTTCATTTACAAAAAACATTCACTGGATCAGATTCTGCCTAGGTCATAGTTTGTGAACCTCTGAATTGGAAAATTCTATATCCTCTCTCTAGATAAATGACTTTATCAGTATTGTTCTATTTCCTTTTTTTTCTCAATTAGAATTGACTTTCAATATAATTTTATATTAGTTTCAGGTATACAGCATAGTGGTTAGATATTTATATAATTTATAAAGCGATCTCCTTGATTGCTGCATGAAAGATCCAACACAGCAAGGTCATGTCTCCCTTGTTCATTGTGATATTTTAAAAAGTTAATAGTGCCTGAATCAATACATTTTGTTGAACTGAATTGGACTTAAGCAAGCCAAGAGGGGTAAAAACTCTGATTCTAGAATTTTGTGACCCCCTGTGATCCCCAGGCACTACACATAGTTATTACAATATTATTGATTATATTCCCTCTGTTGTACTTGACATCACCATGACAATTTTGTGACTATCAATTTGCACTTGTTAATCCCTTCACATTTTCCACCCAGCCCCACTCACTCCAACTAGCTGGCAATCATCACTTTGTCCTCTGTATCTACAAGTCTGTTTCTGTTTTGTTTGTTTATTGATTTTGTTCTTTATATTCCACATTTAAGTGAGATAATATAGTATTTGTCTTTCTTTGTCTGATTTATTTCACTTAGTATAATATCCTCTAGGTCCATCCAATTGTTGCAAATGGTAATATTTTATTTTGTATGGCCAAGTAATATTCCACTGTATATACATACAGTCATCTATTGATGGGCATTTAGGTTGCTTCCATAACTTAGCTATTGTAAATAGCCCTGCAATGGACACAGGAATGCATATATCTTTTTTAATTAGTGTTTTGGATTTCTTTGAATAAATACCCAGAAGTAGAATTGTTAGGTCATAAGATCGTTCTATTTTTAATTTTTTGAGGAAACTACAAACTGTTTTCCATAGTGGCTGTACCAATTTGCAATCCCACCAACAATACATGAGGGTTCCCTTTTCTACACATTCTTGCCCACACTTGTTTTTGATTTATTGATAACATCCATTTTGACAGGTATAAGATGATATCTCATTGTGGTTTTAATTTGCATTACTCTGATGATTAGTGACACTAAACACCTTTTCGCATGTCTATTGACCATCTGTATGTCTTCTTTAGAGAAATGCCTATTCAGGTCCTCTGCCCACTTTTTAATTGGGTGAGTTTTTTATTTGTTTGTTTTTGTTTTTGTTTTTTGTTTTTGTATTGAGTTGTATGAGTTCTTTATAAATTTTGGAATATTAACCCCTCATCAGATGTATCACTGGCAAATATCTTCTCTCATTCAGTAGATTGTCTTTTCATTTTGTTGATGGTTTCCTTGGCTAGGCAAAGTTTCATATAGTTCCATTTGTTCATTTTTTCTTTTGTTTTCCTTGTCCAAGGAGATATATCAGAAAAAAAAATTACTAAAAGCAATGTCAGAGAGTTTACTGTCTATATTTTCTTCTAATAGTTTGTTTTATTTTCCATTTTGTTACTGATAGGATATATGCTAGTTTCACTAAAAAAATTAATTTGCCAAAATAAGGCCTACTAAAATTTAACAGAAAACTTTAGAAAGTGACTCAGAATCATCATGAAGAATGTTTCACTTGTATATGTATTTACGATTTCTGAAAATATTTTAAATTGTCACAAATTTTATAGCATCTTTCATTCAAAGCAACTGCACATTCTTTAGTCTTATCCTAATTATTCATTGGGAAACAATATTAAAAGGAATATTAGTGTTCTTGCCTTTACTTATGTATTCTATATGACAGCAGCAAAATACAACTATTGCTGGGATGAAAATGGCAATGAAAGCTCAAGCAGAACTAAAACAGCCCATTACCTGCAAAATCATGTCCATGCAGGCATCTCAGAAGACTGATTTCAGCAACACCAATGGACTGCGAACTACACTGTTGTATTAAAGCCCAGGTTAATAAAGCTTTGTAATGCAGATGAAGAAAAACATGAAATAATGCTGCAGATTGGGATATACAAAAATTCCAACTGCCTGCAAGTCGTTACCATCTATAAAAAAGGAATTTGAGATTGATTTCTACAACTGAAATTCAACGATGACTGCTAACAATTACACAGGTTTTGAAGAGGTTAATCTAAGGTAACCATGATGTGAAATAAGCACTTTGTATACTTATTTCGATGATAATTGGTTGTTTTCAACTTTTGAAAACTGTACAATAAAGCACACTGAGATCAGATTTCACCTGCTTTCTTCCTGTAAAGACTAGAACAAAAATTACTCCAATATTATTAATCAGACCTGAAAGCAATTTGATATAAGTATTTTGTGAAGACAAGTGACCACTGAGCTGTGGGGTGCTTTAATAGAAACAACCTTAAAACAATGTGTACCCAAGTGGGGACTATGACAAATGGAGTACTTCTTATGACAGATTCCTGAGTCTCACCCAGATCTGAGTGACTGCCAAGTGATTCTCTAGTGAATATTGTATATTAAACTCTGAGAATCATAGCTTTAAAGAGACAGCATGTTGCTGTGCAAAGAAATTCAGTCAAAAAAAAAAATACAATTTGAATTCTTGTTCTGTTATTAACTGCCTGAGGAAAATTGGACAAGTCATTTAACTGTCTAGGTACCTTACCATTCTGAGACCTTATGAACTCAAACATATGATTTTACAGGAAATAAATAGAACTGTATTTATACATGAGTTATCATTAGTAATACCTGTGAGTGGCTGGTGAGAAAACTAAGAAAGAATGAAAGTTAGCTTGCTTAAAGGTCTGATTAGCATTTTATCTTTTCAACTGAAGAGGTTAACCAACCATTTCATTTTTTTTTTCTTTTAAAATTCTGAATATATTTAAACCGGTAAGTGCAATCTTATAAAATATGTAGGCAAACATTTGCAAAAGTACAACACATAGAATTAAACTACCTTGTAGCCTAATCACAGCACACTGTCATCCCAGAAATACCAATTTTAAAAAACTAATAATTTAAAAGCAATTAAAATATTTACTGGTCTCTGAAAATTAATACATGGTAAAATTTCATGAAATTCATATTCTCTGTCTACATCAAATCTATATCAAATGGTACCTAGCAACTGCCATGGCCACCTTCTCATCTGCAATGTTTCTTCTCATCAATAATCTGAATTCTTTATTCAAAAAAGTTATCGTAGGGATATGAGAATAAATAAATACTTTTTTCTAAAAGGAAGGGGATATAAAAATCACTAATTTGATATCTTCCCTGTCCTATAAGAATATCAGCTTTGAATCTTTACGGTGGATGACTGCTGCTTACCTTAAATCAATTTTTCTGAAAGGTTGTTTTTGTAATTTTAAGAAATATACTCAAATCATTATTTCTTTAGTTACTAAATTGAGATATTATCTATTTATTATTTCCTAGTACAAAAAATGAATAGACTGTAATTCCTAAATTTCCTTTGCACAATCTATTGATTTCTGTTTATTTCAACATTTCCAATGTTTATAAATTTGTATTCAGTTCTTTAACCAAGTTTTACTTGGCATTAGTTTTGTGTTAAACAGGCTCCATGCTCACTACTAGTCCATTTACAATTTGCCTTTATAATTTCTAAACTCTTTACTTAGAGTCATCCCTGGATTTCATTACCAAGTATGTCAGGTATGTTCTTTTAATCAATTGGAACATAGATCTGCCTTGAAATTTACAGCTCTGGTAACATAGAACAGTGGGAGAAAGGGAAACCTAGAGACAATTTTTTGAACTATGAAATGTTACTAAATGGGGCCAAGAGCAGAAAATAAATATCTACCTAAATAGAAAATTTCATTCCTTTCTACCCTAGCAACCACCATCAATGTAATAGTGGAGGTAGACTGGACATTGGAGAAGTCTCACAAATGATTAAACTTAATAGGTTATAGAGAAGATCAAAACGTTTTAAGAAAGGGGAACAAGGAAAATGACAATAAAATGAAGAAAAGTGAAAATGGCATTGGATTACTTAGGAGTAATATTGGATGCTAAAAGGCATTCGAAATTGCAAGGAAAAATAATTTTCAATTCAGATTATTGGAGTTGAGGCAACAATAGAAATGAACCAATGCGATGTAATACAATAGAATCATATCGACTACCATTTCAGGATTAAAATTTATCATGTATGAAGAGCTACTGGCATGGTACCAAACAATTAGTAATTTAAAAACATTAATTCCCTTCCCTTAGAGGATTACCTCTAGGTTTTTAAAACTAAATTGTACATTCCATAAATTCTTTTGTATTTTAAATAAGGTAATCAAAGAAAAGTTTCAAAAATTGTATTTGATAGTGGTCAGAGAGATAGAGTTATCCTTTACAATAAATTAAGCATAGAGATTAATTTAATAAATTAAAATAGAGTTTGTATCGAGTTTGGTCTGGTTTGGTTTCTGGGTTTTTTTTTTTTTTGGTTTTCAGTTTGATTTTTTTTTTTTTTGGTTTTCTTTTATAGAGAGAGTAACAAAATCTAGAATCTAGAAAGCTAAATTTTTCAGTAAAGGAAAAAACACATTAATATGAATATTATCTTTTCTGCAATTATTTATTTTAAAATATAGAAAATGTTTGATGATAATATTATCAGAATTAAAGGTAGTATCCACATAAAAAATTTTCTATGTACCATTATTTAAGCTGCCTTTTGCTTTCTAACACTGCAGTTTATCAGAAAGGATAAATCAACAGTTAAAATATTTTAAATAAAAATATAAGATGCTTTTAAAAGTTGTATATTAGTACTATATATTATTTACAAACTTTGCAACATATTGAACTCAAAACTTAAACACTTTAAATGAGGAGAGTATATTAATCATCAACTCCTACTAGCTTTTCCACCTTCAGTACATATTATTTTTAGTTCCTTTAAAATGACATTTTCATAGAGAAAATGTGAACAGAAGTTTTTCAATTTGCCATGGGAAAAACAGTGTGAGCAAAACTTCAAAGACAAAGTAATCAATATTAGAATACATTAAAATATCTTCAAAATATCAAATTTCTGAATTAAAAGTCTAGATCTAAGAAAAAAAATTCTTTAAAGAAAATATTTATGATTTTTATTCCATTATTATTTTATAATAATTTAGAAACATTTGTTGTTTTCAATTAATGTAAAACTGAATCTTTATTTTTGTTGTTAACTCTAATTACATAATATGAACTCGGGCGAGTTCCCAGCATTGACTTGATATCATTACAGATTGGAAGAAAAAAAATGACTTCTTGATTTATTCCCAGAATACAGCACAACTTTCTCATCAATTCCAACCTACCAATGACATAATTCTGTATATAATTTTTTCACTTAAATTTATTATCTGGAGAGAAAGTGATAATGTTTATGGGCTATATTGGCCACAGAAACATATTTTTCATTAGAAATCAATCCTCTCCTCTGTTAGTATTTCAGGTTATAGATCAGCAAAACAATTGTTAGCAAATTAGAAGCTACTTGGTAAAAGCATGATCCATGCTTCATAATTACACCTTTTTCCTAATTGTTCAAGGATCTTCTGTCATGCAGAAATGACTTCAAAGATATCTCCAGATAATGAGTTTGCAACTATATAGGTCTTTGGGGAAAATTATAAAGCACCTTTATGTGACTTTCTGGTTGGAATGGTTCATTATAACCAGAAAGAATAATGGTCCTTTCTTCAATCTAATGATACTGTTACATTTTATGAAATTTCAAGTCAATGGAATTATCTTAGATGCCAGATGTTACTTGTGAAGCAATAGGTAATCTATCTTAATCATAGATAAGTCATCTATGAAAGTACGATGTCTTTCCAGTGATGTTCTCTGTAATAAGAACTAAGACACTGAGAAATAAATGCAATCCATGATAAATAGCCATCCTGGATCAGAAACTACTTTTATTAACAAATGGAATAAATGGGGAAAATAAAACCGAAGGCAGGAATATGCAGGGAGTATTATAGCTGGTTTCGATCCTTAGCAGGAAGCATGTATACCACACCTTCCGATAGATGGATTCCTGAATGCTTGTGTTTAAGTAAAATCTTTAATTTTACAATTTACTCCCACAAAACCAAGTGACTCATATATCAAAAGTCTTTTTGCCTTTTTCAAAGTCTGAAATTCTCTTACATTAGTTGATCCCACTTTAAACATTTTCCAAAGCACAACATAAAAAGGGCAAAAAAAAAAAAAAAAAAAACCAGCAGAAACACATGGCTGAGGTGATTGGTATTTTTATGCCAACCTTCCCACTGAGAATACTTGGAGAAGCTAAATATAATGTTTTAAAATGTGTTTGAAGATATCAGAACAGAGAACTCTGTAAAAGAATACATTAGGGACCAAAATCCTAGAGGAAAAAAAGCATGGAAACCTGGTATTTGGCACTGCTTCTCCCTAAATAGTATTTCCCCATTCATAAGCTGTGGTCTATGTCCAAGCTGCAGAAAGTTTAAGATAAAACTGCAGAAAGAAGTGGCTAAGAAGCTAAGCAGACTTGGTGTAATCTCATGGGACAGAGAAGAAAACTAAGATTCAGGAAGCACCAAGGGGTGCTGGTAAATACCATAAGTTTTCTTTTGGGATCCCTGAATGGCCGTTTTGTGGATGCAGAGCTAAATAAAAGTAGCACTGCCTTTAGAAAAACTGAAATAAGGTTATCTGCATCTTCCCTAATAATTTGCCAGAAGCAACAATAAGTCCACCTTGGAGGAATATAAGATAATTCAGAAGCATAAATTTCAATGAAATTTACTGATCACAATTTCCACCATTTAACCAAAAATTAACTATCATGTAAGGCAATAAGACTAAAGCACCAAAAAACAAAAGAAAAAAAATATGATAGAAACATGCCCACAGAAAATCCATATATTGGAATTATTAACTACAGAATTTAAAATGTGTTACTAAGATATTCAAGAAAATAAAGTACAGGTTAGAAAATCAGCAGAAATTTAGAATTTATAAAAAAAAGCCAAATAAAAAATTCTAAAACTAAAATTTCAATAACTGAAATTAAAAACAATAAATTGATTTAATAGCAAATTAGACAGATATAACTAAAATAAATATTAGTAAACTAGAAAATAGAACAGTAGAAAATATCTAAATTGAAGCATAAAGAGAAAAAAGATGAAATATACAAAAAAGTCATAATATGAAATATTGAAATATAGTGAAAAAGTCTAACACATGTGCAATTAGAGTCTAAAAAGCTATATCTGAAAGATTAGGCCAAATATTTTCCAAAATTGAAAAAAGACATCAAGCCTTAGATTCAAGAATTACTATTAAATTAGTTTCCTTCATATATAAAGTATCTTATATTTGCAAGGAAAAATTTATTTGTACTTCTGTAGTAATAACTATTATAATAACAATTTCTGTTCCATAGATTTTGCACATATGAACTCATTTAATGCTCAAAACAACTCTAGCTATTGTTATTCTGATTTACAGTTAGGAACTGTGGCTCAGAGAGGTTAAGTAATTTAACAACGGTCACAAATCCAATGTGTGGCAAAATCAGATTTCGAACCCTAGCATTTAGTTCTAGAATCCAGCTTCTAATCACTATGCATACTTCAATGTAAATGACGAATGACACTTTTACATGAAAACTTTCATCAAAGCCTTCCCCAAAGAATTTAAAATCCAAATTAATTTTTAATTGTAATTACTATAGCAAGTCTTTCAGAGAAAATTGCTCGAAATGTCCATCTCTTAAAACAGTATGAAGAAATATTTTAAAAAATAAAATATGTACAAAGTCAATCTCTTAGGAATGCAGCACTGATCTGTAGGTGCCAAGAAGCATACAGTTTTTGTAAATGATAGATGATCAAAACTTTTATATGGTGTGACTGTTTCTCTGCGCTATGATAAACGTTGGACCTAACTTATGTATAGTAAGACTTTTGTTCCCATTTCATATATTCTTCTCCAGTGAATTTGTTTAGTAGGATAAAGCAGAGGTAAGAAAATCAGTGAAAATACTATAGTACACCAAGTCACATCATTACATGATAATAATTATAAAATATAACTTTATTTGTATATATGAAATATCTGTATGATTGGAATTTTCCCAAAGTATGTATTTTCCAATATTGAGAAACCAGATTTTTGGCAACTCTAGAATGTATAGTTTTCCTGAAAGAGAGATGGCATTAGGTTCTTTGTTGCTGGCCATTGATTCCCAAGACTGTCTCATTTTCTATCCTTCCTGAGGTTAGCTCTGCCACTGACTCTGTTAACTACCATGGAATCCTTTGGGTAAATCCTTCTTGTTACTTAAAGTTATTTGATTTGCTCTACCTTTATCAAAGGTAAAAATACATCAAAGAGGGAAGAAACTGAATAAATCACCTGACACCTTTGAATTTGTTTCCTCACCATTAATTGAAGAACAAAAAATAACTGCAAAAAAATCAAAATAATAATAATCTCCAATTATTAAGTACTAATTATATGTCAATAAATTTACAACCATTATTTTATATAATGCATAAAAATATGGAGACATCAAAACTCAGCTAATAGAGCTGACAGACACATGGTCACTGGTTGAGGAGTGAGTTGTCTAGCTGGAAATATATCTATTAAATGGGTCAAGAACCAGGCCAAAAATATCCCAGCATCAAGTGAGTTAAAGCAACAAGAAAGTTATCTGAAACTTATTTAATTAAATATAATCTCTATTCAAAGAACGATAAATTAATGATTAATTTAGTAATGTTTCAAATTTCCTAAATAGCAAATTCAATAACAGTTAAAATTTATTGAACACTTATTCACAGCACTTGAAACTATGCCAACACATTTTATATATTTTATATCATCTAATCCTCACAACAACCATGTGAGATAGCTGTTAATAGCCATATTTTACAAATTAAAAGCTAGAGGCTCAGAGATATTGAGAAGATTTCCCTAATAATTATGGATATTGATACAGCTACAATTATTGTTGTTTTAGTTATATTTGTTCTTAATATTAATTAGAGCATAGCTAAGCTACTATAAGAGAGAAAAATAAAACTAATTAACAAGATGAAAGTTTATTTCTCAGTCACATATAACCCAAGCCTAGAAGGATTCCTCACCTTTCTCAACACCATTCCATCTGTAGGCCCCAAGAGTCTTTTCTAATAGTCACTTTTGCCCAGATAGAGAAGAGAGTACTTACCTTTAAGGTACAACCTAAAAGTCATACACATATATCTTGGCACGTAATGTGAAATAGCACTTAGTAAAACATTATCTGCACATTTCGTTTTGCAGTAGGCAAAACCACGCATATGCAAAGTACATGAATAAGCTTTCTCTCTGTTCAGTATAAGGGAGAAGTGCTTGATGTCTTTTTCTATGGTTTATTAGTGAAAACTGTGCTACAGGGGTAATATTTTACTTTTGTAGTCTATGTTAGAAAATATGTACCAGAATTAATCTTAAGAGAGCAGCCTTTTTATGTCTAACAAGGAAAAGCACTGCTCTCTCTCTCTATAAATACATATATATGAATGTCAATCCAGCACATGATCATATCCACAGAGAAAAAAATAGCAAAAGCTCTCATTATGATCACATTTCATCTACTGAGCATGTATGTCTTTCAGTATGTTGTATAAAGAAATTGGCAGTAAATATATCACTAATTTTTTGCATATGACAAATACTGCCAAGGGAAAAATGTACTCACCAAATACAAAATAGGATATGAGATGAAAAACACGACTTCATGAGAATAATGCATGGTAAAACCATTTAAATGAATACATAGAGCTTGCTTTAGTGGCACATTTCAGTAATATGTTTAATATCTGAAGAGCCTAAAGCCATCATTTTAGCACCAAAATATTGCAGTTTTTATTGTTGAAGACAAAAAACAAAGCAAAAGAATTTCTATGAGATCAATGAGAGTTTCACTCCTAGTATTTGATTTTTTTCTTCATCAATTGGATCGATTTTTAAAATTATTAGGAACATTTACAAACAACATCCAAATATAATAACAGAACAGATTTTCCAGAGTTGAAAGTAAACAAAGAATGGATCAAGAATTAATGAATCTGGCTTCTGAGTAGAAAAGCTTCATTGAATTAGACAGAAATTTCATTTAAATATCCAGAATTATCTAACAAAGCAATTCATAATGCTTATTGTGAGGTAAGATTTTCTACTTTAGTTTAAAAAAAAAAGAATAAAAATTTACTGAATGAGAAATCTAATCTATGGCTGAAGCTAACTATTATCAAACTTTATATGTTCGTCTTGGTGAAACATTGCAGACAACATTCTTGTCACAAATATGGAATTGATATAATTACCAATTTTAAATATTATTTTTAAAATGTTAAAAGTTAATCTAAAATTGATGATTTACACTTATGCTGAATGTTCTTAAGAGTATTAGTTGAGAAAAACTGTCTTAAAATTTTTACCATTATTTACATTATTCAGGGAAAATTTACAGGATGAAGGAAACTTCCATTTGACATTTAATTCAACATCGAAAGCAGAAATTACAGAAGTATGAAAAGTGGAAAGCCATACAGTAAACTTTAGAAAAGTGTAAATTTGAATATAACTTTATTTCTACTCTATCAGCACCATCAATTTCAATCAGCATATATTAATAGTACATTGTCTTAATGTCAGTTTTTGAATTTGATATTCCTCATTATTTTAATTATCTTGTCTTTCTTATTGACATTTACAATATTTTTATTGATCTTTTTATTGATTCTCTAGTTTTATGTCCTTTCAACAGTGAATTAAGAGAATCACAATTTATCATGTATCCTTTTTTAGTATATATAAAAGTTTTCCTTTTATCTACCATACTCAGTATTATAATAGAGATTATCAAATTAGTTTAGCAGAATTTATTTTGTATAAAATTATAACCTCTACTTTTTGAGAAATGTATATTATTTTTTTCATCTATAGGACAAAGCTGGGGGGGGGTTGTTTTTGTTTTTTTGTATTCTCATCTATATTATCTTTTAGTAGTTTCTGCAGCCACATACCAATTAAAAGAATAACAAAAGGATTTAGCATCTTTGGCTTTCCCTGCTTAATTCTCCCTACTTTCAAAACAATCATGCAGCAGAGATCCAAGGCTGCAAAACAAGATGAATTGAGCAGAAGACGATCATTACAAGGAACAATGTGGCACTCATCATTTTGTGCTGTCACAACACCATCTGTGTTGCACCAGACCAGAGTAACTTTGACATGACAAATAAACCTCTTAGGGAAAATGGGGATTCTATTAATTGTTCCACTGTCTAGTCAAACACTACTATGTTCCCTTCTCTAATGCAGCCCTATACACAATTGATATTATTGAATTAAGAATAGCAATGAATTATGATTTTCAAAATAACATTTATTTCCTCTGGATAAAAAATAAGATGTAAAATATCACAGTCTCAGTGGGATCATGTAAATCTATTTATGCAACCTTGTAATTATGTTTAATACCTCACCTGGGGGCTTGATGCCAGAAATATTGTTTTTTTCACCTTGCTGATAAATGTACAGTGAAACTACCTCATGTATCCTCAAAGCAGTAATTTTCCTCAACTGCAAAAAGTGCTAAGGTTATTGGTTCCAATACATTTGATCTGCAGGCACTGACCTTCTCTTGAACGTTACCGATATTAATGACAACAATGACAACTAACATCTATTGAAGGATATGTGCTAGGTGTCCTGCTAACTGTTTATGTAGATTATCTCATTTAAACCTCTTGACAATCCTATGAACTAGAGTTTCTAATTTACCTTATAATTTTCTAGATCAGAAGTTAGTCAACTTTTTTGGTAAAAGGCCAAACAGGAAATATTTCAAATTTTGCTTGCTTTACAGTCTGCCATAGCTATTGTGGTGCAAAAGCTGCATAGACAATACATAACCGAATAAGAGTAACTGTATTCCAATAAAACTTTATTGGAAGGAAGGAAAAGAAGGAAGGAAGAAAGGGAGGGAGGGAGGGAGGGAGGGAGGGAGGGACAAGGCAGCACGCTAGATTTTGCATGTGCCCCACTGTTTTCCTACCTCTGTTCCAGATGATGAAATAGCGATTTAGCAAGGTTAAATAACTAATACAAGGTCACTAAGTAGTGAGGCCAGCATTTGAAAATAGACTGACTCCAGATCTGAGCTCCTAACCACTATTATTATATGCCTCCAGGATTCTATAATTTCTCACATTCTCAGTGATGAATGGGAATATTAAGAAAATGTGAAAATTGTAAGGTCTTAACAACTGGCTCTAGAATTTTTCTAAGAGGGAATTTATCCATTTTAAAATAATCTCGATCAGTCTCTTGGAGAAAGTTGAGAACCAAAAGACAATTGTCAGCAGCCTCAAAGTGAAAGATATGAACAGAAATTTTGAGATGTAGCACAAGTCAATAGAAAGAAAGAGAATACCTGAATGTGTTATGGGTAATTATAACCTGATTATAGGGGGAAAAAAGTCAATGGACATGAATGATTTAAAATTAAGAAAAGGAGAGGATGGAAAATTTCTAACATACTGTTACTTAGGCTACAAGAAATAAAAAACACTGCTTCAACATTCTTCAAAAATATAAAAAGACATTTTCTCACATAATCTAAATCAAAAGGTGGGATAGGCCATAGGCCTGGTATAGCTATGATCCAGTTCTGTTTCTCTGCTACTACCCCACCTCTCTGCTCTTCTATGTGTCAGTTCTATTATTAGAAAGGCTTTTTTCCATGGTAGCAAAGTGACTGCCTACAGCAACTGTGGAAGCATGCTTCCTTACTTATGTACAGTGAGGAAGACAGGAAAGAATCCTATCTCTCAACAATGAGAGAAATATCCTTTCTTCCCATCTAATGAGGCTGAATCTCCTGGATTAATCATTAGTCCCCCAAAGTCCTTAGTACTTGGGGTTTCATTATGGAGGTGGAGTTCTTGATGTTGGCCTACTGACCACCACATGTCCATGTAGCTATAAATGTGTCCATTCCACCGGAGTGAGTCGTTTGTGGACTATAGGGAAATGGATGGCTATCTGAACAAAAATGGAATTCCTTAGGAACACAGAAGGCATACATCTCTAACTCATATGATGAAATACATAGATCTTCTTGAACAAGAGTGACTTTAAACAACAACAATTAAACAAAAAGGATCTGGGCTTGCCATTAACATGTAGCTTATCTCTGTTTTAGAAACTATCACATTGCATTAGAAGTCAACAAGAACTAAGGCTTTACTTTATGCCAGGAACAGACCCAGGGATAAAGACAAATTGACAGTCACTTGTGGAAGACAGTACATAAATGGACATTTTGAAATTATCTGGTAAGTGGCATACCTGTAGTGTAATAAGGATACTCCAGAGCAAGGGTGTCAGAGGAGACTTCTAAAAGAGATAGTTTTACTCCCTTTTATTAATTTTATAAACAGATAAATTGGACACATCCAACAATAAAATGTTTTCCTTACAAAAGTATAGCTATGACTAAGTATCTTTCATATTTTCACAACATTCCTTGAATGGCGCTATGTTACATGCCAATAAAGGGTAGAAGTGATATGTGCATAAACTATGCACAAACATATGAAGACGTACATATGAGCAACCCATATATTTAACATGCCTAGAAAGCATGAGTATTTATATTCATTTGCATTCTCTTACAAATCTAGAAATCAGGCCTAGGTATTAGAGGCGAAACAATACAGTTAACACAGAAATAGAAGTTTGATTTTTACAGAAGAAACATATTTGAAAAATTCCTGCAGTATCCTTTAAGTGTGTAATTTATTTTGAAATGGGACTATATTTTATGTACTAGGTATTCATTTTCTTAATAATTGAATTTGGCATAACTTGCTGAGAAGACAGCCTGCTCTTGCACTTAAGGGAAGCACTCGTGGTTATAGGTAGTTGAACATTTTAGAAGGAAAATCACTTAATCTACTCAATTTAGAGCTTTAGAAGGAATGCATTAATGTATAAAAGAAAGAAGACCCAAAGTATAAGTGCTTTTAAATTATCTTTCCCTAGATAAGAATTATAGTATCATGGCTTTCAAGCATACATTAAAAATTCAACAATACAGTATTTTTCTTAGAATTATTTTAAGACAGGTTCCTCAACCACAGCATTATTGATATTTGGGGCTGCCCGGTGCATTGTAGGATGTGTAGCAGCCTCCCTGGCCTCTACCCATTAGATGCCAATAGCACTTTCTGCTTGTGACAATCAAAAAATGTCTCCAGACATTGTCAAATACCCCCCGGGGGACAAAATTGCCCCTGGTTAATAAACACAAACTTAAGAAAGAAATAGTTTTTACTATCAACTTATAAAATTATGTAATAAATATTATAGTTTTATAATATTATATAACAAATTCCTACCTATTCTTAGTTTTGAATGTAATAAGCAAGCTGCTTCCAAACATAAAATAATAGAATATCTTTAAGATCTGTGTAAATTAGGGAAACAGCTTAAGGATCATGAGACTCACAAGGCCAATAGAGGTAAAGTCAATTTGCAGTGATTCCAAAATTAATTATCCGAAGATATCACTTTCGGTCTTGGACATATGATCTACAGGAAAAATTGCCTGAGTCTTTCAAGAAATGTGATAAATAATTGATGAGGGAAACACACTCAACCAGGATAAGTAAGGCAAAGTTTGGAATTTAGGAACAATTTAAAAGTGGTGGTAAGGAGAGAATTCAAATCAAAACTTAAAAGCAATGGCTCTCAGGAAGTCAAGCACTAAGTAACAGCCAGGGCCATCCTCTCTCCACTTATTTTTTTGTGTATCATCTTTGGGACAAAGATGACATTGGAAAGATAGAAACAAGTCTGACTTGAATACTAGGAGACATTTTTACCATCTTATAAGAAAATACCATTTGATAGAGGCATATCTCTTCTTAAGCATAATTAAAATATTTCTGACATAAATTAATGTATACATATTTCCATACTTGTTTTCATAGTATCTTCTTCAAACTGGCTGCCCATTTAAAATTTCTAACACATTCCCTGCCACATAGTAGGCACAAATAAGTATTTTTAATAAACAATTTAATAAGTGGTTCTATTTCATTTATAACCATAAGAACCAACATTCTATAAAGAAGATCTTTTAGCAAGAAAGTCTCTCTTTGAGGGATCTTTATCGTTTTTTTGGGGGGGGGGAGGCGGGGGCATTTCATTATGTTCAATGTTCCCCAAAAGTAATCCAGATCTAAAACCTTCAACTTTATAATTTCATAGTCTCCACAACAGCACTTTTAATACTCTGACACCCTCAAGTAACCTATGGCATATGTTATATAAGGAAAAATTATAGTTTTTTTAATCTAGAGAGACCAAAACCAATATTGTAAAGGGAAAAAAATTATGATATGATATAGAGCACTATCCACAACATAAAATAATAATTATACATATAATAAGGTATATGCAATAGTTAAATATGAATTAAAATAATTTAGCTTTGAATAATTAAATCTCTGTGTACTCTCTGGATAGGTTAAGGAGAAAGTCCAAAATAGGTTTTATGTTTTAAAAGCTGCACTATGGCAAAATTCTCTTAAATCCCCTCCATATTTTAAAAACTCCAGTGCTTAAATAGATCCTGGATATACCAGAAAGTCAAAGCCAGTACATCATCAAAAAGGTAAAAACATATATTCATTTTCATGTTCCTATAGGAAACAAAGAGAGATCAATAGTTTTCAACTCTGCCTGTATATTATAGTCACTTGTAGAGCTTAGCATAGTACTGCTATCCAGATGCCATCTTAAGAAATTTATATTTAATTGGTCTGAGTTGGGGCCAGAGCCTCAGTATTTTTTAAGAGCCCCACCAGTAATTCCAATACACAAACACTGAGATTTAGACATAATCAAAAGCCAATAAGCAGTATCAGGAGTGAGGGAAAGGAAGTTAGATCTTTTTAAAAAGCATCATCTAGTATTTTATTTGTTAGCATAGTTCATTAGGTGCATCATAGGCAGAAACTACAAGGCAACATTTGTCAGTACACATCAGTGTTTGCAACAATAAAAACTCATAGATGAGAATTTTGATTGCTGCATAAAAACATGAATTACAAATATATTTCCTTCTCTCTCTCTAAACCTTTATTAGTGTTGTCAAAATTTTGAGATAGTCTTCAATATTAAAAGATACAATATTTTATTGTAGAAATCAATAGTTTTTTTTTTTCAATGAAAAGTTTCCTCTCCTCCAAAGTTAATGCCATAAAAAAAGTAAAGAACCTGACTAATGTCGTTATAAAGTGGTAGTCAAGGTATTCATATCACAATAAAGAGATGCCGACATGAAATTATCAACAGATTTTTTAAGAAAATTAAGAGTGTAAAAGGAAAACAATTGTCTTTTATCTGAATTTGGCCATTATATCAATTTATCTAAAAATTAAATATATAGCTTTTGATCTAAAGAACACTGATGAAATGAAAATCTAATCAAAATGGGATTTCATCAAAGCAACTACACACACTTGGGATGGATGGGGCTGTACCGGTATTTTAAAAACCGATGGTCAAATGAGATTTTATATGAAATATACCTACATAAAACTTATAGATGGCATGACAATTACATACTCTGAGTCTGCAACAAAATCAGGAAAAAGTGTTTTTAAGAAATTAAGTAAAACGTATAAACATCCAAGAACAGAGACAATGGGACAGAGCAGCAACACTTGGGGAGCTGGAAAAGAACTTGAGAGAGCTAAAAGCTAAGCCTGCAATGAGGGATCAAGTCTTAGAAAGCAGAGGAACTACAGCAGGGGATATAACAAAAGGCTCCTTCCCAACTTTAGTAGGAAAGGTGGATCCGGAGAGACCCTAACCTGGCCACTGACAGCATACCACTCCCACACCCCAACGTGACTGATCCCAGAGTGGGTCCTCCAAGATTATCTTGAATAAAACTATCAGAGAAGAATCATCCTTTCTTCAAGTTGAAAAATTGGAAAGATGTAACCCAGGAGATACTAGGGATTGCATATACTATCACATAAAGGAATCTGAAAGAATAAATTTAATAACCAATAGAAAAATCTGCAGTAAGAATTAGAGAAAGATGATCTCGCTGAGATCAACTTTAAAGCCTGAAGAAATCAAAAAATGTCAGTTTTGTTCTACCTTGATCTGAGGACTTGGCACATAAAAGTTTCTCAATTAAAGTTTGATAAAAGAATGAATCAAGTCTCTCATTTCCGTCTGATATCCTGGGATTTTTCCTGCCTCGTACAGCTACCCTAGTAGTCATCTCTCAAAGAAAAAGAAAAAAAGAAAAAAAAAAAGTACACCTCTTTTTTTTGTTGAAGCTAATTTTAATGAGGTTTTTGTCACTTGTAAAATAATAATTTCAATAAATAAATAAAATTACACCAAAAGAGGACAGTGAGAATTTAAAAGTCTGAAAACATAGAAGCAGCTATTCAGGATGGACTGGGGAACAGTGCAAGCACTTCCATCCCAAGATGGGAAAAATAATTGCCATTAAGTCACTGAAGCAGTTCATTAAGTAATTTTTTAAGCAATTTATCTTTAAAATGTGCCTGCCTAAACTCAGTCTTTAATGGTAAATATATATATATATTAGGATGCTGTAATACTGTCTTTCTTGCTTCCCAGGGTTCAGTAAGGTCCTATAGGCGAGAGACAAGCTTTAAAATAAGCTTCTTCATCTGGAAAAAAAAAAAAAAAAAGGCCACCGCTACCATAAACAGCTTTTTAAAAGAGATCTATTTTCTGCTCATGGCCATGAGTTTCAAAAACTCATATCTAATGCATCCTAAAGAATTGCAACAGTTGAATTTTCTGCCTTATATTGAAATTTGTGTTTGCAAAGTTTGAGAAAGATAAAATACTGCAGCAGCTGAGACTGGAACCCAGAAAGAACCAGTAGAATTCTCTATTCAGGCCACTTTTAAACATCTCTTGTTCTGAACCCTTCTTGGCAAAGGTATTAACTTTTCCCTAAAAAGTACCACCAAAGGAGATGCAAGTTCTGGGCACTGGGGAAGCTCTGCCTTACCACTTCAGCCGATTACCTTATTCTGATTTGGGCAGTGGCTTAAGACAAAGGCATTGAGCTGAGATCTAAGAGCATGAGAAGGTGCAAGACCTGTTCCTAAGAAACTGAAAGTACAAAGCAGAGGTCCAAATACAAAGTTCCTAATTTTAGGATTTCTAACTTTATTCACTACTAAAGGATTCTCATCAAATGAAATTTGTAGGTAATTTTACAAAGGAAATGGAAGGGGATGGGAGGGAGGGATGAAGTAAATTAGGGAAACAGAAACCTCAAGCTAGGTAAACAATGGTGCAGAATTATTTAACAAAGGAGGACATTTACATGGTCATAATAGAATTGTTCTATAGAGATAGACCATTCTGCAGCTGGTGAAGCCTCATTAATAGCCCTTTAGATATGTCTATTAAGAACTTTAGACAATGGAGTTTTCCCCTCATTGGCAGAATTAGGACAACAAAATGTTTGATCAAGAAACTAGCTCTTCTGTCTGAAAAGTGAGTCGATACGGGGTTGCATTTTGATGTTCTAGCCTTGCCAGATAATAGTGATAATAGCCAACATTAGTGGGAATTTGCTGATTATGTGCAGGCACTATGTTGGGTTATTGAATCCTCTAAACAACTTCATAAGGTTGTTCCTATCATGTTCATTTTGTGGAAAAGAAAACAGGCACACAGAAGGTAAGTCCATTGCTCAAACCTTATAAGTGATAAAGTCATAATCCCAAAGAATTTGACTCCGAGGCCAGTAATCGTAACTATTCCATTCTAATGAACAGTAAATATGTTGGACTCTGACAACTCTTACGTCGCTTCACATTTTCCAATATTTCAATGGTTCTTAAACGTGAGTGATTTTGCCCCTCAAGAAAACATGTGGCAATGTTTGGAGAATTTTTTTTTTTTTTTGGCTTGGCACCCTTGGGAGGAGGCAGGGGGTTCCTACTGACATCTAGTAGGTCTACCAGGAATGATGCTAAACATCCTACAATGCACAGGACAACTCCTCAAAAGAAAAAATTATCCAACCTAAAACGTCAATAGTGGCACTGTTGATAAGCCTTCCCTTACCTGGTTGGAAATATTTTTTTGGTTTTTCATTGTATGTTGTGAGTATCAGGTGGTCAAATATACCACTCGATACATAAGTTGTTGGCTCATAAGAAGCCACATCCAAATTTGACTGCAATGAAATCCCATTGCCAGGAGATTTTAGACCTAGAACTGGATTACTTAGTTTTGACTGTCACCCATGTGGGAAAAGGTAAGAGATTATACATGAAACAATTGGATGTAACACAGGAGCCCTTTACAAATTATACATGTGGTAAAACAGATGGAGGTACTATACTGTACATTCACAGAGTGGGCCTTGTAGACATCTTATTTTTGCTACCTATAATCATTCTTTTCCTCTTAGTGACTAAAACTTTGTGTTTCTAATTGAACTGTCTTTCTTCAGTAGTTTTCTAAATGGATATTTTGGAGAAAATTTCTCTCTACTCTCTGATTTTTGACCTGAAAAAAAAAATTTACACAAAAGAATCTAAAAAGACTGGAGCCTATACCCACAGATATAAGATTCTATGAGAAAGAATCCTGGCAACATTGTCTCAGGTCCAGTGTCTAAGATCTGCAGAACAGCCCTTTTTTCTTCTGTTAATTACATCGCTTCCGTCCAATCATTTTTTTCTTTCCTTAAGTTAGATTTCTGCCCTTTTTACCCAGAGACTCTTGATGGATATAACATCCTATGGATATGGCTTCTCACAGAACACTAGTTGAACAATTCTGAAGATTTTTTTCAAATCTTTTCTAAGTATAAAATTTTATAATTCCCATGGAATTTTATCTTAAATTTGAGATCATCAAACAGAATTAGCAGAGCACTTACCAGAAGCCAAGGCTATATTCATATATTCTGGATATTTCCATGCCACTTACTCTACAAATTCTAGTCTTTCTAGAAACTCTGATTCTGCATTCAGAGCATTCCTTTCACTGTAACTCAAGTCACAGAATAATGTTCACAGAGATAAAAACAACATCATGGCACTAACTAACCACTATTTCCCAGAGTGGGCTATGCACAGAAAGGAGTTAATTAAGATTAAATTAAAATTAAATGAAGCATCTCCTCTAAAACCACATGCTCCTATATTTTCATTTAGTCTCCTAAAAAACCTCCATCAAGGTTTAACTCTCCATCAAGGTCTAAAATGCACATATTTCCCTGAATTCTTCCCACATCATTTACTTTTAAAAGTGTTCCCTTTTGTCCCTTTCTCTTGCACATTCATTCATACAAAGGAATATGTAGGAATATGTAGGTACTTTAATGCCATTTTCAAGCAAATTTGAAATACTAACATAAGATTGACATTTGACCCTCAATACCCGTGAGCTGATTTTCTTCTATCTTTTTAAATAGGGGAATGATGTTAGCTGAAAATGAAATCTCATAGTTTCCTGACATGTGTAAATCTTTTCATCTGTAGTTAGTATAATTTCCTCCCCCAATCCTATCTATTGGTTAACCACTAAGCTACGGTCTCTTTGCAAGGTTGACTGAATTGCAGTTTTTGAAACAGAAATGCTATGTGGGCATTACATAGAAATATAATTTTTTGAGACCAGAGAAGAGCTTCAACTATCACTGTAGCTTGGTAGATTTTCAGGAGATTAAATGAAAACAAAGGAACATGCAGTTTGAAAAGAAAGGCTTTATTTTATGTTATTTTATTTTATTTTATTTTAATTACTTGAAGTACTATCATCTCTACAGCTCATCCTTAAGTACTAATTTTAATATTCTTAGTATAACAGTGAAAAGCCTCTATATTGGATATGGCTTTAGAATTTAATGTAATATAGATTATTTAAAATATATTTATTATATCCTTTTTTTAAAAACCATATGTTTTGTGAATTACATACATTTTATGAATAATAACAGAACTACATGGCCCAGTAAATCTGCTAGAATACAGAACTTAAACTTCTGCAGCTACGTTTTTTCATTTAAAAACAAAGTAGAAATTGCAGTGAGAATTATAAATACTACACCAAAGACACCATGTAATACCTAATAATTTTGCTGGGTCATACAATATAAAAGTGAATATTTATTAAATTATATAATCTATTAATTGACTAATAAATGTCAAAAGTCATTAGAAATATAAAATTTACTACTACTCAGTTTGTCTCTTTTCAATCAACCTCACTCAATTTAAGTTCAAAAAACTACGAGATGGATTCTATTAAACCAAGCAATAATTTTAGTCAAGTGTGTTTTTTGACTTGTTTGTTGTTGTTTGAGAGATATTGTGAAGGAATTTAACTCTAGTAAAATATTTAGGCCCTCTTGAAGAGAATTCAAGATGGTATTCTCAAATTTGAAAGCTTTGAACATATTGTAGGTACACCGAACTACTTAAAATTCCTTTATCTCCATTCTGCATGTGCTAGATTAGGGCCAATTTCACAGTTTTAAATCTAATCTTCAAGGTGTAAAGTGTGTAGATAATTAAAGTGTTTACTAGACAACAGCAGCCTAAAGTATATAGTTCACATTTCTTAACATCTCAGTGTTTCTCCACGTTACGAATTGAACTATACCTCCTTAAAATTTATTTGTTGAAGACTTAAATCTTAATGTGACTATATTCAGAGATAGAGCCTTTAAGAGGATAAAGTTAAATGAGGTCATAGGATAGGACACTAATCCTATAGGACAGGTATCTTTAGAAGAAGAGGAAGAGACACCAGAGATCTCTCTCCCTTGAGAAGGCAGCCAGACATCTGCAAACCAGGACAGGAGGTTTTACCAGAAAAAAACTTGACAACACTTTGATTTTGGACTTCTAGATCTGTGAGGAAATTAATTTCCATTGTTTAAACTACCCAGTCTATGGTATTTTGATATGACAAATTGAAAAGGTTGATACACACAACATCTTCTGTGTTTAGCTTATCCAGCACATATGTTGGCACTTATAATTTTTATGCATTTATTAGCTTGTTTAGTTAACAAATATTTATTGATTCTCTCCTGTATATAAAAACTGTCTTGGTTCCACCATCTTTGTTCTCTGTATTATTCAGGGTTTTCCAGAGAAACAGAACTAATAGGATGGATAGATTAGATAGGAAAGGAGATGATAGATGATAGATTATAAATGATAGATAGAGGGATAGAAGAATAGATGATAGATGATTAGATAGATAGATAGATAGATAGATAGATAAAACAGAAAATTTATTATAGAAATAGGTTCACCCAATCAATCAAGGAGGCTGAGAAGTCCCACAATCTGTCATCTGCAACCAAGAACTGAAGGACTGAAGGACTGAAGGACAGACCAAAGGACCGAAAACCTAGAGACCAAGGCCCAAGAACTAAAAGATTCAATGTACAAGGGCAAGAAAATAATGGACATCCCAGCTCAAGAAAAAAGAAAGAAAATTCATCCTTCCTCTGCCTTTTTGTTTCATTTAGGTCCTCAAAGGATTAAATGATGCCTGGTCACACTGGTGAAGGCAAATCTCTTTAGTCAGTCTACTGAATCAAATAATAATCTCTTCCTAAAATCCCTCACAGACATACCCAGAAATAGTGTTATACAAGCTATCTGGGCATTGTTAAGCCCAACCAAGTTGACAAATGAAATTAACCATCATCTTCTCCAAAAGATTCTGAAATCAGATGCTCCTTCTCACAGATCAGAGACACTGGAAATAGACCACCTCCTTTCCACTGCTCTCCCTTTTTTATAACTACCAAATAAAAAAGCTGAGCAATATCCACACTGGAGCCAAAACAGATCAAAGTGTTACCTTCTTCCACCCGGGACCTTTGCTGAAAAGGAGAAGGAAAGGAAATAACATTTACACAAGTACTACAGTAGATGGTGTATGTACTTTATTTTACTTAGCAAATACATAGGGAGAAATTTTCAGGAATTGTATTATTTTAAGATTCTTATGTAGGATTGGGATTTAAAATGCCAGTTAATTTTTTTTTTAATTTTAAATTTAGAACTTTGGCTTCAAAAGATGTACTTATACCATCTCAGTAATAATGATTTCTACCTCCATAACATCTCTATAAACTGTCATACATCTAGATATTCTATTGTGTCTGAGCTTGTGATTTTTTCAATCCTTTATGTAAAAATTGCAATACTAATGCAATCCAGTGGTCCAATCTGAAAAATAGAGATGTATAACTAAATATAATAGTGGTTCACAGTGGCATTTAAATGCACATATCATCTACAGAATTAAAGCAGTCAGAACTTTCTAGTAGCCTTCTTGAATTACAACTTCCATGTCATCTGTGATTTTCTCTTCAATTAGTAGATGATATATAGCATAGTGGTAACCTTGAAATCTGGTCATTTTTGTTTTCCATGTTTACTTTTATAAGCATATGCGAATGTGCTATCACATGGGCATATGCCCATGATTTTAAAATATGTAGTAAATATAATAAATCTTTTATTTGCATTATACATAGTAACTTGAATAGGTTACATGTGGGACAAATCCTCAGTTCAGAGTACTGTACTTATATATAGCAAGAAACAAAAACAGCAAATACGTTAACACATTCTCAGTGTATATCTGTCAACGAGTTTAATTTGGACTCCTAAAATATTCATCCCAGGGCATAAATATCAAGCAATATTTTAAGTGTTGCCAAATTTTTGGAATGCTTTCAAAATTTCACAAGCTCTGAATTCTAAGTGATATTTCCCATCCTCTTCATTTGTTTTGGTTGCAAAGAAAATGACATTTCCCAACATATTTCTAACTTAAATTTGTGTTTTCTGCTATGCAAACATAATTTTCATCTTGGAGAAACTCAGCATTTCCAACTCCAAATAGCTCTCATGGAAGCAGTAGCTGTTCATGAAGCCTTAGAGATGATGTGCTTGGTCCAAAGGGCAAAACTAAAACAAATCTGAGTGAGGATAATGGAACGCACATGATAAAGCAGGTGCTTAAATAACTGAACTCCATTTAAAACCTCTTGCTTATTGTTACTGGGTCTACAAAGGAATTAGGCTGGTGGAAAAATCGTAATGCATTTATTTTTTGTTCACGGGTGTTATTTTTTAAAATGTCCCCAAAAGAGATTGCTCTCTTAATGATCAAAGAAATGGATAAGTAAAGAACCTTAAGAGATGGGGGCGGGGGGGAGGTACAGGAGGAGAGAAGAGAAAAAAATAACAGCGCAATTTTTTAAAAGCTTTAAGCATATAATAGTTTTCCAAAAATGCTCATTTGTTGATCAATCATGTCTTTGTTTTAAACAATAATTGTATGATTTGGCTCTGACTGCCATAATGAAATATCATAGGTTGGGTGGCTTAAACACATAAATGTATTTCTCATAGTTCTAGAGGTTGTCTAAGATCAAAGACTGGCAGGTTTCATCTCTGGTGAGGATTCTCAGATGGCCACCTTTTTACTTTGCCCTCACAAGATGAAGAGAGAGAGAGAAAGAGCCATTCAATATCTCTTCCTATAAGAACACTAGTCCTGTTGTATCACGGCCTCGCCCTTACGACCTCATTTAACTTTAAGTACCTCCATAAAGGCCCCATCTCCAAATACTGTCTCACTGGGAGTTGGAGCTTCCATACATGCACTGGGAAGGGGGACAGACAGAATTACTGTTGGTCCTTAACAGTAATGTTCTATCTGCTAGAGCCAAAGGGTCTCTGCACAGTGGGTTTGATATGATTTAACTGGCAGCTGGGAAGTTATCTAGTGGTCAGTAGTTTAACCTGAATGCTCTTCACAATTATAAATGCTCTTTCAAAAAGAAGTACAGGCTACGTGTTAATACTTAAGATTATGAGAACTTTCCTGCCCTGCTTTGTGGAGATTGCAAAATTGTGCATCACAGACTCAAGAAAATTATTTTATATAAAAATCTATAAACATGTGATACATGTTGAACATTTCGGTATATAAACTTTTTTCAAACTATTCATGTTCCACAATGGATTATATAAGATATAGGTTCAACAACAACAACAAAAAATCCTCAAAAGAAGCAAATCAAATGACAAATATTTTCTGAGCCCCTATTATGTGAAACCATTACTAGCCATTATAAGAAGGCTCTTCCACAAGATCTATATGGCTATTCCCAATAGTTTGCAGTACTAATAAACATCATACATCCAAAGTTTTGTGTAATGACCACATTGTTGCACATGAGAATTTTCCATTGTTCCCTTTATTACTAATATAAAGTAAAAGGGATGCTGTTGCA
The DNA here is from genome assembly GCF_014176215.1 of Rousettus aegyptiacus. Taxonomy (NCBI): domain Eukaryota; kingdom Metazoa; phylum Chordata; class Mammalia; order Chiroptera; family Pteropodidae; genus Rousettus; species Rousettus aegyptiacus. The sequence goes on from NW_023416307.1 coordinate 74,728,884, forward strand.
AGAGAAAAAAATGAATCAGGCATCAGTATAAATATATATATACAAAAGGAGCACAAGTTCTCCTAAATATTTGCTTAAAAATTCAAATTTCATCTTCTCTGTTCCTCCTTTCTCACAGTCAAAAGGCATAAAGGCTAAGGAAAACATTTTATACCAGAAAATGTTCCCTAAAGCTAGCTGTACGAGGAGCAAACATGGTTATACTTTATTTGGGTTCAAGAGAGGTTTCTCTGAAGAACACCTACTTCTTAAGTCCTGGCTCTACCATTAGCTAATGATATGAACATGGGTTAGTTATTTTGCAATTCTCTCATATATACAGGGCTTTGAATGAAAAATATATCACCAATTTTTTTCAGTTGTGAAATGCTACAATCTGGTTTTCAAATTTTATTTTTAGCCCATGTAAAATGACACTAGCTTAGAGAATATTCTACCCTACATTATAGTCAAAAATACCATAACAATGTGTCAAAAGTTTAATACATGCTTGTAACTGTTTAATTCTTTCTCTTAAGAGAAAGAAAAAAATAGAACTCTATGGTAAGAGTTGAAATTCTTTTCCTCTTAGGCTATATGTGAACAAAAATTAAGTTATATAGTATCCCAGATTTTCTATACTGACATATCTCAAGGGAGAGTGTGGAGATTTTAATTGCCTCTGTTATACAAAACCTGCTCAGCATATATTGTCAGAACGTGCTACAGTAGTTTTATCCAAATGTTTTTGAGGTCTTAGGGTTTCTCTATGCAAGCAATGGTGGAAACATAAGAACTAAGACTGGGTTTATGTCAAAAATCATATTTTCTTTCCTATACGTACCCAACTCTAAGAACGAGCTGTTGTAAATATTTGTTATGTCTCTTTTTTAAAAACCCTAAAAACTAGGAATTTGATAATGTATTAAAATTGTATTCTACAAAATAAAGTTTTTCCCGAAGTCTCTATATTTTTCATTTGCCACATTTTTCAACTTTATTATTTGCAATATTTGCTTTTCACTTTCTGAATCTTTCCTCCGGTAAGATGTGTCATTTTGTCCTTGAGAAGTGAGTGCAAGTTACTATATTTTCCTTCTTAGCCATCTCATGAGACAGGCAGTGAAATGCCAAGAATAATGTAAACTATACAGGAAAATACCATGACGTACTACACCTAGAAATATCTCAGCTTAATAGGTGTTGTTCCATTAATGGTGAATTTTATGAAGGCAGGGAGATGTAAATCTGTCACGTAGACGAAGATTTACAATAATACCCACTTCAGTGGATGATTTTCATCACAGTTAGGACCGTCAGGCAACTTGCATGTTTTCTCAAGTCTCCTTAGTTATGAAGGCCTCCTCATATTAATCCATGGTTGGTATCTTGACCTTCCTGAAGCTAATGCTGATGAAGTAGCTTGCTACTCTTCCCTTCCATTATCACTGATGTGGTTTCAGTTGGTAAGATGGAAATTTAGTTAAATAAAAATGATTTAAAACACTTGTCAGAAAACTTAATTTAATAATAACTTTCTACAAACATTGTACTTTTGATTGTTGCTAGAGTGTTAATATATGTCTTTATACCTCATCTAGACAAAGACTTCATCTTCAAAAGATACATACAATATATTACTATAAGAAAAGACTTGTTTTTGTATTTATACATTGATTTCACAGTTGTAACATAAAATTGAATGATAATTTTGTTAGTTATTAATGTAAAGTCACTGGAAGACAAATTATGTTATTCAGTAACCTACTCACAAATTGGTGCAAAACCATTGAATTAAAAAAAGAACAACTTAAAACAGTGTCCCTGTCTTATTTTTTATAAAGTAAAAAGTTATTTTAACAGAAAAAGTACATATAGCCTTTTTTAGCTCTTTTGATTATGAATTTGAATTTCTAACTAAAAACACTAAATTTATGATTACTTTTAAAATCCATACTCTACTCATCTCTTTCTGTGTATCTGCATACTATAAAAAAGATATGAAAAAATAAGATATTATTATGTCATATTTATATAATATTTATTAAGTATCTATGTTTAAATATTTTTAAGTGGGACTTCCAGGTCATTGTCTACCTCGGAGTCCTAGCTTCATGAGTTTACAAAAGCTACTTATTAGATAACATACAAACATTTAAGGTAAAACGACATTGATGTATTTGATATGCTCATGTGTATTCCAGTATCTATAAGGTATAAGTGAAATAGCATTCTGACAGTGTTAGGCACAGGTGCTGTCACTGGGACTGGATGCTCAGTAGGGCTTAAGCCTTACCAGGAGTAGAGGTTCTGAAGACTGCTGGTTTACTGGTATTTTCCCAAGGGTAAGAACATGAGTGATTCTCTTCCTAGCCATAGATGGGGGCCCAGACTAAACTGAAGTAAAGCCAAATTGAAGTAAAGCCAAAACTCTGAAGAAAGGAATCTCCTCAGATTATTGTCATTCCCCTCCATTAAAGCTACAATGCCTTCTATGTGCCTACATACAGTCCAGTTTCCTAGTAAATAAGGGAAGTGAGCACACTAAAGATGCCACGCTGGAACGCATCCATGAGTCCTAAAAGACCAGGATATAGCAAGAACAATGGGGGGTCAATGGGGCTTTGAGCAAGGAGAAAGTTGTAGGCGGGTACAGGATACAAAGGCATGGGGAGAAAGAGTGTCAACCCCTCCGTGCCACTCACGACCCATGTATATTATTTTTTTAACTATATTTAATTATTATTTATAAGATATGATATAATGTGGACAAAACATACTCCCTTGTACAAGATACTAAAGAAACATTCTCAATAGAGGAGAGCTGACTGAAATTCCCCAAATATTGATATATGTGATATCATAAACTAAACAAGTTGAGATATTTAAAGGCTACCACTGGGTGACTGCATGACAGCATAAAGGATACAGTATTTTCAGAGATTTTCGTAATATGTTTTAAAATACTTAAGGTCTTATTTAATTTTTAATTATTGAGTTTCATTAAACCTAATTGCAAGTTTTTTCACAGATAATAAATGGCATGTTGTTATTGAAGAAGAGATGGTAATAACATATGCAATTAGTATCTTAAACTTCCATTTTCACCTACCCGATCCAACCCAGAGAGGAAAATACATTGTTCACACTCACATGCAGACTTCGGCAGTAGCATCGCTAGACATCGAGAGGTTTGGCAACAGCCTTTTGGTTCTGCCCCACATAAATTTGTCCTGGAAGAGTCAGTATGAACAATAATGAGTAGGTGTGGTATGACAAATTCTGCTTACTACATTAGTCATCTTGATAATTTAGATTTATGTTAAAACAAACTTACTCTTCTAATGTTTTTTTATATATAGGTTTCATTTTAAACACTAAATATTAAATTTTTATATAGTCAGTGAAGAAAAAGAATAAATACTCATGCCATATACATGTATAAATTTCCTTTCATATTTAAACAGAAATAAAAATAGTATAAAAGGACACAGATATATTTTAAATCTATTATCCTAGGAGAAGTACCAAGAAAAAGATTTCATGTTTAAATGAGAGTATACAAAAATGGAGCTTGTTATACCTTACTTTAAAGATTCATAGTACTATTCTGTACTTTAAAGTTTCCGAAAAATTATGCTGAAAAGAATCCTGTTTCACTAACCCAGGACATTGACAATTCATTTAACAATAAAGCTCTTTTTTAAATTTATTATCAAGACATTTTGAAATGCTACTCTAATTAATGTCATTTAAAATTTTTATATCAATACAGGCCTTGAGAGAATGCTTAATAGAGAAAATACTTGCGGATAGGTTAAATATACAATATACAATTCTAAATATCTTATTGAACCTATTGATTCAGTTGCAATATTTCTCTTTTGACTTAACAAGTTTATGTAAACCCTACCTTTATTTCTGTACAATCCCAAATATCCAGTGTGAAAGCAAAAAATCCACAGATATCAATAACTTGGAAATAGAAAAGGAACCACATCGCATAAGCTTTTCTTTGATCACTGTTCTTTCAAACCATCAACTTATCTAAAGCGGAAAATAACACCATATAATTAGCAAGGCAATCAGAGTATTTTGCTTATTGCCAATAATGCCATTTCCAGTTATAATTAAATGGAAAACCTCCCATTACTATTCATATTTCTTTCATCCAAACATGTTCACAAGATCCCATTTATATATTAAGGAACTAATATAGTCTTCTATAAAACAACACTTAGAATTCTAATTATTTTACTGAAATTCAACTTTGATTGATTTTTGGTCGAAGCAGCTCATTTAGACTTTAAACATTCTAATAATTAACAGAAATCCTTAAAGCCTGAGCCTAAGGGGTCCAAGGATTATCTCCAGGGGATCTGTGCATCATCTAAGATTTTATGCACTTGTATATATATATGACATAATATTTTTTTATTATGACAGGGTTCATAATATTAATAGTGTTAGACTTTTAGGAGGCCTAATAAATTATACCAGTATCATAAAAACAGATTCAAAAGCAACTGAGAGATAGACACTCATAACTTATTACTGATAAAGTTCTTTGAAGAATGTGGAAATTAGGAGCTAGCTATATGAGGATCAGAAGACTAGGCTTTGAGACTGTGCAAAATGGAGCTGCTGAACTTAAATCCATTTAGTGAAAAAAGTGGCTAGAAAAATCCCATCTAGCAGTAAAGAGAAAAGATAAGTAACTTACCCATATTTAATAGGACTCTGGATGGGAAAGCTTGATGATGATGATGATGATGGAGGTGGTGGTGGTAAAATTTCCCCTGAATATTTGCCATCATAAACCTACTCTGACTCTGGGGCTCATGAACACTACCATTGGGAAAACCTGAAGCTGAAAAATTAAAATGGACTCAGATTCTTTGCATACCTGGTACCTAGGAGAAGCAAATGTAAATCATCCGTGGAAATATAACTTTAATCCAGGTTCCAAATTCCTTCAAATTAAGTTTAGTTCACTATCAAAACTTAACGAATAAACAAAGAAAGAAGCCACTGTGAGTGAAAGTCAGTTGAAACAATAAAAACCAGCTATAGATGCCCCCAGTAACTTCAGAAGATATTAATATAAGATATGAAAATTAAAATAACTACCTATAAATTATTTTTACACTTGATCTCAGCCAAAAGACTGAGAAGTGATCCTATAAAATATTTTTTAAAAATTAATCCCCTCATTGATTTATTAACTCTACTGTATACAACTCTTTGCCTAATAAAATTCTTCACAGGATATATCCTGAGATCCAGAAACTGGTAAACTAATTTGGCTCTGTTCATTCATTTACACATGTCTATGACTGCATATGAAAGATTTGAATAATCTAACCAAATATGAATTGACTTCAAAACCTAAAATAGTACTATCTGGCTATTTATAGAAAAAAATTTATAAACCTCAGCTAAACAAATACTTAATGACACTCAAATAATTTTTTTTAAACCAATAACATAGAGATCCCCACTTTTGATTATAAACACCTCCCTATAATAATATACAATTAATAGTTCCAACTGTAGAGTACCAAAGAAATTAAAGACTCCTAAACTCTCCTAGAATTTCTTTCATTGGATATGGGTATGGCATATATTTTATTCAGTGCTGTAGTTGCTTTCATTGATAGTTGCTATTATATCATTTAAAAGTAAATTATATTTTTAAGAAATTTTGAATGTAGAAAATGTGTTCTTAAAATTTACCCACATAATAATAATTTCTGTCATCCAGTTCTTTTTATGGATCTAAATATTTACCTGGTATCATTTTCCTCTGCCTGAGTAATTTCCATTGACGTTTTTAATGCGGATCCTCTGCCAAAAAAATCTCGAAACTTCTGCTTGTCTGAAAATATTTTCATTTTGTCTTCATTTATTAAGGATATTCTCAGTGGATAGAGATATGTATGTAGGTTAACAATGTGTTTTGTTTGTTTTATTTTGTTTTGTTTCACCAGCACTTTAAGAATGTTATTCTATTGCTTTCGAGCCTGTTTCCCATGAGAAGGTAAAAATTTTTAACTTTATTCAGGTTTTTATTGTCTTTCTGTAAAGAGTGTTGAACTTTATAGGGAGGTAGTCAAATAACGTATGGGTCAGTTTTATCCTTTTGAGGTTTGTCTTTAAACTTTGTCAGGACAAGTCAGATATATTAGTTACTCTAGGTCTTTTTACTACTAGTGAGCCTTGATTTTTCCAGGATCTTTATTAAACACTCTAAGTGTTCAGGTAGGTTTTTCCAATCTGGCTGGCCATAACATGAACATCTCTTAATCTTATGTAAATTCTAGGAATTATTTAAATTACATCTCCTTAAGAGTTTGGACTTGGCCTCATACAGTTTCAATTATGCATGCCCAGATTAGTATTCTGTCACAGATTCAAAGAAGATCTTCTCTACGTAGCTCCTTCCTCTGCAGTGCTCTGCTCTGCACATTCTGGTCAGTCTCACTGGACTCCAGTCTCTGTCTTCTCAACTCAGCAAGACCATTGTATTGTGCTTGAGTCCCAATACCCCTCCCCCAACACACACACACACACACACACACACACACACACACACACACACACACACTTTGAAGAAGAGCATCCCAGCAGAAAGGGCAATCACAGGGTTCATCTTGCTTATTTTCCTTTCTTGCATCACATCACTGCACTACATTTTGTTGAATGTGTTAAAGTACCAGTTTTATATATTTTGTCTGCTTTTATAATTGTTTATGCTGGAGGGTCAGTGTGGTAAGGTTATTCAAATTTGGCCAGAAATAGAAGTTAGCAGGTTGTTTTAATCATAATTATGGATCTTCATATTCCAGACTGTCCTAGTTACTGAATCCTCCTAAAACGCCTTAGAAATCGTCACATATGGGTACAAATAATGAGCCATCACATATATTGTTGACATTGGATATTTTAGTTTCCAAATATTTGGGGATTTCCTGGTTATTTTATTTTTATTCATTTCTAACGATTCTGTTATAGTCAGAGAATCTGGCCTGCATGATTTCCTTTATTTTAAGTATTTTTAAATTTGATTAATAGTCTCCCTTTCAATTTATGGCACTATTTCTTTCAGAATACCATAAAAAAAAAAGTGATAAATAAAGGATGCAAGTTGTGAGTCAAACTGTGGCTCCAGCTAGCTTCCAAGAAGTTAATTTGACAGAGAGAATTTCATTATGAAGTAGAATTTTTAAATCAGCAGGCATCCATTTCTCTCCTATGCACAAACAAATTCAAGTGGCTTTTCCCAACATCAGCCAATAATCATCATGAGATCTGAGAGAGGTGGCTAAGAGTATTGTTTTCTTGATCTAAATCTCTCTTTTGGGAATATTATTATTGCATCCCTTTCTGGGTGCCCTTCCCATTTGACTATCTCCACCTTTCCTTTTAGTATATGTTTCAGCCATACCCTCCCCACCATGGTATGGTTCTCTGATTTGAATCCAGTGCTTACCCATAAAGCAAACAATAACAGCAGACTTGCCAATGTCTCTCTTATGTCTCATTCCCAGGAAGATATCATAGAATCTTTCAGATAAAGGATCACAGATAGCTTTGCCATTTACAAATAGGACTTCATTCACATTTAACCCTAAGTTAGTTTTATGGCAAAAAGTTATGCCCTACTCCCAAAGTATCTTTAGCAATGTGCCCAAAGTTAATGGCTGGGATTGCATGTCTTAGCATTGATATCTTTCTCTACTAGTATGTGTAAATTTGATTCTGGTGCCAGAATAAGCAGATTAGACAAAACCAACAACTCTGTGTGTGTGTGTGTGTGTGTGTGTGTGTGTGTGTGATTCTCACCTTCCTCTCTTACATTCAGTGTATTTAATTGACTAAGCCAGCCTTTCAAACTCCTGACCACCTATTTTATTATTAAAAAGTTTTAATTGTTCACTCTAACTTTTAATGAGAATACAGTTCAGGGAGTCAAAGAATATATGTTCATGTAATGTCATATTTTCTTGTTCTTTCTTTTATTTTAGTAGCTGTAAAATGTTTTCGTTGATGAAAATAAACAGCCTGGTAGATCAAGTTGACAGAGAATTTTCTGTTCAAAACTTTTAACTGCATTTTTACAGTTCCTTCTCTTATAGATTAAGCAAAGCCTGGTATAAACACATATATATCGATTCCAGTTAGCACCCATTTGTAGCCCACAGGAATTACATTGGCAAGAAATCCATGAAGTCCACTTGCCAGCCATAGGGAAGGAGGGCCTTATCCTCAGGAAATCCTACCTACAATCAGTTTTGGGTAATTTTTCTCTGTGGACATTAGTTTCTTCAGGTGCAAAGGGATTATATTGTCATTGGGCCCAACTGAGCATGACATGGGTAACTTTGTTTCATTTTATGAAACCTAGTGGCTAGTTTTAGGACTTTGACTAAGGCCTTATTTATCCTTTTCCCTCACATTTTATTTATTTCAGGTTTTTGTTCAATTATCAACTTATCAGAGACTTACCTGACTGCTTTATATATGCAAATATTACTTCACCTACCTTCTCACACACACTGCCATCATTCCTACCATGCTCTATTTCCATTATCCTGCTTTGTTTTCTTCTAAAACATTTTATTGCAGCTTATTATGTTTATTACTATTCCTCTCACTAGAATGTAAGCACCACCCCAACAAGAACATGTTCTTGTTCACTGCTGAATCCTAGTGCATAGATGCCTAGCATATAGTAGATAAACATTTGATGGTGGATTGAGAGAATATTAACGTGAGGAAGTTTTTCTAACTGAAAATCACACTTGCAAATTCATGAATTGAAACTGTAATTGTGTTGCCAAAGCTTGTATGCCCCCTGGCCTAAAGAAAGCCAAAACTTCTCCAGATATGGTTATTCCTCAGTGTATGCATGTTTCAGTCCGTAATAGCATTTTTTTATGCTACATATTTTCTGACAGTAATAGGATAAGCCCCTAGTGGTTTTATTACCTTTTTACTATTTCCATATGCTTTCAGGAAGGCACAACTGAGCTGCAATATTTTAAACTCCTTAAACGGATCCTTTTCTTCCTCTTTCAAATATAAAATTTTTTCTGGATCTGGCTACCTTCTTTCCTTTGACATTAATTTCTTGTACAGATATTAATTTCCCTAACATATTTCTCTATATTTTCCCTAAGGGCATGGTGAAAGAGGTAAAGCAAGTGAGTTCTAGGACTGCGACAAACATCTAGTGCTTGAACAAATCTTGTCTAACTTCACTTCCCTTGGACCATAGAGCCAGACCACCTGGACTCCAAATTCCAGCTCTATAATTGACTAACTGCATTTCCTTGGACAACTTTCTTAACCTCCCTGTGCTTCAACTTCTGCAGCTGTAAAACAGAAGCTATACTAGCACATCAGTCATGTAGAATTATTTTAAGAATTAAATGACTTAATATAAAATGTTTTGAATGACTAGCACGTAGCAGGCATTCTAATAACAGCTAGCTATTTCCATTATAATCTCATGCAGGAGGTATTTATCAGACAAACATCTTACCCAGACTTGGGTTCAATTTACTATGGTCCCACAATACTCCCATTTGATCTCTCTCGTTCTTCCCTTAGTACGTTGGTTCTCAAAGAGTACTCTCTTGTTCAACAGTATCAGCTTCACCTGGAACTTATCAGAAATACAAGATCTTAGGCCCTAGCCCAGACCCACTGATCAGAAACTCTGGGGGTGGATCCAATATCTGTTTTAACTAGCCCTCCACGTGATTCTAATTTACCTTTGTTTTACAACCACTGCCTTAGATTCCTAACTTGGTAAAGTTTTCGACTATGTTCTCTCATAGTAACTCTGTAAATTTATCACATTGAAAATCATGCATTTTTTTCTCTTATACTTATCATCCTGGTCTTAAACTTTCAAATCTGTTCAAATTTTCTGAAACCACTTGGTATGGTGTTTACTCACTTCTATGATATAGTTCCCCAAATACTCAATCTGACCCTTGGATCCCATTTCAGAGATTATGATTTAATTGGTCTGGGTGTGCCTTGGCCATTAGAAATTTTAAAAGAGTGTTTCTAATATACAATCAGGTTGAGACACTGATCTATGCTCCTGATTTGGCATAAGTAATTCTGAATTTCCCTTTTTTTTTTTTTTTTTTGCATCTTAATATAAGAACAATGTTTACCAGCCTGGTGATTTAAATTATTCAGACCTCTGATCTCTGATAAAAATAAAAAATTCTAAATTCCCATCTTAACACCAATAATCAGAATCTTCAAGAAAGCCCCAGGAAGTGTTTCATTGTTGTTGTTTTTAACAGGTAGCCCAGGTGATTCTTCTCATTATGGAAATTTAGGAAAGAATGATACATCAAAAATAAATAAATATGTATGATTCTTGCTACTTTTCATCGAGGGCTAAAAATATTGTCTAAAACATGTCACAAAACTAGAATTACACCTCTTAGTTTTCACATAGTTTTATCTTTTTACTCGTTATGTCATAAATCAAATAATGAACCTATTTAGATTCTCAAGGGAAGAAAGTACATAATTTGGACATATTTTTTAGAAAGAAAATGAAACTTCAGAGCATTTTCAGCAAGAATGAAAACTAAATTCCTTGCTAGACTTGAAATATTACTAGCCTGCTCAGGTGGGAAAAATGGTTAAGTTCACTATCCCATGCATAAAAACTTCCACTACTACTTTGCAAAAAACTTAAATTAAAATAAACATTTATTTTAAGGGAAATGAAACTACTTTTAGAGATTATAATCTTACTGGTTATATGATGATTAAATACCAATTAATTATTACAAAGCTAGTATTTGTGAGGTTGAAGACTGTAAAATCTAAACTAAAACACCAAGAAATTTAATTTGTTAAAATTACCATAAAACTTGCACAATCTCTTTGGAATTAATGAGACAGAACTCTGTGTGCTAGTGACATTACAGGGTAACTTTATGTATTTCTAATGTAATAAATGTGCTTTTATCAATTAAATGCACAGCTCTTGCTATTTAGCTCGTAATACTTACCTTGCTAAGTGCCAAGAAGTACATTCATTAGGTTATGTAATTTAATTTATTATCATAAAATTTATTCTGCTTTATAGATGCTTAAAATAGCCAATTTCATTATAACAAATTTAGGACTAATTCAGAGAAAATAGCTTCTATGTTTTGCTTGAAAATTTAATCTTAATTGAGACCATTTGGCTCAGGTATAAATGCATCCATAGCAAGGCTTAAAAATCATGACAACCTAAAGAATATCAGATAGTTTCCCCCTTGAATTATTCAACAATTATGACTGTGTCAATCTGTACAAATTTCAAAATAGGGAGGATTCAGAGAGTATCTATCCATTCTAGCTATCAAACATTTGTGGGTGAAAAAAGGGGCCACATACTAAACCCGACAAGCTCAGAAGAGGCCAGCATAACAGGCCATACAAACTCTGAGACCAAAATTAACCACATAAGATGGTCTGAATAAAAACCTCCTAACTAAAAGTAAGTCATGGCTGCAAATGTGAATTATTAACTATCCTGTACTTACCAATGTAAAAAAAAAGTATGTGTCTCCATTTTACTTTCTATCCAATCCCAGAGATTTCCCTGCTTTGTTTTCTCTCACTCCCTTAATCCACCACCAACGGATTTCATGTAACCCTCCTCATGTCTCTTCCTTTGATTCTAATGTATAAAATAAGTTGCAAAACTTCCATTCTATGCAGTTTTCCTTAATTTATTTTTTGCTTCCTGGCAATTGTCAGCAGTTCAGCTCAAACAGACTCATTAAAATTCTCTACAGATTTGAATGTTTCTTACGTTGACACATTAAAGCATATGAGCAAACAATAATAACTTATCAAAAAGGCTTCATGCAGAATCCAAAGTTTAAATGAATTACATAGATAGAATATTTTTAACCAAAGGAGAAGCAATATAGTTTAGCACTTTTTAATATTGGGCTGAAGGGCCCCTGGAATCATTATGAAATCTGCCTTGCTTACCTTCATGGTCCTTTCTATCCCTAGCTTGTTCCCACCAAAATGCCTGGAGACTCTCACCACCAACTTCTCACCTAATAACCCAATTGTAGCCCACCCCTCTATCCAAATATTCCTCTTCAGGATGTCCTACTCCCCCACCCCTCTTCAGGATAACAGTTACTAAAGAGAAAAATCACAGGCCCAAAATCATGTCACTCATAAAGCCCATGATACCAAACTTAGGTTTAATATCTGCTCTATTTGTAGTTTCAACCTCTTCCAGAAATGTAGTCTTAATCAACCAGTTTAGTATTTGCTGACAAAGCACCAGTAAAGAAATCTGTCACAGAGGCCCTCTCCAATTCACCCACTGAAAGAGGCGATCTGCATAATAAAAACCCTTCCAGTCTCCTCCCCCAAAGAAAAGATGTCCCAGTCCAAAAATAATTCTTTTCTTTTGCTAATAACTTCCTTACCCCACCCTTCCTCCCATATAAAATGTCTGTTTTGTACAACCCCTGGGAGAGCCTTTCTGGTTGCTAGACAGGATGCTGCCTGATTCATGAATCACTTAATAAAGCCAATTTTTTACCTTGTGAGACAGTAGGGCAACTTCCTGGTGTTGAGAAAGGTCAGCCGCGGGAACCTGATAGTTTCACAAGAATATCCTCCCTAGGGTACCAACAACTGGCATCAAAGAGCCTTGGGAGGCAAGCTGCAAGGATCCCCCCCAGCAACTAGGCACTTGCGCCTATCCCCGCGCACGCACAGTAGGGCCCAAGAGTGTTTCTAAGGTGACTTTTCTTTAATTTAAATCATGCCCAGGGGTGGAGATTTACATGCTAATGAGACATGCGAGACATGAAGAAGCATGTAGTCACACTGCACAGGCGCCAAGAAACGTCCGCATTTACACGCCTAGAAATAGCCCTCGTCGCTACATTTAAAACCCTGCTCCGACTTTTCCCCAGAAGCCACTTCAAACTGTCCTTTCTCAGTGTTGATGCCCTTGTGCACAAGCTTAATAAAACTTTGCCTCTTGCCTCAACTTTTTTGTAGTGATCCCTCTTGATTCTCATCCTGGAAGATTACAAGAACCCAGGACGCAGGTAGCACTTGGGGATTACATAAGGATTTCTTGTAAATAAAGTTCTCTGTGCTACTCACAATAGTGGAAGAGTTTGCCAGAGCATGAGACTTACTGAGTTATCTTACTCAGCTCTCTCCAGCTTGCTAATTTTCTCTTACTGGCATTGCTTCCATTAGCCATTATTTGGCACCACAAGATGAGTGCTAAGTCACTGCCAGTAATTACACGCTTCAGTAGAAACTTAGATCCCGCATGCTCAGGAGAGTATAAAAGCTTTCATGAAAATTTTAAAATAGAAACTCTAACATGTGGCCTCTCAAAAGATCTACATGAAGCTTTTAACAGCTACATTTCAACAGAAGTGAACATACTCCCAACTGATCAGCTTTTTCCTAAAAATGTGACTATTAAATGTACCCAGGTCAGTATTTTATGGAAACATCCACCAAAAAAAAAAAGAGTCATAAATGAAATGACTTTCTGAAAGTATAGCTGCTGAAAGTACCCCCACAAACATATAAAGACAGACCTCTTGTCGCATTTACCTCCCATTCACACGGCCACCTTCCTCCCAAAGGAAAGTCACTGACTAATATCAATTTCATTCACTTGCTTGGGTTAAGAGTTTTCTGCTCTGCAGGCAGGTATGTTGAGCATATTGAGGTATTTCTGAGAGAAAGTGATATCTGAGTAACATTTCTCACAGACATTACTTTCAGTGTTCTTCAAATGAGCTTGATTTTAAGCATGGTGTGTTTTGTTGCTCAAAGCAGAGTCTGTAAGTAAGTTAAAATTTCACAAATCCTGTTCAGAAGTAAGCAATTTAAAACTTTGACATCTTCAGAAATGTGTGAGAATTCAAGTCTAATTTAGTTTATTCTAAATCACTCTTCCTAACCCTGGGGAAAGTCAAATAGAAGCAGAATTCTTTAACATCAGGGAAAAGAAATAGTCATTGTTGGATCTATATAAAGACACATATAGCAAAAATAAAAATAAAGATAAAAAGGAAAAAAGGTTAAAAGAGACAAATGAATCTCACTAAACTAGAACTCCAGTAAATTAAAAAGTTGAAAACTAAATTTTCTTGATATAGTTGATCCTAACTAAATAGCTCTATAATTCTACTACTTATTCCAACTCTACTTCATTTTATAAATTGAATGCTTTCTTTTAATGTATATCATTAAACGAAAATTCAGTTCTGTTCCCATACACACATACAAAAATCGTAAATAATAAGATGCAAAATTAAGGACTGTGGAAAATGAAATTATAAACAAGAAACTATACTCTCAAGATTATTGTGATCTAGTATCTAGCTAGCATACATGTAGTCTTTTTAAGATAGTATGAATGGATTACACTGAGGCACATACATAAATTGAAAGTAAAGCTATATCATGACATAAGTTATTTCTATATTTATTAATTATTTTACTAAGGTTATTAATTTAAATCATAGATATGCAAATAAATATTCCTGTTATTGAATTTGCTTCATTGACTTTGGTTTAACAAATTAGAAAAAACCACAGGAACTGAGTTGACATATAAGCCGACTGTATAAAAAATATTCCTCAAAACTTTTTAACCTAAGTTTGCTTATATAATTTTAGTTTTAGAAACTATTACACATGTAAAAATGTATAATATGGTTGTATACATGGGATATTTGTCATTGAAACAAGAAGTTCACTGACATAAGTAATATTGTACAGTTATTAGTACATTTTAATGACATAATAAAAATAGCTATAATTTGGATGATCAAAAACTTTTTCCTAAAATATTTATACTGTGTCATTGTAGTTTTTGTCTAAAAGAGTAGAAAAGCCATTCAACTATAACACAGTTTGAGAGCTCAGAATAAAGTGCTGTGATGGACAAAAGAAGACCATCTAAAGCAGGTTTCATAGATCAGAGAAGGCCACTTTAACCTGACAGTAAGAAATAATCGGACCAACTAAAAGAAATGAGTCAGACATGGAAGAATTTCCCAACAGAAGAGATGGCAATGAAAAGAACTCGAGGCAAAAAAACTGAAGAGCAGAAACAACCATGAGTAATGGTGAGGAAGAAGTTTGTAAAAGCAAAGAAAAATGGAGGATGAAAGTTTGGGATTTTACCCAAAGAAGAGGAGTCACTAAATTCTTAAGCAGGGAAGTGACATAATTGCATGTGTACATTATAAAGATTACTACGGGTACAATGCAGAAAAACAGACTGGATTGAAAAGAGAGATTGGCTTTGAGGATATTGCAGAATATGAAAAGAAATACTGGTGGCTTCGATTAAAATAGTTAAAGTGTACAATATATGGGAGATATACTAAGACATAGCAGATTTGGTAAATGAATAAATATGGGAGATAAGGGACAGAGAATTAAGATAATATCAAGTTCTTTGGATTGGTCAACCACATAGATGGCTGGTATTCACTAAAATGGGATATGTAGGAAAAGACCTGTCAACATAAAAATGTCGAAACCTGTAGAGTTTGTAAGAGAGTTTATTTGAGCGAAACTGACAACAGGAAGCGAGATCTCAAATGTTCTGGGAGAATAAAAATTTTGCAGCTTCTTTTATGCATTTGAAATTCTGAATTAAGGAGGAGATATAATGAAGATTGAAGAAAGCAAGGCGAGGATTTGATTACAGGATAGTTAGCAAGAATATGTGCCCTCTTGAGGCTTAATACCCTCTTTGAGGGGTGCGACCTCTGGTATTTCAAAGGTGTGTCAACCTTGATGCATAAGAACAATGGATGCAGTTGGCTTAAAATCTTTCACTAAAGAAATTATAAGCCTGGGGCATGACTATCCACCAAGACTTGCCCAGTTAGAAATTTATGATCAGAGTACCTGTGAGTAACGTTCCAGAGAACCCCCTTTTTTTTTCGTCTGCAGACCAAGTCTGACAAGTAAGATGGGAATCGAGCCTTTATATACTGAACTACAGATGCCTATAAGCTATCCAAATGGAGACATCCTGAAAGCCAGGGGTCCCCACCCCCTAGCTGCAGACCTGGATGGTCCATGGCCTATTAGGAACTGGGTCGCACAGCAGGAGGTGACCGGTGGACCAGCAACTGAAGCTTCATCTGTATGCGCTCCCCAGTGCTAGCATCACCTCCTCAGCTCCACTTCAGATCATCAGGACTTAGATTCTCATAGGAGCATGAGTCTCTGGTGCCACAAAGTTTGGGGGCTGCTGCTATAGGCAACTGGACACACAGGTTTGAAGCCAAGAAGAAAGATCTGGTCTAGAGATTGATCATCAGCATATATATGGCAATTGAAATAAAGGGAGTGAATGAAATTGTTCAGAGTGTATTTAGACTGGTAAAAGGAGAAAGTGGAGGATGAAGCCTTGGATAATACTAGCATTTAATGCAAAAGGCTGTCAGGGATGAAACAGAGCAATGAGAAGAGTAGAATATGATGAAAGCCAAAGAAGTATTTTTGAAAAGTATTAATGCTACTGAGTGGTCAAGAATGATAAGAACTAAAAAGAAAAGTATAATAAGAACTGGACTCATTCACAAGGATATTATGGGTAAACATGATAAAAGTGTATCTGTGGATTAATGGTGGTATTTAATGGGTGTGGTAATGCTAGTTTGCAGTAAGTGAAAGAAGATAAATTCCAGAAAGTAACTGTATATAGACAATTTTTTTAGATAGAGTTGAGATATTTAAAAAGGGACATAGAATAGTTATAAGATTGTCTTCAGAGGGAGAGTACTGGCATGCTTAAATGCTCATTAGAGATGAGTATAGAATTCCTTGGAAGATACAGGATGGAATCAAAACATCTCCAGAAAAAATAATTAACTTTAAGGAGGAGAAGTATTTAAGGATGAATTCATTTTTTTTTTTTCCTAGCCCAGCTTTCTATTGCTTACTAAGGCTGAATGATAAACCACTACAAACTTAACAGTATTTTACCACACAAATGTCTATAGTCTGGGTCTGGACACTGGGTAGCTGGGTCATCTTGGGGCCCGTCAGAGTGAAATCAACGTGTTGCCTAAGGCTGTGTTCCCATCTGAGGCTCATGGTCCTCTTCTAAGCTCACTGATTGTTGGTAGAATTTAGTTTCTTGTAGCTGTGAAACTGAGGCCCCGCTTTATTGGTGGCTGTCAGCCAGGTGTTGTTCTAGCTTCTAGAAGCCACTTGTTTTTTCCATGTTGTCCTCCCCACAAAGTAGCAATTTTCTTCTTCAAGTCTAAACAAGAGAATAGCTGCTTCAAATCTCTTCAACATATGGAAGGATCCATTATCTGTTAATGGTTCACCTGATTAGATCAGGCCCACTCAGGAAATGTCCTTTATGATTTTAATTCAAAATCAACTGATTTGCAACTTTAATTTCATCTACAGAAACCTTTCACCTTTGTCATATAATGTAACCCAATAACAGGAGTGATATATATTTTATTCACAGGTACCACCCACACTCAAAGAGAGGAGATAATACAGAGCACAAGAAAAAAAGAACAGAGTGTGGAGGATCCTTTGCCCTTTGGAGTCTGGATCTCCTCATGAAATGAGTAGAGCCTAACCAAGTGAGAATTAGGTACCTGTTTATATTGCAAAAAAGAAAATAATTGCTTTCAAAATATTGATAACACAAATCAATTGCCACTTACTTTATTATTCTTCCAGCAATGTAAAAAATTAAACTATAATAAAATTCAAATGCCAAGATAAAAAAATGATGTGATGCCACAAGTGTATCTTTTCTTGCATGCATTTATACCGGAAATTGTCACATCTACAAAAAAAAAGTACATAATACTGCATGTTGCTCAGTAAATTTGTGAGATAGATCCTAAGACTGTCCAAACACAGTGAATATAGTACCATAATCAATTAACAGTGTCTTTCAGGTGTGTAGAAAGAGGATGAGGGTGAAAACATGAGTACAGTTGAGATATATTTGCTATACATGATCCAGGAAAAAAAAAAATGTAGACTAGATAAGAGAAGGGAGAATAAGAACAGCTACTAGTTATTAAATTCCCACATTGTCATAGCCATTCTAAAGAATACTTTATATATCACAGATCTTTAAAATAACCTTGCAAGGTAGGTATTTGTATCACTTTTTTAAATCTTGCAGTAGAAACAGAAAGGTTAAGAAACTAAATCCAGGGACACAGAAGGAGTAATCGAGAGGCTACAAAATGTCCTCTAGTTTAGCTGGCTTTGAGGCCAGTGCAATTTCTCATACATCACTTTGACTCCTGTAGGAAGGAGTGCCAGTAAGCAGCCTGATGTCATATGTCTCCAGAGCACTGGAGTAGCAAATGTTGAAATAACTTTAGATTCTGGTTGCTCAGCAATCTTGGTTTTTTTGTTTGTTTGTTTTTTGTTTTTGTTTGTTTTTTTAAAAAGTTCCACAAAACATAAAATGAATACACCCTATTGGCCTGCATATGAGGATGTTATGCCGGTTAACCGGTTTATTTTCATATTTTTAGCGACACATATTTTTTAAAAGTAAATACCTTATTTACAAAAATATTTTGTATTAGAAATTTCATGACCGATTAAATTCTTGGATTTGGTCATTTTTTTCTGGTTAAATAAACAAACAAAAAGACTCTAGCTAAATAATGCTCTAAATAAATAATGCATAATACCTCCGTTTCTCAGGCATCGTCCTATGTTCTAGCTTATATAAACCTGCACAGGTCTTCTTGAAAAAATTAATCAGTATTTGAGGAGAGAGACAGATAAACTACTTCAACATGCATATGAATATTGGGAGACATTCTATTGCCTTTTTGTTATTATATAGTGATATAATTGCTCTTTTCTCTAGTGTTTTTCTTCTTCCTCTTTGAGAAGCCAACATAAGAGACTTCTGCCTGTGTGTCAAGAGCCAGAAACTCATTATGATACCAGCCCTGCAAGGCAGTGCTGGGAACCAAACTGTGAAATTGTGATTCCTTCCTCGAGTGGAGTGTGGTAAGTGCTACGTACTGCCAGTTTGCTAATGGATTGAACCACACAATCACAGCAAATGTAAGAAAACCCTGAAGGTTGATTTTGTTTGTGTATTTTAGCAGTGTTCAAGAAAAAACTAATCAGAGGGAAATTTATTAAAATATACATTTTCTTGGCTAAGAGATGTCTGCTATGACATTTGCTTCATTGACACGTATTTTCACATGTTTGAAAATTCTTTTAAATGTTTATTTTTCTAAATAATTCATTTCAACAGAGAATATGAGGAAAGGATGGGTGAAATTTGTCAGCTAAATTTTGCCAAGTGTTATAATAAATCAGGTATTTAGTTATTCCTCCTCTTGATTAGACTTGGCAATCAAGTGTCCAAAATAATCAACTCTTCCTTCTCCTTAATTTTCCTGCAAAAAAAATTATATGAGAAAATAAGATAAATAGTTTAAATCCAATATAGCATCATTTCTTCTATTGAGCCTATAATACGAATTGTGAAAGCTCAAGAACTATTTGATCAAAGCTGCAAACCTGGATGATTTTGAAAATACAACTTCAACTTTCAACTTCAAAGAAACTCATCTCAAGCTATAATTGCTTAAATTAAGGAAATTCATATAAACTGGTCCCTGTTAGTTTTATTTATCTATATTACAAAGAAGGCAAACTTGCATGTAAAGGAACTCTAAATTGAGAAATAAGTCTATTATTTTTTGTCAGACAATGTATTTTGGTTTGGTAGCCATGAGATCTTAGAAGGATTAGCATGACTCAAAAGAACAAATATTAAATGCTCATACGCCATATGAATTTAAGCTTGAAAAGTAATCAAAAGAGAACTGCCACATAGCTGAATCATTTCAGTCATTCTTTCCCAATTATTTTTCTTCTCTCTGCCATGCATTTTTCTAGGTCAGGGTCTCTGTTAAAGATTCCTCCTCCCTTTTCTTACTCCTTGATCTCTTAGGCTCGAGAACAGGAATTGAAAAGTTATCAGTGTTTTTTGGCCAGATCATATGCTAATGTAAAAACAGTAAAGTTTTTTGGGGAAGTGAAGTTGGAGAAAAGTGGTATTTCTTATAAGTATTTCTTTTAGACTTTATAGCGCCCCCAATTAACCACTTGTCACATTGTTTTATTAGTGATTAGTTATTTTTCCATCTCTCCCACTAGATGTTCAGCTTATCATAAGATTATGACTTTTAATGCTGCATTTATAACACATTGTTTGGCACATATTAATAGCACAAGAGATGTGAATGGCTGAATGAATACTCAAGAGGAATTTTTCCTCTAAGTCTAAGGCTTCAGCAATTTTCACTTAACAGTGGATATAATTCTTCCTCTGCCTAGGTGGTAACAAACGAAGACAACCACTGAGAACACACAGCATTTCTCAAATGATATATGAACAACTTGGTAAAAGAATCCAGTTCAGCCACAGGAACATCCCACTCCTATTTATCTGTACCAGTTTCGGTGTTCCTTCAAAAATAGGTTTAACCTCATTCATATTCATTACTACTTAGCATTTTCCTTTTTAATTTCAAACATAAAATTAACTTGAAATCTGCTGTTGTTTTAACAATAGGGCAGAATCTGATATTTGGAATTTATGCAAACATTTCTCAAAAGGCCATAGCTCATGAGAATCTCAGCTTTTCCAGTTTACAGAAAATATCACAAACATTAATTATGAACTCTAGTCTGTTTACTAGTGGTTTATTCTGGCAGTGTGGCTCAATCATGTAGAATAACTCCATTTAAACAATAGTTACTGAACACCTATTCTATGTGAAGTGTTCTGCGAGGTCTATAGGGGATAGTGAGGGAAATAAAGCATAGCCTGTCTTTCAAATTCTTTCATTATATTTGAAAAAAATGTCACGTGAGGTAACATAGTTTGTGTTATAAACAATATATGTACAGATGTTTCAGAATGTGAAAAAAGAGCATATAAAATGCATGCAAATAAGATTTCATGGATAGTTTGGCTTTTGAGATGTGCTTTGAAGGAGGAATAGGATTATAATGGAGGGAGATGGGCGGAGGCAGGCAAGGTATTGCAGATAGTGAACAGCACAGAACCAAGAAAGCATATAATACTCTCTGAAAATAGTGCCTGATCTACATTTGATTGTATGCACTTTAAATTTGAGAAGCACTTGAATAGGGCACCTGCAGCAAAGTGAAAGGAAAGGCAATAGCAAAGCAGTGCAGAGCCATTTCCTAGAGAAATCATTATGCTTTGACAGAAAACCACTGTTACCAACTGGGGACCATTGGCAGCCTTTGAACACAGTAAGCCAGAGCTTTGCTTTAGACAGATTAACATAACACATTTTTGCAAGGTAATTTCCAAAGACTTTCAGAAGCTGAGGTCAATACTTCACTCTAGCAATGGTCTGGAAAGAGTTAACAAAGAGATGAATTGGGATTGCAGGAGAGAAAGGCAAAATTGGAGATAGATGAGAAAACATTTCAGAAATCAAATCTACAAGTCACAACAACTCTTTCAATGCCAAGGATAAGGGAATGATATATGACAAGGAAAAATTATCCCTAGGCTTTGACCCTGAATAACTGGGAGAAAGATGTGACATTAATAGAAAGAGGAGATTAAGGAGGGCTGGTTGTTTTAGGATGTTGAAGAGATAATGAGTTCATATTTGGACCTATTAAACTTGATATGCCAGCAAACATCAAAATGAACATATTTAATAGGCAGTTAGAAATGTGTTATCGGTAGTTGGGAAAAGACTGAAAGCAGAATACTAGAAATCATGTATGCAGAGAGGATTGTTGAAATGGAAATATTTGAAAAAAAAAAAAAAGAGGATGGGGATAGAAATTAAAAGAATCAAAGAGAGAAACTTAGAGATTACTAATTTTAAAAGATGAGTAGTAGGAGAGACAGAGCAAAAGGTCCCATCGAAAGTGTGGGAAAAACCAGAGCAGCATACGTGTGCCACCAAGACAGGGGAAGTCTCTGCCTTTCCCAGAAAGAATTAGCATGACAAGGCTGCCAAGGGGTCAGGAAATGGATGATACTTTATTACAACCAAAATCTGTTTTGGTAATCAAATGCTCTTTACTATTCTAATTAAAGCTCTGTTATAAACTGAAATCATTTCTAAAGTGCCATAGAGTAGGGGTCCCAATTCCCGGACTAGTTGCTCGTTAGGAATTGGACTGCACAGCAGGAGATGAGAGGCTGGTCAGCAAGCAAAGCTTCATTTGTATTTGCAGCACTAGCATCACCGCCTCAGCTCCACCTCAGATCATCAGGCATTAAATTCTCACAGGAGCGCGGGGGCCCTGAGGCCAAAAGGGTTGGGGACTGCTGCCATAGAGTATCCCTGACACAAAGCAAACATGAATGTGTTATGGAACCAATAGCAATGCAACAATATTAACATATTCTCATTTATTTAGATTGCATCCATTACTCTAAAAATATAGTTATACAAACAGTAATATGTATTTCCTGCATATAACTTCAGAGGATCCATATTGGTAACTCAGTCTCTTTAAAGTCATTAATAAACCAGGCAGTTTTTCACTGTTTTACATGAATTACAGTGTAAATTAGCCCACATCCTAAACATTGCGAAGTCATAACTTCTCTGGTCTTAGTTCTTTCTTCTGTTATATACCGTAGGTGCCAAAAAAATCTCTAAGGCAACTTCTTGACTCTTTATATTCTAATATATTCCAGAAATGTCTTTTTACTAAATAACTTGCTTAATATACAAAGGTGAACCTGATTAAAGGAGTGAAAGCAACAAGATGAAGAATTACTGGTCTCGCCCACATGCAAGAAGAATGTATTAAGTTTAAAACACTTTACTGGAGAAAGGCTCCAGGTAAATAGTAAGAGACAGGAAATATAACCTTGGGTACTCAGCCATGTTTTTTGCCCCAGGGAGTGACAGATTGGAATAGCAATATTGTTCTTAAAACAGTATTGCTTTAAGAAAAATGTTAGGCAAAAACCGAGATCTTCTCCTGGGGAATAGTAACAAGAGATGATCAGAGCTCTGCCACTGTTAAAAATTAGCACTTGATCCTTTGTAAAAATAGCCATGCACACTTAGGTTTTTCTAGGAGATTCTCTCATTCCGAAGAGGTTGAACTATATTCAACACTCTGGTACTTAGAAGTCACTTAAATGAATCTCTGCCAGGAAGATGGATAGTTGCGCATTCCCAGTGCCACCACAAGCTATAAGAGACCTCAACAACATGGCCCACATTTTAGAAATCTCTTGTTCCACAGCAGATTATGAAATTCGGTGTATGTCAAAGATGGTTTCAAGATGGAATCTACCATCTAGTCTTTAATGTGCTAAATAATCTACAGAAAAATATTAAACCACGACTGGATTTCTCCTCGGCTTCTAATTCTTAATAGCAGAAGCAGAGACTATTTGGACTAGCTCAGCAGAATAATTAATAAATGAATTATTGGTTAACTTTATAACTTTTGTCAAATACAGTACTTGTTCTATTTATCAAAAAATTTGAAATAGTTGATAGGCTTTAGTGACAAGTTATTTTTAGCAAATAACAAAGGCCAGATAGATACTTAATTTTACTAACTTTATATTTAAATTTTTTTCTTTTACCAGCTTTTAGAGTATTTAAAAGTGAAAAAATTCATTTACGATTTAATTTAGAGGCACACAAAAATAAACACTTTAAAGTTCAAGAGAAATAATAAACACATTACATAACATTTGCTTATTAATTGAATGTTTGTAAATTATTTGCTTTTCCAAAGTTGTATTCGAAAGAAAATAATACTGTCCCTGAAACATAATTTATGCATGCTACTCTGCAAACTTTTACAAACATATATTTAAAGGGATAATTCAAAGATAGAAGGACTCTGCTCTGCTGGTGGACATGTAACCTAGTAAACTTTTCTGGAAGACAATTTGACAATTTGTATCAAAATCATTAAAAATATGTTTGACTAATAATTTTACTTTCCTAAGAAAATAATCATTGCTATAGAAAACAATCTACTACGAAAGGATTTGTTGAAGCCATATTCATAATAGAAAATAAATTAATAAGACAGCAAACTAAATGTCCAATAAAAATGACATATTACTTAAATTATAAGCCTGGTTTTATATACCCATATTACAAATATATATATATGCAGTCATTACAAATGTATAGTATGCTAAAGGATGGAAAATGTTAATGAACATTAAATTTCCTTAAAAGATAAGGAAACAGTATTATTACAGTTCCATACATTATATATTTACAAGTTATACATTTTATTATTTTACATGTTGATATATTTTATAGTATTACAGTATTATTCCATTTTTATTTAAAAATTATATATTTCAATATATGCACAGAGAGAGTCTACTTCGGCAAGGTTTTATGAGAAGCACTATCAGTCACTTTATATTGTGGATGGAAATAATTCATGCTGGAGCACATTTTAGTATGTAAAATGCTGATATTCTAATTCTATCACTTTTTAAATTAGCTGAAATAATTTTATAAGGAGATAGTTCCCTTTTCTACCATTTGGTCACCCAATGGTACAGTTTACATAAGAAAGTAGCATAAATGTCTAATTCTTTCCCTTTATGGACCATTTCTCAAGATATGTATTGATTCCCTTACACCTCCAAAAAGGTGACTAATTAATTTATATCATCGTAAGTCCATGAATTAAACATATTGTAGAGGTTTCAATACACGTATTTTTATGCTTATTGAAGCTCAAATTGTCCAATATTTAGCCAGTGGGAAACTCTTCAAGTTAATACCTAATTCCTTTTGACATGATCCTAAAAAGTCTCTGATAGCTCCCTCATTACCTCGTATAACAAGAGTTTCCAAAGTCATCTTGTATATTTCCAGGCTATGTAAAATCAGCCATTTCTTCATTTCTCTTATAAAGTATTTGAAGACACAATTTAGTCACTGGAAATATGCATTGTTATGGAGTGAGTCATTTTTTCTAGGTCTTTCAGTGGCTATATACATGTATTACAATTATATATGTATATACATATATACCTATAAGGTATATGTAAATATATTTGCAACTGTATTTTTTTTGCTTAGTCTTCTACATTAATTTGTATATTTTTCTCCCATGCTAAGAATCTTAGTTCTCAAGTACAAAGAAGATGCCCTTGTTTTATCCCACATTATAAACAGAACAGTCCAGAATAGTAACACTGATAAAATCACTGATAATAATAATTTAAAACAATTTAGTTTTATATAGGCTATTCCTTTCTCCCTCTATTTTTAATTTTGTACTACAGATAAACATATATTCAGAGCACATAAATATTATGTGCCACATTCCCTCTTTTAACTCTCCTTTTTTCCTAGTTTTATAAATATATTATTATTACTGTAGTCATTCTGATCATCTGAAGTTTGTTCTCCAGCAGATTCTTCTGAGAAGTGTTCATGCGATCAATAATCCTTCCGTGTCTATGTATTGATAAAAAGTTTGTTGTCTATTTTACTTATATTTTTACTGAATGTAAAGTTTTTATTTTTATATTTCTCTCTGTTATATTTAATATATATCTTCATTATTTTCTGGTATAAAGCATTGCTGTTGAAACGTATAATGATGCTCAAGATAATCATGTTAAGCAAAATAAGCCAGACAGAAAAAGTTGAAAATCACATGATATCACTTATATGTGGGATATAAACCTAAAAGCAACAAATGAACAGGACAAACAAACAAAGACTCATGGACATGAACTGTAGACTAGTGGTTACCAGAGGATAGGGGGTGGGGAAGGAGCAGGGAGGTAGATGGGGTAGGGGGAGGGTGAAGTGGTAAAGGGGATCAAATATATGGTAGCTGAAGGAAACTGGACTTTGGATGGTAAACACACAATAGAATATACAGGTATCAAATTGTAATGTACACCTGAAAATTATATAATTGTATTAATCAATGTTACCCCAATAAACTTAATTTTTAAACAGTTAAAAAAAAGCAAGAAAAGTATAATGATGCAATAATTTTCACTTATGGATTATACTCTCTTTGCCCAGATAGTCAAGGGATTTTTTTTCTTTCAAGTCCAAGAGTTTCTCTAAATAGGTCTTGGTATTAGTATTTCTGGCTTAGTATTCTTGAGTATATATGTTCTTTCAAGGAGCATTTAAGTATTTCTTTTTAACCTCCAGATAAGCCTTCTTGAACTATGGATTTGAATATATGCCCTTTTTCATTGCTTTGATTTTCTTCTTCAGGACTCTTATCATCTGTGTGATGTATCTCCTATGCCTCTCTTTAATGTTTTAATCTCATTTTTCTTAAAACATTATTTGCTGGTTTGTTGCTCTTTCTAATATGATTTTTCTTTTTTGTCTAATTCTTGAGTTCTGTCACTTTATTTTTGACTTTTTCTAATTCTTATGTGTCATTTATATATTGTATTACATTTTAAAGTCTTTAAACTTGTTTTGAAATAGCAGGTTGTAATTTTGATCTATTTTAAAGACATCATTCTAGCATATTTTCATCCTTGGTTTCTTCGCATCTTGATACTTTTTACTGGAATTTAGCCTCAACATTTTGTTGTCGTTCATTTTTAAGTGAACGTATTTTCCTTAATTTTTAAGAAACATCTTGGTTCAAATTGCATTTTCTAAAGTTACAGGGGTCCTTCTCCTACTATTTCTATGTAGTGTTAAAAAAATTATATGGTGGCTTGCTTTCTAAGAGTCTCTAGTTCTATTTCTCTCCACTTTTATATGGATGTCCTCTTTCCTTGTTATTTTTTCTATCCTGAGCAAGTTTGATTCTACTACAGGCAGTTTCTCCTCAGCATGAGAACCTGTCCTGGTTAATCAGTTTCAAGAATGCATAGGAGCTAGCCAGCTGCAGCTCCTTAAACCTTATTGTGGGTCCTTGTATTCACTTGCTATAGGAACAGGGGAAACCTTCCAATTTTAGCTACTGTTCTCTAATTGACCCACCACACTTCCCAGTGAATATTTGCTGACTTTTTTGTGGATTCTTATGTTCAAGTCCTTCAGTCACCCTGTTGCTTCCTTCTTGCTTCTTCTGATGAAGATGTTGCTGCCATGCAGGTTTTGTGGCTGATGATACTTTTTTTCCCAGCTGCCTATAGCTTGAGCTTCAAAGGAATAGCTTTTGATCTATTTTCTTATAAATATTGACTATGCGGTGTTTTCTTTTTCTTTCTAGTTGTCATCATATCCCCAGAATTTCCTAGGACATACGACATTTATATATAGATATAGGTACAGCTATAGCTAGCTACAAATGTAGATACAGATGCAAATAGATTTATAGGTACAAGTACAGGTACAGATACAGACACAAATGTACATAAATATACATAGATAAAAATGACTAGTAGAATAAGCATGGAAATATTTATTATCTGGATGACAGGATTATGAATGATTCCTTGTTTATTGTGAATAACAGTTTTTGTTTCTTTGTTTAGTCACATAATAAAAACAAAACCAAAGGTAGTTTACAGATCTATGAGAATTAGTATCATTTGCTCAGGGGTGTTTGGCAGTGGCCCCTTTTCAGAGTTCCATCAGCATCTAACCCCCAGTTATATCGAATTCAATTATCTCCCTCAGTTCAACTAGGTATACTTTTATCTCCTTGAGGGTAGAGAATATGATGCACTGTTCATTCTTCCCTGTAGTTTTTGGGTTGAGTTCCATGCTTTGAGTGCTCCAGTATCCTTAATATACATTCACACCCACCTTCTTCTGTTACATTGCAAACCTCTTTTGTCTAAATAGTGACTACTTCTTGCTTTTTGAACATTCTTTAGCTTTTGGATTAATATGTCCAATGGAAAATCACAAAAGCTTACTTAGGAGCTATAAAGTCAAGAATCTGATTCTCTTTCAGAGTTGTTTTTTGATTTTTTCCCTGCAGCAAAAGCCCTCATACTTAAGTCTTAAGTCTCATTTAATCAGGAAGGCTACACAGTTAAAAGACAATGACCAAGAAGAAAGGCAAAGTGAGTAGTACTTGAAAATGTTGTCCCTTTTTATTTCTCTGGATAGTGACATTACTCTTGTTTATAGTTGTTTGGCACTAGCTCACCGCTCACCACTTGGCTAATATCAGATATCTTCATAGTGATTTAGATCCTTATTATAGCATATTTATACCTATTTAAATTCGGCTGTTGTTACTCTAAAAGAGATGAGAGAAGCAATAGAAACCATTAAAATAATGCTTTCATTTAAAGTTGTAAAAAATATAAACTGAGGCACATTAAAATCTGTTTATTTGAGCAAAACTTTGAATCAGGCACCATCAAACTAAAAGTGGTGAGGAGCACTCCGCCAGCAGGAGCTAAGAGAAAGACTTATGTAGAGAAGTAGAAGCAAAGTAAGGAGATTATTTGACTGACAGCAGCTTAAGATTGCCTTAATTGGGAAAGCCTAGTTGACTGTGATTGGTTGTTCTCAGGTTTCTATGTCTAAATCTTGAGGCAATATAGGTTTAGGGTCTGTTTTGTGGATGTAAGCTACTAAGGCATTAAAGACACCTCAGCCTAGTGGCCTCCCTGTTTAATTTAACAAGGTTTCCTCCTTTATCCTGATTTTTAAAAGGGTTTTCTGAAACACAATGTCTCTTTGCCTCTTTTGATTCACTGCACTCTCTGCTTTTCCTTAGTTTTCACCATGTATG
Source organism: Rousettus aegyptiacus (assembly GCF_014176215.1). Lineage (NCBI taxonomy): Eukaryota > Metazoa > Chordata > Mammalia > Chiroptera > Pteropodidae > Rousettus > Rousettus aegyptiacus. The sequence continues at coordinate 74,757,642 of NW_023416307.1, forward strand.
ATAACTGGTAGATAAGCATTAAGTGGATGTTTGTAAGTGGATGTTCTGGAACTCTCAGCTGGAGAGACCACACAACTGCAATGATGCCTTCCTTTCAGTAATACTCTGCACCAAGTCTCAAGCCACATTTTCTCTAGGTCCACAGTTCTCTTCCAGGAATTACAATAGTCAAGGGGAACCTCATTATGATCTTGCCCTAAAATTATATTCCAATAAGTGAATTCCCTTCTTTATAGCCACCCTTCAGCAAGTTTGGCTTTTGATTAATTTAGTTGTTAATGATTGATAATAAAAGCACAGTACATCAAAATCTACTCCATTTGTTTCTTTACCCAGAAGAGTAGTCCTTGAAAAAAATTTGAAATTATAAAGTTTTTTAGATAATTATAGTAATTATAAATAAAATATACTCCTATAAAATATTCTGAAGGTTTATAGTCAATCTCAATCAACTGCCCAATGAAATAATAAAAATATTAATATTAAACATTTCTATAATGTAGTTTTATATCACCTGTTAATTTCTGACAGGAGGCTTTGAAACAAGACATACATCATGGGAGAAAATAAAAATAATACTTATATTTGTATGGTCATTCACAATACTTTCATATACATACTTCATTTGATTTATCATTCTATTTTCTATTTAATGAGTATTTACTGATTGTCTCTTATGTGACAGGCACTAAGGTAGGAAAAAGGGGGTACAATGAAGTATAAGAGCCTTCAACAACCCAATGGTGATGGAGGCATCATGACCACTCTCTAAAACACAAACAGTCTCAGAAAGATGTAGCAATTTGCCGGCATCACTGATAGATAAATTGATTATAGAGCTGAAACTAGAATTCACTCTGTGAGACTATGATGTCATAACAACTATCAATACTCATATTGGATCATTTACTCTAATCTCATCTATCTATTTGTCAACATAGGAAATGTCCAAACCTATAAAAAACTTTTATAAAAGTTTATTTGAGCCAAACTGACAACATATGCCAGAAAACAAGATATCAAATGCTCCAGAGAATAATAGTTTTGCAGTCTCTTTTATGCATTTGAAATTAAGAAGAGGACATAAGATTGTAAGGTAAATGCGTGACACACCCAGAGGAGTTTTAAAAGCAAGCCTTTATTGGAAGAGGGCTCCTGGGCGAGGTTCACTGGTCCAGAGGAGAAGGGTCAGAGAAGTCGCGCCCTGGGAGGGGGGCATAGTTTTTATATTTATGTGGGGGTAGGGTATAGAATGGGGAGTGTCAGTTGAGCATCTGGGTTAGGGTAGTGACGCCAAGGCTTTAGGGTGGGTCCTTATCAGTTGGGCGTCTGAATTCCAATGTCAGGCTGGAAAGTCTCCAGGGAGGAATCCAGCTGGCCCACCCCTGCCGACCTAACAAGGATGATTACCCAAAGGTGGGAGAAAGCAAGGCCAGGAGTGGATTATAAAATAGTTACAATTGTGTACTCTCTTCAGGATGGTCACATCTTATAAGGAAAGGTCTAAAAAGGTGGTTTTTCAGTAGAAGGTGGAGTCTAAAAAGTGTGTTAACCTAGATGAACAGAAACAATGGACATGGCTTATTTAAGGCAAAGATAAACTTTTTGCTGAAGAAGTGATATGCCTAAGGCATGACTACCCACCATGACCTGCCCAGTTAGAAAATTATGATCTGATCATCCATGAGGTTACTTTCTGGAGAGCCCCTTTTTTGTTTTTTGTTATTGTTCTCATATTTATGTTTTTTCTCATTTATAATAAAATCAAAAGTAACACTGCTGATTGCAAAAAAACAAACAAACAAAAAAAAACCCTCTGCTTTTACTTGAAATCAAATTTTCATGCAGATTTGTGTCTCTGGTATAAAAACATTTTTTATACACAATCACATGAACACAAATTATCAATTCTAAATTGGCAAACTTCAGTCTATGCCATATTTGGGCACTTTGGGGATAGGTTAATTGAGGGAAGAGAGACTTTTATCCCTGAACTAGATTTGTTAATCCCAAACTATTCTGGTGCTCATTACCTATTCAGTGACTCGCTAGCCTATCAATCTACTGTAGAAATAAAAGCTGCATTTATTTTTCTTTCTTTAATCTCCTCTTCTTAATTGCCATACTGACAAAAAAGAAACAGTTGTTTACCTTCCAAATTCTCTGGAGCACTAGCCAAATTAATCCTTTTAAGCAGTGTTTTTTCAGCTCCAAAAACAGGGAGCATGCAAAGTAGTAAGAGGCTCCCTTAAGAGGCAGTAAATGAAAGATGCCTAGACATCAACCTTGACTGGCAGGGCCCTGCAGGCATTTTCTTCTTACTTTAGAAACAGCCCTGACGTTCTGAGAAGAGGGTTGAAATAACTAGGTCTGGATTAAGGAACAGGCCTGCAGGGCAGCTCCCTGGGGTGTCAGTCTGTAAGGGAAAACCTGGTAAACACTGTTGATGTCTTTCTCTTAGGCCATTTGCCCTTCTTTCTTGATAATAGAATCCCAATTTTATTCCTAACAGCAACGTGTCTGGTCTGAATGACAAACCACAATTGTCTGGATTAATCTTGATATTTCATTTCCTTTGAAAGATACTTTCATTCCAAGCCTCCCTTGCAGCTACAACTAATGGTTTGACCTAATTTTGTAAAATACTATGAAAGAAAGGACATGTTAGAGGAGTGGTGCCTGGTACCATTCCTTCCTCTTTCTTCTTGCTGTGGTGCCGTGCCCACAACCCAGAGGTGAGGAGAAAGGCTTTCCAGAAGAAATGAGACCTAACTATTAAGAAGAAACTATCAGAGTAAAGAGGATGGGGAATGGGGCTTCAGGAAGAAAGTCTACTCTATATAAATGCCCAGAGGTCAGAAACGGCATGGAAGCTTGAAGAAAGTGTAAGAAATTTAGTATGATCAAATTATAAAAGGGCACTGTAAACTATGCTGAAGAGTTTACATTTTACACTAAAAGCAAATGGGAACTATTGAAAGATTTTTATCAGAGAAGAGACATGATTAGATTAAACATCTGAGAGGGGGAAATATATGTGACATTATTAGGGTCTGTGAAAACAAAAAAATTATGGTTGTAATAATTTTGACGAGTGACGACAGGAGCTAGAGTAAGGGTAAAGAAAGTAGTAATGGAGACAACTGAATGGAATGTACAAATATTTAGAAGGCAAAATAAATTAGATGTTTGTTGAGACAGCATAGGGACTTGGACCAGACTGAAGGAAAGACAGATGGCCAGGAGGAATGCTGGATAAGCTGACCACAAGAATGCCATCACCCCATCACCCTTTACACAAAAAAATGCAGCAGTCGCTGATTATTATCTCCCTTCTAATGTTTACTTTCATATAGATGTCAAACCCACTATTCTGCATGCACAGTTAATCAAGGCCTGACTGTTATATAATCTTCCTGGGGTGGGTACAATGAGCAAACAGTTCACCATCTTGCCCTACAGTACAAGTGCAAACATGGTTACCAGGCAAGTAACCAGTTAAAAAAAAAGCCTGCCACTTTCAAAAAAGCCTGCCCTTTCATGCAAGCCACTTTGTCCCCAGCTTATAAAAGCAGTCATGCAAAGCCAGGCTCCAGCCAGTCGAGAGGACCTTACTTTCCTCTATGCTGCCTCCCTTGTACTATAACATAAGCTTAATAAATCTGCCTGGAATTTTTTCTGAGGTTTCCTCTCTATTTCTATTTTGAGTAATCCAAGAACTTCAATGTGGGTAATACTGTGAGTGAATAAATCTAGCAAAAAGGATACAATTAGGGTTACCTCCCAGTCTCTTGTTCTGGCAGCTTTGTAGGTGTAAGTGATGTTAATCACTGAAAGAGGAAAGGTAGGATGAAGTCCAGGTTCAAGAGTAATTTGAGATTTTGTGAGCCCTCCAAAAAGGAACAGAAGTCTTAGAACCAGCAGTGAGATTGAAACTAATAAAAGCATGGAGGCAAGAAGGGGCTCAATGTATTTTTGAATGGTAGGGAAAATTTTGGTGTGACTGAAGTAGAAGTGTGAAAGAATCCTGAAATGGCCCATCCTTTAAGCTGGCAGGTCTCAAGCTTTACTGTGCATAAGGTGAACTCAGAGAAACTTGCTACAAGGCAGATTCTTGGGCTCCACCATTATGATATCGGGACTAGGATCGAAAATCTACATTTTTAGTAGGAATCCTATTATAATTATTATGCATGCGGATGAAGTGAGGATCTTACTTGGAGAAACTCTGAGATAAGAGGGAAGACAAATACATGAAAGAACTTAGAGAGAGAGAAAGAGAATGAAGAACAGCATGATGTAAGGAAGGAGTGAGAGTATTTCAAAAAGTAGACTTAACAGTACCAAAATTAGAAGGAAGTTGTGCTAACTTTTAACTTAGTACTTTAAGCAAGATTAAAAATACCACCAAATGTAATGGGTGAAATCACCAAATAGAAGAAAGAGTTGGGGATGTTTTCTTGTTTTTCTGACATTTAGTTTCAATTCACTAGTTACTAATAAATATTTAAGTCCACTTTTTCAAATGTCATATATAGAAATTTTTCTTATAAATGGATTTTTAATTTTATTAAAAAATGCTTAAAATTTCCCTTTAACTATAAAAATAAGAATTACATTTATCTAAAATGGAATGAAAAGTACAGAATATGCCACCCCAAAATATGCCTCTTCGACTTGATTAGTTTGAGAAACAACAAAGGAGAAGCTCTAAAAATAAAGTAGAAGTTACCAGTTAGTAAGGGAAATTTACATTCATAAAGAAAGTCTCCATTTATAAAGGTGTGTACATTACATGCCACAGGGTCGCTCTGATTGCTGATGATGCAAAGAGTGATGTCCACAATGTCCTGTCCTCAACAGCCCTGCTCAGCCCCTGTAGACTGATGCCCACGGCTTCTTTTGTGAAGTCAATCTAGTTCACATTCAGTCTTTCACTTTTCCTGCTGCCTTCTAGTTTCCCTAGCATTATCCTCTTTTCCAAAGAACCCTGCCTTCTCATGATGTACACAAAGCAGAATAGCTTTGATTTTGTCCAAGAAGAAAAGCACAACTCACCAGAAATTCCTATCACTGGAGAGGCACCAATTTAAATCTGTATAACAAACTTCACCTGTGTTTACCATACTTTTCCTGGTCACTTCCCTATAACTGGCCTCCCTCACACTCTTCTCCCTTTTGTCTTTAGCTATGGTATTTAAGCCTGAATTCTGAGCCACATTTGAGAGTCACTCATTTTTTCCCTGGGTATCTCCCATGTATCCATGAGTTACACATGTTAATAAAACTTCTATCTGTTTTTACTTGTTAATCTGTCTTTTGTTACAGGGACCCCAGCCGAAAACCTGGAAGTGTCAAGGGAAAATTATTTTTTCTTACCCTTCAGAATGTAGGATTAATACTACAGATAAATAGTAGAAAATTGCATTTTCCACTATTGATAAAAGGATATATAATTGGCATAAGGGCATGTAAACTGATTATTTGATGAGTTTTGATAGAAAGAAAAACATACTTTAAATTTGGCCTCTAATGATAAAACAAAATTAATGTTTTTGTTATTAAGGAGAATAATCCAAGGACATATAAGAATCATAAAATCAAAATCTAGTCTCTGTAGAAAGGAGCTGTAAAGTATGATCCATTTTTTTGCGGATATTAATTAATTTAAATCGAGTATATATAGTTGCTAAATTCATGTGACCAATGCCTGAAAGATAAAGTTATATGAGCTTCCTTTCTGCAAGTGAGCCAAATAATAATAGTCCCTAGGATCTTCTCATGCCAGTGAAGGAAAGAAGGAAGGAAGTGAGGAAGTGAGGGAGGAAGGAAAGAGGAAAGGATATTGGCTAAGATTGCCATGCAATCTGGAAGCTCTGCAATTGCTTTTCCCAACACAAAAATTCTGCTCCTAAATCCACAAACCCAATTGTCTTTCAAAGACATCTTGCCGATTGCTTTCTATTTCACAGTGCAGCCAAGCCAATTTGGTGACCACAACTGTTCTTCCTCATTATTTTACTGTGCTATGTAAACTCTAGTAAAAAACAGATTTTAATGTCATTCAGTTTGATGATTAACTTGAGTACATTGTTCTTACACTCTACTTCCAATTAAGGTTATGATCCTTTCTGAGCTTGTCTTATAACAAATACTTGCCCTTTGGGCAATTTTTCTCTAAATGCCAACCCACTAGAAACTTTCGTTATTTGGCTGACAAAAGTGACAGGTTACCATGACTCCACACCCCTTGTATCATGACTCCAAACACAACAGGGTCATTCAGATCAGAATATTACAACAGCAATTGTTCTGGGCTCTCCCTTGTTACAGTCATTATCTTTGGTCATTTTATTTAAATGCTTCATTTAGTTTGACAGCAAATTATATGACAGAATAAAAAGGACCTTGAGGGGTAAAAAAAAATCCCTAAGTAAAACTGATTTAACATCAAATAACTTCAAGGTTAACTCTGCACAATGAGTTGCTAACCTCACCAAGAAGAGTGCTGGCATAGCTAAACTGGACCATTTAACCTTGAGGGTTAAAGAAACAAAGGAGTAAGCTGCTGAGGCCTTTAATGACTTGTGCTTGGAAAACTCAACACTTCCTTACAAAATTGACCTGTTGTATAAGCTATGATTCCATAGCTTATATTCTAAAAGCACATGACCAAATATTATCATTTAAGTTCCTCCATTAGGAATTTATCCCTTGGCATTAGTAAACTATTATTTTCACAATACCTGGGAGACTGAATATATTTATAACTATTATTACATTTATAATTCAATGTAAATGGATGAGGTGTTTCCACTGTCTTGTGGAGAATAGGGGAGGACAACATGAAATGACAAGACATCAATAAAACAGCCTGAGTGAGATTGGTACCTTAGCAAGTGTGGAAATAGGGCTGCCAACAGACTTAGAAGTGGAAAGAAAGAGAATAGAAAAAAAAAAAAAAGCTATTTTACAGTTTCACCTAGAGACTTCATAAACTTGGGTTCTAATAAAATCTTTATGTGTTTGGAACTTGTCGTAAAGTATTGTTACATAAGATGTAAGTAAAACTGCACTGAGTCTATTGAGGGCCTAGAAAGCACCTGCTGTCTGAGATATAATTGATGTCCCATTGAGCCATTTAAGAACATGAGGAAGAATTAGCATCAACAGAAATTTCTTGCTAGTCCTAATTTTAGGCTAATCTAATTAAATTTAGTAGATTCAAAAATTCAGTAATCTCTTGGGTCTCTCTGGTCTCTTTCATGTTATGGCTCAGTTCTTCAGATTCCTCTCTTTCTCCTTAGGCTAGTTTCTAAGATGGTATATTGCAAGTACGGGGAAACTTTATCTGTAAATGGTCAGACTATTTTTTAGGTTTTATTTGCCATATAGTCTCTATTGCAACTACTCACCTCAGCTACTGCAGCAGGAAAGCAACCATAGACAAGATGTAAATTAATGGGTATGGCTGTGTTCTAATCAAACTTTATTTATGGATAATTTATATGAAATTTGATTTTTATAAAATATTCAAGTGTTACAAAAATATTCTGATTTTAAAATCAGAATATTTAAAAATGTAAAGAACCATTATTTACTTAAGGGACATACAATAACAGGCAATATTGGCCTATGGGCTATCATTTGCTAATCACTGGTACACTGTATACTGAGTATAGGCAGCTTAGGTGACTTTGGGCACTGGAGAGGGAGGCTCTCTGGCCTCAAGGTAATCTTTGAGTGTGTTAGCTGGTGATCACCCATCCAGAGTTTTATGGCTGTAGCCTTATGATTCTAAATTTCTCATGTTCATCTGATGTCTGATCTCTTGCCCGTCCTCGTTGTCATAGCTTCCACTCTGCTCCCTGATTCTGAAGACCCCTCTGAGTCACTGCCACATCTTTCATCTTCTCCTTGGACCCAAGTTGCTCCCACCACAGTAGGTTCTTTCGTAGCCTTTAAACCAGTGCCTATGCACACTGCGACTAAAGGAAGCCTGTACGTGTCAGTGAGAACTTCTGTCCACTCACCCTTTTGACTGTGCTGAGCTGCTGCATGTTGGCTGGACCAAGTGATGAAAATAAAATCTTAAGTGAGGACCATTTACTTTTTTTCAAGGTTTTGTCATAAATCTAGGGTTCTTAGGAAATGTCTCAATGTCAAGGAGTGAGGGGATAATATTGGTCTTTACTCATAAGCTCTTCCTGTCTGTATCCCCTGAGATGAACATGTATCCATCTAATCCTAAATTACTTGCTAATGCCGGTTACCTCTGCATTTTCTTACATTCCCTCTGTAGGAATTCTTCAGATCTGGCTCTCTTTCTCTCTATTACTTATGCAATCACTCAGAGGCATAAGCAGCAATCAGCTTCCCTCCCTCCTTATGTTGTGAGAAATTCTATGAGGCTGCTCCATGTTCTCTCATCCTAGACATGTTACTCAAGCCTGCCTTTTGCTTTCACATGAGTCTGCATCTTGGGACTAGTTTGGGAAAGAAGGAATAGATCTTGCTCTGAGATTTGGCATCTTTCTATGCCTCCCTACTTTTCAGGCAAGAGTAGAGAGAGAGAACAAAGGAGGCTACCATATATAACCTTTCTTGTAATCTGAAGTGGGGGAGGGGCAGTATTGAAGGACTAAGCCCTTAACCTGACGGATCTGATGCTATCTCCAGGTAGATAGTGTCAAAATTGAATTAAATTGTAGGACAGCCATCTGGTATCACAGAATTGCTTTGTGTAGGGAAACATTCACAAATGTTTGGTAATCAAAAGTGATAGGAAGTAAAGTGCTCTGTATGAGGAGTAAAGAAGACACATAAGAGATGAAGGACTAGTAGTTTTTCTAGTACAGGTGCACTTACTCTCTCTATATATTCTCTCCACTCTTAAAAAATAATTTTATTCCTATCCATCTACAGGAGCTGGGCCATGAGTGTAGGCAGAACTTCCCTACATTCCTACCACAACAGTTAGCTGAGACTAGCCTCTAAGAAATCTCACACACTTGTCAATGATGGTTCTCAACTGTCTGCCTAAAACCAGCAATGATGTGATGAACTGGCTCCCTACCCCAATCTCTATCCACGCCTTCATCATCTTCCAGCACCTATGCCTCAGCTGTCTGACAGAAGAAAGAAAATGATGTCTGACTAGGTTTTTGGAGGAGCAGACATTGTTCCAGTGCCTCTCCCACTCTGGCTTTTTCCTCTGACACCTCAAGTCCATCTTATCTTCCACATAATCAGTGGTAAACAGGTTTTCTTTATAGATATAGTCCACCTGCAAATTGTCTGAGTTCTTATGGGCAAGGCAGAAAAAAAAAAAAAAAAAGCTGTTGGTAAAGTTTTAAATATTCTCCTTAAGTTTCTCCTGTGGGACTGAGGTCTATTCTCCCACATTCACTGGGGTTTGGAGGGTTTCTATAATTGACTAACAAAAATTATTTTACAAGTGGGAAGAATCTCGTTAAAACTTTACTTCTTGAGTTGGTACTGTAAGTTTTCCTCTTCTTAGCTATTTTCCTTTTTACTAAAAATAAAAGAGCACAGTAGCAGAAAATTAGACTGGATTAGAGTAGCTAAAATAATATACTCTGAAAATCTATTTTATTTATAGAAAAATGTCTTCTGAGAAGCCACATTGATCTTTATTTTCTATGTCTAAAAATTATTCAGTTATAGAATTATGAAATTTGAAAATTCTTTGATTCTAATTAATCAGAACATTTTCTTTTATTTAGTCCTGGAAATCCATAAAACATTATTTATTAGCTGTCAGCAGCTTTAATGCCAGTTTATTAGAGGCCCTGACTCTGTGCCTGCTGATAGTTATTGTGAAGGCTGAAAGGTTAACAAGAACGGGCTGCTACCAACCGCCTTGCCAGGTGTTTTTCCCTGCAGTTAATGGACTTGAGCCAATTGAAATTATCACTCTAGAAACTAGTCACAGACACTCTTAATCTTCGCATAGAAACACTGCTAGAAAAAAATAGCTGGGATTTGTATTGTTGCTTTTCACCATCATCGCATTTAGAACAATTAAAATAAAGTATAGTTAATCTTCTATTGGTAAATGAAGGCTTGACAAATCCAAAAAGAAAGAAAGAAACCTTTTAAAATAATATGCATGTATAACATGTTCCATTAAAGTAATAACAGCCCATTCAATGAAACAATGTCTTATAAAACCTCTCACTTTTTTTTTGAGGCTTGTGGTTAAGGGCTACATAGGAATTAACATGTCTAAATTCTTTTAATTGCTGGGTTTATAAATCTGAATGGTTGTAATGAAATAATCAGAATCAACCATATGGAATTAGAGCCAGTCACCGTGGGTGTTTGACACATGCACACTGTTTGGGGGGATTGAATATGTATTTATCCAATCCAAAACAGAGCAGATGGCAAAGCAAACAGGTAAGCACTTACTTTATCTTCCAGATATTGTGGTTCACTGATGATCCCTATTTATTTGGGGAACTTCAGAACATCTGTAAAAATCAGACAAAAGACAAACAGAGGTGACTAAGACTTGAGTGAAGTACGACATTTTAGAACATGCATGCTGTCGGATGAAGACTAAGGGATTCTCATCTTCAATACTTAGGAATCAAATAGAATTTAGGTAGCAGCCTTTGAAATCAAATACTTAGCTAAAAAAAAAAAAGGAACATTTCTAATAGTATAAAACCCCAAATTAAACAAGAGTAAGAAGAATGGAAATGGACTGTGTATGACAGAAGTGGAAATTGTTTATGCCCACGCTAATATCAGTGTGCTCTTCTAGTGCCAAGATCTTGGTTTCTAAATACCATTCTCTACATAAAGGAACTAGAGTTCCTTGGAGAAATGGCTGAAGTGAGTGAAATCATTGGTAAAGCTAAATGTTCCTGCAGTGTTATAAGGAAAAAAAGAACTCAGAGAGAAGTAACAAAAAAACATAGGGGTTAGCTTGAAAGAGCCAACGAGCCAAATTTGGAACAATTAGAACATCCTTTTAAAAAGAAAGTATCAAATTAAAACATATTACATTTTAAAATAAGCCAGTAAAATGTATTGGGGGATGGGGAGGAAGGGAAGAAAAGCTCTTTGTAGCAAAAGAATGTTAACTAGTATATGTAGAAGGAATAATAAAATTTAAAAATCACCATTTTGTGAACAACAATGTAATAATTGCTTAGATAAGAATTACCAAATGATGCTAAAAAGCATAGTGAAAGAATTCCCACATTCTCAAAATTTCACTCACAGATTACTTATTAATTGTGAAGGAGAAAAAGGATATTTTTATAACAGTTACAGTATCTTAACCACAGGATCAAAGTGAGTATCACCAGTAATGGGACGAATGAGCATTACATGTCTTCTGATTTGAGGCAATGGGAAGTATACACTACCACCTGTAGCTATGATGGATCCCTATAAAGATATTTAACCTAACTCTAGTCTTGAGAAAACTAAGAAGTGCAAATTGTAGCATTTTTTATAAAACAATTGACTTGGATTTGACAAATTTGTCCAGTTATGAAAGACAAAAAATAAAAGCAGGAAAAAGCAAAGCAAAGGGATGACTATAGATTAAAGAAGGCTACGATCTGACAACTAAATGCAAATTGTGATCCTTGATTAGATGTTAAAAAAAAAGAAAGAAAGAAAGAAAGAAAGAAAGAAAGAAAGAAAGAAAGAAAGAAAGAAAGAAAGAAAAGCCACATTCACACAACTCTGAATGACAGACATGGAACAACTGAAGAAATTGAAATAAACTCTATAATAGACAATATTATGATGCTGTTCAGTTTCTTAGATGTGAAAGTGATATTGAGTGCATGTAAAAGGATGTTCTTGTTCTTATGATCATTGAAGTATTTAGAGTAAAATATCATTGTTTTTAACTTAATTTCAAATATTTCAGTTTAAAAGGGCATAATGAAAATGTATGCATTGATAGAAATTTTAAAACAAATGCAGCAAAATGATAAATATTAGAACATCTAAGGGAAAGTTATATGTGTATTCATTATATATTATTCTTTTAACTTTCTGTAAATTTTGTTTGAAAAATTAATGCTTATTTCTAAATAGCTTCATTAAGTTGTCCAGGAAACACTCTGCACTAAAATTCCAAATAGTTATAAAGTCTCTTGAGTGCTATATCAGCAGATCTTCCATGAGTTCCTACTGGTACATAGTGATACTTGGTCATCATAGGTCACCACCAGTGGGCAAAATAAAACCACAGTGTAAATAATATCAGGTCAGAGAGTTTCATTCCAATTCAAGTCACATCTGGCTTTCTTCGAAGGCATGGGGTAAGTGACCCAAAAATCCTTATTGGATACAGGAAACTATATAAAACTTTTTGGTATTAGATAGTGGTCAGTTAGTTAAAATTGATGGTAGATTTCTCTAGTGTATACAGTAATTTCTAAATAAAACAAAAAAAATTAAACAACAAACAAAAAGCATTGTTTAAACTCCTATGCTACTAATAAAGAGAGATCCACCATACAGCTCTAAAGTTTCTGAAAAATTAGTTGTCTTTTTCCTTCAACCTGGAGAGTTGAAGTCGAAGTTACTTGATGGTTTAGAGAATTATTCATTCATTCAACAAATATTGGTTGAGCACTCTTCTAGGTATTAAAAGACAAAAATAAGCAAATATGTAGTATAGTGTCGGTGCTATGGAAAAAAAAAGTGGTGTCTAGAAGAAAAATAAAGAAGTGCAGGGGATAGAAAATGATAACACATGACATATTTGCTAAGATGATCAGAGAATGCCCTTCTGAGGTGATCCTTGAGCAAAGACCTGAAGATTGTGAGCAGGAGAACTATGTACACATTTTCATTAGGGGCACTTCAGGTGGAGCAACAAGTACCAGAGCCCTGAGTAGGTAGTTTGCATGGAGTATAGCAGAAAGTGCAAGATGACATGCAAAGGCTGTAGAGGAGTGAGCAAAAGAAAATTAATGGGACCAGGGAAACTTTAACCTATGTGGTGCCTTAGTTATATTGTTTCAAAGGTGCCACTGGTGAACATGGACTTTGTGCCAAAATAAAGGCCTTGCTTCCCCAAGGAGATGCAGCTCTTGCTGGACTTAGTGAAAGAAGCATTTGTGTAATTGCCCTCAGTGGGGGCATCTTTTGCAGACACAAACTGTATAATCATATTCAGAAACCCTGGGTAGAGCACCAAAGAAAAAATAGGCAGGAAAGTATGTCAGTGCAATATTGACAAGAGATGATTCTCATCTCAGTATTCATTGCCCAAAGCTGTACTGGGAAGAATAAGATAAATTATACACAATGAAGAGATCACTTATAAGGTTATTCTCTGCTCAAACATTCCTTCTATTTAACATTATTCACCACAGCTATTTAATTCTACATTTTTGCCTGAGTCTTTCATAGAGAACAATATATTTTTTTAGAGATATTGAATTTCTAGTAAAATATGCAAAATTTCATTGTTAATGAGAGTGACATTGGCAGTTGCTTAAATCACAAGAACAATCTTACCAAATTAGGAAATGTCCAAGTCTAGTCATTTAATAGTTGAAGAGGAGAGGTCAACAAGGATGATAACACAATTTGCAGTTTAAAAGAAAATAATCAGAATAGCAAAGAATTTAGAGAAGTTTTTGGAAAACTGACAAATAATTTTATAAAGTGACACTCTTAATGATGATTTGCAAAAGTCACACGTGAAATGATAATTTGCTACATTTAAGTCAAGAAAATCATACCAAGGGGGTAAGATTTCTTAAATAATTGTTTATTAATTCTAATATTTAGAATGTTTGTTATTCAAATATAAATTAAATATATGAAAAACAATTGTTTTCATTTCTCAAGATACATTTCAATCAAATATGTTAATACCATTTACTATGCAAGTTTGGTCTCCTTGTAAATTGGGTTGATTTAAATGGACTTTCTTAAGTACCAGTAATTCTCTGATGATTGAACCTCCCATTTTCTGACTCATACATTATCCCTAATGCCACAGTTCCCACAATGTATCAACTTCATTTCCCAGATCTAATCTCCTTCCAGAAAGACAGACTATTTCCCAGGCTCTCAAGAACTTACAAATGGCAAATATAGATATATCTGCAGTAAAAAGAGAACTTGGTACATGTTGTAAGAGAATCACAAAGTATTAAGAGATTAAAAGAAGAGTAGATCATCTTTAAATGAAGGCATCAGTCAGTACTTCATAAAGGAAGTTGAATCTAGAAAAACGAGTAGGATTTCCAGAGATGAAGAATTGAAAATATAGTGAATGTTCAGGAAAAAATGTATAGTCCAATTCGGTTTTGCATAACATACATATGAAAAAGTTAGATCTAAGGCTAAGAATAATTTTGGGGCCGAGGGTTGGAAGCTTTCAATACCAAGCTAAGTTGTTTGGACGTTAGACAATGAGGAGCAAGTGAAGTAGAATGATGTGATTAGTGTTGTATTCTTTCTTTTTAAAGAATTTGATATTATGCACTTAAATTTTATAAATTCAATTTCTCCAAACTTCAAGGATAAAGAAATTTAATTTTTTTACAGCCATTATTTCCATTAGTTACCTTAAAGGAAATGTATATATTTTAATCAATTCTCAATTATCTGCATAACATGAGAGCACTGGCAAGGATAGCCCAAAGATGTGTAAAAGTCACACTGTCAGATTAGGACCATGACCTGATTTCCTAAAGTAAAAAAAAAAAAAAAAAAAAAAAAAAAAAATTACCATGAGCATCAGGTAATAAAGCTGATTTTCTGGACAGTAAACAAATAGAGATGCTTATCTCTGTGAGGAGTTCTCCTGCCATGTAGATGTTTGTTTCTATTCAATCCACTCAAGGCTTTGATCCTGTGCCCCTTAACAACTGTTTCTATCAGGAGGACCAGGGTGACTTCAGATGAAGGTGGATGAAGGTGAAACAAAACACATTATACATTTTCAATAGAAAACAATAACATGGAACACTGATGATCCATGTATAAATAGCCAACAATGCAAAACACTGCAATTGTACTATGTAGTATTAGCAAATAGCCATACTTCAATACTTCAAATATGATTGAAGATAATAAACAAATAATTCTAAAATTATTTAAGTATTTTATTACTAATTCATTTATTCACCCATCAAACATGCACTGGAGCACCAGCTATGCAAAAGGCATTGCTATGAACTATGAGGAGCAATGTCCATAATTATTTACATTTTTCCAACAGGAAACTGTTATAATTCAATGTAGTTTTATGCTTTTAAAATGGAAGTTTTAAATTTGGACAGTTGTACAACCCAAACTTCTCTAGTCTTATATGTTGAGGCTCTGGTCTTAGATAAGTTTTCCATTTATAATCTATGTGATCTTGGGCAAGTTACATATCTCTTTGGGGATCATTTTGTCATCTGTAAAATAAAAATAGTAATAACACATTCTATAAAGTCGCTGAGATTGAGATTAGGCTTATGAAATATTTATATAGTCTAGCACTTAGTAATACTCAATAAATGTTAGCTGTGACTATTTTTAATGATTATCAGTAGAATAAAGAAGTCATGCCATTATTAAAAGTATTATTATTAGAAGCTCAGAATGAGGCTTTAGTATTTGAATTATTCTGAATGACAAATACGTACGGCTTCAAGCTACAGAAAGGGATGGTTACTAGAGAGATTGGAAATGCCTAATTACCCTCTTTGGTGGTAGTGTTGCATGAAGCCACTTTTCATGATCATTAATGTAGACAGGTTTTCCTGATCATTAATGTGGACAACCATAAGAATGGACCAAATGAAAAATGAGCAGATCTACTGACAGATGCCTTGAGAAATAAAGTTATTCAAATGTTCAGACCAGACATTTGAGGCACGGAACTCATTTTATAAACTCATCATAGTTGTGCTGGCAATAAAATCTCACACCTGTTTGTTTGTTTGTTTGTTTCTCTTTGATGTTTGCCGTCAGCTATTGTAGGTGCTGACATTTTTCCTATGTATTTGATATTCACTTGGCAAATGTTTTCATTCTGCTCAGCGGACTATACTAGAACAACTCTTCTGAAACTCTTCATGACCATCTTTGAAAACATTTAGGCCTTTAAATAATCTTTAAAGACTGAAATGAGGAAAAATTAGTTCTCATTTCTCCACTCCTACATGATGACCATTCTAAACCTCCTGCTAAGTGTATGCTATCATCTCATTTTTAACAAAGACAATGTCTTATATACTTGCCTTTTCCTCACTTCCATAAGGCTGCTGGTTCTGAAATGTTCTAATACACAAGAAAATGTTAAAGCTATTACTCAATTGTGGAGAATTATTGGTCTTAAGGCATTGCATTTTTCTATTGTTTTATTTGCATTAATAAACTTTTAGTAAAGACCATATGGCATTTCCTCTATTTAACTGTCTTTTCCAACCTCAAGCTACTTCAGACCATGAGGTAAGACAGAGTACCTACGCCTTCTCCTGAAACCATATTTGCTTAAGACTTTATCCTGACACTTCTACTACATAAGTAAAGAAAAACCCAAGTGTACATTCACAACACCTATGTGGTTATTATATACTGTGTACTTCTAGAACCATCACATGTTAAGATGGGAAGTTACACCAAACTCTCCTAAATATAGATGACAAATGGAAATTTGTTTAGTGATTGGGAGCAAATTACTTGGGATTAGACAAAACCTAGATACCAATCCTAGCCTCAAATTTTGATCTGAATAAACTTAAACAGGTTGGCCAACTTCCCTGACTCCATTTACCCATTAGATAGAATGAAGATAAAAATATTTTACAAAATTGTTATGAGGATAAAAATGGCAATTTATTTTAAAATGTGTCAGCTTTTGTGATGCCTGAGATTTAAGAAGTAAGTAGTCACCACCTTGTGGTTATTATTCCATAGCTCTCTTCATTTTTTCATCTTCCAATTGCAAAAATAGACTTTCAAGTCATTCAGACATAGATTGAACGAGTATTATGGTCTAAGATATTTGCAACAGGTTTCACCTTTCTGAATATCAGTTTATTAATCTATTTTCTCATAGGCATTTTGAGGATTAAATAAAATAATAACCATAAAGTATCTAACATACAGCCTGGAACTTAATAGTTACTCTGTAAGTGGCAGTTTCTTTCTCCATTTCCATTAACCCATTATCCATCTAGGGAAAAAAAAAAAGTGTGGCCTGCTGCCAGTGTTAATTTAATTTTACCTAAACACACTCTTTGAGGCTGAAGTAAATCTGACTGTTTTTCAATGTGAAAATAAAATATAAAAAACTGTTCTTGGAGTTATATCTAAACAGAACTTGTCTCTAATCTAAACGTAACAGAAATGCATATGATGATCAGTATTTAATAAATTTTTTGGTGTGGTAAATTTCAAAGCACAGAATAACACAAAGTAGAACATCTAAGATTGGACATTTTCACCAATCGAGAATTACAATATTTTTTAAATGGAAATACCAATACTAAAAACAAAATGCTATAAATAGAATAAATTCATTTGTTTTCAAAGATTGTCGATATACTAGGGCAATGCAAATATACTAATGAAAGCAAGCTATTTCATGGCAAACATTGGGGGTAAGGTTAGGATTATAATCTGTGAGTTACCTCAAAAGTAAACACTGCAGCTGCAAGCAGTGCTGGCGAGTATATTCAGGGCAAACAAGAAATGGGTTAATATATATCCCAGAATATATAAATGTGGTCAACATATAATGATTATAAATCTAAATAATATTGTTGACCAGTCAAAATCTATTCCCAACTCTACTCTCCATTGCCTGCCTACACAGGGAAAACATAATGTCCCTGGCTCAGGTAAATGAGGTATTGGCACTAGTGTGCTGGAGTTTTCTGAGAAGGTTTTTGCTTTTTCCTAATAAATGGGACAGAGGCTGCTGGCGCCATCCTCTTCCTCCTTTTTCATGCCTTAACCAAGGTCATGATCTCTGTACCTACTGTAACCATCTTGAGACCAGGAGAGGAAAATCAATACAATTTCAGGACAACAACTCTGACATCATTAAATAGATAAACCAATGCCAACAATGGTTTACTCAACATTTTTTGTTAACCAAAATAATAATTGTTTAGTTTGGAGAGGTGAATGTTAGTTGAGTTTTCTGCTACTTTTAAAGTGGTGCATCCCAATAAAGACAGTAAATTTATCCACTCCCTGAATGTTAGTTGAGTTTTATGCTACTTTTAAAGTGGTGCATCCCAATAAAGACAGTAAATTTATCCACTCCCTGATATTCATAGCATCATTATTCACTGTGGCCAAGACATGGAAACAACTAAAGTGTCCTTCAATAGATGATTGGATAAAGATGTGGTAATTACATACACTGGAATACTACTCAGCCATAAGAAGAGATGAAATTCTGTCATTTGCAACAACATAGGTGGATCTCGAGATTATCATGCTAAGCATAATAAGTAAGACAGAAAAAGTTGAAAACTATATGATTTCACTCATATGTGGGATATAAAGCTGAAAGCAATAAACAAACATGACAAACAGAGATTCATGGACATGAACAGTGGATTAGTGGTTACCAGAAGGAAGGTAGGGGGAAGAGGGAGGCAGTTAGGAGTAAAGGGAGTCAAATATTTGTGATGGAAGGAAATTTAACTTTGGGTGGTGAAGATACAATACAATATACATATGATATACTATTGAATTGTACACTTGACCTATTTGATTATATTAACTAACGTTACCCCAATAATTTCAATAAAAATAAATAAATCTCTTATCCATAAATTAGCCCCAAGAAACAAAAGAAATGAAAATATGTAATATTCACCCCATTAACAATTTTAATTTATTTTTTTATTTTGCTGTATATGTTCCTGGCCAGATGCTTCCTTATTGTTTATCCTAATATTTCTGAGAATTAGAATATAAAGTGATACATGTAGATAACTGTTTACTTGGTCCTCCTTCCTAACACTAACACTTCATGAATTCTCTCATTCTTAACCTTTAGAAATAGGGAAAGCTAGACACATAAAATAAGG
The DNA here is from genome assembly GCF_014176215.1 of Rousettus aegyptiacus. NCBI lineage: Eukaryota > Metazoa > Chordata > Mammalia > Chiroptera > Pteropodidae > Rousettus > Rousettus aegyptiacus. The sequence continues at coordinate 74,776,700 of NW_023416307.1, forward strand.
ATGACATTAAATCTTGGAGTGACTCTTTGAAGTAGGTTCTATTATTATTATTCTCATTTTAAAATGAGAAAATTGAGGAATTGAGAGGCCTAAATTCACTTAATTTGTAAGAGGTGAACATAGGTAATATGGGTTCTACATTATACTCTTTGGGCCTCATGTTCTTTATCATTAAAATAGGATGGTTTGATTGGATGGCTTCTGAATGTCCTCCCATGTCTAACTTTACACTTCTTTTAGAATATTAACTGCCAGTTTTTCCTAATTCTGCTGTCCCCATCACCATAATTAGAGAGAAGCACCATTGAAGGGGAGACAATTCTGCATAGACTATGAATTTAAACATTACCTGAGCTCCAATCCTGTCTAAGCTATAGGATGCATCTAAAGGAGCTGAGCAGGGCTGTTTAGGACAGGATGTTGTGGACATAACTCATTCATAAGGTCACCATGAGTTAGAGCTGACCAATGTCGCATAACAACCTTGCCAATTTCACTACCTATATGACTAAGGGAAATTTACTTAATCTCTCTAAGACTAGTTTCCATATTTACTAAATCATATGATACCACATAGATAGTAATTTTGTCTGAGGATTCAATGAGATCATCCATATCATATAAAGTAGTTAATACATAAGGCCTAGTACATAAAACTCAACAAATAATAGTCATTATTTTTGTTGTTATTATGGTTAACCTCTGAAAACTCAGTTTCAAGCAAGCTGGTAAGCATTTTCTTTGAATTAAAATCTATTCTTATGAGAAAACTCACTGATATATTTAATAAATTACATTCATTCATATTCTTAATATCATATTATAAAGTTGTTTTGTTAACATGTATATTCTCTTTTCCTGGGAATGCTGAAAAATAAACTTTAAATTTTCTTTTCCTAGGCCTATAGCAAAAGAAAAAGAAAATATCTACCAATGATACTAACAAAGCAAATTTCCAATATCAGTCACTAATTAAATATGTAGTAGAGTGGTGAAAACAAGACAGTTTCATATGAAAGATTACATTACAAACTGGATTCCATCCAATTATCAGACCCTAATAACATATATCCCAAGATACTTAAGGAATTGACCAAAGCAATTACTGAGCCACTAAGTATTATTTATGAGTTCTTGGAAGACATGATGCCTCTGATAACAATAACTCATCACCTTTCTTTTAGAAAGGGAAAGGACAATTCTAAAAGTAATAAACTAATCGCCTTGACTAGCTGACCAGTAGTTTCCAACCATGATCTACAAAGTAAATCTTCTTAATCTTTTCCACATGCTTATCTGCATCATTCTTTTAACTCCAATTATGTAGATAAATAGATATAGATAGATATAGATATAGATGATATAGATATTGTGTACATATATTTATACAATATAAATTAATCAATTAAGTTTTATTTTTAAGAAATAGTTTAAGGTCTAAAAAGCAAACAGCAAACAAAATTTTGAAGTACTCTGACTGAAAATACACACACACAAAATCACCAAGTTGTGTAAAATCAATAAAGAATAAACATTCTTTATATCTAAGATTTTTGATTCACAACCTATGTCAATGAGAGTGAGTACTACCATAATGTTGAGAATCTGGAAGTAGGGTTTTATTCCCTGCTCTTTAATTCTTCCATTCAGGGTATTAATGTTTAGCTATTACTGAAAGTTGAGATTTATCTAGTTAATAACAGGGAGCTAATGAGCATTCCTACCATGATCTCCAGCCTACAGAGTATAGCCACCACAGAGTTTTTCAAAAACATAAGTGACCCCTCATAAAGGCATTTTTTTTTTTTGTCTTTTCGTCACTGGCTTATTTCTTTTCTTTGCTTTTCTTTTTTTCACTAAGTTTATTGGGGTAACATTGGTTAATACAATTATATAATTTTCAGGTGTACGTTATCATCTGACATCTATATATACTATTGGGTGTTTACCACTTAAAGTCCAGTTTCCTTCAGCTATCATATATTTGATCGCTTTACCCACTTCACCCTCCCCCTAAATCCTCTATATTTGACCCCCTTTACTTCGTCTACCTCTCCCCTCCTCACCTACCCCTTACCCTCTGGTAACCACTAGTCCATTGTCCATGTCCATGAGACTCTGTTTGTCCTATTCACTTGTTGCTTTTAGGTTTATATCCCATATATGAGTGATATCATGTGATTTTCAACTTTTTCTGTCTGGCTTATTTTGCTTAGCATGATTTCCTTGAGATCCATCCGTGTTGTTGCAAATGGCAGTATTTCATCTCTTCTTGTGGCTGAGTAATATTCCATTGTATATCCGTACCACAGCTTCTTTAGTCAATCATCTATCGTAGGACACTTTGGTTACTTCCATGTCCTGGTCACTGTGAATAATGCTACTATGAACATCGATGTGCAAATATCTTTTCAGATATGGGTTTTCAAGTTTTGGGGATAAATACCAAGTAGAGGGATTGCTGAATCATATGGTAGATCAATTCTTAATTTTTTGAGGAACCTCCATACTGTTTTCCATAGTGGCTGTGCCAATTCGCAGTCCCTCCAGCAGTGTATGAGGGTTCCTTTTTCTTCACATCCTCTCCAACATTTGTAATAACTTGTCTTGTTGATTATGGTTATTCTAACGGGTGTGAGATGATATCTCATTGTGGTTTTGATTTGCATTTCCCTAAGAGCTAGTGATGTTGAGACAAAGGCATTTTTTAATGACTTTTTGAGAATGTGTCTCTGGCCCTCATGGTATGGTTAGAGGAGTATGCGAGAGTTTGCAACATTAAATGAACTCCATATTGCCATCTCCCTGAGACTATAATTCCTTCTTCTGTAATATGCCAAGGAAATTCCAGCATTAGTGTTTGATGGTAGGCCACCAATGATCTACACCCAATCTAATTGACTGAAATCATTCCTAGGTGCTTAAACTAACACATTAAATTCTGTAGCTTTTGTGGGTATGTGCTTCAATCATTTTCATTCAATCAAATAGCACTCATAGAATCCACACTTCTACATGCTCCTGATTCCTGCTAGTACAAACTGATGTGGTTCTACAATTCTTTTGGTGTATACACTATACTCTTCTATGCATGTCTTCATCTGGCCCATGTTGGAACCATCTCTTATTATGGGCAGAAGAGCCATGAAGGATAGTGGCAGTGGGTACCATGGATAACTGACACTTCTTTGTGAGATGCCTCTCCCAACAGAAGTCGTTAGAAGTTTTATTCAAGAAGAGTCATACGCCCTCAAATGGGGTAGGTAGGTAAGATCCCTTTGTCTCCATGGGTTTGAGTCTTAAATGGGCACTACGACTCTGCAGCCCTTCAGTCAGACCTTGGGCTTGGTCCTCAGCCGTATTTACCTTATGACTATTGGAAATGAGAGAACTCTTCAAAGATGCCCTTGAAGATGTATGATTTCCTTCTTACTCTGGGTTGGATATTTATGACCTTGAATTTGTCCCTTTCATCTTGTACAATCTCCAGGGCCTTAAGAAACAGCTGGCTAATCCACAATTTTTATACACATTATTGCTATCATAGGACCAAGTGCCATAGCACTTATTCTCCACTCCTTTGCTTTCTACTTGCACTTAAGCCTATGCCACATGAGTGAAATTTTAAGTAAGCATAAAGATGCTATAAGCCATGGGTTATTAATGTCCTATTACTTTCTGTCAAAAGATTATCTATGTGTTCCTCAAATGTATGGAGCTATCTAATCCAAGAACCAATTTTTCAGGCCACCCCCCCCCCCACCAGATACTTTATCAGCCTTGTTCCTGACAAAGAGATGCCACATATGATCTGGCAAACTTGTAAAAATTTTAATAAATTGCAACTTACAAAGCAAGATGTAGGGAAACAAAAGAGGAAAGATGTAGTTCCTCCAGAGCTAACAATAGTTAGGAACCATTATCACTTTGGGGCCTGGTGGGGCAGGGAAGCAAGGAGTCATGAGAATGTGCAGCTACTAATTGTCCACCTGAAAGGAGCTGGGAAACCATCCGCAGGGATAGAGTTGAGTGTGTAAATGCCTTGAACTCACTCTGCTCCCACCTGAATATCTAAATCTGAAGAAGTAAATTAAAAGAATCCATCATACCCATCATACGTAACCTTAATAGGGAGAACATTTCAACTGGGATATTATAGCTAAAAATTAGGAGATCAGATTTCATTCTAAGTGCAGTGCAAATCTATTTAAAATTTTTAAGCTGAGAAATAGCATGAGATTTAATTGATAATTTTAAAAAACAATTCTCTGGCTGTTCTCTAAAACAATGAATTGGAGAGAGTCAAGAGAGAAAATAGGATGATGAAGTTGAGGTTACTACAATAGTGAAATAATTTTCTGTTTTATTAGAAAGGTGGCACTAGAGAAGAATAAAAGGGTGTGGCCTGAGATGAATTTTGGAGGTATAGGTAAGAGGAATTTGTGGTAAATATAATGTGGAGGATGAGGAAGAAGATATCAAATATGGATCTCAATCTTCTGGATTCACAAGCCAGAGGGTAGTGTAATTTACTGAGATCTGTTCAATAGGAATTAGTTGAGAATTAAGTTTGAGGAAAATCCCTGAAGAGAGAAGAAAAAAAAAAAGTGCTTTGTAAAAAATCACACAGGGTGCATAGTTTTCTAGAAACAAAGTACATTTTATTGTTGTCTATTTCAGCATTTTGGAATCTAACCACAAATAGAAAAATCAGCTTTATGGGTATATTCTATCACTGGCAAGTAGAAAATTTCAGGGAGATCTGCTCACCTCTTTGAGTTAAAAGCATTAGTAACTGAAGGCAATAAAATTTGTGACAGTGAACAGAATATTGATTTTATTCTATTTTCTCCTGGTAATTTTTAAAGAAATATCCATAAGAAGTTAGGTTCCAGTTATAATCAATTGAAAATAACAAAAGAATTAATTTATTCTTAACTAACCCATTCTCAATATTTCTAGATTCCGTGTTTATTTGGCTGTAGTTTATACATCCTTCATTACTTAAAATTTTATTAAATCTGTCCAAGATTATGTACTCTACAGATTCCATGTTATGAAGTAGTTTAGTTTCAATGTCTGCTATATCTTCTTCCCCCAATTTCTGAATATTTTATTAGTTTCCCTGGTAGGAAGCGAGTCATACTTTCTAATGAGAAAATCTGGAAAAGTCAATGTTTCTTCCCTTTTCCATACTGATTACAGTTACTCACACTGGGATATCAGATAATAGGGATCCCCAGACCTGACAGTCCAGCTGCTGCTTCCAATGGTGGTTCCTTCTGGTACCCTCAAGTAGATAATTTTGTCAGTGGCTTTTGCAGGGCCTTTAGCAGAGAGTCTTGGCAACTACAGTGCCAACTGGAACAACCTCTCATTCAACTTAGTAGCAATGGTGCCAGGAACAATGAGTAGAGCCTCTTATAAGCAACTACTATAAGCCACTCCAATTAAAGAGAATAGTATCCAGGACTTCATGGTAACATATTCAGAAATTGATATGTCCAGAAAATACATCATTTGATAAGTTCTTTGCTTTCTTGGAGGTTAGAATGCTCTGAAACTATTTAAATACCTATGTGTAAACTTTCAGTATTAAATAATCCATGATGCTTTGACTGCTGACTTTATCAAAAGCTGCCATGTGAGCATCATTATCTTTGCCATTACTATTTTATAGAGGTCCTACATTGTCTGTATAAAAATACAAAGATAAGGGGAAAGTGTGACTCTATTTCAAGATTCTTTAAAGTTAACTTCCTTGGAGCACCTATTCCCTTAAGTAGAGACTGCCTATAGTGTATATAATGTGTTCTTGCCACTGAAAGCCTGAGTCAGGAGAAACTTCCAGAAGTGTTTGACAAGCTGTTTGTGTTTGAGGGCTTTATTTTAATTATGCTGAATAATCAGTAGAATTGAAGTATTTACAAGCATTTTTTGTGAATATGCTGAATAATCAGGAGAATTGAAGTATTTACAAGCATTTTTTGCGAGTTCTCAAACAATGCATTTTTATACCAGCTCTAGAAAGAAAAAAAAAATATGACCTACACAAGCTCTTTCAATAGCAAAGAAATACTTTCTGTTGGTAAATGGCAGCAAGACAATTTGCTCTTGTTTATTTATAGTTCATTTATGGAATTGCTTTTAAAAAATAATACTTTTGCCCTTAGCAAAAAAAAAAAAAAAAAAAATGTATACAATAGTATCGTTTCACAAGTACCAAGGAGTGACAGATGATAATATGGTCAGCTCACTGATTGGTTCTCAGCTCTTCTTAAGTTAATGAGCTTTTTGTGGTTATGTTTTATTATCCCATCTTACACTATTAGTTGTATTTCATTTCTACCTTCCTGCTCAAATTTATAAAGGCAACATGATTTTTTAAATATGTGAAATAGCCCTATTTTATTGAAGGAAAATACAAAAGATCATAAGAGAGTGAGTACTATGAATAATTATAACCAACAAACTGCATAGCCTAGAAGAAATGTATAAATTTCTAGAAACATACAACTTACTAAGAATGAATCATGAAGAAAGAAAATCCTAAAAGACCAATAACAGTAAGGAGATTGAATTGGCAGTTATAAACTCCCAACAAAGAAAAGTCCAGAACCAGATGGCTTCACTAGTGAATTCTACCAAACTTTTAAAAAAGAATTAATAATAATCCTTCTCAAATTCTTCCAAAAATATTGATGAAGAAAGAGCACTTCCATACTCATTTTATGAAGCCAGCATTACTCTGATACTAAAACCAGACAAGGACACTACATTTAAAAAGAAAATTATAATCTAATCCCTAATGAACATAAATGTGAAAATCATCAACAAAATACTAAAAAAAAAAAAAATTCAACAACTACATTAAAAGAATTATATACCATGATCAAATGGGATTTATCCCTGAAATAAAAATATAGTCCAATATCTGCAAATCAATAACTGTGATATACTACCTTAACAATGAAGGATAAAAATCACATGATCCTCTTAATAGATGCAGAGAAAGGATTTGATAAAATTCAACATCTTTTTATAATTAAAAAAAAACCTTCAATAAATTAAGTGTAGAAGGAATCAACTTAATAAAGGCCATATATGACAAGCCCATAGCTAACATCATACACAATGGTGAAAAGCTGAAAGCTTTTTCTTAAGATCAGAAATAAGGCAATTGTTCTCATTCTCACCACTTCTAGTCCACCACACCACTATAATATTAGAAGTGCCAGCCAGAGCAATTATGCAAGAAAAAGAAATAAAAAGCATCCAAATTGGAAAAGAAGAAATAAAATTGTCTTTTTGCAAATGGCATGGATTTATATACAGAAAATCCTAAAGACTCTACAAAAAAAAAAAACTGTTAAAACTAATAAATGAATTTTGTTGCAGGATACAAAATCGATACGCAAAACATCATTTGTGTGTCTATGCATTACAATAGTATCAAAAACAATAAAATACTTTGGAATAAATTTAATCTAGAGAGTAAAAAATTTCAACACTGAAAACTATGACTCTGATGAAAGAAACTGAAGAATAGACAAGTAAATGGAAAGCTGTTTCATGCTCATGGATTGGAAGAATTAATATGGTTAAAATGTCCATACTACCCAAATAAATTTACAGATTCCATGAAATTCTTATCAAAATTCCAATGGCATTTTTTCACAGAAATAGAAAAGGCAACTCTAAAATTTCTATGGTACCACCAAAGATCCTGAATAGCTAAAGCAATTGAGCAAGAAAAACAAAGCTTGAGGCATCACATTTCCTGATTTTAAACTATAATACAAAGCTATAGTAATCAAATCAGAATGGTACTTATATAAAAACATATAAAGATCAATGGAATAGAAGAGAAATTCCAGAAATAAACCCACACATATATGGTCAACATATAATTTTCAACAGAGGCACCAAACAGAGAAGCATGGTGACATGAAGGGTCTCTTGGTCTTCCCCCTTGAGACTACAACAGCTGAACAGCTATAACCCAAAAGATTCCCAGACTAACACACAAACACTTCTGAGAGATCTGCACGTCAAACTATCTGAAAGTGGGTGAATCCATCAATCAAGGGAGAAGAAAAGGGAGAGAAATGGAAACTGGTGCCATGAATGCAGCCTGGAGCTTCCCATGGGATTTGGGGGAGGGAAAGAATCAGGTTGTGGTATGCATTCTCCATAGCCCTGAACATTCTCCCTGAATGATCAGCATATGCTACGGTGGTGGAACCTAGTGATCAGGGTAGAGATGGAATACAGAGGTGCTAGAACAAATGTGTTTTAGCAGCTACCACTGCGAGGCAAAATATGAGCCATAGAGCCTGGCTGACTCTCCCTACCCTCCCAGAGCTCACTTTCTAGCAGCCTCCCAGAGCTAGCAGTAGTCTCCATGGGAAACTGCTGCAGTGAATGTTGGGCTATAAAGCATGGAGTTGCAGCCTCAATAGCTAGGGAGACAGCTTCTGAGTGACACATGCACACCGTAGCTGGTCCCAGTAACAGGGATGGAGATACAGATGTGAGGCCACTGAAACCTGGCAGTCACCATGACTGAGAGAAAATCAGAGCCACAAGCACACTAGTGGCCTCTCCCAACCCACCCTACCCCTACCCATCAAAGCTTATCCTGGTGCAGACACCGGGGATGCCTCAGGAAGCACAATACTGTATATGGCTGCTGGGGAAGCACCAAGACTCAGGAGCTCTTCAAGAGCTTGGAATTCCATCTCCCATCACATTTGCCCACGGGAATGGAACCCTAGGACCAAGGCAACCTGGTCACAGAGGAAACACCCATTGCCCCAGGGAATAAAGTACATGTTTTGCCATTCAGCAGAGATTCGGGAGGCCTGGGCAATGCAGGAAACTTATGAGCCACTTACTAGGAAACGAAAGAAAAACTTATTCTTATCAACTTGCTGAAGAGCCATTACTCTTGATAATAAAATTTTGTAAAAAGCAGAGTTCATCCTCATAAATGCCTATGCAGAGAAATAATCCCTTTAATACTATGAACTACCAAGGTAAAAAGGCAGCTCAGAAAGGAAATGAAAAAAATCTCCAAAAAATAAAATTAAAGATATGGAAGTACATGATTTAAAGGAAAGAGAAGTCAAGATGGCAGTTATGAAAAAAAAATCAATGAGATGTAAGAAAACTCAAATAGGCAGTTTAATAAGTCGGAAAAAAAAATCAATGAACAAAAGGAATACTTTACCAAAAAATCTGAAACAAACAAACAAACAAAAAACAAATAGAAATTCTGAAGCTGAAGAACTCAATAAAAGAGATAAAGAATAAAATGGTGAGCTTAAGAATAGAGGTGACAAGATAGAGGAGAGAATTAGTGATATCAAAGTCAGAAATCTGGAAATGATACAGATGGAAGAAGAGAGAGATTTGAGAGTAAGAAGAAAAAATGAAAGAATTCTACAGGAACTATCTTATTCCATCAGAAAGAGCAATAGAAGAATAATAGGTATACGAGAAGGAGAAGAGAGGGAGAAGAGAACAGAGAGCTATTCAAACAAATAGTCCATGAGAACTTCCGAAACCTATGGAAAGAATTGAATCCTCGAATCCAAGAAGCAAACAGAACACCCAATTATCTCAATCCAAAAAAGGTTTTCTCCAAGACACATTATATTAAAACTGTCAAAAACTAATGACAGAAAAAGAATTATCAAAGAAACCAGGGAAAAAGAGATAACAACCTATAAAGGAAGACCCATTAGATTATCATAAAATTTTTTAGCAGAAACTCCACAAGCTAGGAGGGAGTGGAATGAAATATTCAAACTATTAAAGGAGAGAAATTACCAGCCAAGAATATATCTAGAAAGGTTCTCCTTTAGAAATGAAGGAGAAATAAAGATCTTTACAGATATACAGAAGCTAAGGAAATTTTCTACCACAAGTATTTTCCTGCATTATAGGAAATATTGAAGGGGGTTATTCTACATGAAACAAAAAAGACAAAAAGATATAAAACTATAAGTAAGATGACAAATGTACAGAAAGAAACAGGAAAGTGCACCCTTATTCAGAATAGGGTATTACACACTTAAATATTACATAATGGCTAAAGTAAGTCAAAATATTTTAAAGGCCTTTTGAGCCACGCTTCTCTTGCTCAGGCCCACTTCCTTGTCTCGAAGTGTACTTTCCCTTCTAATAAAGCTTTTTTTCCTGCTGTAAAAATATATATTTTTTAAAAGAGAAGATAATAGCTACTGAAACTCAGAAATGAACTCACAGCATAAATAGGAATAATTTAAGACAAGAAAAGAGGAAGGGGTAAAGTTCTAAATTTGCAAATAGGAATGAAGATAAGATGCATGTGGAAAGATTACTGTATATATAAAACTTTCTTTTACATAAATTTAGCATTAACCACACACTTACACACACACACACACACACACACACACACACACACAGAGAGATTATAACATGAAACAAAAGGGAACAGAGGAAAAAATCATAGAATACCACCAAACTAAAATAACAAATGAAAACATAAGATCAAAGAAACAATGAAGACACAGAGCTTAAAAAAGATGGTTCTTTTAAAAAATCAATAAAATTGACAAACCCTGGCTATACCCACTAAAAAAAAATAAAACGAGAGGAAAGATACAAATAAACAAAATAAGAAATGAAAGTCACTATAGATACCACAGAAATATAAAGGATCATACAAGAATACTATGAAAAATATATGCCATCAAATTTAATGACCTGGAAGAAATAAAAAGTTCCTAGAAATATATAACCTTCTTAGACTGAATCATGAAGAACTAGAAAATCTATAGAATAACCAACAGTAAGGAAATTGGAACAATGATCAAAAACCTCCCAAAAAGTAAAAGTCCAGGACCAGATGCCTCCACTGGTGAATTCTACCAAACATTCAAAGATGATTTAATACCAGTATTTCTCAAACTCTTCCAAAAAATTGAAGAAGAGGCAATAGTTCCTAACTCATTTTATAAGGTCAACATTACTCCAATACCAAAACCTAGTAAGGATAACATAAAAAAAAAAAGAAAACTACAAATCAATATCTCTAATGAATACAGATGCAAAAATCCTAAACAAAATACTAGCAAATTGGATACAGTACATTACATTACAATACATTAAAAAGAATATACATTACAATCAAGTGGGACTCATTTCAGAGGGGCAAGAATGGTTCAACATATGCAAATCAATCATTGTAATAAGCCACATAAACAACATAAAGAATAAAAATCATATTATCATATTAATAGATATAGAAAAAATATGTCAAGATACAACATCCATTTATGATTACACACTCAATAATATACATATAGAAGGAAAGTACCTCAACATAATAAAGGCCATATATGACAAACCCCACAATAATATCATACTTAGCAATAAAAAACTGAAAGCTTTCCTTCTAAGAGAAGAAACCATATAAGAATGATCACTCTCACAACTCTTACTCAATATAGTATTGGAAATCCTAGCTAGGGGAATCAGGCAAGACAAAGAAATAAAAGGCATCCAAACTGGGAATAAAGAAGTCAATTGTCACTTTTTGAAGATGACATGATTCTCTATATAGAAAACCCTAAAGACTTCACCAAGAAATTATTAGAAACAATATACAAATACAGTGAAGTTGCAGAATATGACAAAATCAATGTACAAAACTCCAGTGTTCTTATATACTAACAATGAATATTCAGAAAAAGAAATGAAAAAAAATTCCTTTTGCAATTGCAATAAAAAGAATAAAATACCTAGTAATAAACTTAACAAAGCATGTGAAGGACCTATACACCGAAAACTACAAAACATTATTAGAAGAAATTGAAGACACAAAGAAATGGAAAGATATTTCATGGTCATGTATCAACATAGTTAAAATAGCTATATTACCCAAAGCACTATACAGATTGAATGCAATCCCCATCAAAACCCCAATGGCATTTTTTAAAGAAATAGAACAAAAAAGTTTTTGGATTTGTATGTAATCATAAAAGACCTCAACTAGCCAAAACAATCCTGAGAGAAAAAGAACAGTCTGGAAGTATAAGACTACCTGACTTCAAATTATACTACAAAGTGAGTACTCAAAACAGCATGGTATTGGCAGAAAAATAGGCACACAGACCAATGCAACAGAACTGAGAGCCCAGAAATAAACACACACATATGAGCAAATAATTTTGATAAAGGAGCCAAAAATATACAATGGAGAAAAGAAATCCTCTTCAATAAATGGTACTGTAAAAATGAAAATCCACATGCAAAAGAATAAAACTAGACTGCTATCTGTAGCATACAGCAAAATTAAACTAAAATGGATCACAGACCTAAACATAAAACCTGAAACAATAAATTGTACAGAAGAAAACATAGATATTAAACTCATGGCTCTTGGTTTTATAGATTTTATAAATTTTACCTCAAAGGCAAGGGAAGCAAAAGAAAAAATAAATGAATGAGACTACATCAAACTAGAAAACTTCTACACAGAAAAAAAAAATCAACAAAACAAAGAGGTAATCAACTGAATGAGAGAGGATATTTGCAAATAACACCTCAGATAAGATGCTAATATCTAAAATATATGAAGAACTCATACAATTCAACAGCAACAACAACAAAACAAAAACAAATAATCCAATTAAAAAATGGACAGAGGACCTGAACAGACACTTCTCCCAAGAAGACATACAAATAACCAACAGATATATAAAAAGATGCTCAACTTCACTAGCTACCACAGAAATGCAAATCAAAACCACAATAAGATACCATCTCATACCTGCTAAAATGGCTATCATCATTGCAGCATTATTCATGGTAGCCAAGACAGGGAAACAACTGAAGTGCCCTTTGATAGATGATTGAATAAACAAGATGTGGTACATATATACAATGGAATATTACTCACCCATAGGAAATGATGAAATGCCTTCATTTGCAACAACATGAATAGATCTTAAGATAGTCAAATTAAAATGTGTCTGTACAGCAAAGGGAATAATTAACAAAATGAAAAGGCAAATGGAAAAATGGAAGAAAATATTTGCAAACCATATCCAATAAAGGGTTAATATACAAACTATATAAGGAATTCTTACAACTCAAGAGCAAAAAACAAAAACCTAAAAATAACCCAAATAAAAAATGAGCCAAAACCTGAATAGACATTTTTCCAAGGAAGACATATAAATGGCCAATGGTGAGATAAAAAGATGGTAGACATCACTAATTATCAGGAAAATGCAAATCAAACTATAATGAGATATTACTCCATATCTGTTGGAATGACTGTCATCAAAAAGTTAAAAGATAACAAGTATTGGTAGAGCTGTGGAGAAAAAAAAATCTTTGTACACTGTTAGCAGGAATATAAATTAACACAGCCATTATAGAAAACAGTATGGAGGTTCCTTAAAAAAATTAAAAATAGAACTACCACATGATCCAGTAATCCCACATCTGGGTATATAGCCAAAGGAAATAAAACCACCACCTCACCCCCATGATCACTACAGCATTATTTACAAAATGCCAAAATGTAGAAACAAACTAAATGTTCATCAATGAAATAATGGATTAAAGAAAATATGACATCTATCTATCTATCGATCTACCTACCGAGAGAGAGAGAGAGAGAGAGAGAGAGATGTATATATATACAGCAGAATAATATTCAGCCTTAACAAAAAAAGAAATCTTTTTGGAATAACATGGATGAACCTGGAAAACATCATGCTAAGTGAAATAAGTCAAACACAGAAAGACAAATATTGCATGATCTCACTGATATGTGAAGTAAAAACAAACAAAAAGAAACAAAATTCCACCTCATATTAACACGGAATAGAATGGTGGTTACCAGAGGATGGGGTGTGGAGAATAGGAATTATTTTTTTAAAGAAGAGAAAGAAAAGAAAATAGAATCATGAATGCCAGGCATATATTCCATAATCACATATAATAATAACAAATACATAAATAAAAGAAAAAAATGAAAATAGAGATATCTTTAAGAAGTATGTTAGAACAGTCTTCAATACAAACTCCATAGGCTCAGATTCTTGGCATTTAACTTTCCCTTGACAACTCTGTAAATAAAAGAACTGACAAATCAAATTCACAATATTAAAGAAGGAGAATATTTAAATTACTGCAGAAGAAAGTTTTTAGGTATGTTTAAATATCCATTTATAGATAAAATAAATTTTAATGGAACAAGAACATGCAGATTTTGTAAACATTGTACTCTGCATATATTTAGAACTTCAAAATTTGCCACAAGTTCATCTGGCCTCCTCATCCCAATCGATTCAACTTTGAGATATTTTTTAATTCAAACATTGCTTCTAGAGGCAGATTCAGGTTTTCTGCGGCTTTTACAACTTAGAGAGCCCTGTCTAAGAATAACAATAAAAAAGCATATGTCTATGAAAATGAATTGCTAGTGTCCCTCCCACGAGCATCGTTAGCTGGATATAAAACTTCCTCTCCTGATCCTCACTTTATAATCAAGGAAGAATAGTTTTCATCTGCTTGAGCAATCGTGCTCTCTCTGAAAAACTAAGAGCATATTCTTTTTTTCCAACAGATCTCAATTTACCTTCCAGACTGTTTTATTTTCCAACAGGGGTTCCAGGGCCTTCTTTTAGCAGGGGGCCTAACGAACCCCTTTCTGCTTCGTCTTTTGGGGAACAAAGGCCACAATTCACTTTTCCTCATAATGGTATCTTCTTGTCACTAAAGAGAATCCCTTGTTACCACAACATTACTTTCTACCAAGTTTATAAAATGAAGATCACAAGGAAAGAGTAAATCAATATTTCTATGAGCTCCCCCATCAAGGAGAAATAAGTTCAGCTATTTTGGAGATGATGAAAAAATGAAACAGGTTTATTTTCCTACTTGGATAACCGTAAATGACAGCAGGATATGCATAGAAATTACTCAACAAATCTGAAGCACAAAGGAGAATATAAATTCAAGAGAATATAAACTCGAGAGAATATATAGGCAAGTACAAGCCAGATTATCACTTGCAACTTGTTTTCAGACTCTAATTGCAATATAAAATATGAGATACAAAAATTAGAGATTGGAAAGAAATGAAAAAGGATAGGAAAAATTAATTCTGAAAATAATGTTGGTATTTTTATTTAGTATAAATTATTACATTTAACTTAAAAAAACCACATACAATATATTTTGGATGTTCGAATCCATTTAAAATTAACTTTAACTAAACATTATTTTTAATCCAGCATTTTCCTATAGGATAATTCTATGGTAAATTTAGCTACCTAGTTCCAATTTTAAAGTTTCTCATCTAGCAATCAAGAGCATATGCTCATTAATTTTAAACTGTTGATTCCAGACTAACAATGAGTTAATATGCTGTATGTGCTGGAAAGGTTGACATGGAAAGAGCTTTATTCAATATTTGTTTTTGTTATTATATCCATATCTTCTTACTAAATAGTCTACTTATGAATATGGTAATGAATAGTTTGCTTTTGTTAAACAAAGCATCAAAATTACCTCAGGAGAATCTCTGATTTGAGTCTCAGCTTAAAATATCCCTGTCAGTTAGTGAATGTTAGACTTCTAGTTTCCTCCAAACCCCTGAACTGAAACTTCATTGATGTTTTGTCATTTCCTTGAGAGACAAAGAGGCCACGTCCTGAGAAAACAATTGTAAATGGTTGAGCAAATGATTGCTGCCTTGTAATACTACATCATGCTTCATGATCTCAGGGCTTATGTCTAGGAGATAACATCTGAACTGATGTTTCAGCCGAAATCCATAAACTCTAGGATAAAATATAGTGTGTACCAACTATTCCTTAAGAATAAATAAGTACTGTAAAAATAGAAATAAATACGACCTCCATCACTCTAAAAATACATATGGGAGCCAAAGTGCATATACCCAGAACACACATGGGGAACCATTTGGAATGATCTGCTGCCAAGAAACAGCCACCTCTCCATGAAGCGACCCACAAGAAGCATGAACTATTTACCTATTTCAAACCAGAAGTCTCTGAACATCCTTTCTTATACCTCCTTTTCTCCCAATCCTCCGACACACACACACACACACACACACACACACACACACACACACACAATTACAATTTCTTTTCAGTTTCTGTAACTAAAGTGTTGACCATTGCATTCCATCAATTTCTAGACCCCATCAAGACCAATCTATATTCTATTCCACTTAAATATATAACCATTTTATATTTTGGTTCTAAGCAAAATATAGGGAAACAAAGTTTGTTTACCTATATTAATTACAAAACAGATTTTCAGGAAAAAATGTGAGAGGACCTACTTCCTTTGACTCTCCCTTAAGTATCTGTGACTTATCATGCTCAATGACTTGATATCACAAACTACTTTTATCACGGTTCACACAAGGTTTTATAAAGAGGTAACGCAGTGTGGTGCTTGAGAGTCTGACCTCTTCGGTATATTCTCAGCTCTGATGCATGCTCACTGTGTAATATTTGACAAGCTCTACATAGCTTCCCAATCTTTGGTCTTCTCATCTATAAAATGGGAATAATAATAGAACAAAACCCAGACTGTAATGCTGGGAGTATTAAATGTGTTCATTCAGGTTAAATATTTAGAATAGTAACTTCTACAAGGTAATACTCAAGAAATGTTAGTTATTGATGTTAGAGAAATATTCTGTTATAGGAAAAGCATATGGCCTAAAAAGCTCCTGTGTATATTCAAGGACTCTACCCCATGCCTATCCCTTTCACTTTAGAAATTCCAATTCTTGCCACATTTTTCAGTCTTAAATTCACAATATGTCATTTTCAAAATTCCCAAAAGTCTTTGATACCTAAAGACATCTAGGAGCTAGACAAAAGCTTTTGCCCAGGTGATTTTATTTATTTGTTTTTAGAGAAAACAACTTTTAAACATATATTATGCCCATGTACTGTGTTAAATATTAGGAAATTATAACAAAAGAAATGAAAGACATTGTCTCAAGTCTCATAATTGAGGTGGGGGGTAGGAAGTGGGAAGAGAAAAAGGAAGGTAATCAAGTAAACCAATAACTAGAAGTTTCTGCAGCACCCTTTCTTTTAATGTACAAACTATTATAGTCTAAAACATTATCCTATCCTGTTTCCTGTATCCTAATTTATTGTTTTTCGTTGTTGCAGTTGCTTTGAGAATTCTCAGTAAGTTCTTGTACACACCGCAATTCATTTCTGACTGTCATGATCTCTCCTACCAGACTACTGCCCTGGCTTGTATCATGTGGAGCTCTTTGGGAGCCACCTCATCGCTATGCTCAACTCTCTGATCTGCTTCATTGCCAAACAAAGATAGAGGTAATATGGAAAAGTTAGAGGCAGGGACCATATCTGGAGGTTCGTACATTATTATAACCCTAGAACCTAGCACAGCATCTGACATATAGTAGATGCACTGTAAATATCTATTGAATAGATGAGTGAATATATAAAAGAATTAGTGAACAAATACCTACAACAATAAGCATGATTTTTCTTTTTCTCTCTTCTCCCCGCTAAGTTCTGGGCCCCTTACTCCATATATGGACAATCAAGAAGAAGCATTAAAAAAACATTTAATTACTATTATATTAATTTCTATGATATCCACTGCCCATTAAAAAAGTTTATTTTATATTATCTTACAATATTCTAATATCAAAGATCTCAGTGTATCTGTCTCATGGCTGTATAATTCAAAAGGGTCTCTAAAGCAGGCTTTCTCAAAACAAAGGTAGCACTCTCTTCCCCTCCTCAAAAGATGAATTTAAGCTTCCATTTCCCCCTCTCCTCCAAAACAGAAACAGTCGAAAATTTCAGAATAGCTCGTATTGGTCCCTGCTACAGGATAGTGGCAATGGTTATCGTATTGATCATATAGTTAACATTTATATGTTTTAAATATAATACTTCTCACTCCATAATGTTATCCATGAACTAGAAACTATAACCCCCATTTATAAATAGGAACATCAAAACTTAATGAGGATAGAATTACAATGAGCAATTGGCATAGACGGGACACAAATTCAAGGGTGCTCGTTGCCAGGTCCCACAATTTAGTAAATATGTGATCATTTAGGTGCGGATCAAGACCAGATTTTAGCAGATTGACCTGGTAAATTATACTATTGTATATATACATCAACCCCTTACCTTCATTACTTATCTATTATCTGTGGGTGGGATTATATTTCCCATCCCACTGACTTCGATCTGGTCATATGACTTGGTTTAACCAATAGAATGTGAGCTGAAATGCCATTTGTCATATGCAAACAAAAATTTATGTGCAATTATGTGATTCAGTTTAGCCTCTTATTCTTCCCTTTTGCCATAAGAAGGGGCATGCCCCACATGTGGAAGCAGAGCCAAGTAGCCACTGAAATTGGGCTGTGCATTTGTAAAACAGATGACTAAAATTACTAATAGACTATAAGTTTATACTTAAGTGAAGAAATAGAAAAGGAAGATGCAATGAGCTCTATCAAGCACACATGGCTGTGCAGAAAAAGAGAAAGACAAAGCAAATGGCTAAAGGGCACACAAAATAAAACATTGTAATATATTTCTTATTAAAAAATAGAGATTGATCTAGCATTATCTAAACAGATGATTTTTTACTTACAGTCCCAAAATAAAAATGAAAGGAGAAAAAAAGAAGTAAAAATGTAGAGCTTACTTGAGCCAGTAATGAATATAAAAATTGACTATATGGAAGATGCTCATCACAATTCATTGAGTACATTTTCTGAAAATATGAGAGATGGAATTCAAGGCTCAAGTACTGTGAATAGATATAGCTCATGATAACAATGTGTCAGGTATGATGCTAAGCACATTGCATTAGATGGGAAAGTCCCATTAAATTCTCACAACCACTCTACCTAACTATGCCTCTGTTACAGATGAAAAAGTTGAGACCTAGAGTGAAGTCATGCAGCTCCTAAGAGGCAGAAACAAAATTTGAATACAAATAGTCTGACTCAATAATCTGTGCCTCTAAACACTCAGTAATGCCATTTGCTTGCTGTAGCAAAATGAAGACTTTTCTTACACTGAATGAGAAAGACTGTGGAAGAGTTTGTACAGGTCATTTTTATCAGTAAAGAAAAGGAGATTAAAAACATTTTGCCTTATATCATTGTTCTCTTTGAAAGGTGAGGTAAGAGAATAAGTGTACTGGTGGGAATGTAGGATTGTTGATAGGGGGGAAAAGAGAGGAACTTAAACATGAAAATATTCTAACACAAAGTTGAAGACTCAGCAGTGATACCAATCTGCCCAGTGATGTCATTTATTCAAATAGTACCCAGAAACTGAGGAGTAAGAAACAACTGATTACAGGTCTGATGTAAAATTGAGGGCCTGCAGGACAGGTGAAGCAGAAGAACGAAGACACGAAAAGCCCCGAGCTTCCAGGCATAGGAGGAAAGAAAGCAAGGCCAGGACAGACTAGTAAGTACTACCCAAAATGGCCAAGAATATCCATTTCCCCTTCTTTTGCTTAAATAAGACATGAAAGTACCATAACTTTTACCCTTACAGTTTCTCCATTATGTAGTATTTTTCCTTATACCCCTCTCTTTTATTTATAGCAATATAAATGTATCACTTTTGTTTTTAATTTTTTCTCTTGTTTATTTCAAAACTTCTCTGTAATCCTGTAGAGCTTTACACAGTGTATTACAAGATGAGGTCTAGGCAAAATTATCCACTAGCCTCTTGGTAATAAGAAGCATACTCAGATCTACACTTACAAAAACAGACAAACAAAACAAAAATAACAGAAATGGAGAATTTAACAAGTTATCAATCAATCCACAGAAATAATACATGTAGCTATATTTAGAATGTCTTATAATAAGTTGAATGACTGGCACAATCCTTCACTCACTCTGAATTCACAGCCTTTGTAACTGAATTTACACCTTCCCCCAGCAAGAAGAAAACGGCTTCTCCTTGAGTTTGCACTTGTCCACTGATCTACCTTGGCCAATAGAATACAGTAGAAGTAATGGTGGGTCAATTATAAGCCTAGAACTCAAGAAGTCTTAAATACTTCCTCAATCTCTCTTGAAATCCTAACAGACATCATGGAAATAAGCCCCAACTAGCTTACCGAAAGATGAGAAATCAAATAAAACAGAAATTAGCCATACTAGCTGAGGTTATCCTAGCAGACCCAGTCACTGAGAATACCAAGAAATAACCAAAACCCACATTTCTAGAGGGTCAAGGACCTGGGGCTTTGAGTGAGTAAACCCTGAATAGAACTATCAAAATGGCCCTACCTGAATGCATAGTCTGGAGGTAAGTTCTGGAGGTACTGTAAATATTGTAGGATATTGTAGGATATTAAATCTGGGCAATGTCTCTCGAAATAACTTAGAATATTAGCAAAGTCTGTAAAATAGTCTGTGAATGAGATTTCTTATTTTCAAGATCAATGACCCAAAAATGGTGAGAAAAAGAGTGATTTCTTGCCTTTTGAGGAAATATGAACTGTGTCTCCATATCTGCCCAGCCACTGAAACCTCCCCTTGCTGTTCCTCTCAATATAAAGATACCACAGTCCATCAAGTAAGCATCCCCCACATTGAAGTGCTTTCTTCAGTTTCTAATTGGCCCACTTGCTCGCACAGGAAAGTGATGGCTGAGCAGTCCAAGACTGCTTCGTCCTTTCCCACTACATGACTTGATACCTCACGGCAAGAATGCCACCTGCACAGATGTCAAACAAATGTTCTCACCCTGAAAGAGATGTGGATGTTTCATTGGCTTCTGAAATCAGCTTGTCAAGGTGAGAAAGAGGAAGTTGGTGGGGGAAAAGAGAAAGAGCCTTCCAGAATACACTTTTCTATACCTTTTTGTCAAAAGAATTATAGCTGCTCTATTTGTTTACTAACAAAGGGATTGCTGACATGGCCTGGGGAGATTTTACTCTTTGCAAATAATCATACCTAAGAGGTGTCCTGGACTTGCCGAGATGTAATCTGGGCCTGTTTTCAAAATACTATACAAAATGTTCTTGTTTAAATACAACAAATATTGGCAGCTGAAAGGATTTGGGGTTTCTCCTCTTTTGTAATGCATAATTGTATTACTACGATTTCTTTACATTCTTCAACACTGAACTCCAAAGTGATTTTAAACACACTATATTCAGATTCCTTGTTCAGTACTGAAATACACAAATAGGACACACAAACATGTATAGGAAGATTATTATAATTTCCAACAAATAAATTGGGTAGTCGAATTCCAGTTTTATCACTACCATTCGTTAGGGCCCTTCAAGAATCAATGTGTTTCCAGATGAAAAGAGAGAGTTTTCATGTATTGGTATAAGAGTCAATTGACCTCTGCCTATCCAAATTACATGGTTTGCGAGAGAAAGTTTAAAACACAATTCCCAGGCCCAGAATGAATCAGCATTTCCAAAGATAGATTACAGTTATTAGTATTTTAAACAAGTGCCCCCAAAATATTCTTATTTAATAAGCCAGATGCAACCTGCTATGTCTGCAGTTGGGACAGCTTCAGACACCAAGATATTTAATTAGTACCCTCTTTCTTTTCATTTGTTTTGCATTTTTTAAATAAAATGCCTACATTTGCAAGAGCTCTGTGAGCTGAAGAAGACAATATCCTTGCCTTCTATAAGCTTAACGGTAGATTCCCTAATGCAGACTAACATGCAGAAAGCATATTTGCCCACAAAAATTGAACTCTGAGACACTTGGTAACAAATAAAATTGGCAGTTGGTAGCAGAAAAAATTAACTATAACTTGACTTTCCCTAGTAAGGAAATAATTCCTCCAGTAGGACTTCAGTGTCCTTTCCAAAGTGATGGGAAAGTATGCTTGACAGTTTAGCCATAAAAGGCCTGTGAGATGTAATGAATAAAAGGATAGCAGGCTCACAGAAAGGGTCTCAAAGGTGGACAAAGGAAGATCATCTCCAGAGAACACAGTAGTTCTTCACTGTACAGGGCTATGAAATGTTCAAGAAAACCTCCTGCAGAGGAAAGAGATCTGAGGAAAGGTAGAAGACTTGGATTCTATGGAGATGACAAGCGAGTTCTGAGGGCTTCCTAGTGCTCATACTTCTACCAACCTCGCGTCTTCCCCAAATGTCTTTAATAATGACAATATTTTCTAATATGTACAATTGACACTTCTCTATCTTTAAGTTAATAGTGAATAAATCATCTTTAGAAAACCTATGCTATTTTTATTGGTCTGTAACATAAATCTAATTTTGAAAATATATTTGCTGGATGCGCACAGATTCAAGACAAATGTGTTCATTCCCTTCCCACTGTCCAAGTCTCCTTATGCGGAAATACAGAGTGACCGCTACCTTCGTTCTAGTCCTGGCTTAGAAAAATTTTTCTTTTCATCAGAACTTTTTTTTTTTTTGCCATCAGAAATATTGAAGGTTGGCCCATGTGACTTTTATGGTTAAATAGTTAAAATATTATCTTTTATTATTCTTATGCTATAAAATATTAGCACTCTTATCACCAACTAAAATCCCAAATCATCTTGTGCTTTTCTCCTTAGTTTGTCAGGAGACTCTATTTGTTCTGATTTGATCTCTTGATAGTTGCTAATCTTCTGATGGAGGGGAAAAAATTAATTCTATAAATGACCCTCTTGTGATCACGGGCTCTGAAATGCTAAGCTTTATTTGTTAGCAACTGTCGATTTCTCTCTTCGCACACATACCACAAATTCCACTTCTGTTTCTGCGCTGGCTCCTGGCAAACAACCACACCTCCCTCATTCACTATGAGCAAGTTAAAATGTGTATCAAAATAAACCCTAAACATTCTAAAGCCTAATAGAAAATTTAATCTATCTCTATTTTTGTGAGTTTTGCTAATACTGTAAATTTCATTTTTAACTGATGGATGCCATCTTGTGGAGAAACATGGTAATACTGAGCCATTGCTAACTGGCCTCTAGTCAGCTCTGATGCAATTAGCAAGAGGTAACCGTGCATTTTACACTCCACTAGCACTGGAATTTGGCTAGAATAAACTCAGGATAGTCTCTACCAAAAGCACTGACTCCCATTGGTGATAGCAGCCTAATTCATTTACTGAAAGGCTGCAAGCAAACTCAATCAGTTCGTAGAACCAGTTTTATTCCATTGATGATTATTTTCCTACTACAAATATAAAATCTTGTGTTTTCACAACATTCCCTGAAAAGTCTGCACAATGATTTTCTTTCTCGAAGAAGGAGAAAGGAAAAAAAATTGTAGTGTTCTATCACAGTGAGGTAAGAACTTAAACCTGCTTTATAACTGAGCTTAGTGCCCACTGCACCAAATGAATCAACCTGATTAGCTGTCGAGTACAAACTGCTGAGAGCCCACCAAGAAGCGGTCACCTTTACACTTAACAGCACAGGAAAATTACAATTGCAAAAAAAACATTTAGTCACTTACTCTGAAATAGCAAATCCAGTCATTGTCATGAGTGTTGCTTAACACAATTTCATGCCCTCTCAGCCTTGCTCAGCTGCGTTTTCTCCTCACTGTCTTTGTACAGGGGAAGGTGAATGATTAAAGCTGGCAGCCTCACACCGGGCAGCTGGCTATAAGCCCCAAAAGAACACAAGAAGTCTGCTGTCTTAGAGATGCCACCAGAGGAAAATGACAAGCTAGGAGTGACACTATAAGTTGCCATATTTGTTTGACAGAGTTTACCCTAGGAGTAGGTAAACTGTAAATTGTTCCTGGATTCTAAGTTTATTCTCTTCAGTGTGTTTTTGGATAGCATTGGACAGCCACTATCATATATGGCAGGTACTTCCTTGTATGAATATGATTTGAATGTTTTTCCTATGTCTACTGTTAGACAGTGAGCTCCTGAAAAGTAAGAAAAATCTTACACAACTTTGAATATTTTGTAAAACAAAACAGCGATAAATGAGTAGTGACTTGTAAGCATTCATTGCTTAGAAACTTACTTTAAAAAGAGAAAGAGAGGTAGAGAAGCAACTAAGGATAATACAGTCACTTCTTGCTTAAGAAATATTTCTTGGAAAATAAATGGCATAGATGATAGAGGCTTTGTTCATCCCACTTGTGACCAAATCAAAGTTGTGACAGAAACACAGAGCAAACAAGGAAAGTCACCTTAGATCTAGATGAACAAAAGCACTACGACTAGGAAGAAAAATAAGAAATCACCCTACAAAGGTAGAAAGTAGGAGGGAGCAAAGATACAAGGTCGTCAGGTCCTGAGTTGCTGAGCGGGACTGAGGTTGCAGCAGCCAGTAGCTGTAGTCACCTCTTAAAGGAGCCGTGTCCGCAAGCGGACTTTTGTGGTGATGGGCCTGCTCACTGTGAGTACCAGTACCGGATCGACTGCTATAGGGGAACCAGGGACTTACCGGGAACACTAAGTTGTCAGAGTGAGAGTCTAAGATGAGAAACTCTCCCGGACAGAAGTGCCAGTGGCATCCATTGTTCCTCTGTTGAGCCCACCCTGCTCCCAATGTGGGACACAGCGCCTCCATAGTTGAGACATCATCAAACTAGATAACAGAAGTTGCTCCATCCAGAAGATTCCCTGAAACTTCGCCTCGCCCAGCTCACAGCCCCACTCAAGCCATATCCAGGTGTGCCTTCAGTGAGTCAGGTGCTCCTTGCTGAGCAGTTCCTAGACCCATACTTTTGGCAGCTGACCTTGGTTTCTGTGGTGGCCTCTTGAGGCAACTGTAAGCACAGCATCTGTGGATTGCTTGCTGAATCTTAACAGGTAACCCCAGAGAGGCATAGGCTGGGCCTAAACTTGGCCTAATGTTGAACTCCATTCAGGACTGTGACACTGGACGCCTACTACACAAAGACCAGGAGACTTAGGAGCTTTGCTTAGTACATAGAAACAGACACAGAAAGGCAGCCAAAATGGGAAAACAAAGTAGCAGAAACCATATGAGAGAACAGAATAGAGATCCAGGAATATTAGAGTCAAGCCATCTAATAAATGTAGAGTTCAAAACACTGGTTATAAAGATGCTTAATGAACTTAGAGGA
Source organism: Rousettus aegyptiacus (assembly GCF_014176215.1). Classification (NCBI taxonomy): domain Eukaryota; kingdom Metazoa; phylum Chordata; class Mammalia; order Chiroptera; family Pteropodidae; genus Rousettus; species Rousettus aegyptiacus. The sequence continues at coordinate 74,801,840 of NW_023416307.1, forward strand.
AGTGTAGGCAAATTCAGTGAGAACTTAAAGAGATAAAAAACATAAAAATGGAAATGAAAACTATAAAAGGGAACCAGTCAGAAATGAAGAACACAATATCTGAGATGAAGAGTATATTAGATGGAATAAACAAAGTCGATACAAAAGAGAATTGAACTACTGATATAGAGGATGGGAAAGCCAAGGACACTCAATTAGAATGTCAAGAAAAAAGAAGCCGAGACTATAATTATAATTTAAGGAGTCTATAAGACACAGTTAAATGTACAAATATCTGTGTCATAGGGGTCCATGAAGGAAAACAAGATGTTGGAGAGCTATTTGAAGAAATAATGTTGAAAAACTTCCCTCATTCGGTGAAGGAAATAGACCTAAAATCCCAGGAAGTTTAGAGAGTCCCAAAAAAGATGAATCCAAAGAGGCCTACATCAAGGCACATTATAATTAAAATTCCAATGGTTAAATACAAAGAGAGAATCTTAACAGCAGCAAGACAAAAGCAGTTACTTACCTACAAAGGAGCACTCATAAGACCGGCAGTTGATTTCTCAAAAGAAACTATGCAGGACAGAAAGGCTTGACAAAAAATATTTGACATGATGAAAACCCAGGATCTACAACCAAGAATACTTTATCCAGCAAAGCCATCATTTAGAGTCAAAGGACAGATAAAGAGCTTCCCAGACAAAAATAAGCTAAAGGAATCTATCAACACCAAGCCGCTGTTACAGGAAATGTTTGAAGGACTTCTTTGAAAAGAAAAGACATGTATCAAAAACAGGAATAAAGAATGATAATAACTACATTTCTATCAACAAGTACCTCAGATGGAAAAGAATTAAGTGCTCCAACCAAAGGTAGAATAGCTGAATAGATTAAAAAAAAAAAAAGATCCCTACATATGCTGCCTACGAGGGATTCATTTCAGATTAAAAGATACACACAGAGTAAAAGGAAGAGGATAGAAAAAGATATTGCCTTAATGGACCTAGAGAGTATTATGCTTAATAAAGTAAGTCAGAGAGAGAAAGACAAATACTGCATGATTTCATGCCCATGTGGAATCTAAAGAACAAAATAAATGACAACAACAGAAATGAAAATAAACTTATAGATACAGAGAATATTTAGAGGGCTACTAGATGGGGAAGGGTTGAGGGGGACAGCAAAAAAGGCAAAGGGATTAAGAGGTACAAATGGGTAGTTGCAGAATGACTGTGGACATGAAGAGTGTAGCACAGGGAAGATGGTTAATAATGTAATAAATATGTAAGAGGGAAGAGGGGTACTAGATTTAGTGGGTGATCACTTTGTGAGTTATATGGACCTATGATCACTATGCTGTACAACTGAAAATGGTATATTATTGTATGCCAACTATAATTGAAAAAAAACTCTTTGAATTATACAATGCGAACAAGAGCAATTAATTGTCTATTAATTTTCAATAAAGGCAGAAAAAATTTTCTTTGTCTAATTGCACCATAGAAAAAAAACCATGTCCATTTTCAAAATTATCGATTTTCTTCCATAACAAAAGAAAATCAAAACCTCAACCAAGAAGTTCTGCAATAACCATAAATATCCAGCTCACTGAGCACATAAGAAAATAAAAGAGTGAACAAGAGTGAAAGAAAGGACAACAGCTAGACTATCAATTTCATTTGCTATATTACACAGTTTAAGCAGAGTTAGTCAAATGTGGCTCTATTAACATTTACAGCTAGATAATTCTTTGTTGTGGAATGCTGTCTTGTGTATTGTAGGATATTTAGTAGCATCCCTAGCCTTTACCCTTTAGATGCGAGTAGCACCTCTCCTGCAGTTGTGACAACCAAAAAAAATTGCTTCAGACATTGCTAAATGTCCCCTACAGGGCAAAACAGGCCTGGTTGAGAACCACTGGCTTAGAACTAGTTTATACTCAGGACAGACCTTCCAGAAGGAATAAAATGTACAACAGATTTTTACATTATACTCATATCTTATTCAACTAACATCTTTGTGCATTTCACCCTCTTTTGGGGTGAAATAGGGCATACTGAGTCTTCAATATCACAACCTCTTAAATCTGTTAAAGATTCCTGAACTGAGGACAGCTGTTCTTAAAACCAAGGGTCCTTATGACTTAGATTAAAGTTACTTTTAAATCATAACTCTAGAAATCATCTCTCTCTCTCTCTCTTTCTCTCATACACACACACACACACACACACACACACACACACACACACACATTCAGAAGGACTCTAGAAAAGACCTCAGAACTGTTCTCAAGACCTGAAGAAATGATTCATTACCCTTACCTCACCTCTGTCCAATCAGCTCCCAACACGACCCCAAATTCCTAACCCACAGGTGTCTTGTGGTTTTGCCCTATATAATCCATAACCTACGCACCACTGGGGAGTTTGGGCTTTTGACCATTAGCTTTCCGTTCTCCTGGGTAATGCCATTTATCAATTAAAGAGCCAATATTTCTCCACTGAAATTCTCAGTGTTCGGTGTTTGGCTCTGCTAGTGCCAGGTGGAGGAATGCTTCTGTTCTATAACATCCTCAGCTCTGGCTTCTGACTCACAGGAAAGCTTGGACTAAACTAACATGCAACAGTAGTGATAATCGGACTGAGTCAGGGCCACTCAATGACTAAGAAAGTAGTTTGTCACTTCAAGATTTTGAGAATCTCTGGATATTAAAAATGTAAGAAACTCCATATCAGGGTTATAGAAAAAAATAAAAGACTATTTAATTAAACCTACTTTCAAAAGTAGGGAGAATTGTCGATTCAAATAGGAAATTTTCTCAGGTACATCAGGCCTCAGGAATGGCATATCTATGAAATCTCTCTCTCTGCTCAGCCACCTAAATAGTGAATCTAGTTTTTTCTCTTCTCTTCTCCTCTCTTCCTTCTGAAGATTCATTCTTCTAATTGTAGAAGGTATTATTTCCTCTTTCAAATCTTTTGGGAGAAGGATTCTATCAGCTCTTCCAGATAGAGTCTTGGAACTCAATCAAGATGGACCTCTGAAGTAAAATCTATCCCTGAACCAGTGGCTATGGCTATAAGAATAAAATATGCTGACTGGCTCAAGCCAACTGGGGCCATTCACGGGTTGAAAGTAGGGTGAACAGAGGAGCAATGGATAGAGTCTGAAGAAAACTGAGGAGAAGAAAGAAAATGAGTTCTGGAAATGCTACTATCCGCTATTGCAGTTTGATTTTCAATAAGTTACATTACAACATAGCACTTTTACAGTAAAAATTACAATATAATTTTTTGCTATTTGCAAGACAATTACAGAATTAGTATTTTGAAATAAATAACAATTCACAGTGTGATACATTGTTATGGATTGGCAACAAAAGTTTGAAGTGTAGAATTATCATCTTTCTACCCTTTATTTTGTGTATGTAACTGAATATTTTTTACTGATTTTAGATTACACCAAAAAAGCTGTAAATCTGAAACCCTTTCTGAATGTGAGGCTCTGGCCAAATTGCAAAATGGCAAAAAGGAAGCCCCCATCACCACCATCACCATAGATAGAGTTCCTACTCCTTTCGGTTCTTTTAGCTGTATTATGAAGCTTTCAAAGATAATCGCAAAATTAGAAAGAGGTATACATTCAAATGATGAAAGAAAATATAAATATCCCTCCCTAGAGTGTATTCGGGAAAGTAAACTCCCTATTAGGGAGAATTAAGTTCCACGAAGGTGAGTGCATGCTGAGGTAAAGAGCTTTGGAGACTGGAAAAAGGCTAAAGTTAAGCTTAGTTCCCTGAAGGATTGTAGAAGCAGTTTATTTCAACTATGCTAAAATGTTAAGGTATTATCCTTCTAATAAGATGAGATCAAAGGAGAGTCAACAAACAAAACTAAGAAAATAGATGCTGTTTCTGAGTTCAGAAGTTCAACAGTGTGAGCCTTCAGGCTTCCTGCTGACTTCTGCTAGGGTTTGTACAGAGTGTTCACGATTTTATGGAGAGCTTGCAGGGAAGCTAATAAAGATTTCTTTGCTATTTCTAAGCATAAAGGGACCCTCTAGCTTCCATGCAGACTATGTTTTAAGAGTTCTAGTTGTGAGTTGTTTATTTAGGACACAGTTTGCCTTTTCCCTGGACGACCAGATAGCTAAAGCAGCTGGAGTAAAGTTCTGTCCTGACAATTTTGTGAAACTTAAAGAGCATGCTTCAATGTTCCTGTGAGAAATAGAGCCAGAATTTTAGCTTAGAACAGCCTTTCCCATCAGAGTAAGAATACTTCAGTTCCTAGGCCCTGGGCCAAGGGCCCAAGCTCCAAAAGAGGAGAAAAGGATAAAGTATGGGATTGTCAGAAATCTTAAGGTGAAAACCTACAAAACCCAGGGAGCAGGAAACTTCCTTCTCGCCTCCTTCACACTCCACCTTTCTAAACTGGGGTTTAAGAAGTTCGCTTCCACCGACGTTTTGTAAAATAATGCCTCACTTATCTTCCCAGCTTTTCTTTTGTCATAAAATAAACATACCGCTATTTTGAGATTTTATAAAGGGTTATATTTTAGACATAAGTAGAGAGCTGCTATTAAAAAGCATATCTCCAAAAAAATTTTTTAATTTTTAAAAATCATATATCTCCTCTTTTGACTTTGACCTTTTTTTTACTTTGACTTGTGTGGAGTTCAGTAAAATTGCCATGAATTTTTTAAAAATCAACTTTTTATAATGTTTAAGATAATAATAATAAGAGGAAGCACCTTACTAGCCTAATAGACATGAGATAGTTAATTAATCTTCCAAAATTGCCAGGCCTCTCAGAAATAGTTTAAAATCACAGGAGAATATATATTAAGAATGCATGAACTCTTTCTATTCCTGGATTTTAAATGGTTAAAGTTCACTTAATGTTGCTTAATTCAGAGTTGAAATGAGAGTTTAAAATTGGATATTTGTTGTAACTTCAAATAGATATAATTGAACAAGTCCAGAAATGGTTAAGCTAGAGCATGAGAGCCAATTTGCCAATGGAAAGAAATAGCCAAATGAGACAATAAACGACCCCATAGTAGAGGGGAAAAAAGAAAAACTGAAGAAATAGGACACGTGTTGTACAGAGAAAGAGAAGAAAAAAGTGACTGAGAAAAACAATTGTTTTACATGAAGAGAAAAGGTGACTGAAAGAAAAGGACATGATTAATTATTTTCTTTTCTCAAAACATATGGGCATTTGTCAAACGCTGTATAGATTTCAAAACTGTCAAGACAATGCAAGCAAAGTAGATGATTTAACTCAGCTCCCGTCACTTGGATTAGGAGCAGGTATGCCTGGAACAGATGTGGAAACATTAAGGGAGACACCGATACCATCACCCAGCCACTCTTAGCGCTGTTTTGGCCACTCTCAAAATCCTGAGTTTGCTGTGCTAGAAAAAGCAGTGGTTGTGTACCAGTCACTGAATTACTCTTATCAGTTCTTTCATGCTAGTATGCATTAACGTTATTTTCTCAGAAAAGTATTAATATGCCTGCCTTGTATTAAAGAAATTCTCAGGCGTACTAGAAAAAAGACACATGCCAAGACTGATAGTCTGTGAAATTAATCTGGGAAAATCATGTAAGAGAGGACGCTAATGCACATAATACTGATCTAATAAAGTTAAAGAAGCACATCTCCTCCCCTGCTCTAAAAGCACTCTCCAGATTAAGTGCATATAATTATTTCAAGAGTGAAAAAAAACTTGGGAATTTTCTTCACAATGAAATAACCAACTATTTTCTGAAATTTTTAGGACTTTTTTTGAAACTGGCTTTCCACAGTCAACAGGAAGCTAGAGTAAAATGGGAAAGGATTTGTATATCAGTTTTGTTATTAGATGGAAGCCAGCAGATGGCACTGTGTTAAGTTTTATCCCAGCAGTTGTCATTATGCAGTAATATGCTCGTGGTTGGGCCTTGGGAAAATGCAAGATAACACTTTGGTGTAGTATCTTATAGGAAATAATTAAACATGCCAATAAAGCTTGTTCTATTGCTGAATTTGTGACTATGATCATTTCTTTGCTTTCTGTTCCCGCAGTGTAGAAATCCAACAACCACAACACTCTATGCTACTACCCACCGAACCAGAGTAGGAAAGAACCACTTTCGGTAGGTGGGAGGGGAGTGTCTTGTGGTTGTTGGATTTCTACACTGTGGTCAGCTGATAGCGAGAAGTGATCTCAATCACAAACACAATAGTGATATGGGCAATTTGTAGTTTATCTAAATAATGTTTACTGTTTTACATTGTGTACTTTACAGACATTATTTCATTGATCCTGAAAATGTCTCTGTGAAATAGGCAACTAGAGATGTTGCCATATGTTATAGAGAGCTTTTAACCGAGAAATAATTTTATAAGAACTCAAGTACTGATAAAACATAAATTCTGAAATATATCTCTAATATTTAATTATCTAGATTATGACTCTGTAATTATTAGGGATGTAGCTCCTTATTAGGGATACAACTTCTCTAAGTAGAAGTAAAAATCTACGCAGTGCCATGATGAGTAGAGAATCACAAAGTATTTCAACAGAGTACCTAGATGCCTAAGTAACTAATTAGCTTTGTGAGCTGGGGAAGGTCATGCAACCTTGAGCCTAAATGACTGCGTCATAAAAACAATGGCGTTGAACTGGCTCTCTGTTGTATCTGCTGTATAATGAAGTGTTGGAAACTCTAGACTTCAGAGTGAGAAAGACCCCGTTTGAATTCTTGCTCTGTCACTCAGCTGTGTGAACTCAAACGAGCTGTTTGACTTTTTGAGCCTCAGTTCCCATATCTCTAAAATTAGGGTAATAATAATACCTATCTTTTTCACTAGTCTAAGAAAATTATATGCAATAAATATAAAATGTTTAGCATAGTACCTGGCTTATAATAAGCATCTAATAAATATTAACAATTATTATTAGCAAATATGGTTCCAATTTCATGCTGTTAAAGAACTTCTTTATTGGGCTTTACTTATTAGGTTGATCATGCTCCAAGTTTTATAGCTGAACCAGGTTCTGACAACTCATCGTGTAATGTTACTCAGTTTTTAATAAATTTAGTAAACAATGGCTTACTTTGTCAGCCCTCCCTATCTCTGCTGATTTGAAGGGGGAGTGAGAGGATCTGGCCAGAAAGTTAAGGCAGATATCCAGAAATGCAGGAAGAGTGACTTAATCAAAGTCACAGCTGGTATGAATGTCAGAACTTTATCTGCTGTTCCAAAAGTGGATTTTTGGCTTGCTGTAATGTCCTTGGTCCAGGCTACATCTTGCCAATCCTAGTAATATTTCAAAGGCTGATTTAGATTTGGCTGCTCAACGCATAGATCACTACTCCAATCTCTATGACATTTCCAGCCCAGGGCCCAGAGTCTACCATTCTTAAAAGTTACAGCCATAAACAAAGCAGTGGCACACTGCTAAATTAAAATGAGGAAGGAATTTTATGTATTTTATTATACACGAGGAAGTATATTTTAAGTTATTTTCCCAAATTTGAGTCAACTCAAGTTGATTTGGTGGTATTTCTTGTTGGGATCTGTATTTCAGCATTAGAGTAAAGGTTCAAAAGTGTCCCACTATGGTCTAAGTCATCTCTGATGAAGTATGTAATATCCATCTTCTCTAATATTTCCACTAAGATACCTATGAAGATTCAGAAGGAATAATAATGATAAACATTAAATAATAGTAAACATAAATAATAAGAATAATCATAATAAACATAAATAATAAATATAGAGGCTTAGAACCCATATTTAAATTAGAAGCTCACTAAAATTTTCACTTTCTATCACAGTAGTGGGTAGAAATGAAAATCACAATTAACAAGAAACCCAGTGTGGCAAGATTTATGTCCCCAAAATAATCACACCAATATATCTCCTTCCATGTATTCTTACCATGTTACACTGATGCTCATTCCTCAAGAGGTGGGGTCTATTCTTCCTCCCCTTGAATATAGACTTCCTTAGAATGTGCTTTCAACATATAGAACATAGAGAGAGAGACATTGCATGATTTCCGTGGCTCAGATAGAAAGGTCCATACTGCTGGCATATGCTATCTCTCTCTCTCATCCCCTTAGCTCCTCTCCCTCTTTCTTTCCCTCCTTCTTCCTCTCTCTTTCTCTGTACCTCACACTTAGAAGTCAATTACCATGTCATGAGAAAACTCAGGCCACATAGAGAGGCCACTAGTTGGTTTTCTGGCCAACAGCACCAGCTAAGGTCTAAACCAATGGCTATGATGATTAACTACTAGATACATAAATGAGTAAATTGTCTGTTGGATTCAGCCTTTAGACTTAGAGATGCTCCAGTGGATGCAGAGTGGAGCTGAGATGAGCTACCCTAAAAGAGCTTGCCCAAATTTTAGATTTGTAAGTAAAATAAATGTTGTTGATTTAGGCCACTAAGTTTTGGGATGGTTTGTTACAAACCAATGTAATACAAGAAAACCATGACACACACATTGTCACATAAAAGAGAAGGAGACTGCTGTTCTTATATTAGAATTAGACATTCTGTATTTTTTTCTCACTGCTGGTCCCATTGTTCAGAGTAACAGTTTCAACTGAAAAATTGGACTGTTCTTCCCTCATAAGCACAGTTACTAACTTTAGAGTTTAGCAGAATATTACAACAAAAGCAATTTAATAGTTTTTACTAATACCAAGTGATTATGATTAAGCAGGCATGGTGTTAATGATTTTTCCTGTAATTTCTCATTTAATACCCCCAACAACTCATGAAGTAAGTAAGAGAAGTTCAGAAAAGTTAAGAAGCTTATCCAAAATTCCTCAGCTATAAGCAGAAGAGCACTATTTAAAACCTATATACTTAACCACATAGAAATGTAAAAACATTCTCCCAAACTCTTGTACCAATGAGGAAATAAAATTTCATTGGAAGCCCTTTGGAAAATAATAACAAAGAGAACATGATAAAATAAAATAATATATCGAAATTTATGGGATGTAGCCAAAGCTGTACTCAGAGAACCAGAGTAAATTGTACTCATAGTAAAATTAATAGATTTAAATGCTTTCACTTTAAACAAATAAAGAATAAAAATAAATGAACCAAGTATTCAATTCAGTAATTTATGAAGTCAATTTAAGGAAACCAGAATGTATTATCATACTAGTTAAGTTGCAGTTTAAACAAAATAGAAAGGCTTGAGTTATTAAAAATAATAAAAATAAATAAATCCAAGTGCAGTGCATCATGAAAATACAGAAGGTGAAAATATTGTGTGTACTATTCAAGGTAAGCTGATTGCTATGAGAAAAAACAAGTTAAAGTTTCAGTCACTTAATAAAAGCTTAGCAATTGTTTACGCTGTAATCTAATTTATAGTGATGGGAGTTCTGCGGCTTCTGCTTCATACACTTGGCTCCTATTTTGTGATGCCACGATTTTGAACACATAAACTCAAAGGATGCCCTAAAACAGGAAGAGAATTCCTGGGTAATTTTTGTGGTCTAGAACTAGAAGCCATATATAACACTTCTGCACATATTCCTTTTACCAGAAGGTGGTCATATAGCTTTCTATATGGCAAGCTGGCTAGGAAACAGCCCATCGACAAACCCAAGAGACAAAAAGAAATGAGTTTGGTGAACATATACCATTGTCTCTGTCGCAATCCTCTTTGTGGTCAAGAAATATCCATTTTACTTTTCATCCCACATGTAGAACATATTCATCTACTCCTAAGGAAAACTCAAAGTCCTACACATTCATTGCAATCAGTTGAAAGTTCAAGAACTCCTGATGATGCAGTCCTTTTGAACTTGACTCATATTGCTTCTCGTGATCTGGTAACTAATAAACCAAAAAGAGAAATTATTTGCCTCTCTCTGACACTGACTGCATGCATAATAGCAAAGCAGGGACAGTGTAACTGCAATAAACATTCCCATTTAAAAAAGGAAGACTGGAAGTCACAAAGCAGTTTTTGGTACATAGCTATTCTGAAATCCTATGATACAGATATTACAAACCTTGTTCTGTTCTTTGGAAAGAACCTCTTCGTTCATTGTTCTTTTGATCCCTGCCCTTCTGAGTTAGAAACATGGTTCTTCCATGTCAAAATTCTCTGTATCCATATTTAAAATAAATTTTGGATATTCCACCCACCCTGCAGCCAGAAAAGCTTTGGGAACCTACTTTCTGCCCATGAAAGGCTGAATTTTCAAGAGTTGATTTAAAGTTTAGTAAGATAATTTTAGTCCCGGCATATTGCTTTTTTAGGTTTCTAAATTATTTATTTCCAATTAGTATGATATACAGCAAACATATTCAAGTCCTTTTATGGACATACTTCCCATATCTGATGTATTTATTTGCTTTTTTGCCAATAGGCACTCTAACCTTAATGGCTGCTTCCTTGAGGCTATCAGGCCTGGCTAGGAAGACTATTTTCAACAGGCTTCTTTTGCTCACAAGCTTCCTCAGTCATATTTGGCACCAGATTTTACTTCTAAGTATTTCAGAGCTAGAAAAAATGAACTGTTCCAACTCTTCAAGGACTCTCTTTTCTGGATTTTCCCTATTCCATTCATTTACACCTTCAAATTGCCCGATACTTTCTTGAGGTCACCTTTATCTTTACCAATCCCAATTTATGCCAGCCAATATACACTAACAATTTTATTCTTTCCATTTACTCTCCCTAGGCATGTTGACTAAACAGGCATATGGTCTGCCTCCCAATATGGCAGGTCTTACTACATGTGTGGTCTGTACATTACTTGAATTGCCATCTTTCCAGCCTTCAATATCTGTTTCTTTTAATTCTGTCACCAAAATACTAAACCATTGTCATATATTTTAGATTTTTTGTGATAGCCACAGCCCTCTTATGAATAAATTACAGTAGGTTTATCGCTTTTTTAAAAAAAATCAGTTTTGCTATTCCATCCGCACATGAAGATCTATGTAGTAAAATAAAGTTCTGTTGTGGACCAGGCAGAGGAAATGAATTTGGTAAGCTTCTGACCAATATTTTCCAGTTTGAGAGAGCTCATGCATCTATTGCTCTTAGAGAGTTTACAGTCTAGACAAGAAAGGTAAAGTAAGGCAAGAAAACTACTCTAATCAAAATAGGGTGGGAATTATTACCAGCAACAAGTATCTGTGCTACAGACTTTTAAAACTCTGATCTGGACAACTGAAAAAACAGGATTTGAAGCCTGAATCCCTAGTGATAGGAACTGAAAACAAAACTATTCCCTCCAGAATGGACACTAGCAAGAGGAACTCAAGCTCCAGATGACCGGATCACCACAGTCAGAGTAGAATCATATCATTTTGTTTAAATTTGAGAAATGTACGTTTTTACATAGAGTTACTTATAACTAGTTTTTATTACATTCTTACCTCAATCCTAAGATCAAGATTGATTCAAAAGAATAAAGAACAACTGAACTTATACATAGGGGTTAACTTGTCAAGTTTTGATAGATGTAGAAACAGAAACCAAAGCATTACACTAGCAAGCCTGGAAAAAAATTCAGAGACAATGTTAGAGGAATGAGAAGATCCATGGAAGATGAAACAGGTACTCAAATTTCTCCAGTTTCTATTTTTGAAAATTTACTGATGCTGAAGATCCAGAGGTGACTAAGAAACATAATGCATCTTCAGGGAACAGCTTACACTCAGTTGCAAGGCAAAGGCTAATTGAGGAGGCGTTATTCAACCCTAGAGTTATCCCATTGCATGATTTCCATGTTGGTGCTCTATGAATATTTCATTCAAATCAGTCTCTAAAGTTTTGACAAGCACAGTTAAAGAGCATGAGACAGCGCAACATTTCAAAGTGTACTGTTATTTGGAGGACAGCTGTAGTAAATATAAAATAATTGTTAATGCTTTGAATTCCCAGTTCAGCTCTCTCCAGAGAGAGATACTTTTCTCTTGCCTAGGCAACCAGGCTGTTTGCCATTAACATTTGTTCTACTAATTAAAAAAGAAACTGCATCAAAATGATAACTTGCAGTAAATAGGTCTGTTTCATCTGTATTTTATAAATGATATTACATTCTCATATGCTGTGGCTTACAATAATCATATAATCTACTCTGCATTAGTAAATAGTAATTTATTCTCCTGAAGCTTTAGTATGATTCATTTTGCCAGCAGTTTAAGTACCCATTAGTTAATGCTTTGCTGCTGCTGACCTCAGTAGATTTTCTGGTCAAGCTTTCTATAGCATTTATAGGTCACAAAAATGCTAACTATGTCCATTCTGGTCATTTTCCAAACTACCTGACAACAAAATGTTTTCCCTCAACTCATTTGTATGTATATCCCTTAATTAATGCTTCATCTCATGCCAAATTATAGTGAAATTCTTGTCACTTTACATGCAGCATGACATTTACACAAATATCTCTAAATTTACCATGAGTGATGCACACAGAATTTATATCCTGTGGCTTGAAAGCAGACAAATCATAAACCTGGACTCAGATACCTGCAGAGTGAAAAGCATTAGGGAAATCAGAAAAGTCAGAATATTTGTAAAAGTTAAAAATGTCCTTCTATAGCATCCTTAGAGGCATCATGCTACTAATTGCTGTCAACAAACAGACCTTTTAAAACCAGTGTAAAAACACTTTTATGGGTATTTTTAGAAGATGATTTTGTGTGTAGAAAATATTCCTCATCTGAAAGATAGGTGGAAATTTTTTACAAATCAGAAAAGAATTTTTTAAAAAGTCAGAAAGGTTTACAGTCTCAAAAATGGAAAGGGGCATAAATCCATTATGGAAGTCCTGTCTGGAGATAAAGGGTATTGAAATGATGCCACCCCAATGTTCATTGCAGCATATTCACAGTGGCCAAGACATGGAAACAACCAAAGTACCCTTTAACAAATGACCAGATAAAGAAAATGTGGTACCTATGTACAATGGAATATTACTCAAACATAAGAAAAGATTAAATATTGTCATTTACAACATCATGCATGGATCTTGAGATTATCATGCTAAGCAAAATAAGTCAGAAAGAAAAAGTTGAAAACTATATGATTTTACTCATATATGGGATATAAAACTGAAAGCAATAAACAAACATGACAAATAGAGAGACTCATGGACATGGATAGTGGGTCAGTGTTTACTAGAGGGAAGAAAGGGGAAGAGGGAGGCAGTTAAGGGTAAAAGGGATCAAATATATGATGAAGGAAGCAAATTTAACTTTGAGTGGTGAACACACAAGTAATATACATATAACATGTTATTGAACTGTACACTTAAAACCTATATAATTTTATTAAGCAATGTCACCCCAATAAATTTAATTTAAAAAAAAAAAGAAATGATACTATTTGACTGTTCAGGGCATAAACATACACTGGGAACATAAAAGAGTTCAATGAATAGAATTAAAAAATTTTAGGTCCAAACTAATTTTGAATTAGGAACAATAAAGTACTTTCTGTCAAAAGGTTGACTTACATGAGAGGCACCAAATGCAAGAATGTTCCAAAAGCCCCAGTTTATTTAATGTCTTAAAACAAGAGCATAGGGTACATAGTTTAAAAGCATAGGCTCTGGAGCTAGGTCATTTGGGCTTGCAACTTTTCTCCTCCCCAACTCACTGTGGCACTTTGGGCAAATGATCTACCCTCTCTGTGTTGTTTGAATGTCCTCAGTTAGGACGTGGGGGTGTTTGTAATGACCTCATAGATTTTTAAGATCATTAAATGGGTTAATGCATGTTAGGAAGTTTAGAATGATGCCTGTCACATAATTACTTGTTAAAAGTTAGTAATTTCTAGTATTCTTAATCTATAATGAGATAATGTCAGAGACATGAAATGACTCCCAAGGTGCACAGCTGCTTAGTAGCGGACATTGTCTCCTGAATTCCATATCCCATTTACCTGTTACCCTTCTCCTGAAACTTAACACACAAATTGAAATAAAAACGATCTGGGTTTCAGCAACATTGTTAATTTACAATTCTATTCAAATTGTTAATTTTAATTTGTATTCAAACCATTACTGGCTATTCTTACCCTACAAGTAAATTGCAATAATTTGCAACTCATAAAATTTTTTCCAGCCTTCATTTCCTTCAACTAAAAGTGTCTAAATTTTTTTTTTATAACTGAAATACAATCAATTAAAACTTGAATAAAGCTCCAGATCACATTTTCCATAAGCCATGCCAAGCATCAACACTTACTCAGAGAAAAGCTAAACTTCAAAGGCCATGGTTATACGAGCTACCTTTTGTGGACCAATCTTAAATCACTGATGACCTATCAGGTATTAAAACTGCAAGATCTAGAACTCTGCATTGCATTAAAATGAAACCAAACAATAAGCTAATTGAGCAGTCATCCTAAAAATATCAGACCCCAATATGGCTGACCATAAAGATGCCATACAAATAAAAAGCCATAAGGTCATGCAAAAATGACAGATCTGGCTCCTAGTCTTGGCTCTACCTTCAACCAGCTTTCTGTCAAATATAAGGGTTGGCATAAGTGATAATTAGGTCTTTAAAGACTTAAGATTCACGTACTATAGCGAGTTTCTTTTAGTTTTTATTTTTCTTTTAGGGGTATATGTCTAATAGAAAACTCTGTGTTGCTACTTGGTGTTCTCACATATCTTTCTCAAATATTTTAAACATAATTGTTTTCTCTAAGAAAAGAAATAATATGTGACTCTCCAAACAAGAATTAGCTTGAAAATAATCACCTAATAAAACAAACTATTATGTAGAATACTCATTAGCTGAGGTTTTCACATAGAAATCTTTAAAACACCTACCTAGATAAAAGATAAAATTTAATTTTACTGATAAAATTAGATCAATTCATCAGTTGGCTAAGCATTGGATGTATTTTAAACATGAGGGAATATCAGCTAAATTATCTTGAAGAATTTTTGTTCCAAAACAAGGCAATTGTAATGTGCTTTAAATTTTATTATATGTTTTTACAACAGTGGTGAAGTATATGCTATTTATCAAAATTATTAAAAAGTAATCATTAACCTTGTGACAGTTTAACAACCATTTTTTTTGTTTCCAAAAATGACAGAATCCCTTTAGATACTGAGTTTCCATTTTGTGGGCAGTGCTTACCATATGTCATATGTTATGACAATGAATCAACTGCATTCAACACACATTCAGATTATCCTAGAATGTTTTACGCGCTAACTCTGGTCATATACTTTTCTGCAATAGTGCAGTATTGTGAGGGTAAGTCCATTGAAACCATACTCAAAAGGAATTGAAAAATAAGAAGGAAACAAAATTATGTATTTTCATAGTCAAAGAATTTATACTATTATCTATCTATCTATATCTATGTCTATATCTATATATATTCAGACACTGATGGCAAAAATGAGTAAATGTATAGTGACATATGCATTCTGACTTGCTCCAGGGATGCAAGAAAAATTAAGATTCTGGAGACCAAAATGAGACAAGAACAGCTAAATTTTCCATAACTATATGTTATTATAGATTAAAGGAAAAATGAATAAGTGGGGAAGAACTTGAGAACCAGACAAAATTAAAGGTTTCAAAAAAGCAGTATGGAAATTCTTCCAAATATTTATAACCTGTACGCTAACAAAAATTAAAATTTGTACTGTTAAGCCCAAAGTTCAATGTGAGTGTTAACATTTTGTGAACCAAGAATAGACTCTGGAGTTAGCATCCTTCTGAGGAATTGCTCTGATGTCTTAACTAGGGATATAAAGAGAGCATGCCTATGTTTAAAATGTTTAATTTATTCTTGAATTTTTTTAAAAGGATTTTGGGCTCCCTTGGAAAGAGCAAATTTTTTGAGTAACAGTGTTTATGATGAGTGGGGAAAAGGGTGCATGGAGAAATATCAAGGTTTTTGTCATCCCTACTTGATAGATATTAAGCAGGGGATAGGCATGATAAATGCTGAATGGTCACTCTTTAACATGAACATTTAGTTATTTTCTGAATCAAAATTTAAAATTATATATGACCTTTTAAAAATTAAAGAAATTTTTTTACAGTAACAAAAAAATATAACCTTCATTCAGATTCTGTGTTAGTTTGCTAGGACCACCATATCACAGACTGAATGGCTTACACAACAAAAATTTATTTCTCACAGTTCTGCAGGTTGGAAGTTTCACATCAAGGTGTCAACAGATTTGCTTTCCCCTGAGGCCTCCTCTCTCCTTGGCTTGCAGATGGCACCTTCTTGTCTTATCCTCGCACAGCCTTTTCTCTATTCAAATGCATCCCTGTTATCTTTCCCTCTTATAAGAACATCAGCCATATTGGACTAGGCCAAGGCCCACTCATATGACCTAATTTAACCTTAATTATTTATTTAAAAGCCCTATCTCAAAAGACAGTCAGAATCGGAGGTGTACTAGGGATTAGGGCTTTAATACATAAATTTGAAGGAGATACATTTCAGTTCATAACAGAATTCATGCTTCTATGATCACTGTTTTTCTCACCTAGTCCATGTCTTTTCTAAGAAGTTCAGAAAACTAAACACCCCTCTATGATGAAATTTGCTGAAGGAATAACATCTTACCAGAATGTGAGGTAGCAGCGCAAAGCCTCATCCATGAAATTCTCCTTTGTTTCATGGCCGGTGCGTGACAGTTTTATTTGTTGTTAAGGAAATTCAGGACTTTAAATTTACTACTTACTTGTGATAAATTTAGTCTGTCCCTGAGACTGAAACATTTAAACTGGGGAGAGGCCAGAAACAGAAAGTCTAGTTAAATTACTGACAATAGCTGAAAAAAAATGAACAGGGAAGGACAAATTCAAGAGCTACCAGTGAATATCTTGGTTGGCCTTGCTGAGAGCTTACAAATGCAGGGAAAAAAGAAGGTGCAGTGTAAGCAGCTTTGGCAGGAGCCTGCAAAAACTAGCCCTCCCATTCAAGGAAGACCAATTCTCAGTTCCTTCAAAGAGAACTACAAAATGTGGCAATGGAATGTTAGACAAAAGGAAATATTTGTTTAAGAATCAAAATAGAAATGAATCTGGACACACTAACTGCCTTTAAAATGATGTTTCATAAAGCTCTGTGTTCTACAAAGGGGAACAAAGGGAGTAGACCTTGGGCACCAGTCTTTGTCAAGGCAGTTCTGCTTTCACTTTCTGGAAGAAATTTATTCAAAAACAGGATTTGTTCCTAGTTTCCTTCCCAAATTTTGAAAACCACTAGGCTATACAATGTTTAAATTATCTTTCCTTTAAAAATTTCTAAAATTTTGAGTCTGAAAATATATGTAAGGACCTAAATCAGAATTTTCACTGAGTCATGATTTCTTGAAGTCCCTGTTACTTGAATATCTGGTCCGAAATTGATCTTAAATTTAAAATTATCATCTCCATATTTGCGATGAAAAATGGAAGTTTAGGAAATAAATGTATTTCCCTAAGGAGCATAACTCATAAATAATACATTTTCTCTCTTAGTTATCGGATTAAGGAAAAGTAGCCATTGTTTAACATTTTTTTACAAGTAAAAGCAAGTTTAAAAGAACTTTAAGCGCAGCAGGAGGAGTAGTTGTCATAAAGGTAAGAGCGTGACCTTTGTCATAACCACGGAGGTTTGAAGTGGGGTGAATGTTAGAAGATAACAAATGTTTTTGAGTTGGGGGGTGTGTGTGGCTGAGGACAGGAATGGCAAGGAGGAGAAGAGCTGGAGGGATTCTCTGGGGTAGGGAAGGAGAAGATCTGTGAGGCAGATTGGCTCAGGCCAGCAGTTAGTTGCCTCCCAGAGCTATTACCCAAGGAACAGATTCTACTTGTCCATAGCAACTCTGCTCTCAGAAAAATCTTTCTGACTTTCCATATCCTGAGAACTTTGAATTTTTCTGAGATCACAAAGAATTGACCTTTTCCTTTCTTTAATTTCCATTAAAAAATAAACATAAAATGCAATTCAAAAAAGAAAAAGAAAGGTCTTAAATGTTGACCTCAAAATAGCCCAGAAAGAAAGGAAGAGAAGAAATGAGAAAATGCCATTAAAATTTTAAATAAGACATAATCTTAATAGGCACCCGCATACACACTCACACTTTCTAAACAGCTTAGAGTACATTTTTACCTGGTCCCTCAACTACAGCAAGAAATAGAGAGACAGAGGGGGAGGGGGTAGAGGGAGGAGGAGGGAGAGAGAGAGAGAGAGAGAACACAGACCTAATAACATTTAAAAGATAACCAAGTGAAAAATTACTGTCAGATGCTACAGATTTCTACTTGAAAATGAATGTCAGATTGCTGAAAAACTACTTCTTAAAAGGCTCACACTACAAAACTGACATTTCATTCCTAATTGAGCTTTCAAGACAACAGAACATTTCCAGTCTGATTCCTATTTTATGCACTTACTTTTCCTCTGCATTTTTAACATGTCAAGATACAGTAAAGTTAATGAGATCAACAATATCAATGTCTGTGATCAAACTACTAACCAATTAGTGTTTAAACTAGAGAATAAATGTTTAAACTACATTTTTCATGTACTCCTGACTACCAGAAATTGTCAGCCCATGAGCATATTTCTTCTGTTATTAGATTTTATGCCAGCTACTAATTTATCTATGAAGACTGCTAGCATGTTTTGAAGTTATATAATTAACCCTGCACTAGTGGGTGATACTTAGCAATATGGATATTGAGTTTATATTTAATAAATTACAGTTTAGTAGGAGAAGCAAAGATTACATTCAGCCTTGTTGAGTACTTTACTGCATTGATTAGGTTCTGGCCACAAATTGAGCCAGGTTCTTCCACTGCATAAATCCATAGATTTTTCTGCAGCAAGCAAGGACACTGAGAATAATTAAAATGGTAATTCTTTTCAAATACACCCTTCTTAGTGTTTTAATAATTTTAATATTTGAAAGTATCACTAAGATCTTTCTTGCAAACAGTATATTCACTTCTTTCTCCCGATCTCTCCCCCTCTTTCTTACACCCACATTCCTTCTGTCCAAACATCCTTCACAGGATAAAGCAGCCTCAAAACTGAAGTTTAAAGGATAGGAAAAAGCATGATACTATGCTTCATTGATGAAATTTGGGAATTAGAATGTCAACATTCCAGTCAGAGGCTGTACCAGAATTTCTATACAGAACTGATTTAGAAAAATGGTTCGGTGGAAAAAAAGATAATGAGAAAAGGACTGAAGAACTTACATTAAGGTTGCATTTACATAGTGACTAATTATTTATTTGCCCAAGTTCTGGCTAATGCTGATGGAGATTTTAGAATTCTCTCACTCCCAAAACCACCATTATTTTCTACCACTGTCTCCCAACTCCAAGAATCACATGCCAGAGAAAACCTGTGGCAGGGATTGCCCAATGATAAAGTAAATGCATAGCGAAGCACCTGTGTTAGACTGAAGAGGAATTTTCCACTCAGATGGCTAACCTTGAAAATCAGCTTTGTTCTGCTTCTGCAGACATGCTTGCCACATAGTCCGAAGGACAGGGTGACCTCCAGATCAACTGAATACTTCCCCTCCCCTTTGCTTGTTTTGTCTAGATAACAGATGTATCCCTTTTGTTTGTTAAGTGCCATAAAAATAAGGTTATCCCTGAGCTCAGGGTCAGATCTTCAGAGCGCTAGCTCCTCTGGGACTGCTGGCATAATAAACCAGAGTTTTCCAATTCTCCAAATGATGCTTGGTTTCTCGCCGGTCTGATTTTTCTGCAACAAGATAGCAAGAAGTAAGCAAATCAAGAATGTGGGACAATTAGAATTGCAACTATGTTTGATGTTTCCATAGAAAATCCCAGGATATAGTGGGTACATAAGAAAACCTAACCTAGGTTAGGAAGTCAGGGTAGAATTTTCTACAGAAGTTAAGACTTAAGTAGTTTTAACTTATCTGTATATTACATGTATTAAACAAATGCAAATAAGTTAATTCATTGATTCAACAAAAATTTCTCAAAACTCTACTATGTGTCAGGTACTCTTCTGAGTGCTGGAAATAAAACAGTAAATAAAACAGACAAAAATCCCTGTAATTTAAATTCTGGACTAAAGGACAAAAAAAAAAAAAATCAATGAGGTATGGGTTTAGTGCTTATCAATCATTAAGGCAACAAATAACAAGGATGAGACAGATGTATTCTATGGACACTTTGCAGCAGTTAGAAATCATAAACAAGTTTTATTGAAACATGGGTAGATTTCTTAAAACACAGTATTGAGTAAAAAGAGAAAGATATAAATGAGCTCTAAAACATAATACTGTCAAGGTAAATTAAAAACACCTCCCACATGAAACAACACTATTCATAATTCAAAGATTTGTATATACCCAGCTCGGACTTATTGGAATGGGTGACTCCGAAAGGAGGGAAATGGAAAAGAGAATCACGGCCAGAGGGGAGGGTTATTGGGAGGCTGGAAGAATGGGATGAAGGGTTAAAGAAGTACAAATTAGTAGTTCATAGATAGTCACGGGGATGAGAAGCACAGCATAGGGTATGCAGTTAGCAGTAATGTAATAGCTAGGTGGATAGTCGGAGGAGAAAAAGAGTAATTAGGAGGATCGTTTTATAAATTATATCGATGTCGAATCAATGTATTGTATACTTCAAACTAATAAAATAAAATTTTTAAAAGAGAGGAAAAATAAGGGATGAAGAGGGAAGCAACAACAATAAAAAAACAAAACAAAAAGCAGATTTTATGAAAACTGATAATGAGAATCTGCCAAGAAATTTGAAATATTACATTAATTCTTTGTAGTCAATATTCCAAGAACAAAAGAAAGAGAAAATAGGTATCATTTCATATTTCATATCATATCTTCACTTTTAATAAGCGTACTTTTAAGCTATACAATAACATGACCATGTATTTTCAGTTTTCTCTTTTAAAAAAGGTGAGAAACTAGCCAAAGACTTAATTCAAAAATACAATTGCAAAGAATAGGTCTTTCTTGTTCCTTGCAGATAAAATGGAGGAATGCAAAATGAGTACACTTCTTGGAGCTGAGCATTAACTAATTCCACAATTATGATGTGTTTATTATGCAGAAATCACTTTCTAAAATGATGAATTATTATCTCTTCATCTACAAAGTATCACCATTATTCTAAAAGAAAATAGAGACCTGTTATCTAAATAATTCAAAAAAATGTAAACCAGTAGTCTTAATTAACTCTATAATTCATGGAAATTCAATTTGTGGGTCCTCTAAAGGTGCATTTTTAGATGACTGCATAGTATCTGGTTATCTTTTTACTATTAACAGGAGTACAATTCAGACTACAGTTTTCTGGACCTCTTAGGAAAAGTCAGCTGTGCCACACATATTCTGCAGTGGCATCTTAAAATTGGGTCATTTTAAGTTGTGTTTCCTGGCCACCATTATTTTTCCTGAGGTTAACAGATCCAACCAATGGTGCCTTCACTACTTTGTTGAGTTTGCACAACTCTTAATTAGAGGTAGGAGAATTATTCTGCCCCTAATTGGTTGGAGGATTGGGATTCCTCTTCTCTTCCTGTAAGGTGGACATAAATATCCATTGCCTATTTAGCTAGTTCCTCATTCTATTTTACAGTTGATTAAAGATGCAAAAGATTAATGTTGAAAGAGGCTGATTCTGCCGCACGAAAAAAGAATTCCATTTCCTCTCATTTGATTTTAGATCTAAAAGTCTTTGAATGGTAAAAAAAATACTCTAACAAGATTTTCCCTTTTTTTTCCTGTGGGACTCAAGCCTATGAATTCTGAAATAAGGAAATAGAAACCAGTAGAAATGAAAACAAAAGGACTTGAGTAACCTCATCTCATGAGATATCCCAATCAGTTTAAGAAGCAGTGGTCCCAAATCAATGCCTCTCAACTTTTTGGTCCCAGAGTCACCTTACATTCTTAAAATAATTATCAAAGACTCCAAAGAAATTAATGCTGAGGAGAAGTTTTTAAAACATAAAAATTCTATCAGCTGTCAGAGCAATAATGTCATTACACATCATGTAGCCTCTGGAAAGCTCTACTGTACACTAGTATGAGACTGAGAATGAAAAAGATAAATAATGTCCCAGCATTATTAGTAAGATAGTTTTGACTTTGAAAATCTCCTGAAAGTGTTTTAGTGACCTGCAGGAGCCCACAGACCATATTTTACGATCCATTCTCCTGAATGAATTAATGCTGAGATATATTACTATAGGAATTATATAGCTCTGCATATAGGAATGTGCTGAATGTCTTTTTTCCCCCTGAAGTGATTGGGGTAAGGGGGAAAGGGTAGGGGTAGAGCCAGACAGAAGCCAAACATGAAATCTACTTGGGGCATGATAAAATAATAGGAAAAAAATCACACACACACACACACACACACACACACACACACACACACATTTCTGTCCCTGGTTCCTGGCATAGAGCTCCTAAAGCCCTTATAACTTACTAAGTAATAAGAGCACTAGGAATATATTTTGTCATAATATTTGGTCTTTGAGCCTGGGTCCTGGTTTCTAACACGGAGCTCCTAAATTTCTTGAAATTTCCGAAGTGTTTGGTTGTCTTTAGTTCTAATGAGGTGACTTTGGGTAGCCTCCTAGGTGGGAACTGGTGGGTCATCAAAGAAAGAAGCCATGATTATCAGCTTGGAACTGAGAACTCCCTACCCGAAGGTGCTTACTTTCAATGACACAGTATATATCAAGCATATTAAACAAGTCATCAACTATATGATATTGAAATTGTTTTGTACTGTGATAACTTGTCAAAACTGGAACCTTGTTTTTCAGCACCTTTAATGTATGATGCTGGTTAGAGTTGGCTCAAATCCAAATTTGTGGGACATTGGAAAGGTAGATGTATTAGTTCTCCAGAGAAACAGAACCAATGGGATATATAGAGAAAGCTATATATAAGAAAAGATTTATTATAGGAAGTGACTCATGTGATCACAGAGTCTGAGAAGTCCTATGATCTGCCATCTGCAAGTTGGAGAATCAGGAAAGCTGGTGGTGTAATTCATTCTGAATACAAGAGGCCTGAGAATGGAGGTAGGGGGCAATGGTATAAATCCCAGTCTGAGTCCAAAACCTACAGAATCAGGAGTGCCAGTGTCCAAGGGCTGGAGAAGATAGATGATCCATTTCAAACAAAAAGAGCAAATTCATCCACCCTCTGCCTTGTTTTTTCTATTCAGACTCCCAAAAAATGGGATGATGCCCACCCACATTGGTGAAGGTGGTCTTCTTTACTTAGTCTGCCAATTCAAATGCTAATCTATTCCAGAAACACCCTTCCAGACACACACAGAGACATGATGTTTCACCAGCTATCTGGGCATCCGGATAGGAGGGAAGTAGCTTTATTCTGAGGATTGTTCTGACTGGATGAAGTGGGAGGCAGAAACGCAGGTACAGATAGCTCCAGCTTGTCCTCCCTCATTACATTTAATTCGTTTTCCTTTCAGCAGGCCCTGTTGGCCAATAGCAACCCTGGATCCACCACCAGACATGGAGGAGACAGATTTCCTTGGATTCCTACACCAGCTCCTCTTTGCATTTCACTGGATGTGCCGGCTCCTCAGGTTTCACAGCAAGCCCAACTCATACTGCACTAGCAATAGGAAGGCTAACTGGTGACTATGAGATTGGCCTGGGCTAGAAATAGGAATTTGAGAGTCATTAACATAAAGATGATATTTTATTATAGCTTTATAAATCATTTTACAGTTGACAAAAATCATTGTTACCTAATTTATCAAACATCTGTGAAATGTATAAAACTGGTATCATGATAGCTATTCTACAGATGAGAAAATTAAGTTTCAGAGGTCACACCACTTATAAAAAGTAAAATCGATAACAGCCTTTCTACTAACTTCTAATCTTTCATTTCTTTAGGACATATTTTAAGATCTAGATGGTGATCCAAAAATTAAAAATTAGAGATCATCTTTATTTTTCTTGGCAAAACTGTTATTAATACATTTATAATCAAGTGTAGGTCACACCCATATATGAACTCCACTCTGCAAACATCAATGAGAAATGTAAATTTACCAGAGTTTTAGTACTGGGAAAATGAAGTATGTGTCACCAGGCATAAGTCATTTCATTCTTATAATTCCCATTACCCACCATTTTCTACTCCACAGAACTCCTTATAGTTTTTCACGAGTTATTCCTTTTTTCAAAACCAAACCCCTACCTGTCCCACCTCCCATATTTTACTTCAATTTTATAAATGTTCCACCTAGGCTCAGTATATTACACTTTGTTTTGCAAAACAACTTAACACCATCTTTGTTCCTGAAATCACATATTGTCACACCTTTCATGTGATACTGTCTTCAGTTCTATGAAATATCAGCAGGCCAAACTTTCTCCAATACTAGGATCCAGATTGACCTCCTGTAAATGGTACAGAAAATTATAAAAACACAATGTTTTCCTGCAAATATTTCCTCCTGTTCTAAAAGCATGTCATATGGGGAGAGAATGGAGCCTATTGTAATGAACACAACATTTGGGCCAGGTGAGGAGTTCAAAGAACCTGGATTCTTGTCCTGCTTCCACAATGAAATAGCATTACCTTAGTACAGAGTTTCTCCTCCTCAGCTCTGCTGACATTACAGTCTGGCTTATTCATTGTTGTGGGGGCTGCCCTATGCATTGTGGGAGGTTTGGTTGTGTCCCTGACTTCTACCCACCAGATGCCAGTAGCAGGCTTCCCCCAGTTACATTAACTAGATGTGTCTCCAGACATTGCCAGATATCCCCTGGGGGCTGAATGGCCCCTAGCTGAGAACTACTGAGCTGGTGAAATAGGTCTAATTCCTCTTTTTTAAACTGAAGAGATCATAATATCTGTGCCATAGGGTTCAGAAAATTAAATGATTACACATTTTAAATTGCCCTACAGATATTTATTAGTATTGACTAACTCATTCATAAATAACCCCTTTTCCTGTATTTAACCACTTTCTTGGGGTTTTTCTAATTCATCTAACCATAGACACTAATTAAATATTCCATTCAATATTTATAGCTATTATTTAAACTTTATTATTCACAACATAGGGTAAATAATCTTGGTCTGTGTGCTTTTCTACCAAGAACAGAGTCAAATTTGCCATTCAACTGAACAGTTATTTATCTGACTGCAGCACGATATTTGATTTAAAATTCATGTTCGGTTTTAGAAACACTCACTGAGGTAGACAACCATCACTACATTTGACAGAACCTTTTAAACTCAGGCAGCTTTTTCCCCTAATCTGCATTACAATTCAGCAGAGGATGATCTACCATAGTGAGAAATGGTCTGGACAAGGTTCTGATTAGCAGGAGGTTCCAAACAGCGATTTCTCTGCCAAACAGATATCGGCAGAATCCAACCTCCCAACCTGGATGTAACTGCACCCAGGAGCTGCCTAACCCACGGGACTTGGACATCCCCTTCATTAGCTAAGATTTCATACAAAGACTGTTCAATAATAAATCCATCTTTTTCAGAGGTCAATATGTATTGGTCTTTCCAAAATCACCCTGGCGTCAATCCCAGAACATAATTTATTACCTAATAAGCAAGTAAGCTTTTCAATTATTTCCTCTCCCTTGTATCTTACTCTCTGTGATTTGATTGTCTTGCTGCCAAGTCCCAGAAACCTGAAGCTAGGCAGGAATAGGAGGGAATTTTTAAAGAGACATTCGATGCTACACAAAAATATGGGGAAAAAAATGAGAACACCCCTACCAGATTTGGTCACTGACTGAATTTGGTCACCCTGTGTCATTCTAACCCCTTTTACCAGAAGTCTGTGTCTTTGTGAGTAGTTTCCTATCAACAGCTGTACTTCTTTCATTCCTATTCCCGACTTCCATTTTACCCCCAAACTCCCCCTACAGTCCCCATTCTAGCCTCCCTAGAGATATTCCTGAGTTAAACAGAGAGTTTTAGCTTCTCTTGACTAAGGCAAAGGCTCAGCTCAGAACAAAAGCCATCCTTGACTCCTTGTGTTTGTTCGGTCTCCCACCTTGGGGCTTTGTCCACCTTCTCTCTCTGCAGATCTCCCAAGTGCCTGAGAGATCCACAGTCTTCTCTCTAGTGTTAGTTCTAACTTACATCTGCTCTTTTTTTCTTTCTGAATTTTTGGACTATTATGGGCCAAAAGAATTGGAAAATAACTCCTTCGTTGCTACAACTCATCCTTTCCAAAGTAAGCTGCTTTACAAGTATTTTCTTTCTTGCATTTTGTTAACGTTTAATTGCTTACTAGAAACCACTAGAGAATAAAAGCTGAAGAATGTTGGAGATTTCTAATTTAATAAATTGTTATTCACATTTTCCCTGAATTACCTACTTTTTGAAAAGAGGTTTTTCAAAGAGTAACAATGGCTTTACATTGGTTCATCAATACTCTCTTTCCTCCCCAACCTGACCCCATGTCCTTTGTGGAATCACTAACTGGGATGTAGTATATACTAGAAAACACAATCAAGTTTAACCTATCACACTAAACATTTCAGCTAAAAGTAAATTTCATTATAATAGCACCAAATAGATACTCAGAAGATAGAACCAAATTCCTTATATGAGACTGTAAGGATGCTTTGAAAAGCTAGTAAGATAATGTAGGTTGACATATCTAGCAAGGTATACATCTATAACAATATCTATAATATTTGAATATTTTGATTAATATAGAAGTGTAAAGATAAACAATGAAAGAACTCTTGATAATTAGAGCAGAAGGATAATGTTGAGACAGAAGAACTATTATTCTTACTTTCTGTCTTCTGAATACTGAAGAAAAATTACTGGCCATGGTAAGCTCTGAGGTGGGAATCTGAGACATTCCAGATCTAGAAATTAAAAAAAGAGAAAAAAAAAGTATTACCAGGCAGTTAGTAGGAAAATGATGAAAGATTGCCTCTGCACTGCCCCAGGGATAAGCAGTCTGTCTAATAAAAAGCCCCAAAGGGTGTTGCTCATTAGTTTTGTGGGATGAGCTCTCCCCAGGCTCTGGCCTCATCCAGATCCCTTATTTTGTGAGGACATCAAAAGTAGATTCATCGCTCTGGGCCAGATTATTATTAACAAGTTTATGAAGATGTTATTTAAAACCAGAATGCCAATGTGTTATTATTCTGTGAAACGTATTTGAACCATGGTAATTTAGCTAAGCTGGAACTACATTTTCCATAATTCCCTTCCCATGTTGGCCAAAAGAAGGACAGAATTACCTAGAAATTAAATATAACCAGAAATTTGCATAGAAAGCTTGAAAACAGAACAAAGAATTAGTTAGAGGTGAATCAAATGTTTAATGTAAATTAGATCTGTTTTAATATAGCATCTTCCTGCCAATAAAGATTACCAAAAATTCTGTTTTCTAAGAGACACTCATCTCTGAACTATGCGAGGAGAGGCCTTGCCAAAATGTACCTCTGTGACTATTTTTTCCAATGCTTTCGAGACCGACCAATCTCTGATTATGGCCTTTTTTCTTAAATTTGTTAATCATTTAATAATAGTGCAATCTATTTTTTTTTTTTCTGGTCAGCATGAGGTCAGTTGGCAATATCTCTTTTTTGATCTATTATGATCCAAATACTGAAAGAATACAAAAATCCAAGTCTCTTCCCTATAGCTGAAATTCTTTGCTTCATTTCCTAGGTTCTGCAAATTAGAGATAAATTTATCTTCTCAAGCAAATTCTTTTATGAAGCAAATACCCCCATGGAGGCTAGCAGACTTTCTCATCTTAGAGTGAATTAATTCCATCTGTTTGCTTTCCTCTTGCTGTGGTCAGCTGTGCTGAAAGAATTGGTGTTTTAGCAAGGCGTTAGAAAGAAAGAAAATTTTTCCAGAATGCAGGGTTCTTTGAGGGAAGACAAATGCAGCTGAGTCATCTCATGGGGAGCACGGCAGACATAGGCAGTATAATCGCTGGGGGCTTCTGAGGAAAAGAAGAGAGGGAAAACTCTCGAGAGACATTTTTTAGTTCCAAATTCTGCAGTCATAAATACTTCAGTAGACAATTTGGACTCAGCAACAGATTCTTTCCAATTCCCAGACCTTGACTGAAAAAGTCAGATGGTGAATTCTAGTTCAAATGCTAAGTCTATGAACAGCTCTCTCCCCAGTTAGACATCAATACTATCTCCATAAATGGTTCTCATTAGGTGTCCTATGAAAGGCTTTGACACAAATGTGTGCCGTAAGGGATCTTGAAAATATCAAAATAATCAAGCTGCAAGCAGCCATTATTGACAAAATACAAAAATCATTGCATTTTTGTTGTTGTTAACTTGATTACAACCTCCAAATTACTTGCCTAATGGAAAGTTTTACTCTCTGTCAGAACTCTAAATACTGGAGTTTATCTGATTCTTAAATATAGTATTTTTAGCCTCAAAAACTGCCTGGAATTATTGGAATAAAAATGAAAAAACAGAGATAACCATATTTTATAAAATTCCACTTTCAAGTAAACTTTATGAAGCATTTTATTTTGTATAGAACTTTGAAATAGCCTAAAGGCTTTCTTTGGCCAGCTGTATATTTTATCTGTTAATGTCCTCAAAGTGAAAAGATTCCCTCAGCAGAGGCACCTGCAGGATGTGCAATGATTCATTTTTACTCTGAATATCGGTTCTATGGAAGCATCGGCTCTACTGGCTCATCATTTACATTCACAATGGACATCTGGAGCCAGCGAAAGGAAACATCAGACTTGTTTGTGTTGTCAAATTAAAAAGGAAAAAGAGAATGGTTTAAAGTTCCGAGAGCCTCCATAACATTTAATTATGCTTTCGACTGCGGTCCAATCAAAAAATATGCGTTTGCAGGAAAATGGGCACTAAGAAAAAACATGCTTTGCTATTTAGATTGTTGCTAGGTCAACCACTCAACTCATAAGCTTACAAAAAGTGGCCATGACACTGTCACAGGGGGTCTTTCCTTTGCGAACACAGAAGAGCCTCACTGCAAGTCTCAATAGGACTTTATTTCTTCTACAATCCCAAGAGATGTTATTATCCCTCCTCTCCTGATTGAGGAACTAGTAACCTAAGGTTGTGCTGTCAAGAAGCCTAACATCTCATGGGATAAATTCAAATCCAAAACATATACTGGAGACATAGTTGATAATGGAATGTTATACAACTCAAAGAATAATATTTTGATACTACTCTTACAGGAAGTTTATTCTATTTTTGGCATTTTTAGTAATTTTCAAAACCACTTCTTTGAAAGAAAAAGGCCATGCTGTACAAAATAAAATAAACAACGGATTCCTTTCTTATGACCTTCATACTGACTTCCTACTGAATTTGTTTCAGATACTGGGCTGTTTCTATCCTAACTCCAAATTAACTCAATCATCTGTTTGCTGAGGTACTAACGAGGAATTCAATAGGTAGATGATGATATGGGTGAAAAAAGTGTTTTTCCAGCTTACCCAGCCATTGCATAAACATTTATTGGGCTTTTACTGTGTTTATTACACCATACTAAATAACATGAGAGATTCTAAATGCAGCTCAAAACCCAGCTAGAAAGAAAGATAATAATAAAGAGATATGAGAGAATGATTTCTATAATGCTCATATTTCACAGAAAAGTTTTATACAAACTGAATTTTTAATTAGTGATATCCCTACCTCAAGCTCCCCCTACGCGCGTGCGTGCAAATTATGTTTGGATCCAATAATTGTTTCTTTGAAAAAATTCTATTTTAAGAAGAAAATAAACCTCTTAAAACTGAGGTTTAAAGAAAATTGAAATAAATTCAATTAACCTTTTGGCTATTATTGTACTATAATACACTGTAAGAGAACATATTAACTCTTTGCAAAATTTCATTATAATTGTGTCTTGTTGTTTTAATATTTAAAATATTCTTCAAAATACTAGCACTTTTGAATCACTTTTTCATTGTCCTGAGTAACTTTACCTCTGAATTTACACTTATTTCTAAATTAACTTGATATTATAGCAGACCTCATTTTTTAAGGGCTTAGGACTATTTGATTTTGCTTTTCACATTTCTATGACCATTATGATTTGTGTCACCTGGTCACACCTCTGTGCGGCACCACATATTCTTATTTAACAGATACGTGGGGTTGGCACAATGTTCGGGCTTAAAAATCTGTTCATCGCTTATTCATATTTTTGACATATTTACTAACAGCTAGTCCTTACTTTTTAAAATTAGAAATGTACTTAGATTCTATTCTTAAATTTGTTTTTCTCTTAAGTTTTGCTCCATATACAATATGGAAATATTAATTTAGCAGAATGCCTTTGCCAAATTAGGATATTGCTTGATGCTAACTTGTTCATGCCTAACTATTACACATTGGTTTACAAGAGCCACCGTGTGATGGCTGTAGCCACTTATGCAAATGTCTTGGTGAAGAGTATAGATTTTTTGAAGATGTCACAGGGACAGATGAAGGGCCATATATCAGACACACCCCTATCTTATACTAACCTCCTTCAGCTACCCCCTTCCTCAAAAATCTCTGTCAGCTGAGGGTTTATCATTTTATCATTCCCCTACCAGCCTGGGCTCTCTCCCTCAACCCTTCAGAACCTTTTAGAGGAATGCTAAATCTTTCTCTCCTTTATTATGTAATTTTCTTTTTCCTCAGGCAAGCTGGGCCTAGCAGACATCAGCGTCCTGGGTGTTCATCTTCTTCACAGCAACAGTCGCTCAGTAAAATTAAGTAGGAGCCTTCACAAGCTCCCAATTTTTATTCCTTATTTTCATAACTATGTTATCTCATTTAATCTTAAAGCTAAACACTGTGAGTGAAATATTAGAAAAGGTATTATAAATAATGAAAATGAGATGCAGAGACCTTAAGCTACTTGCCCAACTTTACAAAGTAGAGAAAGAGCTAAATTTATTTTTATGTCTCAGAGGTGCATTCTATCATAAAACAGTGAATCTGTTGCCAGCATGCCTTACTCACAGCCTTCGTTCCCAGTTCACCCAGGTGTATCTGGACAAGCTGGTGCCAGAAGTAGAATCGGGTGTAAGCAGATAACCTGGCCCAAGAACAGTGAAGGCTTAGCACCAACCTTCTAGAATCAGTACTCCCAGGAGAAATGGAATTGGTTTTTAGCCAGTAGCTGCTATCATCAACAACTATATTGGCTACCATTTTAAAAAGATTAATTTCAAATTCCTTATAGTCTGAATTTCCACCAATTAGCTCAGACTAACACAATTTGCAGCAATTGTAACAAGATGGGGCAGCTGTCCTCAATTTTGGAGGAACAAGGGATTTGCTTCTGAAGCTACTATGAACATTAATGGGAGTGGTAAATCTACCTTGTCTCATTTATTTCAGGGGGAGGATAGAAGATTATTCTATTCAAAGCATTGCTCATGATTCCTATTAGTAGCCATAGTTTATCTCCTTGTAAGCCTTTATGAACCAAATTTTGCTCCAAAGTCACATTGATTTAGATTATCAGCTGTATCAGGTAATGTCACCAATGATAAGCACCTGCTGTTAAAATAAAGGCTGTATTCTGTTCTGTATCTCAGCTTGTTTTAATGCAGACTCCTAGGGGCTCGTGCAACAGTAGGAATCCATTTATCGGCA
Source organism: Rousettus aegyptiacus (assembly GCF_014176215.1). NCBI lineage: Eukaryota > Metazoa > Chordata > Mammalia > Chiroptera > Pteropodidae > Rousettus > Rousettus aegyptiacus. Next base: position 74,833,472 of record NW_023416307.1, read on the forward strand.
CAAAACAGCCTCTTGTTTACACATGATCACTTGGTAATCATGCAGCCTGTGTACAAGAAGTCAAGAAAAATAATAAGCATGGCTCAATCTGCAAGGCCAGAACAAGGGGGCTGCCTTTTGACAATTAAGCACTATTTATGAGGATTAATGTGGCTTTTGATAAACTGCCAAACAACCACAGAGGCCAGCTTTAGAACAAGGCACACTGAAGACCTTTTGGGCTCTTCATTTTCATGAAGACTCTTCACAGGGCATGCTGAGCAAATGCTTAATAATTGGAAAGCAAATGTATTAAAATAAAGCACAGCTAAGTGTTCTCCCTGAAAACTCAGATAATCTCATTTATCCTCTTTTCATACCAAAGAAATCATGTTCTGCGATCAAAAAGGTAAAGCTGTTGCCTCCTTCCTCCATAATCCCCAATGTCCCCAAAGCATATGCACACTTTGTCTGAATTTAAATTTATGCTCCTGGTATGAGCATAGCTCCACAGAGGAGGCAATTGCTATGGAAATTCAGAAATGCTACAAAGCCCTGCCAACTCCAAAATTTTCTGTTCACCTTCTCGTGTGGCTGCAATGGGATTAAAGTAACATTTTCAAGGTCAGTGTTAGGAGACAGTCCTTCATGTATTTCTCATGCTTCTACCCGCCTTGCTGGGTATGCCAGGAATGAAAGGCCATGAGTATACTATAGAGTACCTTTTATCAGGACTGTATTTACATTGAGCGACCTTGAGAAATGAGGTAACCTATTTCCCCAAAGGACAGGCTTGCTTACTGCTTTCTATAAAAGTAGTGAGTTATCCAAGTTATTGTTCCTCTGGTGTGAAGCAAACCTCCTGCATGTGAGGCATCCATCTGCTCCACATCACATGAAAGCTTTTATCTATAAAATCTTACACTTATTTCACCAGCATTTAATGAAAACCCACTATGTGTCAGATATAGAGGAAGGCACTGAATACATAAACTCAGAAGGATAATCTAAGCAGAGTATTACACAAACACTAATGCCTTCCCACTAACCATAGAAACATTATAAATGTCTAACAATATCAGAGTGCTTAATTCCCATAAAGAAGTTTGATGTTAAACTTTATTATACTAAGACAATATTAAAACATTAAAAAAAATAAATTTTTTTTAATTTTTGTTAGGAATTACTAAGTAAATTTCTCAGATTAAATATATTCATGATCTTTCTGAAGCCAGTTAGAAATATTGAAATATCCAACCTATTTAGAACATGAGGATAATGAAATTTTGTAATAGGAAACCTAATAATATCAGATTTACAACTCAATTTATAGTCTAAAACATCCCAATTTGGTCAGGAAATAAAACCAAAGTCAATAAACTGTTGTGTTAAATATTGTAAACGATGAATAGAAACTGCTTTGTAATGTTAAAAGATAGAAAAACACATAAAGGAAGATATGTATAGAGCATCACATAATCTTGAAACCAGACTCACCAGGAAATTACGTGAATCAATTCAATTAAACAAATTTTTTTTTTGGGGGGGGGGGGTCCTACTATTTGTCTAGTCTTGTGCTAGGCACTTGGGGATTATTTTAAAACACACAAAAAAAGACAGTATTCTACAGTCATCTTATTTAGTTTGAGCAATCGGCTCAGAAGACAGATATCATTTTTTGACTTGCCCTCTAAGAGCCCTTAAAAAAATAAGAAAACAAAAATGCATCTATTCAGATGCAAACTCAAAAAGCAAGAGGATGAGGAAGGGAGAGATGAATTACACCAGAGTAGTTTGGGAAAACTTCAAAGAGAATCCCAAGAGAAGAAATTAATATAAGTGAAGCCAGAGGAAGTTTTTTGTTTAGTTTAGTTTTGTTTTTATTTTTAGTTAGGTGTGTTTTTGTTTTTGTTTTGTTTGTTTGTTTGTTTGTTTGTTTTTACTATAAAGTTTGCACAGGGTTTAACTGTGGTAGAGGGAAAACATTGACAATTAGCTGGCATAAATTCTGGGCAGAAAGGACAGGATCAGTGACAAAAAATAGAAAGAAAGGAGACCTATCTTATTCATTTATTTCAACAAGGATTTCTTGAATAACTACTATGGGAAAAACATTGTAGTAAGCCTTTGAAAGTATACAAAGATTCGTAATTTCCCAAATTTGTCATCAAAAAGTATCAATAAATCAAACAGAGAATATAGTGCCCTGAAGAAAAGCATGCGGCAAGGGTCATAGAATTGAAACAATTACATGCTATTGGAGGTCAAAATGGGGTAAATCCCTTCCTGTTGGAAGTTAGAAAAAACTACATATATTCTGAGTCTTAAGAATAAAAGATTTGAAAAGTGGAAAAACACATGATAAAGAATGAACTTGATAATATGTTGATTAGAGAGAATGTAGAAATCTATCTCAAATGAGATAATGTATATGAAATCATTTTGAAATGATCTAGCAAAATATAAACTGTAAAGGATTACACAGTGACCTGGGTCAACTCGTTTAATGTGTCTGAGTCTTGGGAAATAAAAATAGTCATGCCTCCTCCTTTTTCACATGACTTTTGTAGCTGCTTAATCAGATGTACCAAAACATTTTAGTAACATTTTTAGTAACTCTTTTTTACTATAGAGATTTCTTTCTTAAATGGATTATTGACGTATAAATACGAAAAGACTGTACAAATTTAATGTACACAATTTGATGAACTTGTACATATGTATGTCCCCACAAACCATGAATACAATCAATATAATAAATATACATATCACCTCCAGAAGTTTTCTCATGCCCCTTTTTTGTTTTATTATTTTTGTGTTTTGTTTTGTTTTGTTTTGTGGTAAGAACACTTAACATGAGAGCTACCCTCTTAATTTTTTTTTTTTAAGTACACAATAACAGTGGTGTTAACTAGGGGCACAGTGCTGTACAGCAGATCTCTAGGACTTATCCATTTTGGAAAATTAAAATCTTATATCCATCTTCCTCCTCACTTCCCCCTCCCCTGGTCCAGAGCAATCACCATGCAACTCTCTGCTTCTATGAGTTTGATTATTTTAGGTACTTTATATAAGTGGAATCATGCAAAGTTTGCCTGACCAATATACTTTTTAAATTGTTAATCATCTTAAAATGGAAGTTTATTTATGAATCCCAAACCATAACCTGCACGTTTAGGGAAGTCAGTTCCTACAAACTTAGTGAAAATAAAAATAAAGATACCTTTTCCAAGAAAAATCATCAAGGCCAAAGCAAAATCTTCTGACTAACGATGAAAATATGAAAACCCAAATAAGTAGGCTTAAATGCAAAAATGAAGTCAAATCTACATATCTTGCAGCCTGCTTGCAATGCAGGTTTCTGCCGTAGCCTCAGAGAAATTCTAAAGTGTTTTGACATATTTATCTGTGGGGGACTCTGCCATTGCATTAGCATTCTTCAAATTATTTTTACATTTAAATTTATTTCAATTACATAGACATTTCAAAACATTAATATTCATTTGAGATATTTCTGATATCTTCTCTCCGTGTGGTAAACTTTTTTAGGCATTGGTTCATAATTAACTCACTCCACATGTAACTGCTGGAGAACAACTCTATGAAATTCTGATTAGTATAAGAGCCTTTTTTGCATATGATCAAAGTTCCTAAATTATAAGCATTCTATTGACAACAAGTTCACACATATAAACTCTTCTACCGAGACCTCGCTTTTAAGATTTCTCTCTCTTCCCAATGTTTGAGAATAAGTAGCTTGGGTGAGAGAGAAGTTCAAGCAATAAAACACATTCATTCATTTGTAATGAGAAAGAAAAAGGGGAATCTAATTCTTTGGGGAAGACGGGGAAGGAGAATAGAGTCTTTAAGGGGAAAAAAGACAAAAACCTGACCCCTTCCTGTGGATCCTGTGGAATCAGTGTCCTATGGAAACTTATGGGAAAATTAGATTTGATTTGTGCAAATAGAAGCAGCATGGACAATTTCAGAAGGCCACAGGTGGAGGGAACCATGAATATTTAACACAGAAATCAACACAACATACAGGAAGGAGTCACAGAATGACTGGTGTCTGAAGCAATGCCATTTAAAATCTCATTGGGCAGAGAAACCCACAAATGTTATCTTGGACACATGAGAATTAAATTACATAATATATAAAATACTTGGCACTTAGAAGACTTTTAAGAAACAGTAATTGCAACTATTATATTATCTTATTTAGGCTTCACAATTGAGCTCAACAAAAGGTTTGGGGCTGTATTCCGCCTGAGTGTTAGCCTGGAATGCAAAATTAGGCAACACTGCCCCCTTGCGGTCTACTCTGCGCTCTGTGAGGATTAGCCTCCTTAGCGGACCTTGAAATCTAAGTAAAGGCTGCATTCCTGCATTTGGTTGGCGTCCAGTGATTCATGGGAGAGAAGTTAACTTGTGTTCTCATTGGGATCCAATCTTGTTTGAAGGTCTGGAAGTTTCCGCAAAGTTGTCTGAGGCAGGAGAGAAACCTTGGGACTCCAGAAAAAAAGCTGGCGGGTGGGTAAGCGTGATCCAGGAGGACCAGCACGGTGGAGAATGCGGAGGAACCAGTAATTCCAGGTGAAGGTCAGACCAGGCTTGATTATCCCTTAACCTGGCCTGCCAAAAGTTCTGTCCTCTGGGAAATAGAAAGGTGCAATATTAAGAAGAAGTCAGCATCATTAGGGATTCAAGAGCTTTAGAGTTGAGAATAACAAGCAAAGGTGATTTCCTGGCTACTGGAAGAGAAGATTAGTTAAGTGTCAATGGAGTAAATCAAAGGAGATTGACAGCAGCACAAGCAGAGGTTCTCTGAGTGGCATAGAGGTCAGTACATCACAGGAGCTCAGCACCAGTGCAAGCAGAAGAGAGCAACTACCTGGTCCAGTGATCCAGAAAAATGGGAGTACTGAGATTGCTGCTCTGCAGGCAGCCCTTTTCAGAATTGCCCTCATTCTTCCTGAGCCAGAGATCTTAGAGGAAATGCAAAGGAGATCTGAGGGAGAAGGAGTCTCCTATTAAGGTTATGCCATGGATCACATTCAATGGCCAGGTTGCTTAAGCTTTAGATCCATTTCCTACATGTGGATACTGAGATTCAGAAGCTTGACCAAGTTCACATGACCATGTTTAGTTTGTTTGGTTTTTTCCATCACAAAGATTATGACATGAATTTATCTGATATTATTTTCTCTTTTCTTTTATTTATATTGACCTGTCCCACTTAAAAAAAGAAATGTTGGGTTACCCAGAGATATTTATTCCTCTATTTAATTTTAAAGTTTTCTTAGTTTACATTACATTTAATTTCATAAGCTTCTTTCAATATTTTTCTGGAGTAAGTAGGATATAAATATTACATAAACAAAATAAGTCACATTTCTTTGGGAAAATGTGTTAAAGTTCCAAACAACTGTCCTCTGAATGAACCCTATATACTACAACTTTTTCATGATTTGAGTTCAGAACATATTAGGACCAATCAGAGGATTCTTTTACAATCTATTAACAGTTCCCATTAAAATAGTAGGAAATAAACAATGCTCTGTATGCATTAAACTACTTTTAAAAGACTATTCTGAAAAGTTCAATTATCTGACCTTGATGAATATCCTGCAATATATAATGAATATATACATTTCTCAAAGAAACTTGATATGACAAGGTTATGTTCTTAGAATTATATATTTTCCTTTTTTGGAGACTTTTTTTGGTCTAAAATTCCAGTGAGACAGAAATGAGCAGAAATGAAAATAATAGCTGTGTCACTAAAAAAAAATTTATTAGTATATTTAATGTAAAAGAGAATCTTTTCATAACAAATAGAGAAATCCAGTAAAGTTCTTTGCGGGAAAAAAGACCAAAAAATGTTTTCTAATTTTTCTGTAGGATGATAATATGGGCAATAATAGATTTAAATTAGATAGGCTGGGATCCACTGAATTATAGCTTTGGTTGCTATATCACTTATATAGTGCCTACCAATGTGACTTCGATTTCTGGATAAAATATAAAAAGTTTTCGTTTACATATTTCTTTACCAAAATTAACTTTTCTCTAATTTTTTCATGCCCCTTTTAGAAAATAAATATAATCCTCAAATAATTTACATTTGACTCTTGGATTTCCCTTCTCTGTGGAGCAGAGTACCTGGTTCAGTGGAACTTAACTCTCATCCCACAAACAATATCCCTCAAGGCAGCTTCTTTTTAGAAGTTACAATGTTTTTCTCAGTGTAGGCAATAGGCATTCAACGTTCTAAATAAAATATGCAACAGAAAAAGATGGGTACAATAGCAGTCACGATCTGGCTACTCTAGTGTTTCAGGAAGAAAGAGAATTAATACAAGGAATTAGGTGCTGACCCCATTGTCAGACATGCTAGAGGAACAGAGATCAGGAAATTTGGCCACTAGCATTCAGAATTTCCCATTACCTCTCAGAGATTCGAAAGTTTGTAGTAACCACAAAGATGCTCACAGTGATCAGAGCTACCTCTAGAACTGAGGTAAGTCATTCATAGGATAATACTGAAGGTCCCTGCAAAATCTCACATCCACTAAAGCCCACATATCTGACCATGACCACATACCTGACAGTAATAATGAATTTCTGGTTCTCTCTCACCTTTCCAATCTCATACAAGTGTGGCTAATCAGAAAAATATTTGCTTTTCCTTATATCAGAGGCCGAGAGTTTTCAGGCAGTATCCAGATTTCCAGTCACTAGGATGAATTTCAGCAGGAATTCATTCCTTGCCCCTAACAATAAGTGATTCTTAATAGAAGCACTTATTGTTAGGGACAAGGACTCTGAATTGGTGTCTCAGGCTTATTCAGTGAGGCTTGGTTCTGGCACAACATGTAGCTGAAACTGGATTCTCATTTTAGCCAATGTGGGCTATACTCGGGAAATAATAGCTGAGCATGTGGATATGAACTAAAAAGATGGAACTCTAAGAGAAAATACCCTTGGCTGAAAGAGTGCGGTTAACCTCTATCAGAGAACATGTGCAAGGATCTAGACCAGCAAAACATAAATGCAGCAGTCAACTCTGCCAAACCAATTTACAAGAGCAACACGAGTACACCAGTCACAGAAACAAGAGCAGCAGAAAAATGAGTCCCGCTAGTGAATCAGTCAGTTCTCCAATTCCCTCTTGCTGAGGCAATTGTCAGCAATATCTGCCCCTTTGAGTAGTCCTCTAGAGTCATTAAACAATTCAGAAGAGAAAGAAAAAAGGTACTTTCCGGACATCCTGCTATTTTGGAAATTATAAAATTGAGTTGGTTTTAATTAATTTTTTTAAAGTTTCCAGATAAATATGGTCAATTAATGCACTTATAGGCTTCTGCTGTCTTCTAAAAGCCCAATAAGCGGTATTTGTTTTTTAAAAAAAGGCATAAACTCACATGGACTGAGTATTTGGAAAAGAGACAAAAACAACAGTTTTGGAAGTTAGAAAGCAGCTAAATGAGTGGTAAATTACTTGGCAAATCTGAGAAAGCTGAATTCTAACTCAGTAGTAAGAAAAACTGAGAAGCAACACAATGCATGTGACAACAATCCTCAAAGACTCAAGATTTAGCTGACCATAAACCCCTAAAAGAATTAGGGGTAAAGTGATAATAAAAACAGCAGGATTGTTTGAGAGTCATTTCTGAGAAACAGTTAGACCTCCTGGACCCTCACCAAACTTGTGAAGCCGGACAGCCACAACACTCTCACTCTGACAGACTAAAAGGGAGAGCGAAACTGGAGTTGTCTCTACTTGAGGGTCACTGGGCATAATTTCAGGCAAAGGTACCCTAAGGGAAACAAGGGTATTAAATAAAAGTCCCTACACTGAATGTTGAGATCCCCGGCATCTCAGCCCAGCACACACATGTAACACATACTTTCAGAATGCTAGCTGTGAGGACTATACCCTCCAGGCAGGAGGTCAAAAGCAACTTTTCTAGGCAATCTTGCAAGTCCAAGAGAAATGTCTTAAAAATGTTCTCATAAAAGGTTTCCCAAGGAAACATACTATTCAAATCACTCCACTCTGAAGTCTATGGTCCATGCACCGCCCCCCCCCCACACACACAGACCTTCCTTCCAAACAGAAGCTTTTTGATGCCCTCATCATAAATATAAATGGCCAATGAAGATATCTGAGGCAAACTTCTAAATGACAGTGGCCAAGCCAAACATCTGTAAAAGCAACCTGAAGGAAAGCACTGTTATACTATAAGAAGAAAAAAAAATTTTTTTAATTAGTAATTGGGGGGGGGGGCGGCTCTTTTCCACATAGTTAGTCTCCCTCCACTGTGACTTCTCCATCTTTTTGTTCTTTAGAGTTCTATCTATTCATCTGACAAATGATGAAAGAATTGTCAAAGGAAACATATCTAGTTCCTAACTCTTTGACCTACACAAATATATGCTAATTTTGTTCACTTTCCATTAGCAAGATGCAGGAGGAGCTTGGAAATATGGTCCCTGACTGAGCAGTCACTTTCCATCCACAACTGTATTTTAAGAAAAGAGATGCAAATCTGTACTGGAGAGCTGACTGTCTATGCCACACAAAGAAAAGGAAGGAAGGGTGGGAGAGAGTCAGGAATTGAGGGAGAAAGGGAGCGAGCAAGAAAGCGAGAGAGAGAGAGAGAGAGAGAGAGAGAGAGAGAAAACATAAAAGAGATCTTGGAAATAAAAGTATAATAGCACTTTTTAAATAATTAACATAAGATTTGAGTGATAAAATTGAAAAAACATAGGTAAAGTATAGCAAAAAAAAAAAAGAAAAGAAAAAGGATGGAAAATAGCACAGAAACATTAAAAAAAAAAATTAGAAGTTAATCCATAAGGTGTAACATCAAAATAATAGGAGTTTCAGAAATAAAAATAAATTGACAGAGTGGAAAAAAAAATAATGATCAAATTAACAATTCAGGACAAATTCATAGAATCGAAAAGTATGAATCTCTAGATTGAAAACTTTCACTAAAGATCACCAAGGAAAACAAAAAACTTTTAAAAGAATTAAGAGCAATAAATCATATTTCATACAATGATCAAGAATTGGAATGGCACTGGATTTCTCAATACTGTCGCCTTTGGGGCCAGAGTTCAGTGTTGCCCAACGGCAGTGGGGAGGGAGAAGGATAAGTATGTAGACACGTAGCCAGCATTTTCCCTTGGTTCTTCCTCAGGTGATGCAGTGAAGAATCATAGGTCATTGAGATTTAATAGTTTTACTAAAAGTATATTTTAAAAAGACAGAGAACACCCCAAGGAGGCCCATGGAGAAAAACAAAGCATGCCCCAAGGAGGCACATGGTCCCAGGGCTGTAACCAACAAAAAAGGCCACAAAAGAAAGAGAGCCCAAAAGGACAAAAAGAAGGGGCCCAGAAGCAGGAATGAATATTTAAGCCATTATGAGTGGTTCCAAAGGTATTCCTAGGTGATTGGCAAGTGAGGTCATTTTGATTGATACCTGGCTGCTATATAACTCTTTACCTAGTGTGCATATGCTTACCCAGAATTCAGTCTGTTATAATTAGATTCATGAACTTCCAGGCATAAACATAGTATTATAACAAAGCTTAAACAGTAAGCAAATTAGGGTCATATCTTCTGCCCAGGCATCTGTGGACAGATTAGGCCCACTAAGACTATGACTCTCCTGTCCTTTGTCTCTGGGGATGCAGGAGGAATTCTCTAACTACCAATAGGGTGTTCTTTGGGTGGTCTCTAGGCTGAGCCCCTATTCCTTTGTTTCCTCTGTTGCTCATGGTTAACTGGCTACCTAACAATACTAAAATAGAAGCTAGAAGACAGTGGAGCATTGTGATCAGAATTACAAAGGAACATAATTTTGAACCAAGAATTTTAGACCCAGCCAAACCAACTAGTTTATTTTATTATACCATTAAGAGTGATGGTATAATATAAAGACAATTTCAAACATGCAAGATCTCAAAAAGTTTACCCTTAATGCAACCTTTTTGAGGATATTGCTAGAAATTGTGTTTCGTAAGAACAAGATATGAACTAAGAAAAGAATGGCCAAAGAGCTATAAGAATATACCCAACATGAAAGAGAAATGAGATTCTGGGAAACATGGTGGGATGAGAGACGTCCTCAGATCTCTCCTCTTGAAACAATAATAAGCTGAACATCTAAAACTGAACAAAAACACCCAAAATGTACACCAGCATGTCTGAGCATGGGATCTGCGCATAAAAATTACCACAGGTCAGGCCCTTGTTGTCAAGAGGTGGACAGGGACTAATAAAGAAGCTTCCTCTCACAGCTTCCAGAGCTCTCTGCAGGAGCGGGGGTGGGGGTGGGGGAGTGTTGTTGAAGATGAGGCACCCGGAAGTGCCGGGACACCTATGCAGCTGGCAGCAGGGCCCAGTCATCAGGGCAGAAAACAGAGAAATGGGTCGGGACCGCAGAGAAACAACAGTTGATTTTTACCAGCTCTGGTTGTAAAAGCAATGCTGAGTTACCCTCAACTCCCAACCCAGAGGGCTCTTCTCCCTATACCCTCTGAGACCGATCACCGCAGACCCCAGGGGAATCTGAGCAAACTCTACTGAAACTGTTGCTAACACTAACAGGGACCGAAACTGAGAGTAGTGAGTGTGATTAAATATCTACAAGAAAATAAAAAAGACATTATTTAGGCTTTATAAAAAGCAGGGATTTGAGAGGCTTAGACACCACCTACTAGAAACCAAAAGAAAAGTGCCTTCTTTGCAGCAGGCTAAACAGAGACCTTTATATAATAAATCTTCTTTCTGGGAAAACAGCAGAATATACTTCCATTAATGTCCAGGTGGAGAAATAGTCCATTAAAAACCATGAACAACCAAGATGTCAAGGCATATCAGAAAAAAAAGGAAAAAAAATCTCCAGAAAATAAGCTTACGGACATAGAAATATGTGACTTAAATGACAGAGAATTCAGGATGTTATTTCTGAAATAACTTAGTGAATTTCGAAAAGAGTCATATCAACAATTTCAGGAATTGAAAAAACAACCAAATTAGCAGAGCAAGGAGATTTAAACCCTAAAGAAGACCAAAAAGAGCTTCTGAAGATTAAAAAACAAAAACAAAAACAAAAAACAAAACAAAACAAAAAAAAACACTGCAAGAGTTGAAAAATGAAATAGCAAGCTTAGGAAAGGATCAGTGATATCGAAGACAGAAAGCTAGAAGTAAATCAGAAGGAAGAAGAGAGAAACTGAAATGAAAAATAATGAAATAGAAATACGAGAACTAGCTGATATACTCAGGAGAGGAAACATAAGAATAATGGGCATTATCAATGGCGAGGAAAAGGAGTAGGGACAAAAAAGCATTTTCAGACAAATAGTGGATGAGAATTTCCCAAATCTAAGGAATGAGCTAGAATTTGGAATTCAAGAAGTCAACAGAACGACCAGTTATCTCAATCTAAAAAGGCCTTCACCAAGACACATTGTATTAAAGTTATCAAAAATCAATGACAAAGAGAATTCTCAGGGAAGCTAGGGAGAAGAAAACAGTAACTTATAAAGGAAAACCCATTAGATTATCATCAGATGTATCAGCACAGACCTTACAAGCCAGAAAGGAATGAAATAAAATATTTAAACTATTAAGAGAAAGGAATTATTAGTCTAGAATAATGTATCAAGCTAAGCTCTCTTTGGATATGAAGGAGAAATTAAAATCTTTCCAGACATTCAACAATTGAGGGAATTCTCCACTACGAGGCCTGCACTACAGGAAATACTAAAAGGGGTCAGTTCATCTAAAACAAAATGACAAAAACAAAACAAAACAACAACAACAAAAAATCATTAAGAGTAAAGTGACTATCAGGCAAATAGAAGCAGAGGAGTATAATCCTTACTAAGAATATAGCATTATAAGCTTAAATAATAAGAAAATTGCTATAGCAAGATAGTAATGAACGTTCAGCATACATAGGGACTAATTGAGATAACAATGACAGAAAAGAGGAGGATTTAAAGATCCAAATTCACAAAGGGGAAAGAAAATGAGGCACATGCAGAAGAAAATACACACACACACACACATATATATATATATAACTATCCCTTTCATATTCATAATAGTAATCACACACCATAGATTCAGAACTGAAGTATATAACATAAAACAAGAAGAACCAGAGGCAAAACCCACAAAAACCAACCACAATAAAGCAAACAGGAAGCAAGGACAAGGAAGCAATGGAAACAGAGAGCTATTAGAAAGCAAAGGGTAAAATGGCTGTAAGAAGACCTCATATTTTAATAATCACCCTAAATGTAAATGGACTGAACTAACCAATAAAAAGGCACAGCATTGCAGAATGGATCAAAAACTAAACCCAACCATATGCTCCCTCCAGGAGACACATCTCAGCTCCAAAGACAAATATAGACTCCAGTGAAAGGGTGAAAAATATATTTCAAAAAATTGACATTCAGAGAAAAGTGGGAGTAGAGGTACTAATATCAGATGAAATAGACTTCAAAATAAAAAAGGTAAAGAAAGATACTGAGGGACACTTCATAATGATAAAGGGAATCATGCATCAAGAAGACATGATACATTAATATCTATGATCCCATTCAGGGAGCCCCAAAATATGTAAAGCAATTACCAACAAAACTAAAGGGGAAAACAGATCTAAACACTATTGTAGTAAGACACCTAAATACCCCACTATGGGATATGGACAGATCATCCAAACAGAAAATCAATAAGGAAATAACATCCTTAAATGATACATTAGACCAACTGGATGTAATTGAAATATATGGAGTTTTCCATCCCAAAACAGCTACTATACCTTCTTCTCTAGTGCACATGGAACTTTCTCAAGAATCAACCACATACTGGGACACAGAGATAACCTCAACAAATATAAGAGGGTGGAAATCATACCTACCATATTCTCAGATCATAATGCTTTGAAACTAGAGATCAATTGCAAAAAGAAAGCAGAAAGAACTACAAATACATGGAGAGTAAACAACATGCTACTAAAAAATAACTGGGTCAGGGAAGAAATAAAAAGAGAGATCAAGAGCTACACAGAAACAAATGATAATGATAGTACAACATATAAAACTTTTGGGACACAGCAAAAGCGGTCATAAGAGGAAAGTTCATATCATTACAAGCCTATCTCCAAAAGTAAGAATGAGCCCAAATAAACAACCTAATGCTTCATCTTAAAAAACTAAAATAAGAACAAACGAGGCCTAAAGTTAGCAGAAGGAAAGAAATAATAAAAACTAGAGCAGAAATAAATGAAATTGAAAAGAAAAGAAAAACTAAATACAACAAAGAGCTGGTTCTTTGAGAAGGTTAATAAAACTGACAAACCCCTGGCTAGAGACACTAAAGAAAAAAGAGAAAGGACACAAATAAACAAAATCAGGAATGAAAGAGGGGAAATTATGACTAATGTCACAGAAATACAAAGGATCATACAAGAATACTATGGAAAAGTATATAATAACAAATTTAGTAACCTAGAAGAAATGGACCAGTACTTAGAAAAATACAACCTTCATAGACTGAATCAAGAACAACAGAAAAATCTAAATAGACCAATCAGCAGTATGGAAATTGAAACAATTATCAAAAACCTACCAAAAAGTAAAAGTCCAGGACCAGATGGCTTCACCAGTGAATTCTACCAAACATTCAAAGAAGATTTAATACTATTCTCCTCAAACTCTTCCAAAAAATGGAAGAGGAGGAAATATTTCCCAACTCATTTTATGAGGCTAATATTACTCTGATACCAAAACCTAGTAAAAATAACACAAAATAGAAAACTGCAGACCAACATCCCTCATGAACACAAATGCAAAAATCCTCAACAAGATACTAGCAAAACAAATACAGCAACATTTTAAAAAGATTATACACCACGATCAAGTGGGCTTCATGCCTGAGGCACAGGGATAGTTCAACATACATAAATCGATTAATGTGATACACCACATAAACGTTAAAAAATAAGAATCATATGATCATATCAATAGATGCAGAAAAAGCCTTCAACAAAATACAGCATCCATTTATTAGCAAAACACTTCACAAAGTGAGTATAAAAGGAAAGTACCTTAACATAATAAAGGCCATCTATGACAAACCCTCACCCAACATTATACTTAATGGTGAAAAACTGAAAAGCTTCCCTCTAAGATCAGTAACAAGGCAAGACGGTCCACTATGTCCACTGTTGTTCAATATAACAGTGGAGGTTCTAGCAAGTGCAATCAGGTAAGAGAAAGATATAAAAGGCATCCAAAGAGGAAAAAAAGAAGTCAAACTGTCACTATTTGCGGATGACAAGATTCTCTATGTAGAAAACTCTAAAGACTGCACAAGAACACTACTAGAAACAATAAGCAAATACAATAAAGTCTCTGGACACAAAATCAACATTCAAAAATCCATAGTGTTCCTGTACTCTCATAATGAAGTATCAGAAAAAGAAGTGGAAAATTATTCCTTTTGTAATTGCAACAAAAAGAATAAAATACCTACGAATCAATTTAACGAAACATGTGAAGGGGCTATATAATAAAAACTACAAGACCCTATTAAAAGAAATCGAAGAAGATACAAAAAAAATGGAGATATTCTGTTTTCTTGAATTGGAAGAATCAACATAGTTAAAATGACCTTATTACCTAAAGCATTGTACAGATTTAATGCAATCCCCATCAAAATCCCATCGGCTTTTTTTAAAGAAACAGAACAAAAAATAATCAGATTTGTATGGAAACACAAAAGACCCCAAATGGCCAAAGCCATCCTGAGAAAAAAGAATGAGGCTGGAGGCATCACTCTGCCCGACTTCAAATTATACTACAAAGTGACAGTAACAAAAACGGCATAGTATTGACAGCAAAACAGACACACCGACCAGTGGAACAGAATCGAGAGTCCAGAAGTAAGCCTGTATTTATATGGGCAAATAATTTTCAACAAACAAGCCAAAAACATGCAGTGGAGAAAGAAAAGCCTCTTTAATAAATGGGGCTGGGAAAATTAGAAAGCCACCTGCAGAAGAATGAAACTAGACACACACCAAAATTAACTCAAAATAGATTGAGGACCTGAATAGAAGACCTAAAACAATAAAATGCATAGAAAAAAACATAGGAACTAAACACAAGGACCTTGACACTTAAGAAGATTTTATGAATTTGACCTCAAAGGCAATGGAGGTAAAAGCAAAAATAAATGAATGGGACTACATCAAACTAAAAAGCTTCTGCTCGGCAAAAGAAATCATCAATAAGGTAAAGAGACAACCATCCAAATGGGAAAATATATTTGCAAGCAACACCTCCAGTAAGGGCCTACTACCAAAGATATACAAAGAACTCATACGACTCAATAATAACAACAACAACAACAAAAAAAATCCAATAAAAAAATGGGCAGAGGACCTAAACAGATACTTCTCCCTCGAGGACATACAAATGACCAACAAATATAAGAAAAGATGCTTAACATCGCTAGCTATTAGGGAAATGAAAATCAAAACCACAATGAGACACCATCTCACACCTGTTAGAATGGCTATAATAAACAGGACAAGTAATAACAAATGTTGGAGAGGATACGGAGGAAAAGGAACCCTCATACACTGCTGGAGGGACTGCTAATTGGTACAGCCACTATGAAAAACAGTATGGACATTCCTTAAAAACCTAGGAATTGATCTACCATAGAATCCAGCAATCCCTGTACTGGGTATTTACCTCAAAAACTTGAAAACTCCTATCTGAAAAGATATTTGCACACTGCTGTTCATAGCAGCATTATTCACAGTGGCCAGGACATGGAAGCAACCGAAGTGTCCTACAATAGATGATTGGCTGAAGAAGTTGTGGTACATATATACAATGGAATATTACTCAGCCACAAGAAGAGATGAAATACTGCCATTTGCAACAACATGGATGGACCTCAGGGTAATCATGCTAAGCAAAATAAGCCAGACAGAAAAAGTTGAAAATCACATGATATCACTTATATGTGGGATATAAACCTAAAAGCAACAAACGAACAGGACAAACAGACAGAGATTCCTGGACATGGACAATGGACTAGCGGTTACCAGAGGGTAGGGGGTGGGGGAGGAGGGGCGAGGTAGACGGGGTAAAGGGGGTCAAATATAGGAGGTTAGGGGGAGGGTAAAGCGGGTAAAAGAGATCAAATACATGATAGCTGAAGGAAACTGGACTTTAGGTGGTAATCACACAGTAGAATATATGGATGTCGAATTATAATGTACACCTGTAAATTATATAATTGTATTAACCAATGTTACCCCAATAAACCTAATTAAAAAATAAAAAATTTAAAAATTGACTATTAAAAAATAAAAGAAAGAAAGAAGAAAAAAGAGAAATGAAGAGAATCCTCAGGATGATGGAGAACAGAGGTGTCCAGACAGTAACTGCATCAGGCCCACAGATCGATCACTCTATATAGAACAGGAAAATGTGTTATTAACAAGATAAATTTTAGATAGAGTACCTGTAATATTGACATTATGTTGAGAGGCTATTTAAATAGTGGGGGTAAAGTTGAAGATAAAGTAGCAGTAGTAGTACTACCAACAGCAGCAGTAGTAGTGGTAGTATTACAAACAACAACAACAACAACAACAAAATTAATTTACTTAAACCTGGCTAAAGGAAAAGAATGAATTCAATAACATAAGAGTATGTATGAAATACTAGTAATATATAATCGAACAGTGAGGTAAAACTGCAGATTTTGTGAAATATCTAGCTCTGTCTTAAAATATATAGGCTGGTTATTTTAGTTTTTTACATTCCACTTCGTCGCATTTTCCAGGAACACATCCTCTCTGAAAGTAGAAGATGACCTGTGTTGCCACTATGGAGATAAACTCATATTCTCTTTCCGGGTGTGGCCTAGGTTCCATTTTTTTCATAATTGTTGCCTTTAATATGCAGCATTAAATTGAAATCATTTTGTAGCTCCTGGAAAATTATTAGCAACACTTCCAAACTTTTATTAAAATTTTGATCTTCTAAAGTTTAAATTATGCCCTTTGAGAAAAGGTATTGGCAACTCTCTATGAATGTTATGCAAAATAAAATTAATCTTTAATAATTAAGAAGAAGACAGGCAAGTTGGAACTATGCAAAAGTAGGAGACCTACCTATCCATCTGGTACAATTTGTGCCAGTCATACCAATTAGTGCAAATTAAATACTACAAGGAATTTTCTATAGTAAGTAAAAAAAAATAAGCCATATTACCCTGACCTAGCTTAGTAAATTTTAGAGATCATCTTTGTTAATTCATACCTTAGCAAGGCTTACATGAGAGGAAAATATACCCCCTATCTTGTTTAAGCCAGGGTTTGATTTTTGTTTAATTTTGTTTTGTTTTTGTACATGTGTCTTCACTCAATCTCTAACTGTTGAAGACACCAAAATATGCTTCCCCCTCTCCCACACTTCACAGCTTTGGGTCAGATAACATAGCATGAAGCAATTAGAGAGAAAGTTTAGCAGGGTTTCTCAAAGGGCAGCTCATGAATCT
Organism: Rousettus aegyptiacus; assembly: GCF_014176215.1. NCBI lineage: Eukaryota > Metazoa > Chordata > Mammalia > Chiroptera > Pteropodidae > Rousettus > Rousettus aegyptiacus. Next base: position 74,851,071 of record NW_023416307.1, read on the forward strand.
CATAAGAACTGTCTGGAGTATTTGTTAAAAATGCGAATTCCTGGGCCCTGCCACACAACAATTGACTGTTCTCTATGGTAAGTCTAAAAAATCTGATTTTTTAATTTACAAATAGCCCATGTGACTCTCATGCAGCTGAAATTTGAAGACGCACTGATTTAAGATGTAGGATCCAAAAGTCATGTCATTACAGAAGTCTCACTGCCACAGAGTTCAGTCGAAGACAAGGGACTCTCTTTCTCAGAGGCAGAAGCAAGATAAGTTTCTTTTGGAAGCCACAGAGTCACTGAAATTGGAGAACAACAAACAAGCCTTGAAGACACAAGTTTGTGAAGGCTGAGAATCAAGGAATTCAAACATTTAAAAACACACAAGTTTCCTCCCAATTTTCTGCAGAGGTAGAGGCTTGTGATTATGTGTGGACATTCTTAGACTGCAGCATTATTTTATTACTTTTATGACTCTAATTTTGGTGTCTTTAACTGTTAGTATTGAGTATAGCTACTACATAAGAAAAATAACCCTGGCTCAAGCAAGCTGAGAGTTTTATTTTCCTCACATAACAGATGATAAAGCAGGTTCACAACTTCTTCAGGAGCCCATGCTCCTTCCAGGTCTTTACTATACCATCCTAACAGACCTGTTCCAAGTAGCAGAAAGGACCAATAACAAAAATGTGCATATCGACCCAGTCAGCCCCCTTTTTGAGGCACTTTCCCAGAAGCCCTACAAAACAACTTCTAGCTATATGTATTCAACAATTTAATGCCTACATGCTATGCAAAGAAGCCTGTGAAAGTAGTTTTGGCTGAGCACATGCAATCTCCAGCAAAAATGGAATTTTATTGCTCAAAGAGAGAGGGTGAATGGATATTGAGTAGTATCTAGAAGTCTAAATTCTGTCCTGTACTTAATATTTAGCTGTGAGAAATTCACCCATCTTCCTGAGCCCTCGGTTTATTCATCTGTAAAATAGGTACTGACATGTTTCAGCATTGTTATAACATTTAGAGATAACATATGTAAAAGTCTTGATACATAGTAGGTATTGAATAAATGAAATAATTACCAAAAAAAAAAAAGCTTTAACTTCTAAAATATATTTTTGTAGTTATTGAACATTGTTGTAGAAAGGTCAACTGCCTAGTCATGTATAATCCCATCAAATACTGGAACTAACAGCACACTGCCTTCTCAGTGTTCTTCAGCTACTTCATTCAGTTTCCATTATCTGTATCCCACCCTCTGAGGAAGTACTGATTAGGAGTTAAGACTCTTAGGAGGTTAGTCAACTACTAAAGAAAACTAAGAAAAGACTAATAATGAAAGGATCCATACAGCATATATGATGGATAATCCAAATTCATATAATCCTTTACTCATCACCAAAATAATGGCTTCATTAGTACAAAAGACATTTTGTCTTAAGGATATACCACTTTCCATGTTTAAAAAATTGGAAGTCGATGTTTCTCCAGTAATCTTTCTATGAGGAGACTGTGGGATCTAAGCACATTGATTGCACTACTGTGTATTTCTCTACTTGTTTTTGTTTGAATATCAAAAAATATGACCACCAAATCCTCCCATCCTAGTATACATACACCTGTGCAAAATGATTCATCTTTCTTCCTATCAAGAGTTGGATTCTATTTCCCGACCTTTTAAATCTGGACAGCCCTTGGCCTTGCTTTGATCAGTAGAAAGTGTCAAAAGTGACGTGATATAACTTGCAAGACTGAGTAGGCCTTAATAGGCCTTACAACTCTGGTTTCACCCACTCGGAGCACTGTTCTGAGACCACCATGTAAGAAAGCAGGTCTAGCCTATGTAGAGGCAGACATAGGGGCTCCAGAGGACAGCTAGCACTGACTGCCAGACATGTGATTTAGAACATCTCAGATGTCCTAGCCCAGGAGATCCTCCTGTAGAATGCAACTACATGAGTGAGTGAGATGAGAAGAAAGCAGAGGAACCACCTAGCCAACAGACAAAACAGTGAGAAGTAATAGACCCATGTTCTTGTAAACCAACTTTAAAGTGATTTGTTACACAGTTATATAAAATGAAATAGTATTACTCTGTGAAAAAATAGATCGAAGATTTATTTACCTTACGGGGTCTTTGGCCCTGTAAAAGAAAACCTAATACAGCCCTAGCACACAGTGGGTGCTCAATAATTACTTGTAAATGAGTAAAATGAATGAAAAAATTAGTAATAATGAATTTCCTTTAACTCAATAAAGATCTATGGTTTATAATCTGCATCATTAAATCTCTACCAGAATCAAGATCACAGTGCCATCTATGGGTCAGTCAGATAATTCTAAGGCGGTAAAGCCCAGATGAGTTCACATGTCCTTCTTTTTCTTTTCTTTTTTTGTTGTTGTTGTAACCTTTTTATTTTTTTAATTTTTTAAAATTACAGTTGTCATTCAACCTCATTTTATATTAGTGTTGAGTATACAGCATAGTGCTTAGACATTTATAAAATTTACAAAGTGATCCTCTGATTAGTCTAATGCCTGCCTAGCACTATATAAATCAACAAACAAGTGTTGCTGAGGATGTGGAGAAAAGGGAACTCTCGTGCAATGTTGGTGGGATTGCAGATTGGTGCAGCCGCTAAGGAAAACAGTTTGAAGTTTCATCAGAAAATTAAGAAGGTTCATCGGAAAATTAAAAGTAGAACTATCTTATGACCCAGTGATTCTGCATTCCCTTCTTTTTAATGTAGAATTTAATAATTCAAAAATACTTCTGAGTGAGTCATAAGCACACCTGAGAGAAGAAAATCATTCTATAGCTACAGGGGGACTTTTTCCCCTATTCTCTCTTCTATGTTAAGAGCACTTCCACATACAATGGTTTCCACTATTTTATTGTTTTTGAAAAAGCTACCCCAAAACAAAATCCACCCTTTGTGGACTCAGACTTTCCAAAATCAAATGAGATTATTTCTAACTTTTCCTATGTTAAAAATTAAATTTAGTTACCTGGTGTACATTTTACAACTAGAAAATATTAGAGACCCCTAAGAATTTACATAGCTCAAAACTAAATGTTTTAGGAATATCTGATTGAAAATTGTTTTTAATTGCCACAATGGAAGATCAGTAAACTATCCTTTGAAATCTTTCCAGTCTTAAATCACTGTGCCTGTATTCTGTGATGCAGAACTTCAGTATATCAACTGCCCATCTGAGTGATGGAGTAAACCCAAATTGTCTTGCTAGGAAAATCTTGGCCATGTGCACAAAATCTCACCAGGAACATAACCACAAAAGGTTGTATGGCCTTTGAATCAGACGTATGTGGAAAAGAATATTCTCCCTTTACTGCTCACCTTTATGCAGCAAGTGGAAATGAGAGGAGTACCCAGCAGTACCTCACGTCCACAAGCCATTTGGTACCTTTTAATTGGCACTTTATAAACCTGTTCCCAGCTTGAACAAGCAGTCAGATATCTCTTTAGGGAAAAGTATTTCCTTTGTGGCTAGGGGTCTCCTTTTCAAAATACACGTTTTTTTTCTTTTTCTGTGGTCATGGGCTTCATGTGACAGGGAACCTGTATAATCTGTGTAGTGTAAGAATTCCTTGTAATACAGGGAAGACTATGGTTAGGGCATCTTGTAGCAAAACAGTGCTCTAGATAGAGATATCTTGTTACAAAGTAGAGTTGAAGCCAGAGGTGACATAAGGTGGGCAGTGGAAACTTCAAAGAATAGAGGTGATGAGGTCCTCATTAATGCTTAAATGTCAGAAGAGATTTCAGTTAACTGTGGAAGCACATACAGAATTTGGGTACTTAAAACTATTACCAGGAAATGTAATCCAAAATCTCTTCCATTTAATAAGTGTGTTTGGCTCTGTGTGTGTGTGTGTGTGTGTGTGTGTGTGTGTGTGTGCGCGCGCGCGCGCGCGTGTGTGGGGAGAGAGAGAGAGAGAGAGAGAGAGAGAGAGAGAGAGAGAGAGAGAGAGAGAGAAATGACCTACTACTCCTAGAGGATTTCCTGAAAGCTATGCCATTCTTCCATTCCTGTGAATATTCTAAAATGTATACCCAAATCCAGCCAGACCATAAGAGGGAAGGACATGTGCATTTCATCATTTTAATCATCACATAATTTCTTTCATTCAAACAACCATCATCTTTTGTCAGAATTTCCTACGATGTCCTCTTAATTGGTCTTTCCATGTTTGTTTTCATAACCCTCTAATGCATTCTCTGTATACCAATCTGAATGTTCCTTGAAAAATTCAAACCTTATCCTGTCACATGTCTGCTTAAAACCTTTTGTGAATTCCTGATGATCTTCACATTGAAAACAAAATCTTTAACATTACCCTAAGGCCATGCATTATCTCATCTCTACCTACCTCTTTAGCTTGTTTCTAGGTCACTTGTCTCCTTTCAGTGATCTAAGAAAGTTATGAGGGAGGAGGTCCAGTTAGCAAGGTTTCTCTTCCCTATACAAATTCTACAACTGCTTAGGTAAAAGAGCAAAGTAAATGAGAGACTTTAAAAAAAAATCTTTTTTACATATTACATTGGTATTGGAGAATATGGCCTTTAAATAAAGGGAACTTCTGAAGGCTAAACCTGAGAGTGAGGCAGCGTGAATGACTGCTCATACCCATGGGCAGAGAGCCTCAGCTACTAAGCTTAAGTCCTGGCCATAATTCAGGAGAGCTTGGGTTATGCTGAAGTACCAAATGACCCCCAAATCTCAGTGGCTCAAAGCCACAAGGGCATAATTTCTGCTCATTTAACATGTCCATCACAAGTCAGCTGAGACTCTGCTCTATATTCTGGTTCCTTCTCTAGGACCCAGACTGAAGGAGCAACCACCATTTCAAATTTGGCCAATTGCCATTACCGAAAGATAAGGCACGGTTCTGGAAAGTCTCTTTCTGGCAATCACACGCTCTTCTCCAAAAGTGAATCACACCACTTTCAATCCAGAACTAATGAAATGGCCCCACCAGTAAATTTAGCTGTTCATGTGCCCAGAGAAGAAAACCAGATATCGGTGAGCAAAATAATGACTATCTCCATAGCCAAGAGCAACTGTGGGCAAGTCCTCCCTGTAGGCATGCGGGCCTCCTTAGAGACACTGGAGTGGAAAGTGCTAGGCTACCTATACCAAAAGTTGCCACTCAGTTTTATGAAGATAGGTAAGACCTCTTTAGATAAAATCTTTCCTCATAAAAACCAGATGAATGGGGAAGAGGTATTCCCTCTGACAAGGCCTATTTGGAAAATTTGAAATCAATTGGGATAAAAATTAAGCACAGTTTGAATTAGGTATTCTTTTGAGAACGTGGGCAGCCTCACAGGGAGAAACACAGTACATAGAGCATGCCAAGTATGTAGGAGGCTCTCAACAAATGGTATAACCAAAGTGAATTTCAGAAATTATAATGTAGGATAATTAATCCTCAAGGAATAAAGAAAGTTGCTTTTGCAACTCAATTTTTACAAGGCTTTTCCCATAGTTTTCCAAAAGGGAGGCTCTGAAACAATTAACAGTATGTATGTCTGTGCATCATGGCATTTTCCTTGACAAACTTTTAACGGAAATATTGTGTACATACACTTTTCTGTATAGAAATTTGTGAATTGTATATAACCTGATACATTTTCACAAAATGACACAACCAGTAACTAAGCACCCAGATCAAGAATCACAGCGTTATGATGACCTCAAGCCCTACCCTCTTTGTGTTTCCTTTCAGTCACTAATATCATCTCCTAAACGACTATACCAAAGACAGCAATTATGCTATTGGGGAGGAGAGAGAGCGCGGAAGGGTGGGTTAGGTGGAAATGTCACATTTTACCATGTGTTGTTTTAATTTTTCACACCAAGACTATAATTATATATAACCTTTGAAATAAAACAATTTAAACCCATAATAATTTAAATCTAGACCCAGTAATTCCCCCTAACAATACTATAGTATCAGGTTCCACTCAGGTGTAGTGATTATTAGCCAGAGGAAGGAAGGAATCAGGTGTTGTAGAAGAATTTACTCAAGTATTGATGGCTTTGGTTTGGAGGCAGGAACTTTCGATTTAGTTAAGGGCTTTGAACTTGTGTTTGAATCTTGATTGCTTGGTGCTGAATACTACTGTCAATTCTATGGCCTCATTTTAGTCCTTTCTATTGCTTAGCATTCATTTCCTCAAGCCTCGAGTAACTTCTATAATTGATCTCTGAAACTGATATAATTTTCAGCAGCTATAAGATGAAAGGATTTCAAACTGTTTAAAATATAAAGAAAGCTCTGATGTTTTAGACACTCAACATACTACACAGCTAAATCTGTCTCAATTATTACTTTTATTGTTCTCTTTTAAGCCTCATTGACAAATCAGGAAAAACTTTTTTTCTTTAAAAATATTTAAGATTGAGAAGAGTACATTTCCTGTATTTTCTTTTAAAAAATAGAAAGGAATGTTGTAATCAGCAAAGGGGATGCATTAGAAATGCATACACTGGCAGATTAAAGCAATATTAATAGTTAATACATCAGAATGAACATATGAGAGTAGAAAAACAAATTATTTCTTAACTACTACATGTGTGTATCAAATGACCATATATGTTATGTTCTTTCAAAAGCATAACTCATAGAGATGGCATTAATAAGTTCAAGTACCTATTTTGTTAATGGGTCATTTTTTCCTTATAGAGTATAGATAAACAAAGGCAGTTATGGGGTAATTTTGTTGGTATATTCTTGAAAATAAGTAATATTACCCTATTGCCTTCTGCAAAGCACTTCAAAGAGATGTATTCCTTATATATGCATTCATAGTACTGACTCTCAAAAGTGAAACACTATTAAAAACACACAAGAATTCCACATTATAGCCTGGCATATTTATAAGAGTAGCATTTGCAAGAAATTTTACTTAACAAAGCATCAAAAACTTGGTGGTTAATGGTTATAAAGGCTAAATTCCTTTTTAATATAAAGTTTTCCTTTTTCTCTGTTTATATTCTTCATAGTGAAGAAATATATTGGTTTATCTAATCCAAAGAATAATAAATTAAGAGTCCTCTTTAAAGTAATTTTATCTGCCCTTATTGTGAAATACCATACTCCTAAAAAGTACATTAAACACAATGCACAATATGGTAAATGAATAAATATAAAGCAAACATCTATGTATGCACCACCCAAATCAAGCTATAAGGGTGCTAACAATCATATAGATATCTCCCATGAGTTTCTTCTTATATAGAACCCTTTCTCCCCACCTGATATAACCACTACCATAACTTTTATCATAATATCATTTGTTTTTCTTTATACTATAATCATCAATGTATTTGTCTCTAAAAATGTAGTTTACTGAGTCTATTTTGATCAGGATGTATTATTTTATGACTTGTTTCTTTTTTTCAACAATAGTCTTATATAATTAACCCACATTGTTTCACAGTCATAGTTTGTTTACATATATATGTAATATATATATAGTATGATTTCATTGTATAAATATACATGATGTATTTTTCTACTGTTGACAGACGTTTGGTTTGTTTCCAGTCTTTGGATGTCAAAGTAATTCTGCTCTGAATATTCTTATAATATACCTTGGTAAAAATGTGCACAAATTTTTCTAGGTGTCAAAAACTGTAGAGGGTCTGAGATTATGCTCTGCTTGAAAGCTAACAAGTCAATCTGCCACAATTTCGTGAATGCTGGTAGAAAATGTGAGATTCCTGGATTGAGGGAAAGGACAATGTGTTATTCACAGAACAATAGTAGCCAGAGAGTCAGCATTTGCACAGGGTGACACAAAGAGGGCTGGCAGGATGCCGCTAAAAACAAAGGGCTGCATTACAGAAGAACGCTGAGTTTAGGAAACCCCAATTTTTCTAATAGCCAATAAGCCTACCCAACCTTTGCTCCGCTAAGATCACTATCTCTATCTTCCAAGTCTATTTTCTGTGCAAATATTCTGGAAAAGATAGGAAAAAAAGACAGTTAGTGTTTCTGCCCAAAAGATGTACAGAAATATAAGAAAGTATGAAGAATTATCTCTAACATCAAGTAAAGAACATTTTTTATGTTAAGGTTTTTAAAAAATATCTATGAGAGGTAGGTATTCATGAGTTTGTGAAGATATTAAGATTTCCACTTGCAAATGTATTTTAAAACATGAAATGAATTATTAGAGAATTTTTTAAATGTTTTTTAAAAAAACTCTAAATTTCATGGTTTAAAGACAGCTCAAAATAGAATTTTTTAATTTTATTTTCTTACGGTATAGCTGGTAAAATAAATTATCCACAAACCTCTTTATTTATTCAAATTCTTAAAGAATATTCTATTTCTATGCTCCATTCTCAAATCCATTCTAGGTAACATTTCGTTACAGTAATACAACTACAATTGCATTAGTGGTTTGCTCAGGGGATAAAAGTGAGTCATCATATAGAGAAAGCAAATACTAACCTTTGATCATAACTGAAATCTATACCCATCACCAAAATAAGCTTCAGGTGATTACAAAGAATGCCATCATGACCCGCTGCATATTATCTTAACTCTAATTTCCCCCTTAGCCAAGCTCTCCTGTATAGCCATGTCAGATAATTTGTTCTTAAAAACATTACATAAAGTAACAACCTCTTTAAGCACCTACAGAATTCAGCAAGTGCTACAAATCAGGTTGCGTTTTGTTGGTGATGTTTTTAAATATTTATTAACTATATTAAGTGCATCTCTTTATTCTGATGCTTTAACATCTTGGGGACTTGCTGACAGTGAAGTGATTTCCTTTTTCAAGATTATCTAATTCCTAGAGATAACAAACAACTTGCCTGGGAGTGTGCCTTTAATATGCATGCCAACCAATCCAGAGTCTATACTTCACAACTACCTTCTTTACCAAGCTCTTATACTAGGAGCCACTACTTTCTACCAAGAGCCAGGTACCAGATAACTAGAGACAGACCCTACTTCCCAGAGCCCACTAAAATTACTCAGACTAGCCAATCCTAAACCTACTTAACCCACCTCACCTGTTCCCTATCATTGTTCTAGAAATTTTAGTCAATGTAACAAAGCAAGAAAATCAAATAAAAGAAAAGAATACCTAGCTCTCAGATTTTAGTTTCTAAGTATTTTACTCCAGTAAAAGGAACCAGAGCTCTTGGAGGAATGCTTCTTGCTCACATTGCCTTCTACTACCTCTGCTTCTGCCCAGCCCTGGTGTTTCCCCTTTGTGGCTAAACATGGAGTGCCATGTGTCATGTTTCTAGGGATCTGTGAGTATAAATACTTCTTCCTTCATGACAATTATTTCTGTGTCTATGTATCTTACTACTTAAAACAAATCCCAGGTAAATTTTTAAACATCAGCACACTTGTTATGGCCACCAGCTCTAACTACTCCCTATCCACACAAGTGTATTTTTATAGTCATCTAGAGGTCCCTTTGTTCCTGCTTAGTGTTTTAGGTGTATTTAGAAATAATGAAGGTAGAAACAACACACAATCTTTTTAATATATCTTAAATATAAGAAAAGAAGGCAATAAAGGGTGAAATTCAGTATCAACATTGGCTCCCCCCCAAAAAAAACCTCACTGCCAGGCTACACTCAAAGAAGAACTCTAGTATAATTACCCAAACTGGATTCCAAAGACTCTACAAGAGAGTTTTTAATTGGGTTGCTGAGGACAACAAAGTCAGTTATCCATACGCCCTCTCTGCCCACCTAAGTATGTCCATTGTATTTGTCTCTGTCACACACAGAAATGGAGAATGTGGGTCTTTTCAAATTTGGAACTCTCCTGTGATTACTTTCTCAGATATTTTGCAAATAGTTGTCTGGGAAAGAGTTCTTGAGGGGTAAGTAAACCAGAAACAGCATATTTTGCCATAAGCATTATAGGGGTGATTCAGGTTTCGCATCTAAGGAAATGTATCCCAATATCTAGCTGCTATGAGCTAGAACTAGAGAAACCCATTTGGAACAAAAAGAACATGATATAGCTAGCATATACAGTAAAGAATCTTAAGAATGTATTATAACTTGAATGGACTTATCTCTTATAATGAAATTTATTTAAGAAGATATCAACTCAGGTTTGTTATAGAGTCAGATCCAGTACTGAGAATTTGGAAGGAAATCCAGCAAGAGTCTGATAAGCAGTTATCACCCAAAAGGAAAAAATATATATGGAGGAGAGGAAAGCAGAGATCTAGAAAAGGGTGTTGGTCATGGCTATGGCCAGGTTACTAGAGGAATCAAAATGCAGCAGATAAGAACAATACTCATAAATGAAAAGAGGACAGAGGATTGTTCTCTCCTCTGTCTTTCACAGTGCTAAGAAAGGCAACCCAATGATCTAAAAAGACTGCAGGCAGCCAAGGAGGTCAAGAAGAAAAGAATAAGTGGTCTCTGAATAAGCGAATCATTCGGGAAGTATCTAGACAAGAAAAGTACCCCTTCCAGAGCAGAGTAAGCATTCCTATATTGTTGGCTCTAGAGAAGAACACTTTTACAAAAGCCTGTCACTGTAAATTAGACTAGGACATTTATTTACCCAGCAATGTGCCAGAAGTGGAGAGGGGACAGCACAGGCTGGATAGAGAGGCACTTACTATATTTAACCAAACCTGAGGGTGAACTTGGGAACCCTGTCTAGGAACAAACGAAGATAAATAGAAGAGCAGAAGGGCAGTCAGGCGCTTGCTGAGTCACACGGGCAAATGACTAAAAACATTGTGGAGACAAAGACTGTTTCCCTAATGTGAGATCACAAGCTCTGAGGTAATAAATTAAATTTAAAAAAAAAAATGGGGGTGGTGGGGGCGGGCAGTAACTGGCTCAAAAACAACAGTTCTCAAGCCTGTAGCACACTCTCCCAGTCAAAGGTTCCAGTGCTTTCTATCAAGGACTCCAGTGTTCTCATTTGCCAGGCACCATAAAAGATCAAGGAGCAAGGAGAGGAAAGTGGATGCTATGAGTAACTGGGTACTTATTTGTGTAATAAAATAAAAATGTAAACACTGCATTCAATTTGACTTTTTTTGTCAGCAAGGAAATTATTTCTTCTGGATAAAATAAATCATAAACTTGAAGTTCTATAAGTTATACAAATGATGTACAAATGCCCCTCTCTAAAACCACCCTTTGGGGTTCCAATCCCACTTCATTTTTGTAGCTGTTCCTAGTTTTTCTGCCTTTACTATCTCCTAATTTTTAAATTCTATCAGTTAGTACCATAGAGATTACCACCTAATTGTTTTCTAATTGTTTCATGTGTGCTAATTACCATTTCTCAACCAGCCTATCAGATCTTTGAGGAAAGGTATCATATTTTTCCCTACCCCTCTTAATTCCCAGACCATCTGGAATAGCACTAAGGCACAAAATAAGCCCTTCATAAAGAATTGTTTTTAGAAGCTCCTAAATTATGCTTTAATCAACAATATTTTTTTTTCACTTTAAAATGGGATGGTAGAGTAGGCTGAAAATAAAGCTCCACTAATTAAAAGAAGCATTTTTAAGAGACTGGCCCCAATTTTTTAGTTTAATATTCAGAATTTTCCTGACTTAGTGTGGGCAAACATTGAAAATGTAATACAGTCCCACTACTACAAAGCTCTTCTTATGTGGAATTAAGGTGTGTGGTGTTTAGATGAGAATTCTGGATTTATAATGGCTCGGAGTCACTCTGTCATTTAATGAGCTGGTACTGTTGGGTACAGTCACATAACTAAGCCAGAGCCAATTTCCTCATTTGTGTAAAATGAGCGTATTAATGATACCTATCTCAGAAAGATGATGCTGAGATTAAATGAGAAAATGTAAATAAAAATTTTAGCATAGTGTTTTGCACTTAGTAAATACTCAATACATGTTAACTAACTGGAACCTTTATTCACCTACTGGACATCCCATTATATATGTGGGACATTTATAAATTTTAATCAACACCAAAGATATTGGCTCAGTGTTTAAATTTTAATATTATTAAATAAAATTATACCTTCAATTTGGTTATGTTTGGAATAAAATGTTATAAAAAACTTTATTATGGTTCTTCATTGTCATGTAAGGCAGTATGTGGTTAGCACTCACCATGAGCATACGGAAGTTTTTCAAATAAAAAATTTTGGATACATATAAGTGAACTATTATACTAGGTACTGGATGGGGAGAAAGAAAAATAATAAGAAGAAATCATTTCTGAATTTGTAAAAGGCAATGATCTTGAGAGCCAGAGAAGCCAAGAAGAGATGTATATGATATCCTTCAGCCTGAGAAGGATATCATGAAAATATGGGACTTGGCCAATGACTTTAGAAGACAATCAGGTTGGAATATCAAGCTATAAATTAATTTGTAAAGAATCTATTTTAGTATTAAAAAAGGTGCAAATGAGTGATACAAAAAGTAAGTTGTTGAAAACAAAGATTTAGAGGTAGTAGCAGTGGTGTGCTGGTTTAAAAACTGGTTCTGTATAGGGAGGGAGGCCTAATTTTTATGGCTGCCAATTGCTGTGGTGTAAATATTCCCACCACTGCTGATTTCAAACTACTAATGAGATATCACTGAATGCAGAGCAAGAAGAGATGTGCACATTTGACTCAGGCTTCACCACATCAATATCAGAATTTGAGGGGAACCTTGAAGAAGTGACAAAATTGGGAAAAAATGTTAGAGAGTAGAAAAAGCTGCAAGTGGGGAAGAGAACTTGAACAAAGCCTCAGAGTGAGGCTCAAACAGAATATTAAGGGAGATGGTATGAGGTCAGTCTGATTAGAGTATAAAAGATGAGTTTGGAAAAATGGATTCAGACAAGCGTTTGGCAATTTCAAGTAGAGTACACCAAAGGGTCTGAACTTTATTCATTATCAAATGGGGATCTCCAAAAATTTATAAGGAGACAGTTGGCCTTATGCAAGTAGTTCCTTAATAGAAGTGATTGGTTTGTTGTATTCTGTAAGTATAAGAAAAGAGAAATGACTGGAGAGTGAAAGACCTAGTGCAAGATGAGAGAGAGCAGCAGGACTATGGTGGCAGCACTGAGAGTGAAAAGGCAGAGAGAACTGGAAGTGACATTGTGAGGGAAAAAAAAATTGATGGCATCTGAAGACTCCTTGGATATGGAGGATGAAGAAGAAAGAAAAGATAACATAACTAAAACTTTCATTTCAGAGACTAAATAGAATTATCATATCACTGAACAAGTTAGGAGAAACGATTGAAAGAAGCTAGTTTATGGGGACAGCCAATAACTTCAGCTTTGACATATCCACTTTAGATCCTAGTGCTGTGTGCTCTGTTCCCTGCCCTTCAGAATTTTATGGGCCACAGTGATCCCCATTTACTGTGCCCTTTCGGTCTCAGAGCCCAAAACCCACACTAGGATCCTCTCCAATTAAATGATACAGAAGAGATCTTAAATTCTTTATCTTGTTGAAATCATTCCCTCCCTTCTCTTTTACCATTTTTTGCCTACATTCTTTAAATCTATTTACTCTTTTTTCATCCAAATCTGAGGATCTTTCTTTTATAATAAATGTTCTCAGTTTTAAAAAAAAGTTCTTTTCTATAGTACATTCCTGCACTAAAGTAGGGTTGTAGTGTTATAATTCATATTTGAGATATCTCACTTTAGATATACTGGTGTATTCATTATTCCATTCATCCTCCTAAAAAATCCTATGAGATAAGTAAAAGTAGTTACAATTAACTGTGTTCTGTAAATGGAGACCCAAAGCAAAAGAGTAATTAATATAATCAAGTAATCAATTAAGAAGCAATCGCTGATTTAGGATTTCCTTCTCAATATCCTACTCAATAAACAAATATTGCTTTCAATCTCTTAATTTCCTTAAAAGAAAGATGCAACACAAATTTTTTTGTTGTGTATAGCAATATAATTGCATCTAAAAGCAATATGAAGTAAAATTTAAACTTGAATAAAAATAAATGTCTCCTAATCAAAATTCTGTTGCCTTTTTCCAAACTTGACTTTTTTTTTTTTTTTTTTTTTTTAGAATTATCTACAACCACCACAGGTGAATACTACTAAAGAAAATTCTAAAAAAAGATAATTCTAATGCTTTTTGGTCTTGTGTGCCATAATTTGCTACTCGAATGGGATAAATTAGAAACAAAGCACTTAGCTTTCATTACCATCTCTAGCCTAAATATAATAACCTTATAATTTTTAGTATATCTTTATAAGCAGTAGAATATGTTTAAATACAAACAATAGGATATAAAGAGGGAAACTATGCAAGGCAGTTTCAGGTCCAAAAGGCGCTTAATCTCTAAGTATCTCAAACTGTAGTCTCCTCACGTCTCAAATCCTTAGTAAAAGGCATGCAATCAAACCTCCATTCTGAGCTGAATGCATCTAACTTATTAATTCTAACAGACAAGATAAGGGGAAAGAAAACCTCTGAAGCATGTAAATTCCATTGTTTCAATGTATAAATAGTTTTAACCCTGAAGGGTAGCTAACCAACTATTGAGGAGCTCTTGAATGCTGAATGATGTTCTTCAGTTCTTCCTTCTGAGTTCAATGTAATTATTCTGCATGTGAGCAACTGTTCCTGAAAACACTGACTTTAAAAGTTAGACCTGTTGTTCTCTACATTGGGAGGCAGACATCTAAGGAATAAGGTTACAAGGTCAGAAGCAACTGGGATATAAACACATTGAATGACTGAGTGAATAATATTCTGCATTTACAAAATGAGGTTAATTAGAGCTTCCCTCACTTATCTCATAGGATTTTTTTAGGGTAATTGATGGAATACTAAATATTCCAGCATAATCCATAGTAAATTTGCTAATTATGTATTTTCCAATCAATGAACCTAAAAATACAAGTTTTATCTTTCTGGCATCTTCAAAATATTTTGCTGCTATGCAAGGATTTTCATACTATAAAAGAGTTGGGAGGCACTACTTAAATATTAGAGTGGGCAGAGTATTGTACTTTTGGTAGGATTATTATCATTTAATATTTTCCGATATTTTCATTTCATATATTTTGGATTTTTTTGTTTTTTAATATTATTTTAGGGAATATACTTTTAAATCAGCAAACAAATATGAGAGCCATGCATAATAAAGAAAATGGGTAAAATATAAAAGGAAAAAGGTTATTATAAGGGTCCTTCAAATCTGGATGTTACTTTGAACTACCTATATAATTTGTTTCACCTGAAAAATAGGAATATAGCTACTTTACAATTTCCTTATTTGTGGAACTATTTCCCAACATTTTGAATTTTTATAATAATAAAGTCTTATAGATAAAATGCTTTGAATTCCTTGGAGAAACAGACGATGTTAATGCAAAGAATCACTATTAATACTCTCCAATAAATCCCAGATAACATAGAAGGCAATTAAGGAAGAGAGCTGGGGAGTAATTAAAAGTAATTGATATCTCACCATCCTTGCAAGGTGCTGTTTTTGCTGTTCCTTGATACCTTCAAAGTAGTGTCAAGGACCATAAATAAATAATTCTTAGATAAAAGCAGAAATCTGTCAAGCCCCCTTTTTCTAACTAGGACGTTCTGAAACACAGTATCACCGATCTGAGATGTGCTCTCAGTAACTCATGGACCCTGTTGTTAACAAAAAAACAAGTAAGAGGTTTCAGAGTCCACAATGGCATCTAGAGGCTTTGTGCTTCTCACATGAGTGGTGATTGTTAAAGCAACTGACTGGAAATAGTCTGAACATTTAACTATTTTCTGATTTCTTGGGATGCAGATATAAAGTAAGCTGTTTGTGTTAAAAAACACACATTGCCTAATTGCATCAGTTATGAGAGACTGAAGTTTGCAGGCACTATCTTCTCAGAGATTCCTCCTTCTTCCTTTTCTTCCACCTGAAACCTCACTACCCCATCTTTAAATTTTAAATAAGCCAAGGTTATCTGCACTGGCGTGAGTTAGTTTCCTGAATAAGAATGACCTGCCCATTTTTCTCTCTACTCAGATTTTGTCCATCACTCAAGGCCTACTCTCCCATGATTTCATTTTTTCAGACGGAATTTAGATGTGTCTTGCTAGAATCATATTTAGAACATCTTGCTCCAAAACCTTAGTGATTCCTAAGGACACCAGCTACACAATAACAGACGGTGCAGATATTTAAGAAATATTTTCTGACAAAGGTTATAGCATGGTTTCTGACATAGGAAACCAAAAAGAGATTTGAAGATCTTTTAGTATTCTTTTAGACTGTCATGGTGATAAGTGCTTAGCAATCCACATGAAATCATGCTGGAGTAAGGCAGTAGGTATGGCAAAATTGACCAAGGCTAGTAATCTCGTTGTGCATAAAAAATCTCTGGGATTGTTTTAGCTTTGGGTAAACCCAGGCCTATAATAAGTAGCACACAACGGTATTTCTTCTTCCCTAACACTACGTCTCCAGGCTGGCTCTAGCGTTTTTTCCAACTTCTTTTAGCCTACAAGTAATGCCTATATATTTAGTGATCAACACAGTTCTTTCAACAATAACCTTTTGGTTTTCTTCTCTCTCTGCTACAGTTCCTTGTGATAGCTGCTTCTGAAGTCATCAGATCACTGAAGCTTTCCCCTCCACTAAGACGGGTTCCTGCCCGAAGTGCCTCCACTCCTGGTTGTGGTGGCCGGCAGAGGCTGCCCGAGTCTGCAGATATGTTTAGACTTGTCAGAATCTTAGGGAGTTAGTTCCTGTCCAAACAGTGATCAGCTACAGTGGATTTAAAGAAAAAATAAACTTCCATTTATAGAACTTTCTATGCCAGGTATTAATGCTGGTACATCCCTATTTCAGTTAGTCCTTTTTAATAATCTTGTTGAGGACAAGTGAAGTGGTTTTCCCAAGGTCACGTTATTTCAGAGCCAGAATTGCTATTCAGATCTGTGTCATTTCAAAGTCTGTCTTCGCTTTGTGTACATCTGCATTGTCTGGTGTTCGAGGAGCATGAAGTCCACTGAGGGGCCACTAAAGTGAGAAGCCGAGTGAGCTCAGATCATTTGTTCTCTAAACTGCCTTTATTGCTGGGTGAGTGTAGAGATTTTAGGTTTACCCACGGTGATTAAAATCAGACAGCTTATAAAAACTACAGGTAAATGAATCTGCCTTCAGGGAAACCTGGGACAGAAAAGATGAAATTTTCTCCCGAAAGTAAATGGAAAGGATAAAATAAAAAGAAGGCAAACCCGTGCTCTAGTCTTTGGAGAACACCTCTACGTCGGTAAGTTTATATCAGTGGCTGCTGTAGATACAGGGGTCTCTGTCACTGTTCACAGTTGTCTTTCTCATTAACAGCACCCCTGAAGGTGAAGCATCATGAGAGATACAAGTACATATCAACAGAGATTGGCTTGCTATTTTTTATGAATTTGACATATCCTTGTTTTCTCATATGCCTTGCCTCTTCCTGCTACACATTGCCTTCCCACTCTCCCTCCTCCTCTTCATTTGTCACCTTCTGTTCCCTCCCCTGCTTCTTCTGTTTTTAATTTAGTGATGTTAAGTGATTCGAGTGTGAAATAATATGCATAATACTGAGGGTCTTCAGGAGAACAATAGAAATATGTAGGTACCACCACTCTGTATGTGTGTGATTATAGTGAATGAGCCATAGCAATAATATGGTATGAGAGCTGAAATAAACATGTGATGGATGAGCTAAGGTGTTAATAAAAACATAAAGTATCTGTCAGGGCACTCTTAACTGCCCTTTGAACCTTGATACCCACTGCTATCCATGTATCATTACAAAAGCACTGGCAAATGCAAGAAGCTCTGATAATAATTTCGCAGAGTATTGTAAAGGTCTGCATGGCTCTGATATGTTTTGAATATATCAGCATGGCAACATAGCATCTACTTGGGTATCACTAAGATGTCAGCAAGGATATAGATAAATTAGGGCATTATACATTTCTCCAATGTTGAAGAGCCTCAAAGCACTATATAGATGACAACCAAATGCAGAGACAGAGATGTCAAGTTCAACACAAAGTGTCATTTAAATGAGTAATCTTTCAAAACTGGTGATCTCTGAGACAGTGTTCATAGTACAGTGACACCTGGATTAACACAAACTTTCTTGAATCAAAGGTCAGGTATTGACATGTTTGGGATAACTGTTACTGTTCTTTGTACAAGGTCAGTTGAAGTAGCTACCCGGAAAAGATAAGATACTGATGATTTTTTCAAGCAAATCAGTTCTGTGCCTGGATGACACAAAGACACATTCTGGGGCACTAAAAATCCAGTCATCTTGGAAGTAGGAACTGGGCATGCTGCTTGCTGGGTTTGTATTGTTTTGCTTCCAAGGAAAACTGGAACATCCAAACACTCAAGGGTCGGGAATGCATAAGCAGAAAAGGAGAAGGGCATAAATAGAAAAATTCCTTCCCAATATAATTATAGGAAGGAATCTACATTCTGAAACATTTCTCAATCCCTCCTATATTGCCTAGTAGCAGGACTAGTAGTAGAGATAGGTTTAACAAGAAATAATTGTAAGTCAGTGTGACAATTGCTATAATGCTATGGTGGTAGAAGAGAGAATCACTTCTTTGACTTTGACTTGTGAGAATTTTAGGAAAGGTTCCAGAGAAGAGATTATGTTAGAGTAGAAGTTAAATCATGGGTTGGAGTTTGGGCAGGATAATAGAATAACAACTTCAGATGGTGGAGAAAGCATATGCAAAAATAAGGAGGGCATTTTGGAAATACTAAGAAAATCAGCTATGAGTAGGATGGTGTGTGCTTTGGGAAGTGCTCAGATTAGAGTTTTGAAATGTGCAATAGGGTTAGATATTGAAGTATTTTGTAAATCAATCTATAGAGTTTGGACTTGGAGTTAATGTTAAGCAAAAGTGTGACATTATTAGATTTTTGTAGGTGAAAGGTAAATCAGGGAACATATAAATCATGAGTTAAAATGGTGGTGAGATTTTGGGTAACAAATGAAACTATGGAGGAATCAAAGCAAGAAATCATAATAATCTAACTTGTACTGGAAGTATAGAGAGAAGGAAAAGATGAATAAAAGAAAAACCAAAGAGGTAGAGATCCCAGATGTACAGATTAAATATAGAGTGTTAGGGAGAGAGAAGAGACAAGTAGGTCAAAAAGATTTCTCTGCTTGAGGGACAAAGTAGATGGTGATGTTTTTAATCAAGACGGACAATATAACCCAAATGTTGTTTCAATAGACCTCCATCTGACAGCAGTAGATCCTCTGCTTCCTCCTCAGAGCTTTCTTTTCTTTCTTTCTTTCTTTTTTTTTTTTTAATATAAGTTATTATGTTGCACTTCTCATGTTCTAGAAAGGACTTGCTTGGGCTCTCGCTCACCCACATGAGCTGGTTGAAAAGATTCCTGAAAGAACTTCCCCATCTGCCATAAGAATGTGCCTTATAAATGACCAAATCAAGGACACTGTATCTGGCTCATCCTAAGGCTTCCATGTTTACAATCTCCAGAATGTCACTGCAGTCCATGCCAAGGCAGAATTCTGGGCAAAAGTGGGCTCACCTGCAAGATTTTCTCCTTCATTAGGATGTATGCTCTCTGAGTGCAAAAGATTTTTATGTTTCATTTACTGCAATATCTTATTTATCTGTAATAGTTTTTGGCACATAAAAGGTACTCAATAAACATTTTTTAATTGAACTTTTTATTTTAAGGTAATTGTAGCCTCGCACACAGTTGTAAGAAATAATACAGAGAGATCATATGTACCCTTTAGCAATCTCCCCTAATGGTAACACCTTGAAAAACTATAGTATAATATCACAACCATAATGTTGATATTAAAGCAGTCAAAATACGAACATTTCCATTACCACGAAGACACCTCGTGTTGCGCTGTTAAAAGTTGCTACAAATATTGCTGTCACATGAGCCCTGTGGAAAGCAACTAACTGTAAAAGACTGGAGATAATCTACAAGAATTCTAAACTCATTGTTTTATAAATAATTTAGCTTTACATTAGTTTAAAGAAACTTAAATGTGACCAATTGAGATGAGGTTTAAAGAAAAAAATAAAATAAAGAGGAATTCTAACCAGTATAGCCAATTAGATATTGGCCCTAAATCAAAATATTGGCCAATAATTTTTATTTATAGTATATTTATTTAGGTTAAAGTACAATTAAGGTATATATAGTTCTTTTAAGATGACTTCCATATTTTATAAAATCTTTTGATTAAGCAATCACTAGTTCCTAGCATCTTTGGTAAAAGGCCTTCTAACCTTGGTCTGTCACTCTGGTTACGTCTTTTGATCTTAAGATGGGTCTAAACCTCAGGAAGCTGGAGAACAAATGCCCTCTGTCATTTTATTTCTTCTTAACCTTTCCTCTCATCTCAAGTTTTGTTCTCTTTTAATTAGAACAACAACAACAACAACAAAAAAAAACCTCAAAACTTCCTTACATGAATATGATTTAAAATATTGATGTAAGATGTTAGGGTGAGAGTGGGAAATAAAGGTCACCATCTTTAAGCAGCAAGACACAAGTCCTCTCTTGCTGAAATATGGAAAAATACGACGCAACCCTAAGTTTACAGGAAGCCAGTAATCAGAAAATAGATTTGAGATTGAAGATGTGTTTTAAAACTTGTCCCCTCGTATCTATCCTCCACAGAGCCACAGACCTGCCTATGTAACTCTCTTGCTTGACCCCCTCTGCCTAAGGACAATGGCCAAAATCACCCCCATGGTCTGCCGAGATCCTCCATGTTCTGATCTTTGGCCATTTCTCTAGTCTCTCCACCTGTTGCTCCCTGCCATGTACTCTCCTCTCCAGAAACACGAACTGGCATTTTCCTACATACACACTAAGCCGTTTCTTCCTTCAGAACCTCTCCTGCTGCTATTCCTTCTACCCTGACTGTATCTCCACACTCACCTTTGTTCTCTCACTTCTCTGGCTAGAGCCTGATTCTTACTCACTTATTTTTACTTCATACATTACTTAGTCCACAAGGCTTTGCTGGAAGCCACATGAAGAATGTGTATGAGGAAAGGCAATCTCCTGTGCCAAATGCTACTAACTAAGCAAGAAGGATGAGGCCTGAGCATTGGCCATTGTTTATAGCAACACAACGATCACTGAGGACCAAGAGAGGAACAGTTTCAGAGTAGTGGTAGAGGCGAAAACTGACTGGAGAGGTTAAATTGAAGAGAAGAGAAAATTTAGAGGCAGGAAGGAGTTAATTGCAAAATTAGAGTCAAAAGAAAAGATTTATTTGTTTAAGATGGGGAAAACAGCAAGTTTTTGTGCTAATGAAAAGAGACCAGTAAAAAAGAGGGGAAAATGGCAAAGGAGATAGAGGTAAGAATCACAGGGGAAGTGGGCAAGAGGGATGAAATCTAGCCTCAAGGGGAGGGACTGACATTAGAATAAGATATGTGTAGTTCTATATAACCTATGGGCAAGTAAAGTATGCAGATACAAAGGCCCCTAGGCAGGTGGATGAGGGGAAGTCTATGGAAGTTCTCTCTGGGTGCTTCTGAGTGTACAGTGAGGTAGAAAACAGGTCATATGCAGAAAGTGATGATGAAGAAGGAGGAATCGAAAGTTAGAGGAGAGAGAAACGGATGTATAACAGTCATGTAAAAAATTGGGTGAATGATGATGATGACCTAGGCAAAGACAGCACGATTGTCAAGGTAGATTTAAAGATGTTCTTGATGTGCCAGGTCTGGAGCCATGGAAGTATCCACGGTCCAGAGTGGGGAGCCCAGCTGCAGGACCAAAGATTCTCCTGTGTGCTCAGCACTGGGAGCTATTACTATTGTGTTATTCAAAAGCATCCTCTACCTTAATAGAGGTGTGAGAGAATATGGATTATCTACCTGAAAATAGCTCAACATTTTTTTTAGGGATAAATTTAAGGATTACCTGTTTAATGTCCAATTATTTGGCATTTCCATAATCCTTTATATTTTCAAATTGCTCCACAGTCGTGCTCATTATGTATGCTCCGTCATATCACTGACTTACAGATAGAATAAAATCAAGTTAAGTAAGTCAGAGGAGGCACAATGCTTTGTTTAGTCAGTTCTTGGCAGCAGGGAACAGATAGAAATTATCCATCCTGGAACAATTTATAGCAGTATTTCCTTAAAGTATATTTTGTAGGCTATTAATCCCAAAGGATGCTCCATAAATCAAGAATTCAAAAGTCAAATAAGTGTGGAAAACGTACATGGTATATTCTACTCTTAGATTGTCACAATATACATTAGCATCTTTGAGAAGCCTGGTGTTAAAGAGATCTGCTTAACTTTATTTAACTTAGCATTTCTGAAGCTTATTTGACCACAAGATTCTTTTTTCTTTCTTTTTTTAAAAGAAGCCTACTATTTCAGGTGCATGTAACATTCATTGATAAGGTCATTCCCCATATCCATTCATCCCTTCTTTCTGCATAGCAAAATTATAGTTTCAGCTGGGCACATTGCTGCTTAGCCAAAAGGTTTTATTTCCAGCCTCCCTTTGCTGCTAGTCCTGGCCATGTAATTAAGTTTTTATTAATGAGATATAAGTGGAAGTAAAACACATGATAAACAAGACATAGACTTAAAAGTACAGAGCATGCCTTTCTTTGCACCACTCACCTTCCTCCTTTTGACTGGCCAGAATGCAGAATGAGGGCTACAACCTTAGCAGGTAAATTACAAGGAAGCTCACAAAAGACAAGAAAGCTGCAAGACAGCATGCATCTGGCTCCTTTATCATTGTGGAGCCACCACATGAGGCACACAGTGACTACCTTCAGACTCCTTTAAGTGAGAGAGAAATCATCTTCAATTTCGCATTCACCACTGTTTGTTTGTTTGTTTGTTTTCTGTTACTCCAGGCTGAATCAAACCCTAATACAGTGTAATGCCTACCATCATCTCAGAACAGTGTTCTTCAGAAACACTTTGAGAAGTGTTTATATAAAAGCAGTCACTGAAACTCCATGACACTTTCCTCCCAATAATCGTATCTTCATCTGAGCCCAAACGCATAGAATCTTCATTTACGTCTGAGATTTTTATCTCATTCCAAATATTCTCACATAAAAGGGCATAGGTAACTGGAAAAAGCAATAGCTTAAGTCAAAAAATATGCATTTAAATCCCAACTATGCTTTCAATCTTAGACAAGTACTCTAAATTCTTCCTCAGTTTCTCTGAAGTAAGTCATAGTAGTAATAAATAGTATATTCTCTGCTTCACATGGTTGTTATAATGGTTAACAAAATATATACTCCCCACACCCCATTAAAAAAAAAAAAAGTTTGAGTATTACGGAGCATGCTACACGAAAGATCTTACTATTATTATTATTCCACCATACCAGAATGATCTCTGGTCCCAAGCTTGCTAATATGTGGGTATGTGCACTTGAGCTCTCTCACGTCATTTCTATGGGCGCCACGTCTCTGTGGACAGCTAGAACCAGATAGGCTTCTTGGTCCCATTTCATTGTAAATTCTAAGGCTAGGATGGGGCCTTTGAGAGCTCCTTAAGTCTCTTCATTAAGGTGAGATATCACCTAAACTATCCTGAAATTATAAATTTATTAGTTTATAAAAACCTTGAGGGAATTAATTCTAAATCCTTGCCTTCAAGAGCATATCTTAGGGTTTTACAGCCCTTCCTATAAGAAAATTGTGCTTCAGAATTAAATTTAAATTTCTTACCCTGATTTAAGTTTCAGGCTTTCTTGTATATACTTTGATCGTCAGCAAAAAGCTGGTGTAATTTGTTCAATATTCACCTTTTATGTGTTTGAAGACAGTTCTTAAAACAATCCTCAAATGAATATTGAGCCTCAAACTCACACTTGCCATGACAATTATGATTTCTATATATTTTTTAGATATCCAACTCACTGATGAGGACTTTCTAGATATCCAACTCACTGATGAGGACTTTCGTGAATATAATAAAAGTACTATATTTCTAAAGTTATGGATATTTAGAAATCTATCTATAAAGAAAAGAGATTGGGTAACAAATTTGCAAATCAAAACATGCTTTAAAGCTAAAATTACCATTTCTAAACTAAGTAGCTGAAAAAAAAAGACTATTAGTTAAAATAGGTACATGCATTATTCAAATGATACAGCTAACATTTTAAAGCTTAAAATGAATGAAAAACAAATGTCTAATTGATATTCATTTGTTCCTGTCACTATATAACCAGAACAGTGCAAACTAGTTTTGTATGGCATCATTCACATAAAGAGTGTTCCAAGATTCTTTACGAAATTAAAATAATGCATAATATTAATTTTGTTTGTTTTCAGTTTTAGGATGTGTCTGACATATATTATTGGCTATATTCAATTTCAATTTATTATTTTTATTGTAAATCCTGATAAAGGGGTGTTAGTATTGCACGCAACAAAATTCATCAAATGTTTGATTTTCTTAAACCAATATGAAATTAGCCTAGTAAAATAGAATTACTTAAAAACATTAATTAAATGTCTGTGTTTGCTTGTCAACTCTGATCCATTATTTAACTGCATAACTCTACAAAACTGGAGTCTCCATTTATCTCTACTGACAAACTTACCTTTATGAGATTTGAAATGCAAAGAAAGTTGAAGTTACCAGTAGGGAAAAAGGGACCCTAAGAGAAGAGTACCTCTTTTGTAACCATCAAAAGCCAATTTTCATATATAAAGATATTATGAAAATGAGTTTTCTCACCAATAGAGAAATGAGTTACAAATAAAGAAAGAAAGAAGGCTAGAAATAAATCTATTGTAGTGGGTTGGAATCAAAGGCATATATCAGTTTTTAATTTAAATATGTATAGATAGATATAGAAATACAGATATGTCTGGATGCATAGGTTAGTTTACATACTCTACCCACTGAGTGAAATTCATAGCAAAACTATTCCAGTAGTAATTAGAATAACTGGCTCACAGATTTTAGTGTCTAAATACTTTCGTCCGATAAAAGAAACCAGGGCTCTTGGAGGAATGGTGGATTCCAAGGCCGAGGCAGGGAAAATACCAGACCATCCTGGAATATCTTTTGGTACTAGAAAGAAAAGAAATGCTAGAAAATGATGAAAGCACATTGAAGAACAACTTGAAGAATTTCAATGGCCAAATTTGGATCAATTTGAACAATAAAACAATATATTGTATTATTATCTACAGTCCATAGTGATAAATAAATAATTAAATGAATAAATAAATGAAGGAGAAGGGACAGCTTTTGTTACAGTCAAATTGTAATTAATAAATATAGACAGAATGATGAAAATAGAAAATCATGAGGCAAACACCACAGTAATAATTATTGCAGGCAAAAGTCACAGATGGATGCTAAAATTAGTAGAAAAAATGATAAGAAACAGGATATTTGCATAATTTCAAAACATCTCCTCACAAGATATTTATTAATCATGAAGGAAAACAAAGATTCACCATCCCAAAAGAGTGCCTTTGGGGATATTGATTTTACAATGACTGTTAAAAAACAAAAGACTCAGAAAGAAACTTTGACCCTCCTCCTTTCCTGCCTAAGGGATTTAGAATAAAAAGGCCTGTTCCAAGAAGGGATTCTTAGCATATTCATTTTAGAATTAGGTAGGAAGTGTCCAAGCAGGGTTCTGTTAGCTAGATTCCCTCCCATGTGTCCCATTGTTTCTGGGCTACCTAAAGGAAATTTATTTGCCCTGAGTGTGTCTCTTTTTTCAGTTACCAGTGAATTGCCTTTTTTCACCTTTCGAAATCCCAGACTCCTGCTGCCTTTGTCCGTAATGGCGTGCAAGCCTCAACTATGCAATGCATTGCCTGTCTCATTCTTATGGCACACTCAAATGTGCATTCATATAATAAATTTTGGACATTTTCTCCTATTAATCTGTCTCTGTTATTGTGGTTATTAGCCTAGTTAGAAGAACTTAGAAGGTGAGAGAAAATTATTTTTTGAGCCCCCACAATTACAAATGAAAAAAACGATCTTACAGTGGAGAAACCTGGCAGATATCACCTTAACTAAGTGATTAAAGTTAAAATTGTATAAGATACAATGAATTAAAACATGTCTTAATGCTGTACCTCTTAATATGAAACACTGAGGTTACAATACTACTTCTGTGATATTCTTGCGAAAAAGATACATAACTTTGTTAAGGGTGGAAAATTTTCAAATGGCCAACTTCTGCTTCTGTAATCTGCTTGCTTGTTAATGTTTAACTAGGGTGTAGTTCTAGGAGATATTCTGTGCAAAGATATGCTAATGGAAAATTTATGCTAATGTTTACCTGCTTGCTTGTTTTGATGTGGTTTTAGGCTTTATAAGCTACCTCCTCTGGAAGCTCCGGTCTGATCTCCCCTAACCCTGCCTGGTAGAGAGTTAGTTGCCAGCCGGCTAATAAAGGCTCACAATTCATCTCAACTGGCTCTGTGGGTCTTAGATTGGATTGCACCACAACAACTTGAATTTAATGATGAGCAAATATCAGAAAAACCCAAATTGTGACATCCTACAAAAAAACTCATCCATGCTCTTCAAAAATGTCAAGGTCATTAAAGACAAAGACAGAATTATAATAGATTTGAAAAGGCTAACAAACTATAAGAACTAAAGACAAAGTGGGATTCTAGATTAAATCTTGGACTAGAAAAACGGCAAATAATATTATTTGCTGGGTTAATAAAAATAACATTATCATATAAATGTTCATTTTTGACATCATTAATTTGATTGTAATTATACAAGTTGCTAACATTAAGAGAAGCTGGGTTAATGCCATTTTTGCAACTTTCAGTAAGTATAAGATGATTTCAAATTAAAGCTAATTTAAAATAAATCCATCTTCATTCCCATCCCAATGAGCTTCAGTTTATAATACTTTTGTGCTATGGTTGTCTATTGCTATGAAATAAACCACTCCAATTAATAACGTTTATTTTATAATATCTCATGGTCCTGGAAGTTTAATTGAAATCATCTTATAGAAAGTAACAAAAAATAGCACAGAGAGCTTTTATGTAGCAATCACCAAACTACTCCTTATGTTAATGTTAATATTTTATATAGTCATAATACAATTGGTGATCTCAAAAAAAATGAACTGATACAACAATATTATTATTATGTCTTACAGTTCTAAGGGTTGATTAAGCTAGACTGTGTGGTTCTCAACTGCAGTCTTTCACGCGGCTAAGTTCAGATCATGACAGAGTCTGGAGTCATCTAAACGGTTTAATCTGAACTCTCTCCATCATGAGCATTCCTGATTATATCTATTCTCTTTGCTATAATCACTATTCTCTTTCTAATAGCTATACATTTTGGGAGGCTTGTGAAATATTCTTTAGAAGAAATATTCACTTTCTCCCTATAACTAATAAATAAACTAGAAAAATACACAAAAAAGCATTAACTAAAATTCTAATTCATAATTTTTAATTATTCATAATTTTTATAAAAACAGCATATTAAAACAAGAGATATTTATCTAATAACAACAAAAAATTCAGTAACAAACATAATAATTATAAAATATCTGATACATTAAAGCCAGGCACAGCACAGTACAATTTATTACTGTCATTGTCCTATAAATCTTAATGCAATAAGGCAAAAAAAAATTAAATAAAGGAAATAACTTAAAAGAAGAGACAAAGTTTTTCTTGGATAACACATGACTATAAATATAAAAAAACCAGAATAGCATAAACAGGTAAACTTAGAAAAATAGGGAAATTTTATCAGTTTTATAGATGTCAGGATAACATGCAGAATCAATAGAATTTTCATAATTCAGTAAAAACAAATTATCAAGAATTTTAAAGAGCAGAATGAAAAATGTTTAAGTTTCTAGGAACCATTCTAACAAAGGTAGGAAAGATCACTAAGAAAAATATTACTAAATATGGCTAAATACTTTTTTAAATACCTAAATAATTGAAAAGGTATGCACCCCTATCACTCAGTAGATTCCAAGGGATTTAAAAACTGTGTCAGGAGTTGGAGTCAAAACCAAATATTAGAATAAAAGAGGTACCTTTATTTTTGTCACTTAGGAACTTACAGGGGTTTTAAGAGCACTGTGCCAGGAACCAGGGACAGAGATCAATATATATTTCTTTTATTATTTCACAATATCCTTTTAGCAGAAATGGATAGATATGGAAGACAGAAAATCAGTGAAGACATAACTGAATTCAACAGCACCATCAATCAAGTGGATGTAATTAACATCTATAGACTATTTTATCCAACAGAAAATTACACATTCTTCTCAAGCTCACATGAAACATTGAGATAAATCACATTGTGGGCCATAAAACACATTTTAATAAATTTAAAAGAACAGATATTATATCTCTCCCCTTAGACATAAAAAGAATTAAACTAGAAATCAATAAGAGAAAGAGAGCTGGAAAATCCCAAAATACATAGAGATTAAACAACACACATCTAAACAATACATGAGTCAAAGAAGAAATTCCAAGAGATATTTTAAAATATTTTGAAATAAGTTAAAATGAAAATAATCAAAATTTGCAGGATGCAGCAAATATAGTGCTTTACAGAAAAAATTATAGCAGTGAATGCTTATTTTAGAAAAGATGAGAGAGCTAAAATCAATAATCTAAGCTTCTACATTAGAAAGCTAGAAAAAGAAGAGCAAATTAAATTCAAAGTAAGATGAAAAAAATAATAATTAGATCAGAAATTGATGAAATTGAAAATAGAAAATCAGTGGAGAAAATCAATAAATCCAAAATTTGGTTCTTTGAAAAATCAATAAATTTGATAAGCCTCTACCCAGGCTAACTAAGAAAAAAGGACAGAGAGATAATAGACATAAATTACTATATCAGAAATGAAAGCGATTACATAACTACAGATCCTATAGACATTAAAAGCATAATAATAATAAAAGAAATATTATAAACAACTCTATGCCCACAAATTTGATAATCTAGATGAAATGGAATGATTCCTCAGAAGACACAATCTGTCAAAATTCATACAAGAAGAAATAGACAATTGGAATAGGCCTATATTTATTTAAAATTTTTGAATCAATAATTAATAAACTTCCAAGTCATAAAGCACCCAGCCCAAATGGTTTCACTAGTAAATTCTACCAAACATTTAAGAAAGAAGTTATACCAATTCTTTATAATCTCTTCTAGATGATAGAATCAGAGAAAATATTATTAAACTTATTCTATGAGGCCAACATTATCTCATTACCAAAACCGGACAAATTTTTTATAGGAAAAGTACAGACCAGTAGCTCTTATGAATATAGATGCATAATTCCTCAGCAAAATGTTTGCAAAACTAATCCAACAATGTATAAAAATTATTATACACTACAGTCAAGGAAGATTTATCCCAGGTATATGAGGCTATTAATGTAATCCACCACATGAAGAGGCTAAAGAAGAAAAATCATATGATTTACATTAATAGATGCAAAAGCATTTAACCAAATCCAACACCCATTCATGATAAAAGCTCTCAGGAAACTAAAAATAGAGGGAAACTTCCTCAACTTGACAAAGACCATCTTCAAAAAATCTAAAGTTAACACCCTACTTAATGGTGAAAAACTCAAAGCTTTCCAGCTAAGATCAGGAATAAGACAAGGATGTCCCTCCCTTCGCACCACTGCTTTTCAATATTATACTGAAAATTCTAGGTAATATAATAAGGCAAGACAAGGAAATAAAGCTTTCCTCATTTGCAGATGCCGTGATATTCTATTTAGAAAATCCAAAAAAAAAAAAAAGACAAAAATTCCTGAAACGAAGAAGCCATTAGAACAAGGTTGCAGGATACAAGATTAATGTACAAAACTCAATTATCTTTCTTTTTTTGAAATTAAAAACACATTATAATTAAGGACTGATTTTCACTTATATTGAATGTGACTATCATAAATAAATGAGTGACTCATGTTTATGAAATGGGAGTTTAAATGTTTTCAGGATTGCTGTACTTCCAAAGTCAACTAGAAATGCCAGCTGCCCTCTCCAGTAAGAAAATGAACAAAAGTGTTATGTCTTAACAGTTATTATGCTCTTTTTGAAAGCTTTTTGATGTGAATAACAAAATCACAAAATACAGTTTAAATGATGAAAGGTTTTCTTTGTATTTGAAAATATTTTTTCGGTCAATTTGTCAAATATTGGCTTTCTGTGAAATCATTATCATGTTAAATTTAGGCTGCAGTGCAATATCAATAAATTTTGTTGCTTGGGCAATTTCAGTTATTACTTTATCATTTACTTTTGCACTCAAAAAAGTAAAATAAAATATTGACATGTAAATCTAATAAAATATGTATAAGATCTTAATAAAGAAAACTATAAAATATGAAGAAAGTTATCAAAGAAGAACGAAATAAAGAGATATTTCATGTTCAAAGATAGGAAGACTCAATATTGTCAAATTGTCAGTTCTTCTCAACTCGATTCATACATTTAACACAATTCAAATCAAAACCTGAATAAGATATTTTATCGATATCAATAAATTGATCCTTAAGTTTATATTGAGTGGCAAAAGTCCTAGAAAAGTCAACTCATTATTAAAGAACAATGTTGAAAACTTACACCATCAGACTTCAAGATATGTTATAAAGCTACAGTAATCAAAACAGTATAACATTGTTGAAATAATAGAAATATCAGTGGAATAGAATAGAGAGTTGAGAAATAAACCCACATACGTATAGTCAACTGATTTTTGATAAAGGAGCAAAGGCAATACAATGGAGCAAAGATAGTCTTTTCAACTTATGGTGCTGGGAAAAACTGGATATCTAGTTGGGAAAAAAAATGAATTTAGACACAGACTTCTACTCTTTACAAAAATTAGCTCAAAATGGTTCATAGTCCTTAATGTAAACCATGAAATTATAAAACTCCTAGAAGATAAGAAAGAACAAAACTTAGATGA
Source organism: Rousettus aegyptiacus (assembly GCF_014176215.1). Taxonomy (NCBI): domain Eukaryota; kingdom Metazoa; phylum Chordata; class Mammalia; order Chiroptera; family Pteropodidae; genus Rousettus; species Rousettus aegyptiacus. The sequence goes on from NW_023416307.1 coordinate 74,882,044, forward strand.
CCTCAGGCATGCAATGGCTTTTATATAAAATACCAAAGGCCTGATCCATGAAAGAAAGAATTTGTAAACTGGGCTTTATTAAAATTGGAAACATATTTTGTAAAAGATAGTGTCAGAAGAATAAAAGGTTGAGCCCCAGATCAGAATAAAATATTTGCAAAAGACACATTCGATAAAAACTGCTATCTAAAATATACAAAGAACTCTTAAAACTCAACAATAGAAAAACAAACAGCCTGATGAAAAATGGGCAAAGAACATGAACAGACAACTTCCAAAAAAAAGATGTACAGATGGGAAGTAAGCATATGAAAAGATGTTCAATATCATATGTCCTTAGGCAACTGCAAATTAACACAGCAATGATATACCACTATGCAACTATTAAAATGGCCAAAATCCAAAACATTGGCAACACCACATTTTGGTGAGGATGTAGAGCAACAGAAAGTCTCATACATTGCTGTTGGGAATCAAAATGCTATGGCCACTTTGGAAGTCAGTTTGGCAGATTCTTACAAAAGTAAACATTTTCTTACCATATGATCCAGTAATCGCACTCCTTTGTATTTACCCAAATGAATTTAAAACTTATATTCACACAAGAATGTGCACATGGATGTTTACATCAGTTCTATTCATATTATTCACAATTGCCAAAACTTGGAAGCAACTAAGTAGTCATTCAGTAGGTGAATGGATGAATTAATCTGTGGTACATACAGATAATGGAATATTTATTCTTCATCACTAAGAAGAAATGAGCTATCAAGCCATGAAAAGACATGGAGGAAACTTAAGCGTGTATTACTTAGTAAAAGAAACAAATCTGAAAGGCTACATGCTGAATGATTTTAACTACATAACCTTCTGGAAAAGATGAAACTATAGAGAGTAAAAAGATCAGTGGTTTCTAGGGTTAGAAAGGTGGAGAAAGGGATGAATAGACAGAGCACAGAAGATCTTTGAGGCAGTGAAACCATTCTGTATGATATAGCACAATGATGGAAGCATGTCATTATATAGTTGTCAAAACACATAGAATGTACAACAGCAAGAGTGAACCTTAATGCAAACTAGGGACTGTGAGTAATAACAATGTGTCAGCACCAAGCTGATCGAGAAGAGAAGGTTTTGGTGATGAGACACATAGTTGGGAGAATGCACAAGGGGTTGACATAAGAATGAAACTGGCAGGCACTAACTTTATAGTGGGGCTTGTGCTTCTGTTTCAGGGAACATACTTCTGCCCCGTTAGAGGACTGCATGAGCTTTATATATATCAGAGTACAATAGTGGCATTCTGCTACACATGAATGATACAGTAAGCTGATTCATGTTTACATGAACTGGGAGCAGACACCTTACTACGCTAACGTAATATTCTAAATCCAGGGTCCTATTCTTAGCCGCGAGCCTGGATCACAGCCAGACCTGGGATCGGTTATATCTGGGACCCACATGATGTGTTAACGTAGGTTAATCAATCATAATAAATGCAGCATTCTAGTGCAGGATGCCAATAGTGGGGAGGTCATACATATGTGGGGACAGGGGATATATGGAAACTCTCGGAACTTCCCCTTCATTTGGCTATGAACCTAAAACTTCTCTTAAAAAATCAAGATGATTAATTTAAACATTATTTTAAAATAGAAATTTAAAAATGGGTAAACATGACATTTTGTAGAAATACTTCTTAAACAAAACACAAGAGGTGGTAACCACAAAAAAAAAAAAAGACTGATTCACCTGATTACATCAAAATTAGGAACTTTTGTCAACAAAAGACATCATAAACAAAACCGTTATTTTAAATAGCTGTAGTCCGAGAGAAGATGTTTTTAACTCATTCATGTCCAGAAAAACTACAAAAAATATACAAACAATTTAACAGAAAAGTAGTAAAGAAAAATGAATAGGCATTCAAAAGAAGCAGAAACCCAAATGACCAATAGAACTAAAATAAATGCATAAGATCACTAGTAATCAGGAAAATACAAATTAAAACTTTGTTCGCATCTATCAATTAAGCAAAAACTTTAAAAGTCTAAAATTACTAATATTTGGTATGGTTGTAGAAAATACAAATCTTCTATCCAGTGATGGGAGGATAAATTGGCACAGCCCCTTTAAAGAGCAATTTAGCAATATCTTATAAAGTTAAGATGAAAATATTCAGCCATTCCTTGAGGTACTTTTTCCCATGTGAACAAAAAAGTAGGTATGGAAAATGTATATTACATTTATACATTAGGTATATTAGGTTAAATGTAGTTTAGCCTAAATGGCCACCAGCAGGAAATGATAAAGTACATTGTGATCTATTCATTCAGTGAAGCACTATACAACTGTTAAAATGATTGTATTAGAATTCAATGTCTTATTATGGACCAATCTCAAAACCAAAGTTGAGAAAGAAAAAAAAATTGAGTCATTGAAAGGTATATATAGTATAATAGTTTTATTTAAAGCAAGAAAATATTCAGAACAGTGCTATGTGTTACTTATGTATACATACAGCTTTAGTTATTGTATAAAAATCTGTAGAGGAATGAAAAATACTAACTTGGGCTCATTCAGGAGAGGGAGGAAGAGTGATTGGATTAGGGAAAGATATCCAGGTGGTTTCAGCTTTATCTACAAAGCTTTATTCTATTTTTTAAAATTTAAAGCAAGTAGAACAAAAGTGTTATATTTTATATAACATTCTTTGAAATGTTCTGCATGGCTGAAATATTTCTCAGTTATAAAGAAATGAGATAAAATCAAACAATTAAGAAATTCTGTTTCTTTCTTCTCATTACCACCTACCCCTGGCATTGGTAGGTCATTGTTCCCGAATTTTACAGCTAGAATAGGAGAAATTTGGAAATAACCTGATTTGGACCAAAGAAAATAAAAATAGGATCTAAAATCAGGACATAAATTTATAACAAAAATAGATAGCCCTGAATCCCCCAAACCATGAAAATGAAAGAATGCCTAAAGGTATCATTTTTCATCATTCAGTAAGAGAAATTTGACAGAAACTGAGTATACCAAACACAGTATTTTATTTGGTTCTCTAGTTATTAGAATGAAAGGAAAAATTATGCAGAGACACCAGCTGAAAGTATTTAGGTCATTATAGCAATTGAGGAGTTAAAAATTGTGCCTAGGTGAGAGTCTAAATTAGCATGCAGTAATTTTGTACCTTCTGTTTGATAGTGGAAGTTCTCGGCAGAAAGTGGCAATGACAGGTGGAATAGTTTTTCCATAGGACCATCCAAGGATTGCATTGCAAGTAGGGGGAAAAAAAAAGAGCCAGTTATATTCCAAAGAGAAATGTGTGCAAGAAAACCTGTCAAACCTTTTGATTGCTTACTTTCCTCTTTCTTCTATTCTTATAGTATTATTCATTTCTCATAGATTGGTTTATAGATATTCCAAAGCCGAAGAAGCTTTCTGCATCTTTGAACCAAATGGAAAGGTGAAAGGAAAGGCAATAATGTCTTCAAATGTCATTGTCACAACCTGTGCAGACACCCCTACTCCCTAAGAGTGAGGCCTAAGATGGAAGATGTTTTCTACATTCCTGAGGTTTTACATAATTTCATTCAAATTATATTTTTTACATTTCATCGAGTACGAAATTAATATAATTTTAGTATAAGCTTTTGCTTCTAGGACTAAAAAAATCCTAAACTACCAAACTATTCTTTAAATATTTGGCCCTCACTTTTCTGGGATCCTTGCATTGCAGTATAATGACTCTCAGGTAGGATCTAATACCATCTCCAGACATGCAGATAAAAATGTAAAGATTCATGAAAAACCTAGATAATATATGTCTTTAATCATAGATAATGTTATATATTAAGGAGGCCTTTTATTTTAGTAACTGGATTTTTTTTTCATTCCTATTTTTAATGTTCTATGACCTTAAGCTATATAGCATAAAGTTTTGCAATGAGAAAATGGATAACATGGCAGAGAGTGAGATTGTGGCCAGTTAATTTTCCCAGCAACTCATTTCTTGCAATTTCTATTACAGTTGCAAAGTACGCAGGGTGAACCACACAATTCAGGAGGAGCCTTTATATTTGAGACAATGGAGCATCTACAGCATACTGTCTTATAGTGCTGGTTATTTTACAACTTATATCAGAAAAGGGTAAGCTCTATAATACTATAATAGTATAAAACTTTAAGTACTTAAGTTCTTCCCATTCACAACAACTTCAATGATGACCTAAGGTCTTATACTTATGGTTCCTATACCTTCTGCCTCATACTGCCTTCTAACTCAGTTACATGCCTTAAGGATAAAGACCATATCGTTGCATTCGTTTTCTTTTCTTATGCTCGTGGGGTGGCTGGTATACAGTAAGGTCTCAATAAATATGACAGAGACAAAAATTCTTCACATTTCACAGATATAGTAGTTGAGATTCAGATAGCTGTAGGATTTGTGCGAGGTGGAAAGGCAAATCTCGACTAGTGACTTCAGCAGTCCCCTTGCCTCGCCCACATTAAGGTATGAAGGGCACCTGATGGCACATGCTCCTGTTAGGCAGCTTCCTGGAAAGACTGAAGATTTCTTCTGTTCCTCAAATGAAAGGCGGCTCAAACAGAGTAATACCCAATTAATAGGATATAATGTGGTAAAATACCATTTACAGTAGTGGTAACATCTTGCTCAAGCAAACCAGTGATAAAATTTACGATTGCTGCCATATTTCTCAGAGCTGCTAAAAAGGGGTAATTTTCTGTTCCTACATGATTGAAATCCCTCGAAATCTATTTACACTTAATGTAAAAAAATGAACAATTCTCTCTACCATGTCTACTTTGAAGCATTTTCTCTTTAGGAGAATTACGTAACAGACACCTTTCAAGTGGTTCTATGTCAATTAATAGAAAGCAGTCTTAATTGTGCTATGGATATTTAAACCAGGTCTGATTTCCTGGCTGTGTGTGGCCAGATCTCCTGCAGACCCTTTCCATATAGCACATCAACATTCGGTTTGATCTAGGAAGACTGGTATACATTTCATTTTACTGTGGCACAGCAAGCTTCCAGCAGAATCTTGTCAGTGCATTTTAACATGATAGGTGGGCATGTGTGTTCTGGATATTAGGAAAGGCTCTTGTTTGCCAACACAACACGTTTTCATTCTAAATTCATTTAAAGTCTCAAATGAGGTTAAAATGGAAAATAGCACAGAAGAAAAAGTTGACAATGACAGTCGTGGTTCTCAAATATCTTGGCTTTGTCCACCAAACCATTTAGAAAGGAAATTTGCTAGACTGTGCTTTAGTCCTACTGCTTGCTGTCATGACAAAAATTTAAATTAGTAAGTGTCTAATTATTTTTATTAATGGGAAAAAATTCTTGTTTTTTACTGCTTATAAATTAAATGCACGAGGAGGCAGGATTAACTATATATGTTACATTGTTTGAATTTTCAAATAACGTGCTACCTTAGTAATTTTATATATTAATAATTTTTTTAAAATAATGACATCTTTTAAAATTAGGAAACATAAGCAGTATACCTGCTTGGTTTTTAAAAGTCAGACAATATCAAAATATACAAAACAGAAAGCAACCACATCATTGTAGAGACGTCAATGGAGAACATTAGTACGTACATATTTATTTATATTAAACTGTGAAAATACTTTTAACTTGGCTAATAAAGTTTTGTCATATATTTATTTCCTTAATAATACATAATAATCATCTTGTCATATTGATTTATGAGTCTCTGCAACATTATTTTTAATGGCTTCAAAATATTCCGTGATGAGCATTTCTTAAATATTTTTAACCAATCCCCTAATGATATGTATTTAGTGTGCTTCCATTTCTTCAATATTGTAAATAATACTACATAAACATTTATGATCTTCTCGGATTAATTCTTTAGGATAAGGAGATTGAAGAGGATGCACATTTTAAGTCTCTTACTACACATTGCCAGAGTATCTAAAGATTGAACCCACAGTAAAGTTATATTGTAAAGTTACCATCCATTTATAAAAGTTCTACTATTTCACCACACAAAAATTTTTTTTTAATTTTAGTTAATGAAAACAAAAGCTAGAGAAGGAAAAGTACTAACACCTGTAGCAGCTTTGTTCAAATTCCTTTGCTTGAGAGAAAAGAAGAGACTAACCACAATTTGCTGAGTACCTATCTATAATGGACCAGTCACTATGCAAAATTGTGGACATAAGGTACGCCATTGAGTCTTCCATAATAACCTTAGGAAAAAGGTACACATTATTATCTTCATGTTACAGATACGGCAATTGAGATTCTGCAAGGTTTTTTTTTTTTTTTTTTTTTTTTTTTAGCTTTCCATCTCTCCTCTTCCCTCCACACAATAAGGCAGCCCTAACAAATTCTAAATTCCAAATCAGCTGATTGTGAAATTCTCTATTTCTCATTATTTCAATAATATGCTTTCTACTTTTCCTCCAATATTACAACCTTTTAAAAAATATATGCAGTGCCAATTTTCTCATAGAAAATCATGGAAATTCGTAGGACGCTAATCTTGCTTTTTATTTCACAACTTTGCTTTACAAAATGGCAAAATTAAAGTCAGAAAAGAAACTAGGAAAATCCTAGCTGATTTACAACTGGGAGAGAACAATGTTTTTTTCTTTTTCTGTTTGCACATTTAAGCCTAAAGAGAAAATTTTGGGAGCAGAAGTGATGCTGGCATTTTCATCTAATCTGATAGATATTTGAAAAGCAAACCTTCATTTTTATTTATCTATTGCCGTGGGAAATTGGTTTCAACTACACTTTGACAAAAGGCATCCTCTAGAATCCTGAAATTGATGCACATGGAGTAATTACGTTCAATCTGAGACCAAGTTAAAAGTGTCCTCCTCCCCCCACCCCCACCCAACATACATACATAAGGGTACCTGAACTTCCTTATAGAAAACCTCTGGAATGCCCCATGTCATTTCATTCATCCTGTGTTATCATAACACTCATCTCAGCTTCAGTACTTCCTATATAAAATAGTTACAATCCCCTAAAATAAATCTCCCCAAATAGACAAATGCTACAATAGTACGGCCTTTATTTTTACTGAGAATCAGGAGTTATAGAGTTAGCAATATGCAATATGATGACAAAAATTAATGACTTCTCTACAGATACAAGACACTGGTGTTTGTTGTTCACACTATTTTTTTTAAAGGTATAATTATACTATACCTGATGAATTCCAATTTAAAAGCCACAGATAAACTCTATTTAATGTAATTTGTATTGGTCAGAAAACATTCTTTAATTCTCTTAGACATCTTGGGAACATGGCTTTATCCTGTTCCCATGTCCCTGCCTATGCAGAAGCAGTAATTCAAAAAGTGAGAATTCCGTCATTAGAATATATAAGAGGAAGGACACCTGTGCTTTGGTTGGCAGACAGTGCTCATCAGAACTCTGAGAGCTGAGGTCTCTCACCAACTCAATTTAAGCAACTTTTATGTACTTAACACCTAGAAAACCCATTGAAAAAAAGAATAGGCAGCCTTCAGGCTATTCCTAAATTACCCAAGGAATAATACAACTATTCCTTTCTGCCGTGTAGGGGAATCCACTTATGTTTCTAGAGAGGGTTTCTACTTTCCCTTTCACTTTTATTGACAGCAACATGGGTATTCTTCTACTAAGATCCAGGCCTGGGGTCATTTTTAATTAGAGTAGAGAGAAGCTTCTTAACATATCTTGACCCAGCTGTCCTAATACCCTGTGTAAGACAACACACAGATTGGAAACTAGTATTCTTACAATCTATATATGCATTCTTGCTGCATTACAAAAATGTAGTATTGTAACACTGAAAATAATGGAGAGAGCACACTTAAAATCATTTAATTGCTTTCCAGACCATGAAAACTCTAGCTTAAACCAGACCTGACATTAGCCATCCAAACGTACATTAAATGTTGGATTGAGGGGAGGAACAGAGGAGGAGGTGGCTCAGAGGCTTGTAGATTTGGGAAGTGGAGAAGAACCAAAGTTTACTATACTTTGAAGAGTTGTTACCTCTAAAAGGTAAGAAATATTTGAAATATTTTTAAGTTTACATTCCATGTCTTATATATTTTAGAAAAGATCATCTCAAAGTATCTGTACTATATGTATATTAATGAGCAAATATGAAGAGCAAACATATAGTGCTTACATAGTACAAGGCACTGTCCTAAGTACTTTACATATATTAAATTCTCTTAATCCTCACGACCCTACAAGGTGGGTCCTAGTGTTATCATACTATTTACAGAGTAGGGAACTGAAATATTAGGTAACTTATCCAAGGTTTTGCAACTAGAAAACCAGTTAGAAGAGCTGGGTCCATACCTAGGTATTCATGCTCTTAACCACCACATTATATAACCTCTTTCAGTTTTCAAAAATAATTCAAGTTGACTTTTCTTTTAAATCACCATACAGAGATATTAACTTGATTTATTTTCAGCACCCAATTATTCTCTCCATTTCCAAGTTCCCTGAGCTTATCCTAAAAGTGTGCATATTTAATACTTTAAAGTATTAATCTGAGAGATGATTTTGTAAATAGCATCAAGTTCTTTGAGCTTTCCAGCTAAATGAAAATGAAACTTTGAACCAGTATTTGATGCACTAATAAGCTGTGCCAAAGCAATTTTTAGCATTACAAAAGACAAGTTTCAATGGCTCAATGATTCTTTTGTTTATTTATTTAGTCAATTATTTATTTATAACACCTAGAGCATATGATCTTTTGGACTAATTTACAGATGAAAAATCTCATAGAGATTGGAGAAAATAACAGATGGCATAATTCCAGAAAAGGCCAGGAAACTTGCAGTTTTCTGTATAGCAATCTGAGGCAAAATTCATGTCAAAACTGAAACATATGACTAGTTGAAGCAGGCAATCTGTTGTTAGGGTTAGAGTTTACAGGAAAAAGCTTAAATATCACCTATAAGCATATCATCTCTGACTCCAGGGATGTTCCCCAACGGTCTAATTGGTGCCATTCTGTACTGATCAATACATTACAAGCGCCTAATAGGCACTACTGCAAATCCTGGGAAAACAACTCACACAACAGAAAGCACTGTGTCCCTGAATATTCATACCCAAGTGCAAATGTTAATTCATGTGGTGCTTGGGTTAAACTGGTCTAATTATCTACTGAAGGAATCTATTAAAGGCATGCTGTCAATCCTACTGACTGAGTTCAGTAAAGTGAATCTGAATTGCATGCCTTTTCAGCTAATTACAAAATTCTTTCTGGCATGCTTTAAAAATGGTCAAAAAATGAAACCGTGGCCAGGATATAGCTCCCAAACACACACCGTATCTGCTCTTCTCAATCACATAGAAGACCTGTGTCCTTTCGTTACATCTTTTATGGTCTCATAAAGAATATAGCATGTCACAAATAACCAGATTTTTAAAAAATATCAAGCTGTGTTTACTTTGTTTTTCATTGCCTCGTTTGAGACAATAACCAACAACTTTTAAACATTTAGAGACAATCCTTAATGCTATATTTACTAGCCCTATATATTTAGCTTAAAATTTTTTTGTCTATACAATTCTTTTTTGCTTTTGTCTCCAACATTAAACTAAAAAATCCAAAGGAAAGTAGAATTCTTTCCTTCTGCTTTCCCCACATTCTCTAGCTTCACTGGGTCTCAAGTTTCTACTAGCTCATCCCACATTAAATAATTCTGAGTAGACTTTATAAAGAGGACAGAGGAAGCAGTTTGTAATAGAGCAATATCTAGACAATATTCCAAACTATTTTGTGGGGTAGGGCCAACTCGCTGTCAAAATAAGACATTCTTTTCCTCTGTCTAGAAATGTTCACTATCGACTAGTCAAGCCAGATTTTTCATACCTTTCTGTCATATAGGATTTATACCATCCGCACTCATATGTAAAACAGATATAAACACTCAAGTTCAAAACATGACACTGAGCCATCAAATAGGCTGCTTTAGCATCAGCATGCTATTATAGAAGCCATGCAGCATTTAAGGAGATTTTATGAATATTACTCTCAGTGATGGATAAATGATTGATGACTAAGTTATTCAGAAAATTTACTATATAATGATTCATATTCTACTCCTCTTTCTCTCATATTACATGTCTGAAAATATCAACAAATCTCATTGGCTTTACCTTAAAAATCTACCTAGAGTTTATTTACTTTTTATTACCCCTACTGCTGCAGCCATGTTCAAGGTACCATCATCTCTTGCCTACAGCACTGCAATAGTCTCAGACTTTGTATGCCTGCTTCCACTTTTGCCCCTATCTTAGTCTATATTCCCTTTATATAAGAGCCATAACATAAAAATAATATAATAAGATAAAAATCATATCAAAATGAAATAAGCCAGTGACAAAATGACAAATAATGTATGATTCCACTTAGATGAGATATCTAACTAATGAAACCATTGACAGAGAATGCAGAATGATGGTTTATAGGCATTGGTAGGAGGGAAAAATGAAGAGTTTTTCAACGGATATGGCGTTTCAGTTTGCAAGACAAAAAGCATTTGAGATCTATTACACAACAATGTGAATATAATTGACACTATTGAACTATACAATTAAAAGTAGTAAAAAGAAAAATTAAAGTTAAAAAAATCATAGCAAAGCTAATCTTTGCACTACTCAAAATCCTCCCGTGACTTCACATGTACTCAGTAGAATTCTGAATCTTTTCCATGGCCCAGACACTACCTTCTATAGGGTCTATCCCAACAGCCACATCCACCTGTCCACCCTTATCTCTCACTCTTTCCTCACTAATTCTCTCAGCCAAACTGGCCTTCCTTCCTTTAGCACATCAAGCACATGCCCTTGTGAAGCACACTCTTTCCTCTAGAGTCATTCCATTCAAACATTTATTTCACGTATAACTCTGATCAAATATCACCTGTCAGGATGGTGCCATTGAACTATCTAAAATCACACCTGTCATTGAACATCTTTCTCCAGATTTATTTTTCATTCTATCATTTATCAGAACTGGATCAATTTTCTATTTCTTCTCTGTCTCTCCCAACTAAAAATACAAATTCTAAGACATCAAAACTTTGTTTTCTTAACTACTTTATCCCCAGTGCTTGGAATGGTGTCTGGAACATTGTAGCTGCTCAATAAATATTTATTGAATAAATGAATGAATAAATAGCATGAGCGAATGTGATTATGGATAACTGAACTATAAAAAGAAATTTCATCAGATTTTTTATATCTTTATCCAATTCCTGACCTGATTTCCTAAAGATGCTCAGTTTAACTCAATATTTTTTTACTAAAGTAGAAAAATTATTTATAGAGACTAGGAAATATGTTAATATATGAAGTACAAAAGTAATTTTGTATAGTTTTTGATGTTGTATGTTTTTTTTTCATTCTACTGAGGTTACAGCACAACCAAATATATCATGTAATATGAACAGTAGTGCTTAGCAAAGCTGTCCTGTAGCACCAGTATTTTAATGGTCGTATTTCTGCCAGTGGATGACACACTGTGAAGCAGTCATAAATTACAGGTTGATTAAACACACACAGAGATTAAAATCTGTGTGTTGTCTAAAGCTAAACGTATTAACTTTAGTCTGCAATACTAACTGCTGATATGAATTGGCACCAAGAGCCTGTAAAGATGAATTTTTTTAAAAAAAGTAGAAAGGTAAATAAGAGGAGAAATACAATTAAGAAAACTAGAGCAAAAAGTAGAAACAAAAGAACACTTCATCTATAGTAGGCAGGTAAATCAGAGCCTCTTTAAATTGTAATGAAAAAATACAGAAATGCAATATCAAAAGTTAAATAAGCTCATTCATAAGAGAATATCTGTAGCACATTTCCAACCTATTGTGGGAGTAAAATTCATGAATAATATTAAAGGTATTTACATGATCCACTGTTCTCCTGAATAGTGTTTGCCTAATGTAATAAGATCTGGATTGCCTGAGCAAAATACAAATTCGGGGTTGTAAGACCTAAACCTGACTGCCCATGTTATTAAAAAAAATAAACTTTTTTAAATACAGAGGTTTACATAAATAATGTCACTTTATTCCATTAATGTTATAGATTAATGTGATTAAATTAATATTCTGTAGTAATTATAGTAGTCTACCCATGATAGAAATTCTACTCTCCTTTTTGAGCATACCTTAATGTTAGTTTCAAATAAAACAAAGTCTTAAAATTGAATTTAATTTAAACAGTCCCAATCTTCCTTTGTAAATAGCATGTGAGAAAATAGTCTATCCTAAAGAAAATAGAATATTTTTTATAAACTAAAAATCTAACTAAAAACTGCTTATCTCTTTAATATTTCGAAGGTCACTTTTGTTAAACATACCTCTGTCTCATTTCCTTCCAACCCTTTTTTTATCCCCTTCTTTAATTCCCATTTCGCCCCCACTTCTACCCCTGACCTATGGATATTGCTGTTTCCCTTTTAAGAACTGGATCTCTGAAAGCAGGGCATCTACTGCTACACGCTGGAGGGGTGTGGGGCCTGGTGCGCACCCGGGGTATGGGTATGGGTATGGGTATGGGTATGGTCCGTGGACCTATCTGGGGCACAAACCCAGGACCTTCTCTGCATGTAAAGCAGCCGTGCTAACTACTACACTATGGAGCCACCCCTCTCTGTAACTCTTAAAAATTGACAGAATAACTTTTTAAAATGCAAGAAGCAAATATTTATAGCTAAGAAGCTTTCCTCTTTTTCTTTTTCTCTTTTTAATTTTATCTTGATGCATATACTTATATAAAAACGTGAAAGAAAACGAGAAAACTCCTTTATGAATATCAGTTTTCTAGCAAGAACATGTCTCTCAAATTCTATGAGTGAGGATTGATTGCTCATCTTTAAAATTTACCTGTATTTTATCTTTTTGCCTGGACCTTATCTCCAGATAGAGCCTTGTGGGAGTAATTTACATGCTTTTTGTGAAAGGCTTGCTTATCCTTTATTAATATCATTAGCTTGATTCAACTAAGGCAAGTATTTGCTAGTTTTTTTTTTTTTTTTTTTTTTAACCTCACCTTCCCTTTTCTTGCAAGCACCAGGTTATGTGACTTTAGCTCTACCTAGTTTAACTTCATTGTAGCACTGGGCAAGGACTTCTGGTCCTTCTGCTTCCCTGTCTGGTTGTTTTGCTTTTGTTTAGTTTTTCTTAGCTAGCATTTTACCTATCTAAAGAAATCAATCCTTGTCTCTTCTCAGAAGCACTAGATGACTGTTAGTGAGTCAAGCTTAATGTGCTTTAGGTCTTTTCCTCATTAAATAAGAAAGTATTTCAGCTATCCAAATAATATTGGAAAAGCACTTAAAGATAGTGTTTTCATGTTCTTTTTAAGCCACACAGATGTGAAAGGACATCTTAATATGACACTCCCTGTGCTCTTTGTTGCAGTCATATAATTGATTCAGCAAATGATTGATTTAACAAATATTTTGAGAGTCTATTTTGTGCAATGTGGCATGGAAGAGGAGGAGGTGAGTGAGGTATGTTCCTTGTCCTCAAAGAGCTCATAGAAACCTAAAGATTTATATTTTCATTTTATGTATCAGAGTAAGTTATGAAACATATACAGAAATAAGACAATAATGTAAAATGAAGGGCAAAAAAAAAAAAAAAACCTCAATATAAGCATTCTATCAGACACTAAATCTGTAAAGAAGGAAACCGTGGTAGATTGACTGCTAAAATGTCCCCAATTCCTCACACACTATTCATCCCCTCTGCACTATGACCAGCTCCTCCCTTCCAAAGGATGAACCCATTTCCCTACCCTTGACTCTGGACTAGCCTTAGAATTTGCTTTGGCAAACAAAAAGTGCCAGAAGAGTCCATGTGCCAGTTCTGAGTTTGGGTTTCAAGAGGCTTAGATCTCTTCTGTTTTCTCCCTTGGAAGCTTGCCACCAGTATGTGAACAAGCCCAAGCTAGATGGCTTGACGATGAGATATATCTGGCCCAGTCACCTCCAGCACCCCAACAAGCAACCAGCACACAACCAGACATGAGTAAGGCTATTTTAGATAAAGCAGCCTCTAGTCTATCTGCCAGATTTCCACAGATGTGTGAGCTAGGCCAGCTGAGATAAGCTGAGCCTAGTACAGATCAGTAGAACTGTCCAGCCGACTCACAGCTTTATGAGCAATAATACAAGTTTATTCTTTTGAGCCACTGAGCTTGAGATGGTTTATTATACAGAATAATGTATCGCTGTAGTGATACATAACTAGGATAGTGGTATAGCATTTGCAAATGCATGGGGAACTGTGGCTTTCTCTGCTAGTTATGTGACTGTATCTTTATAATTTTATATAATTTGAGCTGTCTGTATGTTTCAACGTTAAAAATAAAATAAAATTTCATGAACAGAAATGTAGTAAAAGAAATGTTAAATTCAACAGAGCATAGCTTTTTTTCTTTTTTGTTCACTGATATAGCCCAAACAGCAAGGAAAGTGACTGGCACACGGTAGGTGTTCGAATTTTTGCTGTTGTTATTGATAAAATAAATGCGTTTAACCAAATATTTATTTGGTTATCTATGAATACAGAGTTAAAGCCTCAGAAAAGGCATTTAAATGGATTCCAAGAAAGTGGGTAGAGTCCAGGAGGAAAATAGAAAGTTGTAGTGATACTCCAGATACTCTATAATGAGATCTTAAATTGGAGTATTGACAGTGAAAAGAGAAGAGGAAGGACAGATCAATTTGGCCCCATTAAATGGGCTGAGCTTGCCCCTCAAAATGTGTGTAGCAATATTTTCTAGAATCCTTTCATCAATAAAACCAAGGAAAATGTATTAGAGTTTCTAACTTCAAGTATTCACAGTCTAATGATAGAAACATTCCAGCCATCTCCCCTTGGTATTACAACCCAATCTGACAGTGCTATGATAAAGGGAAATACAGGCAGGGGATGGGGATCCAGCAGAGATGGTTCCCTGGAAAAAGGTGATCTGTTGCTGAAACCAAAGGAAATACCCAGATAAAAGATCAGGTAAAATATGTGTCAGGGAGGGGAAGCAAGAAACACAAATACCCAAATTAAAAGAGAGCATGGCCAGTCCTAGGAATCACAAATAATTAAGTCTGGCTTGCGTAAAGCTTCCTAGAGGAAGTGAGGCAAGATAAGAAGAAGTAATATAGAATTAATATAATAAGGTAATAAAGAAATAATATAAAAGACATTGTAGACTTTGATAAAATTTCAGGTTCACTGTTAAGCTATGTGGAACATCTGAGGGTTTTTAAGAAAAATGTGCCATAATGAAGTTTAGAGTTTAGAAAGATCTTCCTCAACGGTTGAATGAAGGGGAGCAAGAATGATGTTAAGGAGAACATTTGGTTCCCATGAGAAATGATGGGTGCTTGATAAGAGTAGTAGCACTGAAGATGTATGTGAATAGATAGATTTGATATTTTAGAAAGAAAATATGAAAAAGTAAGATGTAGATAAATAAAATTTGGACTTTGGCAACTTGTGGGTAGAAGTGCCAAGCATGAAACTAAAAGATACAGGAGAGGTAGCAGGCTAGAGGAAAGATAATAAGTTTACTCTCTGACATGCTGTGTTTAAGACCATTTAAACCCTGAGATAAAGATGTGCAAAGAGAAGCAATCAATTTATCTAGCATTTTATCTAGTCCTGCATGGTGCTTGACCAACAGTAAGTGCTCAATAATTCATTTGTGAATAAACGAACAAAAGAATCTCCGAAAAGAGATCTGAATTTGAATCTGGAAAAGGAAATTCATATATTCCTGGGAGAATTTATCTTGTGAGAGTGAATTAGATCGATTTTTCCCAAAGCATGAACTACAGAAAATGCTTATCCTTAAACTATCAGCTGTTCTCTAAGTACAGATAATAAATGTAAATATTTGGACACTTGTGGAGCAATTCAAGAGTAATTTTATGTCTCTTTTATCTAAATAAAGAAATGTTTATGGCAGCTCCTCTTTGACCCATTCTCATCTCTTCTTCCTTCTTGTTTTACTAAACCCAACCTCATCCCCTCCATAGGATTTCCATAGTAAACTAAAGCTTCTTTTGTACATTTTATGTTTATCCAATTTGACTCCAAAATTGTCCCTATAGCATGGATAAAAGGCACTTCTTTCCCTTGCCTAAGTCCTGTAGAAAAAACAAAATTCTAAGGTATCCCCTGGTGTTACACCCTGTAAAATCCTTTTCCTTTACATGTAGGCAGAACCTGTGACTTGCCTCTAGCCAAAAGAACATGATAAGAGTGATTGGATGTCACTTTCTAAGATAGATAGATAGATAGATAGATAGATAGATAGATAGATAGATAGAGAAAAAAAGATAAAAAGAGGAAGGAAGGAAGGAAGGAAGGAAGGAAGGAAGGAAGGAAGGAAGGAAGGAAGAAGAAAGAAAGAAAAGAAAGAAAGAAAGAAAGAAAGAAAGAAAGAAAGAAAGAGAAAGAAAGAAAGAAAGAAAGAAGAAGAAAGAAAGAAGAAAGAAAGAAAGAAGAAAGAAAGAAAGAAAGAAAGAAAGAAAGAAAAGAAAAGAAGGGAATTCTACCAACAATTCAACAATTTATGGGAGCTTAGAAGTAGATCCTTTTTCAGTTAAGCCTTCAGATAAGCCCTCACTTTCAGCCACTATCTTTATTGTAGCCTTATGAGACCCCAAGCAAAGGACCCAGTTAACCATGCCTGGAATCCTGACCCCAAGAAAATGTGAGATAATAAATGTATGTTGTTTTAAGCTGCTAAATTTGTGGTAATTTGTTATGTCGCACAGGAAAAGTAATACAAATAGGTGGTAGTTATTTGGATTCTGGTGAAGAGAAATGTGAATAAGTGGGGCATTATAGTGCTATTTCTATCATTCAAGAAAATCTCAGGAAAAGAAAAAAAATTGTGGAGGGGATAAAAATTTATTTTCAATGTTAAGAATTTAGAGCACTTAAACTAATAAAATATCTAATACTTTATAATTAAAATGTAGAAGAGACACAAATTTGTTGTCAAATATTTGAGTGATTCATTATGAAATGAAACATTGTATAACAGAAGAACATAGAGAGGTTAGAAAGAAGAGGCATGGAAAAGCCAGAGGAGTCATAAAAAAAAGTCTTGGAAATGAGGAAAAGAACTCATAAAGAAGAGAATGGAAAACTAAATCAACTGCTTAAGAGATGTCTAAAGAAAAACCATAAAAGGACATTATATTTCATAAGAAAATGGAAAATGGTCACTGGGTGCTTTTGAGAGAGTAGCTTCCCTAGACTATGGAGATTCAAAATCAATATTTTAGGAAAATGGAGAGGAGATGGAGCAATTTTTGGACATTATCAAAGGAAGAAATGGTTAGTGGAAGTTGGGTAATGCAGAGTGCAGAATTAAGGAATGTATATTTCAAAATGGTGGGAAGTAGAGAAGAAAGGACGTAGAGAAAAAGATATTAATGATGCCGGAGGGACAGGTGATTAAGGCATGCATGACACCTGGGCTCAAGTGAAAGCATTAGCCCTGAAGACACTTTTTACTCTCACATAATTTAAAAAAAAAAAAGAGGAGAGGAAAAAAATTTTAAGCTTACATGGGATAGTCTCTAACTTCTTGATAAAGAAGGGAAGTTGTCCACTTCAAAATGAGAGGGAAGGTTGGGACCCTGAATTGGAAGTGAGTGAAGGTTTGGAATAGCTCTTTTGCAGACTGTGTTAAAGGATCAACAAGAGATTAATGAAAGGATTAAGAAGCAATTAAAGTCAGGCAGTGTGAATTGGTAGTAGGCCAAGTCTGCAGAGTTTTGCTTGAAATCTGTTACCGATGCTAGGTAACAGCTAGTAGAGAAGCTGAATTAATGGTGAATTGGTGGTTCGTAGAAAGCACGGCATACATCACTAAGGATGAGACATGCATACACTACTCAATTCAAAAAAGACAGCCAGGAGATGGAGGTTTTAAACAACAGATGGCAAATGTGCTTTCAGCCAGCTATGACATTGGTAAATTTTAAAAATTCAACCACTGAAAAATAGAAAATACCCTAAAGTGTTTTAATCACAGCCTATTTTAGCATTGTCCTTAATAATCCAGTTAACTTCTTTAGTCCTTTTTAATCCCCAGTTTCTTGTATATTTTACTTTAAAATATGTATGAGGAATTGCCATTTTCTTAAAATGTCCTAAACAGAAGCAACATGGTCTCCCAGGAATTTGTATACAGCACTTAGCATCCTAATTCTGTAATTTAACTAGTTGCACTTGGGAAAATTATTTCATCTCTCTGTGCCTTAGGTTCCTTATGGTAAACGGGGATAATAATCTCTAACTCTCAGTGTAGATGTGATAATTAAAAGGGATAATTTATGTATTGGTACCATGTCATGTATAATGGATATTTAAATAATGTCATTTAAATCTTTTCATTGAAGCAATGTAATTCCATATACCATTTTGATTTCAAGAACAAGCCAGTTAAAAATACTGAGAAAAATTAGAGAATGCAGAGAAGTAAAAAAAAAAAAAAAAAAAAAAAAAAAAAAAAGGTAAAAGTGATTAAAAATCCATCCTCCAAGCCTTAAAACTTTTAATATTTTAGTACAAAATGTAAAATTTTATAACTAGAGAGACAGTTTTGAGCCCATAAATTTCAATCCTTGCATTTTACAGATGAGGATACTAGGGGGCACAGAATACAACTAGCTTTTCTAAGGGCACAAAGCTTATTAGCCCTAGAGTCAGGGCTACAAATGAGGTCTTCCATCTCCAGTGCTTTTCCACTCACTGTGATGATAGGTAAAACACTACACTGTCAACAACCAACATTTGGGGGTTTGCAAATACTCAGGGCACTCACTGCTCTGGGAGTATAATCATTATTTGTTATAATATCACACCTACTATAAAACCAATTGAAAGTGTACATGTAGATCAGCAAAAAAAAAAACAAAAAACAAAAACCTCCTAAATAAGATGGAAACACACACCTTATACCTATGCCTGCAGCATAAACTGTATAAAATTTATTTCTTCCAGTATCATAGTTTGCAAAAAAAGTCTATTTTTGCAAGAGAAAAACATCATTTTTTCAAATGTCCTTGATATCGAGGAAAGCGTGATACTATAAGTCACTTTGTAAGCTCCTATAATTTGGTCCCAAGTGCTCTTATGCCTTATCAACAGATCTAAATGATGTAAATTAGTCCACAGAAAGTATAGAAAAACTATTTTCCCAGATTGTCAAAGACCTCAAGCCTAGCCCACGGACTCCATACTTAGGCCTGCAATGTGGTAAAGCTCAAACTAGCTTTTAGAGGTGAACAAGGAAAATGAAACAAGGAGATTGAGAGCAACCTGAAAATTATGTTCCCTGGAGATCCATGTTTGAGTTCAATTTGCAGATGATCATTTAGCAAGGAAATAACTACAGCATATTCTCTTGTAATGATTTAGACATTAGTTTCCAAACTCTTGTTGGCACAATTTTAAAAAGTTATTTGTAAAAAGAACACAATTTTGTCTGCTTCTTTAAAAAACACTAATAAGTTGAAGATTACTAATTGGACATTGTAACAAGCATTATTGAGGCCACTAGCCTACAGGTACCCACAAGTTCAAAGTATGTTTATGGAAGTGTGTACATTGTGTGCATGATCAATGAAAAAGGGTGAACTTTGGTCAGTGTAAGAGAATTTTAACTTGGGTTAATAAATACGTATTGTCTGCCTACTGTGTGTCAGTTATTTTAGGCCCTTGAGGCTGTAAAACTAAGCAAGTCCTAAACCCTGCCATGTAGCATTCTGTAAGTCTCCCCTTTGTTTCAAGATTCCTGAAGAAGTTGACTAAAGTACTGCAGAGGATGACTAAAGAGGTAGCATGGTAGTAAAAGATGAGAAAAGCATCCAGGCATGAACAAAGACCTAAGGCAGGAACCAGCACAGTGTGCTCTGAAAACTACAAGCTGTTAGGTACTGCTAAACAATAAAGTTCAAAGCAGAGAGTAGAAAGAGATAAGGATCAAGAAATATTTAAGGCCGGTTATTGGAGAGATTCATATACTATGATGAATAGCTAAAGAACTTCAGTTTGATTCTGTAGGTCACAAGGAGCTCATCAAGCAGAAGAGTTGGTACAAAGTTCACCCCAGACAGTATAGGGGGGTGGGGCATGGCAGAGCTTTAAAGGAACTGGATGAGAAGGACAGGACCAGCTAGAAGGGTCCAGATGAGACAAGCTGAGGATTGATGCAAGGCAATGAAAGGTGCATAAAAGGAGTTAATAGATGAGAAAACAATTGATTAGGTTAAGCTTGGAGGGAGCCATGATGTGTCAGAAGAGGACAGAGTAGAGTCCAAGATGACACTGTGGTTTCTGGCATGCCTGCCTTGATGTTATTACCTGTGGTTAAGAAGACAATAAAGAGCAGGGCAAGGGAAAAGGAAATGAGGTCAATCTGGGAAATGTTGAAAGCATGGCATTTGTGAAACATTCAGAATAAATGGTATCACAGATAAAGACTTTTTAAGACTGATGTTCTGGTGTTTCTCTTGATGGCTATCTTTCTCCTGTTCTGGTAGCTTGTGGCAACCTCTCATGGTTACCTGCCCCAGGAAGAGCTAACCCAGAGAATCCAAGCAGAAATCTATCTCCTTTGTAATGGGATATAGTCCCACCTAAGAAGCCTCTCCCACCTTGGATAGAAAGCTGGGCTCTGGATAGGGACCAAGAGAGGCCAATAGGATTATGTGGCAGATAAAAACTGTGGTGTCTCAGAACCACTGCCACACCCAGCCAGTTACTTCTGTTGACCTGTTTCTACTGACCATGGTATTGAGTCAATAGAGTAGCCAACCATATCCCCACATCCTCAATCCCAGCACATCTTATAGCCTCTTCCTTTTTTAGTCTCTCTACTTTATATCAGAATCCCTTCCAAAGGATTTTAATTACTCAAGACCACATTAATGTCACATGCATCTCCCAGAAATGCTCCTTTCCCTCTCCCCTCGCTTCATGCTAGATCCTACCCTTTTCCACCTCTGTCTCACCCAACTGCCCAGATCACTCAGCTCATTTGGTCTTACATTTCACTTACAACATGAAGGATTCTAGATATAGTTTTATTTAGTAACAGATTTTATTTTTCCCCTCTCAACTTAGACTTTGCAGGCCTCTTTGTAAACTCAGAGGCTTTTTATTTGTAGCAATGTGACACAGTGGACCTAGAATAGAATCCCAATCTTCTCACCTTGATGGACAAGTCACATAAGCATACTGAGCCTTTGTTTCCTTATCTGTAAAATGGAGGTAAAAATACATTGTTGTGAACATTAAACGAGAAAGCATGTTAAAGAGCTTGGCGGTTGGTAGATAGAGAATAAACATTCTTTGTCTTCCTGCCCTCTCTTTTTAATTTCATCTCTCATCTTCTTCACAGTGCATTTCATTTTTGTTCTTCTGCTTTCATATTTTCTAGAGCTGTATTTCCCTCATCCGGTTCTCTAGCTTTGTTTCTTCTCCCTTAGTAACTCCTCCCTGGTTTCATACTCCCAGTGCAGAAATGAGGGAGAGCCATGGAGGGAAACTTACATTGTAAAACATGTACAGTTATGATCTCATTGTTTTCTTCTCATATCTCTAATTTCATTTAAAAATAAAGTCTCCAGAAGCAGGACATGTTTTTCCCCAATTTATTTCTACACCTAAGTAGCCATCAAATAGGCACTTACTAAGCTTTTCTAAATCATTACTGATGTGTATCTCAGTGGATTAGATATAAGTTAGTCTCCTTTTTCTCCACCAGTCATTTGTGTTGTTCCTCTTGTTTCCATACTGTAAGCCAAAGGTACTCTGCTTATTAGTACCTGTGTTTCTCATCCCGGTGTCCTAGATACTTTCTCTATAACAAAAGGTCGCAAGTTCCTTCCTGCATTCATTAATATCAAGACTGTTTCTATGCAGCTCACCCCACAAATTAAATTATATAGATTCATAAGATCTCAGGTTTCCTAAGTTGTTTGTTATTTCTTTGACGATGATTGAAATGAAAGGAGATATTTTGTGCGCTGTTTAATTAAAGCATTAAGGAAGTGGCAGTCCACCAACCCCATAGAAAAGACTCTGCAAATTCAGAGTCTTTTCGTTGCATCAAATACACCTTCAGCTTCAATTAACAGAAACTTGATTCAAAGTGGCTTAACACGTTATCTCATATTTTAAAAGTCCAGAGGTAAGGCTAATTTGTGGTTAATTCAGTGAGTCAGCCTTGTCATTAAGCATCTTAGTGCTTGAAATTGCTCTAACCTGCTATTTCCAGCATGTCAACAATCCATCTCTCATGGTTGCAAAAGGTGTAGCAGGGCTAGGCATCATTTGCCAACAAGACCATGTTTCACAAAGAACAGAGGCTTCTTTCCTGTGTATCCCTTTTGATTAGGGAGGATACTTTTCCCAGGAGCACCCCGGCAGAATTCCTCCAGGTCCTACTCATCAGGATTGAATCACATGGTCATGGGAACCAATCACTGGGAAAAGGAAGCCTGAGGTACCATGTTTACCTTAGGCTTATCCTGACTCTCAAAGATCATGACTCACCCCTTAGGGCACAGCAGGAGCCCATTCTTGAACATAGAACCCTGTGGAGGCAACTGAACAAAACTCTGTCTGTAACAGTATGGCAAAAAGGAGAGAGATGGTTGTTAGGGTTGGAATCAACAGTCATAGCAAATAATGGTAAGTAACTATTCCCTGTATAAGGCTATGGACCAGGGCCGAGATTAGAGCCCTTGCAGCACAACATTTAAGAAGACATTTACTCTGTGCATTCTCATGGCCTGAAGAGTAGATGCCTTCTTAAATTCTGTGTCCTAGGAACCTTTCTGGCTTCAACCTAGTCCTACAGATGGCTATACAAATTGTATAAGATCAATAAGTGCATTTATTTAATTTTAAGGGTGTTAGGAAATCCATTTGCTCGTAAATATCTCAACTGATTCCTGAAATTTTATCACTAGCAGTTTATTTTATTGTGTAAAGCCTTGCCTTTTCTCTGTTATATATTTTTCTACATTCAAATGTCTCTAAAGAAGGAGTTTATTATACTATTACTTTCTTTTCTCTGAACAGAACAGAAACATTTTGGAATCATAGCAGTGGGTTATCTGTATACATTATTGTTTGAGACAACTTCTCTGAGATCACATTGAGAGAATGCAATGCTGAGAGATGCTGAGCAAAATTTGGGAAGAAACATTGAACTTCAGCAGAGTGCCTTCAGAGCACCAAGGTATTTCTGTAAACTCTGAGGACAATATCCCTGGAGAGGGACTGAGTAGAAGGGTATTGTAAACAGCTTCTGCTGAAAACAAACCATCAAATAACATAGAGGCTTAAAACAAGTATGTATTACTGTTCTAGAATCCATGCATCAGCTTGGAGTTTTTGCTGATTTTGAAACAGATTCAACTGGTATCTCTTTGACTCACTCACGTGGTTTGGACAGGAGCTGCGTGATCTAGGATTCTCTCACTGTCATGGGCTATTTGTTGTCTACCATCTAGTAAGCAAACCCTGGCTTAAAACTTTTTTTATTTTCCAGGTTATAAGAAGAACATGGGAATAAACCCTAAAGTGCAAGTGCTATTTAAGGCCCTGCTTATATCATTTTGCTCATGTCCCATTGACCGAAGCAAATCACACTGCCAAGCTGAGAAGTGATGTTGAGCAGAGGGCATTAATAGGGTATATTTAGAAGTGTGTGTGTGTGTGTGTGTGTGTGTGTGTGTGTGTGTGTGTGTATGTGTATTTGTGGCCATTTTTGCAATATAACACAGGAAGTATTCTTGTCTGGATTACCTGAAAGGCATCAATTGAAGAATTCCAGAAATTGCTGGGAGGTTTGCTGTCGATATAGATGAATGGGAAGAAAACTCATAATATAAATAAATAATATGTAAATCAGAGTAGTTATTTCAAAAGGAAACAGACAAAGCTGCCATTGGGGCAAATACTTGCAGTATCCATCTAAGTACTTCCCAGGGGAGGGACACCCAGAAAATTCAAACAGACCTTCCATTGTACATCTCCATTGACGGAGATGGAGACATCATGTCATTTGAATCATAACCACATATACTCCTACAAAAGGAACAATACAGTAAAGACAAGGTGAAGACTTGGTCTGCTTGATATTTATATTCCTCTTTGAAAATTACTATATTAGCATTCTGGTTTATATACTCCATTATTATAGTAGATTTTAACAGTACCTGAGGCTTTGCTTCCAAAACAAATCACAGATCTTTTTATATAACATTGAGACATGAAGATTATTTGCAAAATATCATATATGTTCATCACTTGCTATAGATCGTGTTATTTATTGAGTTAATAAAGAAGCACATATTAACATACCGCAAACTTTTAATAATTTTATAACATAATTTTTTCACATGAACAATCACAGGCAAGTAAGTGTATTTTATTTTATGACTTTAAAAAATTATTTTGAGAATAGATCCTTGGGCTTAATAAAATTGCAAAGGGGGAAAGGGCTTTAAAAGAGTTAGTATCCTGAGTTACCATGGGCCAGCTTCTCCTAATGTAATAAAATATAAAGCACTGATAAGAGTTACTAGACTTGCAAGCCAAAAACAGATCCTAAACCAAGTAAAATCACCAAGGGCATGCCACTCTGTGTAGCACACTGTTACATAGATACCCTACCATACTTAATAGTGAACTAGAAATGCTAGGGATGATTATTAAAGTAGGGATGTTAGACAGGGCCATCTCTAAAGGCCATTTCAATCTAACATTCTACAATTTTATAACTCTCTGCCCTACCTCAAGCCTTGCACACAGTAGTCATTCCAAAATTAAATGGAGAAACATATTTGATCTTCTAGAATGAGATCACAAACTCCCAACCACAGGTCCACTAACTGTTTTTGTCCTACTTGTGATCTAAGAATGTTTTCTACATTTTTAGTGGTTGAAGATGTCAGAAGAAGAATAATTTTTTGTGACACTTCAAAATTAGATGAAATGCATATTTTAATGACAATAAATTATGTTTTACTGGAACACAAGCACATCCATTCACTTACATACTGTCTATGGCTGCTTTTGTGCTATACTGGCAGAGTTGAGTAGGTGCAACAGAGACCTTATGGCTTGCAGAACCCAAAATACTTACTATCTGGCCCTTTACAGGAAAAGCTTGCCAACTCCTGTTCTAGAGGAAGAAAACCAAGTATTTGATCTGATGCTTCTCCATTCCCATTAATGACTTATTCTTTAACTAAGCATGCCTTCTCAGATGAACCAGACCTAAAATAACTTACTCTCCTCCCCACTTCTACTGCTGTGTAGAGAAGGTTTAGTGTGTGTTTCACTTCCCAGGTAGCATGTCAGGCAAATCATGCATATAATTCACATTTTAAATGAGTTGATTATTTAAGTGCTCAATCTTTTAGTCCGTCTAACAGCTGTCATTATGAGGACATGAATAAACATGAGGGCGCTTCAAACTCCTCCCCCCATCATTCATTAGAAACATTTCAGAGACTCATTAGTCAGTAACTTAAGCAGTCTTTATGGTAGGCTAATAAGATGCCAGATATTGCTCTCTAAATGACAGGAGTATCACCTAAATGGAGGGAGCGAAATTCCTATCAGCTCAGTAGAAATTAACTGTGACTCAGCTTCTCACTGCCTTTCTTTAGCTCTTCAGGAAAATCTAATTCAACCTCTATGATTTATTTAAATTACTGGAAAAAATGGTTAAGCGAATAAAGCACTTGGATACATAAAATGATGTGTCACTTGCAAACCATTGAGTTCTTTCTGTTCCATCATCGGAAAATGAAAAAGAGTAAGAAAAAATGGGCAGTCTTTAAAAGGATTTTAAAACAGAACACTGCATACCCAACTATCCCATGACTCCAAAATCTTGTGGTATATTTTATCCCTTTCATGGCATTAAGATAGCAAAAGTATTCTTGCACTTTAAATTCACTTTCCAAAACACATTGTCACTTTTAAACAGCCAGTGTCTCTTGAGCAGCTTGCACTGAAAGGCACACAATTGTTTGTGTCCTATTCTTTTCTGCCTATTGATTTCACCTCGAGTCTCAACTCGCATATTGTAGCAGTATGGTGGACAGCAACCCAAGGAAGAGTCACTTCGGTACAGAACTTTTGGTGACATTTTATAATAATTAGTTTTTATGGTCTCTTGCAGTTTTTCTGGTCTCATATGGTTGTTGTGCTCATTTGGAGGGTTGTTAAAATGAACACTATATTTCAATGCAAGAGAAATCACTTGAGAAGGGTAATGAGAAAAGGATTTGTGCTTCCATTTTTTTTAACAGAATGTCAAGGTCTGGTGAATTAAATAAAATGAGTGCCTTTTGAATGCTTGTAGTTTTTACACTTACTCTTAGTGTTGCAAATCTCTCGAGTTCAGACTATGTACCCAGCACCAGTGTGGCATCTGTTAGCAAATTAATTTGGAGGCTCCTGGTAGCTGGCTTCAAGTTCCAAGAATTGATAGTGTATGCCTGGTAGGGAGAAATGTTTATTTTGGCAAAGAGGGGAAAGAACAGCAGATTGGAGTTGATACGAACAGAAAAGCATAATGGAGCCTCGTGCTGTCACTTAAAATTAAAGTCTGCCTATGAAATGGTAGCAGTCAGCAGTGAAGTACTTCCAATGGAAAATAATGAGCTCATTCATTAAAAAGTAATAGTCTGTAAAGTGAAATTTCAAAGCATAATTAATGAGCTTATAAAAAGTGCAAGGAAAACAGTAGCCTAAATGTCAATGTTGAGAGTTACACAAGTTTATGTATGGCAAGGAATATTTGCTGGCAAGGTTTGAAGGCTTACACAAGTTTTTAAAAACATAAGAAGATTGTCATGTAAAAGCTATCAACATGTCCTTTGAGAGCCAATAACTGTGTGCCTTAAAGTAGAGTGATATAATTTTCCAGTCCAAAACTTGGAACACATGGTCACACAGTGGATAGAATATTTGAAATCAGGATTGTTCCAGAAATTCCAGGATATTTTGGCTACCATAACAAAAAGTTAAATATAATATTGCAAACACCTTTATCTTTAGATATTATAGTAAACCGCGGTAGCTACTATGTGTGTCTGCTTAACATGCCAGCATCCCTTCCCTTCTTTGCTGTTGACAAATACTGCCCAATCCTCAACCTCCTGCCAAAAGACCAAGGATTGGTCACAGGAGTACACCATACCATCTTGGCCTATGTGATTTGTTCACTGATGGGGTAAGTGACCATACAAGGATCCAACAGAGATTCCAGTATGGATAACTGGGGGGAAAGGGCTGACTCTCTTTACTTTGAATTATCTAAGCTAGTATTCTATAGGCCTGAGGGGTGCCAGGAGAAAGAAACTAGAAAGCAGTAGGAGAGATTGAGGCTAACACAAAAGAGAGGAAGAGCTAGTGGCAGAGAGAAAAGGATCCGAAAATACCATTTGCATCCTAGATCTGGTCATACCTGGTGCCATTTCCTTTTCTTCTCTACCAGGTGCTTAATCAATAAAGTCCATTGTTTTGCTAATGCTAACAATCTATCAATAGGAAGATAATCTCATAAAAAGTGCAAGGTCTAGCTATAATGAAAAAGTTATTGAAACTGTATTTAATCAATTCCACAACAGCTGTATATCAGGGAATTATATAATTTGTCCTTTCCTAGTTAAGATAAAGAGAATATTGAGCAGGAAGAATGGAAGATTAATGATAGCTATATTCAGAATATTAGTGTCATAGAATAATGTTAGATGAACAGACCACCTTAGACCACCTACAGGTTCATATAAGATGAGGAGTTTCAAGCAGACAATAAGTATAATTTTGTTGAATTCTCAGAATTTGGGGGCTTTTGTAACTTTCTAGTGTTTATTATTTCAGTGCCCCATAGATATTTCTCCATACTGAATTTTAAAAATCCTCTAAAATTTTCCTGTCAACATAGAACACTGAGGATATGTACATGAAAGCGAAGCAATATCTAAGATTGGGGAACCAAAACGGAGAGAAAGAAAACTTTTAAAATAATGACTTTAAGGTTGTGCAAACTTAAAATTTGTTATATACACATGTTGACAGCACATGCATTTCCTCAGCAGCATAGACCATAACTGAGCCTAGTTAACAAGACAATTTAGTCAAAAAGAGGAAGCTGCCAGATGGTGCACATTGTTAATAACGCCATCTGTGAATTTTAAGCTGATTTGCGGGTACATGTGATGCTTCTTTTCTTGGACAGGGAAGTTGCTAGTAACAACTTTCTGGAGGCGCCTGGGTGCTCTAGTGACTTCACAGGTAACTTAGTTTATTCTCAGCCTGGGATTTTGAGGAAAAGTTGCTTCTTCTAGTCCAACAGAATCTTGTGTTGCAACAAAGAAGCAAATTGTGTCATTAACACTTGGGGTTATAGAGAATTGCTCCCATTTTTCAAAAACTAGAAAGTTTATAGAATGAAAAAGCCCTTAGGGTATTAAGCTGTTACCTGGATAAGGAGGAGATGGATATGCAAAGTCACTCGAAGGAGTCAACCCTCTAGAGAAAAGAGTTTGCAGATAGCCAGGAAGCAAAAAGAAAGGAAAGGAACAGGGCTCTTTCAGTTCTGGCAACGCCTAACTTTGGCGATATGTAAAACTTCAAGAGATTTCAAGGAATCCTAGTCCCATTGGTGAGGTTGGGTGGCAGTGGTATATGGAGCTTATAGGCAACAGATTTTGAATCTCTAGGTAAGTACATAGATGTTTCAAGGCTATCTTATTCTGATGTCATTGGATAGCTTGATTCTTCTGAGACAATTTGTTCTGATTCCAAAAGCCAACTTTTAACTCCAAAACTGGCCAGTCTGTACTGTAGTATTCCAATTATTTGAACCTCAAGTATTTCTATGTATGTGATAGTAATTTCAAACTCAATCAATAAAGTGGTTATTACTTATTATTATCTTTCCATGTATTCAGTTAAACCTTACAAATGTGTTAATATTCGATTATTTTTTTATCTATAAAGTAATGCTTTTATAGTTTGTCTACATCAAGAAAATGAATTAATAACACAGACTTCAAGAATTTTTGTCCACATGTCACTTAATTTATTTTCTAAGCTAATAAATTAGTATTCTAGTGTCTACCTCAGAATCATTTGCCTTTTAGTTAGGGTAACACACAGAATCATGGAAAGTCAGAAAAGAAATATACCAGATATCAAATAGTCCAATTCTCTAATTTTACAAAACGAGTAAACCCAAGCTCAGACTGGTTAAGCGACTCATTTGAAGGTGCAGAGCTTGTCAGTGTCAGTAGCAGTACTTGAGCCTGGCTTCCAGGCGAGCTGCCTTTCTATCATATTATGCTGAATACAGGATGTACCAGAAACACAGTTAAGGGAAGAAAAAATGAAACTAAAATAAAGAAGGACAAAGTCTTCTTCCAGCTCTTCCTTCGAGCTTTAACTGTTTATGCTTTTATTACTATAAGCACTGTAAAAGAGACTATACTATTAAATATAGCATATTTTAGTAATAGTATATTTAATATATACTATTTATAGTATTATATAGTTTATAGTATTCTAGTTATAATTTTAAATGTCTCTGCTCTAGAAAAGTTGGAAAGTGCACAAGTGTATGCAAAATAATAAATATTATCTATAATTCTACCCACACAGAAAAATCAATATTAACATTTGGCATATATCTTTCCAGAACTTTTTTCTAGGCATACATCTGTGTTTTATTTTCTCCCCAGTACCCAAACAGTACCTAGCAAAGAAGGAGAAGAATCTGTGTGGATTAAAAATACAGACTCAGAGCAAAACCATGCACTTATTATACTGATCAGGTGACCTTAGGTAATTAATTAGCATCTGTTCCATCATGAGGTCAAAATATCTCCTACTTCATTACAAATTTATAAAGATTCAATGACATTAATATTTGGAAATGCTTAGAATAGTGCCTGGAATATAATAAGTGCTAGATAAATGTTTATAAAATAAACAAATAGGTGCTTAATAAATATTTAGGAAATAATATATATGTGTGTACAGGATTAAAAACTATAATACTGAATATAACATTTATACCCTGCTTATTCCTCTGAATTCTATATTGTTAGCATTTCCTATATTAATAAAAGAAATCCTATTTCATCAATTTTATCACTTCCTACTGAATCATTCCCATCAGCTTATATACTACTATTTCCCTCCAGATGTCTGCATGGATGACATCATCACCGTCTCTGGTCATATTGCCTTCTCAATGAGACCTTCCCCAGCCACTCTGCAACCACCAATTCCAACCCTCAGTACTTTGCTCTACTTGTTCCTTTCTACTATATTGTATTACATAACTATTTATTATCTTTATATTTACTTTTGTCTTCCCCACTGGACCATAAACTCCCTGAGAGCAAAGAAAGGATTTTTCTCACTGATATATCCCAAGCACCTAGAATGGTATCTGTTACAGAGCAGGTGCTCAGTAAATATTTGTTAAATGAAAGAGTTCTCTCCTCCTTCTTTTTTCTTTACTACTATAAATAATGTCATGATGACCATTTCTATGTGTAAAGTTTTCTCACAATATCTATTCCTATCTTTCATATCTTTGAAGTAAAATTGTTAGATCAAAAGATATAATAAGTTCCTACTACTTATTGCCAAATAGTTTTCCAGTTCTCCCTAGGGAAGATAAATTTAAAATTTACCATTTGGATAGTATGGGGTGAGAAGAGCAGAAATAACAGTGACCAGTCAGTCCTCTCCCTCAATGTTTCTGCTGCTCTACTCACCACGAGGCCAAGTGCCTTTCCAAGCAGTGAGGATTTGCTAATCTGATTGATCCAACTATTGGACATTGATTGGGCAAAACATAGCAGCGAATGAGGCAAATTTGTATAAAAGATGATGCCTCTATGCTAATTCTCTCTCAAGTAGTTTCTTATATTTAAGCACTTTAAATGATATTAAATGTATACCTCATGAAGCAGCTAATTAATCTTCTTAGTCCTTTCGATTCAGTCTTTTTTATTCTATGCATAGGTTCTAGGTCTACCTTTTGAAACAACGAAAAATACAAACTTTGAATCTACAGAGCTCATTAAATATTTGAATATGCTTCTCATGTGACATAGATTTCAAATACTCTAGCATCTTGAATTTTATCTGAGTATAGCTTCATTTGTTTCTATTCCTTTAACAATTTGCTATTCAAAATATGATGCAATATCCCAACAACTGTCTAAGCAGAGCATGGTTATCATCTTCCTCATTCTAGATGGCATTCTTTTGTTAATACCTATCACTCGTATTGGCTGCCATAACACCCAATTGGTTCATTAAGTTTCCTGCTGAATATATTTCTCATTTGGCTGTTGGTACTGACACCCAACCTCTTCTCTATACTGATGTGCTTGTTTTTTGGAATCAGGTTCAAAGTCTTAGATAGTGTTAGTGTCCATAGAAAAGAGAACATTATATATACCCCATGACAACCATTTACTCATTCCTAAATAGTTTTCCCAACTCCATCGTAATCTCATGTTTATAAGAAGCATTGTTCAAAAAGAAAATGAGATGATATGTTTTATGTGGGGTACATGCCATACACAATCAGCAAGGGATTTTTCAGCATTTTCTGTAGCAAAATTCTAAGCCAATTTTAAAGGATGCTGACTGTAGAAAACTGGCACAGGAAATAAGTCAGCAGAAGAATCTCAAAAACAAAGGACAATGGGAGCACTAAACATAAAAATGGCAATATGAGGCGGCTTATATGTTTGGCAAAATTAGACTGTCATCTTTAAGCACTCATTAGTTAGATCTTAAGCTTGGACCTGTTTCGCAGACATTAGCTTTGTGTTTGAATCTCATGTAAACATTTTAAACAATCAGAATATGTACCTATATTACTTTGGTGGATTTCTGCTGGGTGGATTACTTAAATTACATTTACTCCTATTTCAGACTGATAGAAGGGCATCCTAAAAAAATAGGGGGGTGGATGTGGATAAAGTTTAGGTCTGGGGTTTCTTAAGTTCTTATGTATTTCTTATGTTACTCCATCCACTATTGGATAAAACCATTTTGAAGATTACATTTAATGTAAAATTCTAGAGTAGCAAACCTAGGAAAACTAGGGAAGCTTTTGGCCACTTAGTTTTGAAGAACTGTACCTTTCTTTGAAGGCCAGACTTGGTAGAAGTTTTGTGAAATAAGAGTTTACCTTTCACATTTTAAAATCACGATTTCTGTGTATCTCCCTCCTCTCCCAATATCATTATCTTTGATCTCCTTCTACCATCCAAACTTTCCTCTCTTGCATTCCATTTCATTGGGAACCAGCAAGCTGACTGATTAATTAACTAATTAATAACTTAGCATGGCATAAGGATTATTATAGAAAACCTATGCATTTATCTTAGGGGACTCTGGGAAGCTTTGGATAATTCCTGAAACTCAAAGTACCTAGTTGCTCTCACCTTGTGCCTTAAAAGGAACATAACTGAAAGTGGTTTATGATTGCCAATTTTCCAGGTACCCTTTTCAGACACTACCAGCAATAGCCTTTACTCTAAAGATTACACTACTCAGAACAGCATAGTGGTTAAAAGCAAAATCTATGTTAAAATTCAAATTCTTCCACTCACTAGATGTGTGATGAAACCTTTCTGGGCCTCCATTTTCTCATCCGTACAATGAGGATATGACTACTAACTCAGAAGTTTAGTATGAGAATGAAATCATATTTGCTTATACATGGAAGGCATTTAAAAAGTGCAGTCATGGTTACATTCATGATCTACTGCTATGTAACAGATTAGTTCAAACTTAATGGCTTAAAACAATAAGAAAACTTTTTTATCTCATAGTTCCTATGGGTCAGAAGTTGAGACCATCTTAGCTGGATGGTTCCAGCCAAGGGTCACTCATGAAAGCGTAGATAAAATATTCTTCAGAGCTATAGTTGTCTGAAGGCTGGACCAGGGCTGGATGATGCACTACCAAGATGGTTTATTCACAGCATTGTTGGCAAGAAGCCTCGGTTCCACAGGATTATTTTAATGTCCTCACAACATGACAACTGGCTTCCCTCGAAAGCAAATGATCTGAGAGAGAAAACTTGAAGCTGCGTCTTTATAACCAAGCCTCAAAAAATAGAAATTATATATAACCATTTCCACAATGTCCTATTGGTCACACAGGTTATCCCTATTCACCATGAAAGAGCACTATAAAAGGGTATGAATTCCAGAAGGCAAGAATCAGTAAGAGCCATCTTGGGAACCAGCTACGATGATGATGATAATGATGATGATGATGATGATGATGATGATGATGATGATGGCACAGACCTAGGAGATCAAGAGCTCACACAGAACCCAAAGGAATTGAGTGACACTCCCTTTGCCTCAGGGTACAGAAGAAAGAAGCTGGACATTTAATGTAAAACTTGATAATTTTAAAGTGCCCCAAGAAAGTTCCTGAGTGAACTGTTCACTGGAAGAGCTATATAACTTACCATGTCCCTAAAATATGCCATATTCTAAATTCTCAACAAGTATTACTAGGTGCCAGAAACTGTTCTATTTGCTTGAGATATATCAGTTGACAAAACAAGGACCCCTGCCCTGGTAAAGCATCTATTATAGTGGAGAGAGAGGCAATAAAAATGAATAAATTACATGGTATGGTAGTGATAAGTGAAAAAAAGAGAAGGTGCATAGTATGGGGGAGTCTGTAATTTTTGAGTGAAGAGGGCTTGTTTCAGGACTAAATACTTATTGAATAAATGAATGAATGAGCAAGTCATAGGCCTGTCTCTTAGAGAACTTCAACTTATATAGTGGGAAAAAATAACTTAAAACACTAATTGAAAGCAGTAGCTTATAGGACCTGAAACGCATATACTCCAAGAGGTGCTGGGCCTCAGAACATCGGTGAGAGTAGCTGTTAGGCTGGGCACATTAGGAATAGCACAAAGGGCCATGGTGCTGAACACTGTGTGAGGTAACCACCAATTATCCAGAGCAGCAGGATCGCTGTGAATGAGGCCAACCTAAGAGAAAGTGATGGACTAGGAAGAGTCTACATACCTGTCGGTCTTCAACTTCTAGACAATGCAGTAACCTTCAAGACAGTATTAGCATCTACATTTCATGGCAGAGAAAAACAACTACCCAGAAATCAAACAGCTAATTAGGCATCCTACGCATTCCAAAGACAGCATGCTTCCCATAAGGCATATCTCTTCTTCCAAGATCTTTTTGGACATGTGATAGGAGAATAACAGCTTTGGTAAGGGACCTGAATGTACAAAGGCATCATTTGTGATTCTAAATGTGGGACTCAAGGGGAAACCACAAACTTAAAATTTATAAATGCAGTACGGCTTGTAGTGTCTGTGTTGATCTCCTCTCTACATTTCAAACAAGATTTCTTAAGTTTCACAAGGCATAATGCTAAACATGACTCAGAACCTCCTGTCTGTCTTGTTCTCTACTGAAAGATCTATATATATAATGGAAACTACAAGTAACAGAACAGAGATTGCTCTGAACACATGGAATTTCGAGGCTTCCCTTAATGTACTGGTGGAAAAGTGAGGCTCGCACTCCCCGGAACAGCTTGAATTCAACATGGCAGCAGTAGCAAGTATAAGAAAGGACAGACTTTTCCTCGACCCTCTTAGGGTCCCTGGCTGCTCCTGAAAATTAAACTGACAAAGACAGAGTAACAGGAGAAAATCATACAAATTTATTTAATATAAGTTTTACATGACATGGAAGCCTTCCTAAGGAAATAAATACCCAAAGAAATAATTAACCCTGAGTATTTTATGCTAAGTTTAATGAAGAGTGAAAGGAAAGTCATGAGACAATGTGGTAGGATAAAAGTCCTTCCTGCACCTGCTGGTTCTCAAAATCCTTCAGCTTGAAATACTCAATATTCCGAGGTCCATATTTTGGGGTAGCATGTTCTAAATCCCATGACTAAATTTGTATCAGATCATTCTCACTTAGTCAGTCAGCTCTGTTGACAAGTAAGCAGAATAAAACTAATCCTTAATACCCCATTGGAAAATTTCACATGTGATCATACTCATTATTATTACTTACGAAAGATAGGTGATTTATAATTCTTATTTTTGATACACAGAGAGCTTTACTGCTAAAAGAGCATGCTACACTGGAGAGAGAGACACAGAGAACCTGAATACATATGTCCAAAAATTTCAAAATGCTAGTGGTCCTTACATCAATTTTTCTACTTTCCAGAGGTAAAGATCACTCTTTGCTGCATTAATAAACGAGAGGGGGAGACAGAGATGACAGTTAAAGAAATGACGCTCCTAGGAACCAAATGAATACCCATCACGACATAGAGAGGTAGCTCTCATCCCATGGAATTCTTGGGAGACTTACTGCAGTGGCCCGGTGGATGACCATCGACCCTAGTTTTAGTGCTAGGTCCATGTCCTTGTTATATGGCATGAATTAAGTGTACATGACATACAAAATCAATACCAATGGCTTAAAAGTAAAAGAAACCAACATTAACTTGCCAGATAAATACAACTTCAACCTCATCTTGCTCTTTGTCAAAAAATTATATATTCCTATGCATAAATCATAAGCCAACGGAGCACAGCTTCATAATTTGACATCAATCTTTTCTCTTGAGAGTCATTACTCCAGTTCTCATCTTTGAAAAAGAACAGTGACATTTTCGCTTAAAAAGGAACTCATTTTAATTTTAATTCTTACCCAGCATGCATTTTAAATCAGGCAGCATGAAGGTGGAAGGCTTGCCTCTGGCCTTCAGGCCCAGAGAAGACAGTCTAGGGGAAGAAAAGGAGAAGGGAGACAACCGTCCAGCCCTAAGAGACAGAGAGTGCACAGGGTAGGCAGAGAGAGGCCTCACTGATCAACACAAGTTTTTGACAGTTGTCACATCACTGTTGTCATCTCACCTTGGGCAATTTTTAGCTCTTATCATATTCAAGAATTAAATTCTCAACTTGGTTGGGGGTGGGAGGGGGCGGAGAACAGAGACAATGTTTATTCCCCATACTCTTAGCTCTCCTTTGCCAAGCTGATTTCTGAATATGTAAATACTTTGCACATGGAGATGCAAAAGACTGTCTTCTTGGTCTCTTTAAAGATAGGAATTAAGCCAGAATGTTCTCAGAGTAGGCTGACAGAGAAGCCAGGGAGTTATATTTCCATTACTGTAGCTATTGAAGCTAATTTAGCTAGAAATCCTGACAAAATAACTAGGTACTTTGTGATTGCTGTTTTTGAAATACAGGTTTACCTACACCAGGGCGGGGAAGGGTTGGGAGCAAATGAAGGGCTTTAAAGAGAAACAGTGTTCCACTCTTGACAGGCTTTTTGTTCTAAGGTACTCACCAATGAGGCAGCCTGCCAGCATAATATATTGTTCCCTGTGCAAAGCATAGCATGGGCATTTGCTTAGCAATATCAAGCTTATGGTGAGACATCTGGGAGTCACTAGGTCTTTGAGGTATTTTAATCTGGCAGTGCTAGAGATTTGTGACATTAGATGCTTTGAATTGAAAGCACGCACACTCAGAAAAATGTATCCTTATAGTACAGAGTGAAATATATGATTAGTACTTTGCATATTTCTTGAAATAAGGCATATTTGTGCACTAAATCTGGAAAAATAGTTAAGTATTGATCAATCATCTCTACAGAGACCTTCCAAGTAAGGCCTGACTTTCTGGTACATCTTTTCACCCTCAAAGCTGCTTTTCGGAAGAAACAAAAAACCCAAAAGGAGACTGAGTAGCTAAGAAATATGTAACCAGATGTTAGAGGGCATGGATCAACCCATTCCTTCACCATTCCTGTGACTTCTTTTCCAAGTTCCAAATATATATTTAAGGTTATTGACACCCACAGAAGTAAAATCTGTTAACAACCATTCTGAGGGATGATTCAGATTTGTTCCTTTGATTGAGGACCACTGCTGTATTTACAAATATTCTGAGTGCTATTTCTATTGGAGTTCAGTCAGAAAAACAGGTATAAGCTAGGTAAAGGTTGTGCGCAATATCTTTTCTCACCACTGTTTCTTGATGGAGTTTACTGAACATTGCATTCAGTCATTCCTTCACTCATTTATTCATCCATTCAATCACTAATTCATTCATTCAACAAGCATTTATTGTTCCAGACATTGTTCTAGGGTGCCAGAGATAACAATTCACTGGGTTCACTGAACATTATAGTATATGAATGTGTAAGATTTTCAATTACCCATAAAATATCAATTATGTAGGAGGCAAGTGAGTGTGAAGAAAATGCTTTGTAATAAAAACCAACACACATACATACACAAATGTATACAGGCAATATATAAGTTGCCTTTTTATACTTGAGCTGGTTGGTGGAGGAGTACTTGCATGAGGGGGACTACAAGAATATCCTCCTAAAGGTGTCATTCCCATAGCACCCTTAGATGAGTCCCTAAGGCCTAGCAGAAACAGCACTAAATTGGGAGTCTCAGTACTCACATTTTAGTCTCCACTCTGCCACTAATTCATTATTATCAGAATCTTAACCACTTCTGGAGTATTAGCATCCTTAACCACAAAGCAAGAGGAATAAGATATACAATCAGATTTAGCTATGAAATTCTATATTTCTTTGAATCTTGTGTTTCTGAATCAACGAGCAAGGGATAGAATCAAAAAGAAATAAAATCCTGATAGGCCACTTCCCTTCCCCAGCTTAAATCCTTGAGGCTTCTGCTCTCATCTCTCTGCTAGCAGCTCAGCATACACAGTCACCATCTCTGAATCTCAAAATTACTGAATCCAGTCTGTTAGTTGTTACTGTTCTCTTCTGTGACCTCCCTGGAGCACTTGACTCTGGTGATCAACTGCTCCTTCTTAAGATTAGTTCTTTCTTTGGCAATTATAGAACTATCTCGCTTCTTCTCCACCTCAAACTATTACTACTGACTCAGCTTTGACCCTGACTAAGCATCTGCACTGTGACAGCTTAGCCAGGGCTTTTTGTTACGTGCACTGCATGCATACCCCAAGTCTCAGTAATCACCTCACTGCTTTTTATTTTCCCCCTCCTTCCAAAGTCTTTCCAGGAGATCCCATTTCTATTTATCGTTTAAAATCTCACTTATATGTGTCTCTTGTTCTTTTGCCTAAAATTCCAATCAAGTATCTCCAATTACCTGGAAAACAGTTTCACTTGGATTATGAAAAACCACCTCAAATCCAACATATCTAAAATGAACTCTTTGTCCCCTCAAAGTAGCTCTATTTTTATTTTCCCATCAACAGTAGTTCAGTATCCTATATCTAAAACCCTTGAGCTGTATATAATTTGAAATTAGATATTTTCAAACATTAGAAAAATATTATTACATATATCATATTTTTTTTAACACTCCCAGGAATATCTCAGTCAGTATCCAAATTTGTTCCTTTTATTGAGCTAGAAAGCAAGGTGGGGGCTACTGTTACATTTATGAATATGTTAAGGAGATGAACCAGGGAAACAGACAAAGCTAGGTCATGAGGTTGAACCAAGTATTTTTTCTGGCCCTAAATGTATTACAATTTAGTGAGCAAAACATGTGGTTATTTACATCGTCAATAAAGATACAAATAAATTCTCAGCTCAGGTAAGGTTTTGCTACTAAGAGACTTCAGGTCAGATTACTGAATGCATTATCGAAAAGTAAAATAAAACATTTTCAGAGCTTTGTGGATTTGGAGATTGTGAATTAAAGAATATTAATGATGATGATATTAAAATAGCAACTATTTATTACAAACCAACAATCACTCAAGCACTATTAGACATTTTATGTATGTAACAATAAGAATACAAACATGCTTGCTATGAGATAAATACTCTTATTATCCTCATTTTACATATAGACAAACTGTGAAGTGCTACCATTTTTTAAAAAAATTATCCAGGCTGGAAATCCAGTCATCTTTAGCTCCCTCTTCCTTTTCCCATATCTAATTAGTCTTTGAATCCTATTAGCTCTTTACATCTATCCCTCCTTTTGAAGCCCCATTACTGTGATATAATTGAACTCAGATCCTACATCTACATAGGCCATGTCTCAGAGCCTTAATATTGTACAGGTGAGATGAATATTCCTCTTCTTCCAATTCAGCCTTCCCCAAATTATTCCTCTCCTCGAATAATGTATTCATTATGTATTCATTCCTTCTTTCTAAAAATACCTACTCAATATTTACTCTGTGTGGCATTCTTCTTCAGAAAAAGGGTCACTGGATTGTTATTACCTGTTGAATTAAGTCCAAACTCCTTGGATTCATATTTGAGTTTTCAAATGATATCTACATTTTCAACTTTATCTCTTTCTTTTCACTTAGTCGAACTCTGGAGATCAGTCAATTGTCACTCCATGAATGTGTTTTATTTTGTATGCATCTACTCATGCCACTTTACTCTCCTTTTTTCCTTTTCCATTCTTGCCATCTGGTGACACCCTGCCCATCTCTGTAATTTTGGCTGTGGCGTCCTACTTCCCTTGGCCACCCCTGACATCTCTAGCTTATAACTCACTCCGTCATTTAACATTCACTATTCATTTGGCTTATAATTATACAATGCCTTCTACTGTGACTTAACTCTTCATATTTGTGTCTTCTTGGCAACTAGATTAAAAAAATTATCGATAATAAAGGTAATTTCTTATTTCTACACTCCCTACAATACTGATTATAACTCAACTGAAAATTATAACAAATTTTTTGTTAAAACCACTTAGTACAGGAAGAATAAGAGAACCAATCTCTTCCTAACTCTATACCATGTCAATCATTTTTCTCTCATTGGTTATCTCAAGGCATCCTAGGGGATAATAATAGTAATAAGAACAATATAGTATGGTGGTTTCTTTATTGAGTTTAGATTCTGAAAATGGAGTATTAAGTGCAAAAGCATAAAAGTAAAATTACCTTTCAAAATCTCTTAGGAAAGTGCTGTATTGGAGATCTACCAGCTGTTAATAAATCTAACACAGCCAGTTTTTCCTCTAATCTTAGGGAAAAAATGCTGTATCTTCAATTTAGTACCTGATTAAATAGTTAAGGGTCATGTTATATAATTAATATGGATATATCAGTAGTAGAATCATACTCAGAGTGGTAAGATATACACAGTAACAAAGGCAGTGAGAGAAGAACATTAGACTTAAGTCTCTCATCTTATACTTACTACAGTGTAGACATTCACTGAGTATAAAATGGTGGGATGAAATGCGATTATTTTTAGTCACATGTTTCCCAAAACCTAAATGCTTGTTTAGCGGGGATCTAAAATTACTTCTTGTGTTAGGCTGAATTCTAAGATGGCCCCTAAGATTCGCACCTTTTATGACCTATAACCTTTACAATGTCTTCTTGAGTGTGAGCCAGACCTGGGAATATAATGAAATATCACTCCCACAACTGGGTTACTAATAGTTGACAGTGAGTTTATCAAAAGGGAGATTACCATAGGTGGGTCTGACCTAATCAGGTGAGCACTGAGGAAGAGATTAAGGGATTCATAAAGTGAGAGGATCTATGGGGCGGGGGTAGGGGGAGGGTCATATGACAAGAACATGCCAGTGACTTCTAGTTGCTGGGAGTGATTCTAGCCAATAGATAATACAAAATTTGGATCAATAACCTAAGGAAACTGGGAGATTCCTCTCTCCCTACTCAAATCTCTAAATGGGTACATATCTCACTTACACCTTCATTTTAGCCCTTTGAAACCATAAGCAGAGGGCCCCATTAAAATGTTCTGGACTCTTGACTCATGAAACCTATGAGATAATAAATTTGCATTCTTTTAAGCTGTTAAGTTTGTGGTAATTTATGACACAGCCAAAGAAAACCTAATAATCTGCTTTCTATATATATCAAACAGGCCTCAGCACTTTAAGGTCATGATCTTTTAATTGTCCTTATGGCAGAGCTGAGGGATCTAAAGTTTAAAGAGTTTACATAACTTGCCCAAGTTTGCATAACTAGGAAGTGGCACAGAAAGAATTTTATATCCAGATTTACTAACAAAACCCATGTTCTTAACCACTGCCGACAAGAAAGGTGAATGTTATTTTTTGGCCTCACAGCCTCAGTTTATGTTCTGAATATCAAATTCTCTCTGTGCTTTCATCCAACTGTGGATTTTTACTCCTTTCTACTGAGAAGTTTTTTACTTTATTGACATTGAAAGGAACCTGATAAATTAATAAAATACATTTTTTTCATTAAACATTTATAAAATACCTACTGTTAGAAAGCACTGAATAAAGTGTTGGGTGAATTCAATTATTGATAAGGCAACCCCTGACCCTCAAGTTTCTTGCATACTAGTGAGAAAACAAACTCATACATAAATATCACAAAGGAGTAAGTGAAAAGGTAGGCTAGAACTACCCAGCCTCAAGATTTCAAGACAAAACATTCGTCTGTTAATTCATCTGACAAAAGAACATTTATAGAATGAGATGCAGAGACAGTTTTTATGTGTGAGAATACTTTTTTTTACTTTTATTTTTTAAACAACTTTTATTTTCAATTACAGTTGGCATACAATATTATATTAGTTTCAGGTATACAAGATAGCAATTAGACCTTTCTATAACTTATGAAGTGATCACTTCGATAAGTCTCCTACTCATCTGACATTACACATAGTTATAATAATATTATTGACTATATTTCCTTTGCTGTACTTTACATCCCTGTGACTGTTTTTATAACTGGCGATTTGCATATCTTAATCCCTTCTCCTTTTCCACCCATCCCCCTAATACCCTCCCATTTGGCAACCATCAAAATGTTCTCTGTATCTATGAATTTGTTTCTATTTGTTCACTTATTTTGTTTCTTATATCCCATATGTAAGTGAAATCATATGGCATTTGTTTTTCTCTGTCTGACTTATTTGCCTTAGCATAACATCCTCTAGGTCCATCCGTATTGTTACAGATGGCAAGATTTAATTCATTTTTATAGGTGAGTAATATTCCATTTTATTTATGTACCACATCTTCTTTATCCAGTCATCTATTGATAGACACTTAGGTTTCTTCTTTATCTAGGCTCTTGTAAATAATGTTACAACGAACATAGGAATGTATATGTCATTTCAAATTAGTGTTTTGGGTTCCTTCCAATAAATACCCCAAAGTTGAATTGCAGAGTCCTTCTTTATCTTGTTATAGCTTTTGTTTTAAAGTCTTTGCCACATCTACTGCAAAGATGAAGACCATTCTCAGCAATCAGACTGTTTACAGTCCAGAAAATATCGACATCATTCTGAAGGGACAGTTATTGTGAAGGGCCCCAGAGGCAAAGGGACTTCAATCACATCAATGTAGAACTCAGTCTCCTTGGGAAAAAAAGAGGCCCTGAGTTGATAAATGGTAGGGAAATAAAAAGGAATGGGTTACTGTTCACACTTCTGTAGTCATGTACAGAACATGATCAAGCATATTATACTGGGCTTTGTTACAAGATGAGGTCTTGTTGAAATCCAAGGGTTCAAATGAGATCAGGCATCACTTATTCAGTAACTCAAGCCCAGAAAGATGAATTAATTCTTTAAAAAAATGACACTGAACTTGTATCAAATCCAGCTGCTTTGATTCAAAAATTCACAACAGTTAAAAACACTAAGTTGTCCAGCTACAGAAAAAGTAAGATGGCAAATGATTTTTCAGACTTATTTGTAATATTTTAAAGATGAAATTGAAATCATGCATTGATTTAGGAAAAATAATAAAATCTTTTATCTGATATAAGTATTGTTAGTGAGCTGGGTTTTTTTTTTTTTTTTTCATTTTTACTTTCATTAAATGCCTTTTTCTGTGCCTCTTCTTTCAATCTATGTGTTTTTTGATCTGAGGTGGGTCTCTTGTAGGCAGCATATGGAAGAGTCTTGTTTTCTTATGCATTCAGCCACCCTATTTTGAATTGGAGCATTTAATCCATTTATAGTTAGAGTAATTGTTAATAGATATATAGTTATTGCCATTTTATTATCCATAGTTTTATCTTTTGTTCCTTCTTCTTAAAAAAATATCTTTAACATTTCTTA
This sequence comes from Rousettus aegyptiacus, assembly GCF_014176215.1. Taxonomy (NCBI): domain Eukaryota; kingdom Metazoa; phylum Chordata; class Mammalia; order Chiroptera; family Pteropodidae; genus Rousettus; species Rousettus aegyptiacus. The sequence continues at coordinate 74,925,273 of NW_023416307.1, forward strand.
TTTGGTAGTAATGAACTTTTTCTTGTCTGGGAAGCTCTTTATCTGATAGTTTTACTAATGATAGTTTTACTAATGATAGTTTTACTTGGTAGAATAATCTTGGTTGTAGAACCTGGCTTTTCATCTCTGAATATTTCCTACCAATTCCTTCTGGCATGTAAAGTTTCTGTTGAGAAATCAGCTGACATTCTTATGGGTCCTCCCTTGTAGATAACTAACTGCTTTTCTTTTCCTGCTGTAAAGAATCTCTGTTTGTCTTTAACCTTTGGAATTTTAATTATGATGTATTTTGGTGTGGGTCTCTTTAGATTCATCTTGTTTTAAACTTACTGTGCTTCCTGGACTTGTATGTCTATTTCCTTAACTGGGTTAGGGAAGTTTTCCATCATTATTTCTTCAAATAGGTTTTCAATTCCTTGTTCTCTCTCTTCTCCTTCTAGTACCCCTGTGATACAAATGTTGGTACATTTGATGTTGTTCCAGAAACCCCTTAAACTATCATTTTTTTGGATTCTTTTTTTTCTTGTTGCTTTTCTGATTGGGTGCTTTCTGCTACCTTGTCTTCCAAATCACTGATTTTATCTTCTGCTTCATCTAATCTACTATTGATTCCTTCTAATGTAGTCTTCATTTCAGTTATTGTTTTCTTGACTTCTGACTATTTGGGTATTTTTAAAAATGTTTTCTATCTCCATTGTAATGTTTCCTATCTTTTTCGTTGAAGTTCTCACTAAGATCATTGAGCATCTGTATAACCAGTGTTTTGAACTCTGCATCTGGTAGATTATGTGTCCAAATTTTGTTTAGTTCTTTTTCTAGAGTTTTTTTCTATTCTTTCATTTGGGACATGTTTCTTTGTCTCCTCATTTTGGCTGCCTTCCTGTGTTTGTTTTTCTATGTTTTAGATAGAGCTGCTATATCGTCCAATCTTGGTAGAGTCGTCTTATGTGATAGATGTCCTGTGGGCCCAGTGGTGCAGCCTCCCTGGTCATCTGGACCACATGTTCCAGCTGTGTTCCTTGTGTGGACTGTGTGTGCCCTCTTGCTGTAGTTGAGGCTTGGTTGCTGTCTGCACATTAATAGTCAGGACTGACACTCAAGCTGAATGATTATGAGGACTGGCTGTGACTATAGTGGAGGACCTGTTTTGCAGGGGCTGACCCTACAGCACAGGATTTGCTTTGGTGGGGCTCTGGTACCTGCTGAGTCTGCCCTTTGGGTGTGTCACTTGTGGATGTGGTTGGGTGGTGCTCTAGTATGGTCTGAAGCTGGCCATCAGGTGTTTTGGTTCTGGGGCCTTGTGGGAGGGCCTCTGGTACAGGCCAAGGTCAGCTGCTGCCTGTGCCAAATGCAGAGATGTGCTCACTTCAGATGAGACTATATTTATGGGAGTTTCCTGGTTCCATAAAACTAGGAAATAAAGGAATCCTTAACTAATCATATATATGCTTCTATGGTATTAGTAATACTTCCATTTATTGTCCCTTTACCATAGCTTAAGCAGTATTCTAAGTACTTAAACGTATTCTTATTAAGCTCTCACAAAAATCTATATTATATAAATATTATTAGTAGTATTAGTATTAGTATTAGTATTATTTTACTGATTAGGGACCTAAGATACAAAAAGGTAAAACAACTAGGCTAACATCAAAATTCAGTTGTTTGACTCTGGTACATATACCCTTAACCAGTACATATTTCACAACATGACCATTCTATTTAAAAAGGAGGATAAAGGGAGGATAAAAGCCATCTGAAGAATGAGGTAGGTGATAAAGGAAGAACAAAAGCCATGTAGAGAATCCAACAAAGATGTTTGCTGCATTTGATTATAAAATTTGTTTCTCAGCATTCAAGGCAAAATGGAAAAAAACAAACTTGATTTACATAGGCTTCCTAATCTGAAAATATTTACTGAAATTTATAATTAGGGTCTTTACATGGGGTGGACATAATATATAATGTCTTATATAAGATTTTTAAAAATGTTTTAAAATTGACTATTATTTAAATCAAGAACAAAGTAATAAGTTGAAGTTTTGTGAAGACATGTAGAAATAAATTAACATAGTGCAGTTATATACCCTTTTACTCAACTTGACACAGAAGGAAATGGCTGGTTAGCAGTGTTTCCAAACTACATATCACAAACCATTAGTGGGTCATGATATCAACTGAGTCACAACCAGTTTTAAAAAAGAATTATACAGACATATATAAATGTATATGGGGATGGGACACATTTCGAATTTAAGGATATTGTGCAATAAAATTTTTGTATTCCATAGGTTTATATGTGTGTCATTTTATAAATGTAATTAATTTTTTTTTTTTTTCAGAAGTTTGAAAGCCACTGCCTTAGACTATTCATCTTAATTATCAGTTATCTCAGCTGGGATCTTGTTGAAGCTCCATAAAAAATAACATCAGATTGAACTCATTAGAGATTGTTTGGAGTGTAGCATTTGAGGTGTTGATTAAAAGGAGATCCTCATGCTTTAGCTTTCAGGCAGAGTAGTGAAAAGGAAGTCATTTTGTAATTAAAGAGATTTTTATTTGTGCTGAGTTGGAGGAGCATCTCACTTCTGCAGAGACAGAAGACTACAGGAAGGACAAAAGCACTTCTCATGACGCATGATATCTATTTGATCTATTCAAATGCATAAGTTACCACGTTCAACCTGCCCCATTCACATTTAGGGTGACCACATGACCTGTGTCCGTAATAGTCCTAGTTATATTTGTTTTCCTGGTGTAATTATTAGTAGCTTACCCTTCCACTCTCAAAAATATCCTGGTTTAATGATAAATTATATGACCACCCTTGCCATAAGCAAGAAAATAAAATGTCCCTTGCTTGGAAAGAAAGATTTGTAGGTAAAGACTGTATACCAAAGACATTTTATCCTTTTATTCAAATTATGATTTCCCTGTGTCTTTTTCCTGGCAAACCCTCTGAGACATACTTGTCAGACGAAATTCCATATTTTTCTCTTCAGAAGTGTCCATAAAGACCAGCGAAGTGTTTCTCAAACCAAGGCTCATAGATTTGGGGGGTGGTTTGATGATTCTCAGTTAACGGAGCTCCCTGTGAGAATTTGGGTAATTCTATATTCCATTTGAAGCTATTCTAAGCTTAAAAAAATAAATAAAATGTAGGTATACTCTGCATCGTCTAGATGATAACAGTAATATTCCAGTCCTTAAGATCTTTCTGTTATCATCTAGTTAAAATCAAACAGTACTATTTTAACATTTGTGACATAATTTAAAAAACTTAAAGTTGTTCTTAATATATAAATTCTGTATTCATGAAAAATTAGAGACAAAATGGCACCATAGGAAACTACAAAAATGAAGGTTTTCCTGTAATCTTAACAGAGAAAACTGGTGAGAGAATTGAGAAATTATATGATGTATGGGAGCTGAGACGGGATGAACTCCAAAGCCCTATGTCTTAATAGAAAGAAACATGTTCAGATTTCAAGTGGCAATGTAGTTTCAACAGAGTAGCATCATCTGAGATACTAAATTAATACTATTTATTCCAATTTTATTTTTCAACTTTCAAAATTTTATAGGGTTTTGTGGACTTCAGAGTTGTATACAACTATATGCAAATAGAACTTTATACATCATTCTATTTTTAAATAAATACTTGATAAAACACTGAGGCCTCAGGGAATATTTTTGCTTTTTATAAGGGGTGCTTATATTACCAAATTTTGAGATGCAAAATAGCGAAAAACATCATGCTTGGGAAAAAAAGACTTCTTTTCTACCAAAAAAGAAAGGAAGAAAGGAAAGAAAGGAAAGGAAAGGAAAGGAAAGGAAAGGAAAGGAAAGGAAAGGAAAGGAAAGGAAAGGAAAGGAAAGGAAAGGAAAGGAAAGGAAAGGAAAGGAAAGGAAAGGAAAGGAAGGAAGGAACAAAGGAAGGAAAGAAGGAAGGAAGGAAAGAAGGAAGGAAGGAAGGAAGGAAAAAAAAGGAAGGAAGGAAATTAAGGAGGAAAGAAGGAAAGGAGGAAAGAAGGAAAGAAGGAAAGAAAAAGAAAAGAAAAAGAAGCAACCAGGCTTTCTGGCATATTGCCTTAAGGGGAATGCCAGTTTAACAAAATGAATGTTAATTGCCAAGAGTGAGAACTAACACGGACAGTTGTCCTTTTCTACTAGGCTCTTCTGCCTGCTTCTGCCTTGTCAGTCCCATGGCCTACTTAGACTTTACTCTTCTATTTATCAATTCCTCTTAGACCTATTTCGGTTCTCCACTACCGGCTATTTTCTTCTTGACTTCTGTAAACAGTATTAGCCTTTTACCTCAATTTCAGTTATAGGTCAGAGAACTTTTAGAAAGAAAAGAGGTTAGATTAAATAAAATAACATGTAAATACTTAGAACAATACCTGAAATATAGTAATGGCTCAAAACACATCGCATTTACCTTAAAGATAATCTATTTTACTTTAAAAATTAGGGAACCAAGGGTTAAAAAGTCTGAGACCTATTTAATGTCACAGATCAAGTTAAAGGTAGAAATAGATCCAAATCACATTTTCACATATCAAGAAAACTCAGAAAAACTCTAGAGTAACTGATAAATTTATACAGAATAAGATTTTTCTATAGTGTCTACAAGTGCTACTTTAAATCTATTTTTGACTGTCCTTGATGCACTGAAATACGATTTCTTTTTTCTATTTTAAGACATTATCATTTGCTGTTCTGCCCTTGGATATTCCTTGTAGGTTTGACGTATCCCCCAGAAGACAATTATGGATTTATCCATTGGCTTTCCAATCGTATAATTGAGCCTATTTCATTTTGAAATTTTCCTACACTGTATGCATGGCTAAGCATGCCCATAATGTAGTGGATTCTCCATTTAATTTACAACTTTCAGTCCAATGTGCAAGCTTTTGAAAATGGCTTGACTATTCTTTTCAATTTGTTATAAAAAACTAGGTATTGTAGCCTAAAATATACCTATATTGTTTTCAGATAGATGTATAAGAACAAAAAGACTGTACTTTTAAATATCTAGAACACTTAGAAAAAAATAACATCAGGTCTTCTAGTAGAACTCTAGCTAATTATAGATTGGGAAATGTGGCAAGCTGGGGCAATTTATACATTGTAATATTAGGTTTCCTTAGTATGATTATTCAAATTTTAATGACATTAAGAAGGATGCAATTGAGTGTGTGTGTATGTGTGATTGTGTGTGTGAGAGTGATAGAGAAAGATACTGATCTCAAAGCAAGAGGACCTAGTATGAAATACTAAGGGTTTAGACTTCGTCCTCTAGACAATAGGGAGCCATGGAAGAATTTTAAACAGGGCAATGACATGTTAGGATTTTGTTGTAGGAAGAACCCTTCACCAGCAATATAGTGTGTGGATTGTGAGATTGGAGGTAGCATGTGGAAAGATGAATTAGGGAAGAAATTTAATACCCCACATGACCTTAATTAAGGCAATGCCAATAGTACTCGGTGAGAGAATAAAAACAACAACAACAACAACAACAACAACAACAACTGAATATGACTCCCAACTTTCTAACTTTTGAGGCCAGATGGGTGGTGGTGCTTCTAAATAAAATGAAGAGTATCAGCAAATATCAAGGACATTCACTCTGATGGCCATAATTTTCTGAAGAAACTAGGAGGCAGGGGCATCTTCTGAGAAAAAAGAGGAGAGTGTTTGTATAGGTGAGTTGTAGTGAATAGTGGAAGTTTGGAAAAGTCACTAATGGGAAAGATAAAGGAAGTTGGCCAAAGAGCCAAGGTTACTGAGCAGTGTAAAAGTCAAGAAAGGCAGGTGAGTATGATCTGCACAGGTGTGTGAATCTGTGGTGACAATAATCTGCATTGCTGTATGATTTTCTTTTATTCCAAACAATGCTCAGCCATTGGTATATCGGTAGAGGCATGGGACATTGTACTGATCTAGAGCTGCAAGTTTAAATATCAGATGCAGTGAAACGTAAGAGTGGGAAGGAGGTGGAAGCACTGTGAGAGGAAGTTTTAAGGCATCGACCATAGGGTTCAGAATCAATAAGGAAAGGAGATCAGGAGATGAAAGGAAAGTCTTAAGGGATGAAGATTTAAAAAGTACAGGTGTTAAAAAAAAAATTGGATTGAAGTTTCAATGAGAATGACAGAGTAAAAAGCTAGAAAAACAAGGAGGTAGAGATTAAATTTTCCTAAGAGGAGAAATTCTAGATCTGTGCTATCCAATGTGGTAGCAACCAGCCCTATAAAGTAATTTACATTTAAATATTTACAATTAAAGTTATGTTCCTCAGTCACATTCACCATACTTCAAGGGCTCAATAGCCATGCATGGCTACAATACTGTCCCCATTGGACAGGGCACATAAAACTTTTCCATCATGTAGAAAGTCCATTGGAGTGTGCCTCTAGATAATGCCAAGTTCTAGAGAATGTCCAGGAATGTGAGTTGCTGAAGAGATTGGAGACAAAAGCCACTGACGAAGTTAGTAAAAGATCAGGAAGGTAGGATACTGGATTAGTTTTCCACAGAGATGTTGAATTGAGCCTCTGACAGGAGTTCTAATAGAGAATATATGAGCTAAATGCTAATGTCCTCAGTGACTATGAGAGATGTGACCAGATAGATGAACACATAAACTTTGTTGGGAATTATAATGTGCTTCCTGTCAGTATATCATAAACCCTTCAGACCTATCTCTGTCCTTTGCTTCTGTAACATGTTCAACTGATTCATTCTAGACCCTGTCCCAGAATGATATACCAGATCCTGAACCATTCTCCTGGTTCTTCTGAAACTGTGTCAAGTTGCTTCAGTCAACTTAATACTATGGGATGGAAAAGGAAGCTGATAACTATATGGCAGGTTAATTAGGTAATTGAAAATAATGTACACTTGGGCATACCTACAGCTTCATATGGAAGATTTAGCATAGATTTGTACCAGAATATATGGCAAAAGCATTTTAATTGAAGAACATAGCTTGTGTGTGTCTGTTGTATTTATTAAACATTTGTTATAATCTAAGACTTATACTTTATGAACAAGAGGGATGTCTATCAATGTGGAAATGTGGTATAGCTAGTTATGTTGGCTATTATCATTAAACATCACACTGAACAACTTCCATTAGCATCAAGCTAGTTGCCACCATGTCCTCCCTTTTCCTTTTGAGTTGGCAGGTATAAGTTACAAGTCCACAGTAATCCTCTTCTACTAACATCAATTCATGAGTCATCACAAATTCTTTGGTCTTGCTCCTCCACCCCCATGCCAGTGATTACTATAATTAATACCAGAAGGGAAGAAAGTCTTTCTGTTTTGGAAAGGTTGTTAACATCTTCCTTGGATGAGTAAATGAAGAATCTTTTGCTCTATAACTTAAGAAATATAAGCTAAAATATGCCCAGTCCCTCTTTTCTCCTCTCACCAACACTAATCCCTCTCCATTCTTCCCAGTATCTACAATTTTACTCTTACTTGTTTTTAAGAACTAGGAAATAGCTGAGTGCTGTAGACTAGTTTCTTATTTTTCAATAGGCTATATGTTTTTAGTCTCTGTTATTCTTCTAGGTTGTAAAGCTATTTGTGTTATAGGCTCTTCCATGGCAATATACAGCAGATAATTCCTTTTAACAAGCCAAAGCAAATTTAATTGAGTCATGATGTATACGATCAAATAGCCTCCAGTGAGGCAAACAATCCTTTATATAAGGTAGCATACATTTCACAGTTTCAACATGACTATATGGTTTCACATGACTAAATAATTACTTTCATCCTTGGTAAAAAGTTACAGAAAGGTATGAAGTTAATATCTGATTGAACTAATTAAATTTTAAAGAGGTATATACTCTACTAGGCTTTCCTCCTCCCTCGATTTAGTGAAATCTATTTCTTAAAAAAACTTAGCACTGAATTACAGGTAAATTAAAAAAAATTTTTTTTAACTAAATTGTTTAAGCATTTCCTAATGAGAATATCAAATTAATTCTTTTTCATTTATTTTAAATGTCATGCAATAAATAATATTAACAGAAATTATTGTCAAGATAGCATTTCCTTTTTTTAAATTAAGTGTATCAACATAACATTGGTTAATAACATTATATAAATTTCAGGTGTAAGGAATGGAAATAGGAGCAGCCACTATGGAAAACAGTATGAAGTTTCCTTTAAATTAAATTAACCCTGTAACTACCATATGATCTAAGAATTCCTCTTCTGGGTATTTGCCTCTACAATATAAAAACATCCATTCATTAATTTGTAAAATTCGTATTTCTGATTCACTCCCAATGACTTTGCAGCCTGAAACCATTTCGAATTATGACATTAGTTTTAATGTTTTTAGGACAGATGCTGTTAGGGCTTTTAGCACAAGTAGTGGATTATTAGCAAACATTAGTTAACTTATGAACCTTCATCTGAATACCATTCGGATACCCATGGGACCTGGGTGATATTACAGCTCCAATGTCAGCCTGTAGAGGAGCATCGGTAACGAGCATCATCCTTACTTCCCTCCCCAATGCAGCAATAAGTCAAGGAAAAGGAGACTTTCACTGATTTGAACCATATATATGGGTTGAAAATAAATTGTGCTATCTGTTATGTTATATTTGTCCCCAAAGGCAAATTTACCTAACACGTAATACAAGTAGTCCCATTCAATTGCATCAAAAGACTTCCTGGCATCTAATAAAATTGTTGCTATTGGTTCCAATTTCCTCTTTGTATTCTAGATTAGTTGTATTAGTTTATGCAGATTATCTGATGTTTATCTCCCAGAATAAGGCCTAGTTGGATAAGGGCCTATTTGATTTGTAATTACTTTATTTAGTCACGTAGCAAGTGCTCTGGTATCTATTATTCTATGTCTACCCACATTGTATAAAAAAATATTTTTCATAGTACTGCTAAGGGCATGAAATCTTGAGTATAAGGCTACATGGATATATGTAATAGGATAAAGGACTATAGACCACTTTGATTTCAAACCACAGACAATATCTGATGCTTTAAAAATTCAACACAAACCATTTAAATGCAATACATTTATTCATAGTTTATTTCTGAAACTAGTGACTGTTCAGTGAGCTGATGGCAGAGAGAAGTTAATGTGTTAGTAAGCAACCTAAATTTTTATAAAGCTATTTTGAAAGTAACTCAATGCCACAAAAAGTAATATCAATTACTCCTTGCTTTTCCATTGACATTGCAAGGCTGCTCCAAATTTCTATTCTTCAGTTCAGCACCTACAAAGAAAAGGCAGGCACAGAATACCTCCTTGGGAGATTTCTGGGTATTACAGGCATAAGAAGTACTTCTTTAGAACACATTCTGAAATATTTCAAAGTTTTGGTTTTTTTTTGTTTTTTTGTTTTTTTGTTTTTTTACCCCAGTATTGACTGATAAACCCTGCGATGCCCTGGGAATAGGGAATTGTACACAAGTAGGAAACTAAGCAATAGAGAATAAGGGTAAAGCCAGCTGATAGTCTTGAGGGTTCCTATAACTTATATGCTGTGAGACAGCATAGTATAGGGAGAAAGGCTTGGCCTCTGGAGCTAGTTTTAATCTTGGATCCATCCATTACTTACCTTGGCAAGCTACGAATAGCACTGAGCTTTTTTCTCAGTTACAGAAAGAGGTTAGAATATTCACTCCTGAAGTTGTTTTAAAGGTCAAAAAAGATAATATGCATAAAGAACTTAATCAAATATTTAATACTTAATAAGGGTCAGCTGTTTCATTATAATTATTGTTAATAATAAAGTGAGCTATAGAGAGATCTATATATAGATATAGTTGCATTTTTTTTCAGTAATCATAAGAAGGTCTAATCTAATGGCATGCTAAGTATTCAGAATAGGCTTCATGGCATTATGTTGGGAAAACAATGACATTCAAAACAGTGCACTTCAAAATTTTACTTTGCAATTAACCTACACAGAATAAATGCACCTTTTCAACCTATAGTATCTAAAGACAAGATTTCAAATTGAAAAAAACAACCAATAAGCATACACCAAAAAACAACACAAAAAGTAAAAATATTTTCCATTATCATTAATCTTCTGCATTAACAAAGTATATCTGATTTGATCTAAGAGATCCGGCTTTTCTTTAAACATATTGGTTAGATATAAATAAAAAATGGCTAATGAAATAAAAGTACAGAAAAAATATTCTTCCTAGGACTCTGCAGGTATAGGAGCCCAGCAATACATGCTTGCAAAACAAACAACAGTTATTGAACAAATAGTCTCTAGTTTAAGTGCACAGAATGTAATAAACAATTCAAAAGGATTCAATTTCAGAATTTCATATTTATATAGTCAGAGTTCGTTTTTGTTTAAAAAGCTAATTTCCAAAGAGATACAATCTTTTGAAGTATGCTGCATACTTTTTCTTAATAGTTGGAAAATTATGTTTGGACACTAAGTGAAGCAATTTCTACAGAAAACACAGGACCCAAACCTGAAGCTAAAATCCTAAGTACCTATATAGAAATGTGCACAATAGTCCCAGGATATGTGTAAACAGGAGAGCCACCTAGTAAATGGTATTGGGTTTTGGTAATCATATAATCCATTCTCATTAGGTATCTCTCTCTTGTGCATTAATATGTGACATCATACTCTCATATAACATTTCATAAAAAGTCTCTCTAGATTGTAACTGTAAGATAATCAGATTCTGTAGTGCTCATTATAACTGCAATTATGTAACAAAACTCTCCAAATATAGTTCAGTTATTACAGTTATTAATCATTCTGGTTTTGTTTCAAGTACTTGCTTTATAGCCTGCTGGATAGGCTCCATTATTCCACAAGCTGAATGTCGAAGTCAAACATGTGCATGTGAATCTGCTAGTCTAATGGCCTTTCAACATAATTTACCCTTTCAATTTGTATTTGTGAATACAAAAAAAGTGGAGAAATAAAGTTTGTGTCAATAGAGTCACTGACCTTTGCAGTAAACATAAGACAGTCCTTAACAAAAAACAACTTAGCAAATAAGAAACTTATTTTTCTAGAACTAGAAATAGTGCTTAAGAAGTCTCAGAATACCAATCAGTTCTTAAAGAAAAAGGGGTAAAACCTCTGAAAGAGTCTGTATATTTTGGAATGATAAAATTAAGAAGCCAGCAAATGTGCATTTTTAAGGGTTCAAAGTACCAACATCACGGATAAAATATATTTCTACACATCTTATGCATAAAACCATATAGATTAATTTAACTACAAAATGCCAAGTAAAAGACAGCAGATTTATTACACAGAACAAACACCATCTGCACCATCTTAAATCATCGCTATAGATATATTTCTAGGAAAAACATATACCCTGAAAATTCTCAAGCCTAAATTCTGAAATGCTAAAGTATTGTATTAACTAAATAGGATTACAAACAAACCCAGAAAAAGTAACTTAACAATTATTTAAATGTTAACATGTAGAGAGCCCAGAAAAATAAATGTAACACATGATATAGTTTACAAAATGTACATCACCAATATCATATAGTCCATGATTTTTTCAATTTTGCCACATACATTGGGCCCCAGGCTTTGCCTTTATCTGGAATCACCAAGAGCCCACATTCCTGGCCAGTGGGTGCGAATGTGAAGTCTTGGGAGCAAGTTATTGCCATTTCCTTAATGTCCACAGGTGTCACATTACTGTGGGAGTTTAGAATTTCACTGATCACATCTTGATTTTCTGCCTTGGAAAGCGTGCATGTAGAGTACACAAGTGACCCTCCAGGACGTAAGGCCTTAACTGCAGACCTGCGCGTAATTAGGAAAATGCATTAGATTGTTTAGGTGCATTAAAAGCAAACTCTAGGGTCTGAAGGAAAGGAAGCTTGCATACTTGACACTAACCTTACCCAGACTCAGACTGCAATAACTTTGAATGTTTTTCTAGCCTTACAACTATTTCTAATGTATCCCTGGATGACTAGGAAAATGGTAATCAGATCAATCAACACAGGTAAGACAGAGAGGATGTTTGGTTTGTTGCTTTGTTCGCTGAAGGACAAGAAGGTTGGGAGAGAGTATGGAATAATGGGTTTGTCTTTAAATATATTGAGTGGTTCCAGCGGGAAGGTGGAATGGAGCATCTAACCTTCGGGAAGGGAGTTAGGGCTCAGTGACAGTGGAAATCATGGGAAAAAATAGGATTTCCCAAGAAACATTAAAAAAACAAAAAACAAGAAACACTGGACTAAATACAGACTCTCAGAGAATGCCTATATTTAAAAGGAGGGAGAATTTAGAAAATTAAGATTTCACCAGATGTAAGTGTAGCTTTAGGGAAAAGATGGGAAGAAAGGTTTTTGTTGTTGTTGTTTTTAAGTGGAAGACTTGCACATAAATGTAAATGCAGATACAAGAGAAGAACAGTCCCAGGTTTCAGACTGCAAATGAAGGCATTGCTTTAGAAAAGATGGGGTTCAGCTCCTCATCTGAAACAACTTGAGAGCATGAACAGAGAAGCAGGATATTTTAAGGTAAATGAAAGTTCATGATAGACAGTCTCGATAACAAGAGTGAAATGGGAGGCAAGGTCATCTACTGAAACATAAAACCAGAAAAGTTTTAGTCTTGTTGCTGTGGTAATAACCCCAGAGCAATTAGGAATCAAGAACTTCTTTAAAAACAATCATGTTCTAGAATTTCTACTGGATTTAAGAGTACAGTCCACCCCATGTCTCACATCTATATTTAAACAACTAGAGCACATCCTAAGAACTGAGGTTTATAATGAAGATCCACCTGGCCAAAAAGCATTTGCAGATGTGATTTAATTAAGGTTCTTAGATGGGAAGATTATCCTGGATTATCTCAGTGGGCCCAATATAATCACAAAGATCCTTATAAATGGACAAGGGAAGCGGGAAGAGTCAGAGAAAGAAAGGTGATGACAGAAGGTAAGGTTGAAATAATAGGATTGCTGGCCAAAGGCCATGAATGTGGGATGCTTCCAGAAGATGGAAAAGGAAATGATTCTTCCTGTCTTAGTCCTTTCAGGCTCCTACAACAACAATACCTTAGACTGGGTAGCTGAAACAATAAACATCTATTTCTCATAGTCTTGGAGGCTGAGAATTTCCAAGATCAAGGCACTAGCAGGTATAACACCAGGTGAGGACCTGCTTTCTGGTTCACAGAAGGATGTTGTGTCCTCTCATGGTAGAAGGGGCAAGGGAGCTCTCTGGGATCTACTTTTAAAAGGGCACTAATCTCATTCATGAGGGTTCCACTTTCACAAACTAGTCACCTCCCAAAGTCCCTATTACCTAATGTCATCACCTTTGGGGTTAACAGTTCACTATATATATATTTTTTAGGGGGCAGGCACAAGCATTCAGTTTCTAGCACTCCCCTAGAGCTTCCAGAAGGAATTACAATTCTGCTAGCACCTTGATTTTGAAGTCCTGACCTCCAGAAGTATACGATAATACATTTGTGTTATTTTAAACCAGTGTTTGTAGTAATTTATTATAGCAGCAGTAAGAAACTAATACACACTTGGTGATGGCATTTTTAATTTTTTTTACATTGATATATTAAGGCCTTGGTAGATGCTAAATTTTACTAAAATTGTTTAAGTTACAATGCTCATTTTGGATCATTTCTACTGACTATAGCAATGGATATAAGATTTTCTTTAAAAAAGATTACTAGCTGTGCAAGGGATATATACAGATTTGAATGCAGATATCTTTTTTTTCCCCTTTTTTTCCCCTCACTTCAGACAGATACTGTGCCCATGTTGTAACAAAGTTTAAGGGAGGCACCATCTCACACAACAGTTTGAATACCTGATCATCACACTTATGAACCACAAAAGGATCGAACGCAGATATCTTCAAACTCCCAGTAAAATAAATTTTTTTGATTCTTGTTCCACAATTAGCAAAGCCAATGCCTGATCAAGTATAATTCTTTCTCATTACAGTTGTACAAAAGTACATAGAAGCTTTATCATTTATAAACAATATGTTCTTCATTTGATGCAAATTTAAATTAATTTCTATAATGTTGCCAGTGTTGGCTGATTTTTCTGCTTTGTTTTCATTCCAACATTTATAATTTATCTTTCTAAAATTAAAATTAAAATGGGTATAACTTAACTGGTCATATTTTCAAAACAAGGAAACTGTATGTGGCAGCACAAAGGGCTTTTTTTTACAAACTGGGTTAATCTCAACATCCTGTGGCAAAATGTTAGGGGTTCCTGTCCAATTGTTCTGGTTTTACTGCTGATCACTTTCTTTAAATACCAGTTTTGTCCTTTTGCTGGTAGTAGATTTGAATTTCAAAATACCATAATTTTGTATTTAAAAATCAAGAAAAACAGGCAATGTGGGGGAAAAATGAACTAATTCCCAAGGTTCACACAGCCAAGATTTTTCTACACTGAAATTTATTTTATGCCACAGAAGGCATTTATCTCATGAATTGAAATAGTCCATATTGAGATTCACGACTGGTTTTGCACAAAGTATAAATCTATCTCTATAATTAGCATTTTTCAATATGCATAAGAGTTTCTTCACTTTTGATACATAAATGACAACAGGTAATCGATTTTAGTTAAGGCTAGAGTATTTAACAAGTCTATAATCAAATTAGTTTAATGATTTAAAAAACTTTACTGCTGGTATTGGTATTCCAATAAAATTTAAAAGATATTTAGCATGTGTTCTACAGTATACTAAATGAAAAGGCACACCTAAAATATAAGTACCCAAATATGCAGTACTCTGCCCACTCTAGTAGTGCCTAGGATAAATAATCTGCTTCCATAATAATTCACACATATTTTGAAACAGTCCATCAGAACCAAGTTGTTACTATTTTTAAGTTTCCTCAAAATCATAAAAAACAAACAAACAAACAAACAAAACTATGTGAGTATTTGCAGGACAGACACAGTAGGGTGTGAGAAGGACTGTGTTGCTTCAGAAGAAAAATAATAAGAATAAAAGAAAGGTACTGACTGCTTAGTAGTTCTTAACAAGCCCAGTAAGTAATTTAAAATTCTGGAGGGTGAAAAAACAATTTAGAAGTTAGAGACACATGAATAGTAGTAATAAACTGGCAAAGTTGTGATAATGACCATATAAAAAGATAAGTCAAGATTAGAGAAGAAAAGCAAGACATTGGATCTGGGTCCTAGTAGAAGACAAAAGGGTTCTTTATGCCTGTATAAATTTCTATACCATGAAAAGTTATTATTATGCATGCATTTGGCATATTAGTATCTTCTGCTAACCTTCAAATGAGCTGCGGTCCCCTCAGCTTCTCAATGACTGTTTCATGGCTTAACAAAATCCTGAAGAATGGGTCAATTTTTACCTGTGCTATACCACTGACTTATATTACATGAAATTACTAAAAACTAAGTAGTATTAAGATCGGCATTATTTACCATTGAACTATAACCGATGACAGAGAAAGAGTTAGCAGAACTTTCTAATCATACCAATAGAAGGCAGAAGAAGATGTCATGACTACAATAAATAAAGCAAAAGTATTATTTTGATCAATTAGGTAAAAGCAAACCTAATACTTTAAAATTAAATGGGAACTAGTAGACATTATCTTAGGTTTTATATATTATTCAATACACAATGTCCAAGTATAATGCAGATCTAGGGGGAGTCCTTCTAAAGGAAGTAGAATTACCACATAATACAATCCTTCCATCATTCCCTGAAACATCTATCTTCCCCTCAGAAGCCTCTTAAGTGCTGTTCAGGCTTAACCATACCTAAGATATGAAATAAGATTCTATCTCATAACACTGCTGTAGGAAATAAAGCTGATCTTGATTAATAATAGAGCATAAAATAGAATGAGAAATACTTTTGCCCTAAGTACTCCTAACAGAGAAAAAGAATGATGGCTTTCTTGCCACAGAACGTATGCCAGATACCCTGTCGCTTTATGGCAGATATTGTCTGTACAAATTTCTCCGAATCTCTTGTTGTCTTTCACTGTATTATGGAATAGGCTGACATGCATTCTGTACTTGAACCACTTAGTCAATAAGGCAGATAAAAACAGAACAAAACATATTCTAAAAAAAGAAACCATTAAATAGAATATAATGTTAAATTAAAACTTCCCATTTATAAACAAACAATCTTAATGGAATTTTGGCACTTTACAGAGTATACCTGAATGGTACTTCAGGTCTACTATCTTTGATATACCACTGTGAAACCCAAAAAAGCTCTGTGACTTACAGTTTTTTCTTAAGTTCGTGATCAACTCATTTGGCCTCAAAATCTGATCTACATTGATGTGAAGTTATTTATGGTCAAGACTTAGCCCCTGTGGTATAACTATTCGTATGTTTTACTGAAAACATACTAACATTCAATTAAAAGATGTTGCCCCAAACACCACTGGGGGGAAGTAGGTGGCATGATATTCCACATATGTACTTTGTTACCATTTTTAAATTAAAAAAAAAAAAAATGGAATTCTGAAACATATCTGGCCTAAAAAGTTTTGAATAAGATTTTGGACTTGTATTTTAGATTGAAATGAGTTATAATGCAAAGCTATATAAAATATATTCTGTACTACATCTATGTGATAAACTAGTCACAATAATCTGATGAAAGCTTAATTTAATTATTTTTAAAAGTCAACCATTTAAATGTAACTTTAAAAAGCATCGGATAGGCAAATCTGCATTCTATATGCAGGAGTCCATCAGTGTTTTCTTATTCTAACATAAAGAAGGAAAACTAGATTGTTTCATGTTCTCTCAATACAACCAGGCTTCCACCCCACCCTCCCCAAAATACACTGTATGTACAGAACACTTTGTACGATCAATGATAAAGCCTTTTTTTTTTTTTCCAGGAGTTCATTTCATCGTTTTGTTCATTGCTTTTCACTGAATTTCTCCATCCTTGAAAGATTTGCTTAGAGAAAAAGAGAGACTCAAGTCCCAAGAGTCACTTAAGATACTGGCTTAGAAACAAGACGAGAAAGTGTTGCTTTCCCAGCATAAGAAGAGAGACCACCTTTACGTTTCCAGACTAGTCCATTTAACTTTCCAACTATCAATCAGTAAAATATAATGACCCCGGAAAACAAAAGAAAAATATCACATAATTTTAATACCTGGAAAAAAATGCATTACCTTAATGAAAGTGTAAGTTTAATGACTTGAAATACACTAAACCAACAAACTAATGAAAAACTAAAACATCTTGAAACCCAACAGCTATCGAAGTTCCAAAGGGAGGGTATATCCAACTTGATGAAAACTGAAAACTTGATGTAGGTGTCTGTTGTTCCTATGGTAAATCTCTGAGTCTCAGAGAATGTTATTTTTATAAATGGCTATTAAAACAACCTAACACATTTAAAAAATATAAATTCCACTTTTCTGGTCTATTCTTCTGGTCCTTGATCAGAAATTCAGCATTCTGTTGGGAGGTTCAGTGTTAATTAGATCACTAAATTGAACTGTTTTTTGCATTTAAAAAGCATGAGCCCAAATTATAGAAAACAATCAGCACAGCAATGGTGCCATCTTTTGACCAACGTAGAAAGTGATTTTCCACCCTTTTCATTAATTCCTCATGATTTCACATCAGGAGATACACAACTTCTTTTCATATTTCCCTTGTAACATGTTTGAAGTCACAGTCATTGTCTCTCCTACAAGAATTTCTGATGCAGAAGTAAAGCAATCACAGATATCTGTTCTCTTGAAAAATTAAGATTACAGCTAAACTTCCTATGATTAATATATTTATTCCTCATCTTTCTTCCTGTCCTTTCTATTACCATTAAAGCATCAAGGCAACAGCTACCATTCTTTCAGATGTAAATGCAGACAAGCAATAAAGTAAAACAGACTTACAGATTCCTTTATTGCCACATTAGCAAGCTAATCCCCCTCATCTTAGAAGCTCTAGCATTAAACATTTTTAAAATCAAGTAATACTGTAGTAATTTCAAAAATTTTAAATGAGTATAGGAGCATCAATCCTCAATTGGTTCCTTGTAAGCATTTAATATTTAATCAATGTTTCAGAGTTTCTATATAAGGGTACTTTATAAGGTCACTTGCAACCTAAATAAAAAGTTACATAATTATTAGTGTAAAAAAATGCATAAAAATTTCTGGCAATCTTTGTATGTTACTGCCCAAATGACAAACTAAATCCAAAACTGAAAAGGCAAAATGCTTACAGAAGACACTGCACACATAGCACATAATTCTCCATGAGGAAATATTTTCTTGAAGAGAAGAGACAGGGGAGGGGAGGGGAGGGGGAGAGGAGAGAATATTCCTGAATCAACGGAAATGTGGATTTGGCCCAGGAATCAAATGAGACGCTGTTCTTATGTTAACGGACTGGGGGACAGGTGATCAGCCTAATTAATGTTATCTTCTGTATATCTGGTGCTTAATTTAAAGAGCATTTCCCACATGGAGTTTTAATAAAATCGTATGAGGTACACAGGGCAAATAGACTGATTCAGTTTATCAAATGGGGGTCACGAAGACTCTGTGACTTGCCTAAAGTTACACAGCTAATTAATGAAGCACAAAGACTGTCACCCTGGTATAATACCGGGAAAAGGACCACAAGGTTTCCCAAAGCTATATACTCTGAAATAAATATTACCGCTGCTAAAGTAAGTATGGAATCTGGGGCAATAAGGCAGAGAATACTGCATGCATATATTTCATCATCCCAACTGTTCTAAATATTCATGAAGGTAAAGAATAACTATGTACTTTTAGGTACTTTTAACATAAATAACTAAGAATTAATAGGTCTGAAGGTATGACCAGAGAACCTTGGCTACCCTCTCTTTTTATAGCACATACAATCTTTACCTATTAAAGTGCTATTGCACAGAATTTATGGTGAGGTTAATGAAACGCCTCACATTGAGACATAATTTGAAACTTTTCATCACAGACTGACATCTAAATCATAGTTTTAAAGAATTTTAACAAATAAGACTCAGTGGTTAGATATCAAAGGTGGTTACTCCATTAAAATTCCAAATAATCTGCAGTACATAAAAATATGTTTTTCTCAGAAGCGTTTTGATAAAACGAGTATAAAACCAGCCCAAGCTAAAAGAGTTATTTTCAGCCTTCATCCTACTATACTATTGGATTCTGTCTTTCATTTTCAACTTCAAGAAACTTTTCCCCACTTTGGCTTCCTGGACATGACTCTTTTTTGTTCAACATTTATTTCTCTGAAGTTCCCTTCTGGCCTCCTCAGGTATCTTTCTTCTTCCCATCCTTTAAATATCAGTTTTCTCTAGAACTTTATCCTTAGTTTATCTTCTTAAAGTTTTTTTCCTAGATGTTTTACATGTTATTTCATTCGTTCTCTCTATTAAGTTTTAAAACATGAATTATTATTCACACTTTGCAGAAGAGAAAACAAAAGCAAGACTGTTAAGCAACTTTTTACAAGTCCACTCAGTTACTAGGTGTCCAAAAGAGGATTCAAATTTGGGAACTAAAGCTGTACATCATATGCTCTTAACCAGAGTTATCCTTGACACTTCCTTTTCCTTCCTATTCTAAAGCCAAATCAATCACCAAATTCTATTAATCCTCCATTGAAAATATCTTACAAATCTGATGACATGTGTTTACTCCCTTCCCATTCATTTACTTGAGGCTTTTGTCATTTACTTTTTCTGTAAAAATCTTTCAAGTCGGTTTTCTTGATAAAGGATTTTCTTGTTAATTTTCTTTGCTTCCTCCAGTGTCATCTGATTAAGGAATTTTCCAACTAATAATAGATACTTCTAATTGTTCTTCAATATCTGTTCTCACTTCCTTCAGTAGTAATGAGATTTTTAATTGGGCACAGCTAAGACTAATTTCCTAAGCTGCTTTTCACTAAAGGTAATCCTATGACTAAGTCTGACCCATGAGATGTGAGTGAAAGTAATGGGAGGTATACTCTTTTGCTCCTTCCTACTACTTGGAATGCAGATTAAATAGCAAGAGCTGGAATTCCCAACCTGGACCATGAGTTGAAAGATAGATGGGGTCTGGATCCCTGATGGTGGAGTCAGGCAATCAACTTAGGGCCAGAACAACCCCGGGAAGCCCACTTAGACTTTCACTTAAGTCACTATTGCTTTGAGTCTTCTAATATAACACAAATTGAATTTGGCACCAAATGTAGTTACATTAGCAAAACCTAAAATGCAGAACTGGCTTAGTAAGCAAGCAATAGTGGGCAAAGTCAAACAAATAGTATAGGCTAGAAAGCCAGTGAATACCAATTTTCTGTATCAACTTGGCTGGACCATGGTGTCTAGATACTTGGTTAAACATTATTTTGGGTGTTTCTGTGGGGTTATTTTCAGATAAAACAGACATTTAAATTGGTGGACTTTGAGTAAAGCAGAATGCCTTCCCTAATGAGGGTAGGCCTCATCCAGCCAGCTGAAGGCCTGAAAAGAACAAAAGACTAACCTCCCTTGAACAGGAAGGAATACTGCTAGCAGACATCCTTTGAACCTGACCCACAATAACAACTCTTCTCTGGATTTCCCACCTGCTGGCCCACCCTTCATATTGGAGAACCCTAATACAGCCAATAGCCCTTATCATACTATGGAAAAAAATTTAATAAAACCTCTGGTTATGATATCTTAGGAAACAGATCATGTGCTTATATAACTCTAGGATGAGTAGAAGAAAATCTCAAAATGTTAGTGTGTGTTAATGAGAGAAGGCTCAGGATATATCTTGGGAAATTGGAAGCAGAGATGGAAGGAGCAAAGTTCTACCAAAAACCTGTCTCCCTGTGGATTATAATCTAAATTGACTTAATAATTCAGTAATTTGAGCCTGATAGGGTTGGAAAAGTCAACAGATTCTGTGCCCCAAAGTGAAGCAATGGTAAAAAAGATATCCCTGAAGAGGTTGCTCTTACAGAGGTGGTCCCAAGCCTTGCTCAAGCACTTCTGAGTAAATGTCTTGTCTGGGCAACAGGATTCAGTCCAAAAGCAAAGATGTTACTCTCATTACTCTCATTACTCTGATACACACAGTATGAATAAACTTCAAAAACATTATGTTAAGAGAAAATCTCAGATTAAAAAAAAAGACATGCTTTTTGATTACATTTTTATGTAGTTTGAGAAAAGGCAAAGCTAATCTACAGTAAAAGAAATCAGAATGGTTGCCTTTGGTAAGTAGAGTAAAGAGATTCTGAAGGAGCACTAGGAATCTTTCTGGGGTGATGAAAATGTTCTAAATCTTGATAGGGTTGTCGGTTACATGTGTCTATGTAACTTGAAATTTCTTAACACGAACATGTAGCTTAGTGTACCCACATGTTGTTACAGACGCACTGGATCGACTTGTAGGTGAGGTGAGGACCAGCTTCCCAGCAATTATGGGATCTCCCTTCGGCTTCTCTGAATTCTAAACCAGGTTACTGTGCAGCTCCATAACAAAATGCACCAGTTCTTCAGATTACACATTATTAAAGTTAGATGCTTAGTGGTGGTAAGAAACCTATGCAGGTTCTGGTGATAGTAAGATGTGGTTCTGCTTTCTCCTTCTGGGTTCCAGTGTGCCTTTGTTCCCTCCCACTTCAAGTGCTGGCTATTGACCCTGCTAACTTCAACCCTCACACTAGAAGTAGGGGCACAATCACACACAATTTCTAAAGACTGCTTAACTACCTCCAAGGATTAAGATCTAATTCCTCTAAGAAATCCCTTGCATTAGTTGTGAGGGTTCTTCTCTGACCAAACCCTGACAGCCAGCAATACCTCTGCTCCTTGTAGAACAACATGAACACTATTGTGTAATTAACCATCAAATCAAAGAGTTAAAATTCATTCATCTTTCTAGATGCTTAACAAGTTGTAATGCTTACATAACTATCTTTTAGTTTCCTTCTGACCAGGCTAACTTTTCCTCATCCTTCTATACCACTTCGAAGCTCACATAGCCTCTGAAAACTTCACTCATTCCCCATAGAATTCCTCCCCCTTCTGTTTTTCCAAAGCAATAAATTTTTAGCTTCTCATAAACAGAATTTATATCTGTTTTGTACTTTACATGTAGTACAACTGGAAAGTATGTTCTAAAAATATAGTTATTAAACAAATGAATGAATAGATGCTACTATAATTAAGAAGTGGTCAGGCAGAGACCTTTTCAGTGTAAAGCAAAGGAATGTATTAATTATGACTAACATGCAAAAATTCTGAACAGGGAACAACTCAAACCTACAACTCTTATGTTACAGAACAGATGAAACTAATATAGGACAGAGGCTTTATGTGGAAAAACAATTTTGTAAACAAGTAATTCATAAAATGAGAAAGTTTTTTTCCTCTTGTCAAGAGGGGTCATAGATAAATTCCTACAGAAAGTAAAATAATCTGTTAATGAAGGTTACTACTTAACAATTGTGCTCTCATTTCTGATGAGCTGAAAAGTTTGGTAACTTTTAGTTAAGTCCACTTGACTCTATGGAAAACCGTGGCCACTACTTTTAAATTTAAAATATGTGGTACTGTGATATTGTGTTTTATAATTAGAAATATATATTTATCTCCTTTTCTAGAACAAAGCTCTTACAACCTTGGGATTTCCCAAACACAAAAGTGTCTTTGGTTATGCTAATGAGATGACTTTGGGACTACATCTTTGGATGGGAATGGTTTCTCAAGAACCAACATGTGACTGAAGGGTTGGGTTTTTCAGTCGCACCACTTGAGTTCTGGAGTAGAGGGGAAAAGGGGCTTGAGGTCGAAACAATCGCCAACAACCAGCGACTTAACCAACCATGCCTATGTAGGTGTTAGGAGAGTGACAGCGCCCAAGAGGGCATGGAAGCTCTGTGCCCTTTCCCATATACTTCACCCTATGCATCTCTTCCATTTGGATGTTCATCTGTAACCTTTATCATATCCTTTAATAGACTAGTAAACATAGGTAAACTGTTTTCTGAGCTCTGTGAGCCACTCTAGCAAATTAAGCAAACCAAACGAGGGGTCATGGGAACTTCTGATTTATAGCTGACTGGTCAGAAGCAAAGGTGACAACCTGGACTTGCAATTGGCATCTCAAGTGGGATGGTGGCACTCTTGTAGGACTGACCCCTTAACCTGTGAGATCTGGCACGATCTATCTGCAGATAGTGTGGTAATTGAGTTAAACTGTAGGACACCCAGATGGTGTTGCGGAGAATTGCTTGGTGGTGTGGGAGGAAACTCCCATCATTACATTGGAACTGGTACCAGGATCTTTATAGGTAGCAAAAATGCTAGTAAGTCATATTTAAAAATAAATGTTATTCCTGACACTGTCTTTTTGGAAACATAAGGGAAATCTAACAGAATAGGTTAGTGTAGGGGGCAGGCAATCTGATTTAAAAAGGAGAAAATAAATAGAATCTTTAAAAAAAATTATTACCTTAATTTTGATATGGGAAACATAAAGTAATCTAAGATGGTTACCTTGTCCCAGAGGAATTTTTCCAACCTCCTCTCTCTTGAACCCTACCTTTCCCGCATGTGCGAAACAAAAGACTGTCAAGTATATGGAAGTAATCAATGTATAAATATGCCTGCCTGCCTTTGTTGAGGGCTCAGACTCTGGAGAGTGACTCCTCTGAGCCCGCAGGCATAAATAAAGCTCCTTTGATTCTTAGTTCACTGAGTGCCACCTGGTTCTTCCGGGTACACGGACCAAAATCCGCAACAATCTGATATACCAATAGAAGTATTTAAATTACTATAAAGTAATTTAACAAATGTTAAAACTACAACTTTATGAGATCTACAACATTTTTATCTCCTTTTTTGCCTTATCCCACCCTAAATGTTTATTCTTCTAAATTTAATATTTTTTCCTCTAAGCATTTCAGGGATTTTTGTTTTATTTACTTTTCTTTACCATGCCATATATTTTTTTTCTATGTTACATTATTGAATTAGAATTAGAGAGTATTCCTTTCTAATTTTTCTATTTTTGTTGCTTTTTGGTAGTTTCTATTTCTTTCATTTTTCTACTACCTGTTTCTCAATATTTCACTAATTTAATACACTATTTCTACTGGAAAACAGTTGTCTGGGCAAGAAAGCAAATAAACAACTCCTATTACCAGTATGCAGAACCAACAAAGAACACATTAAGGTGAAATGTTGAAGCTCATGTAGAATATATCAAGTAAATGCAGATTTAAAATTAAGTTTCAGGTATTACAAGCATCAAAAATACAGATATTTCTGGGTTAATAGTTACCCAGTGCTAACATCAGTTTTCAAAGTGTTATTTTACAAGCCTTAAGGATATTCTTTACTGTGCTCACAGTAAGAAATTGAATTTTTAGATATCAAACTGTTTATTATCAAAGAAGTTCTATAAATTCAAGATAAAGAAACCTGACCTGGCTTGCTATTTTCAGAGATACCATACCCAACAGCTATTCCTTTGTCAACCTAAGAAATAAAAACAATGTTGATAATTATGTTTTGCCCATTGGCAGTAAGGTTTTATATACAGTACTGGTAGAGCAGGGTAATGACTCCAAGTACTCCTGAAATAGATTACAAATGACAAGTCTCAACATGTTTGTTATTGGCTTCTATTTGAAGATCTCAATTTTAATACATCTTTTTAACAGTTAATTACCTCATTAAGATGGATATGGGAGGATGCCTTAGAGATTTAAAACTCTGCTGAGACTGAACGTAAGGAATCTAGTTTTGTGTTACTTAAGAGAATGATAAGAGACACATCAGGCCTAACTTTAAGATAGGATCTTTGATCTACCACTAAATATAGTCTCTTCACTCATGCAAAGAAAAAGAACTGAAAAGCTTTCAAGCAAACCATAATTGACTTAATTTTGGCCCATAGAATATGTGCTTATAAATGAACGGAGATTGCTTATTGCTGATTTAAATGATTTTTTAAAGTTTTTTCAAACTTTTATTTTTAGTAACAAGAAACTTTCTCCAAATGAAATACTACAATCTTAACCAGATTAAGTTATCACACCTAGTTGGATCTGTTGTGTGGTGAACTAAGAGGCTCTCCTAGTCATCCTTCTCTCTTCCCTCAAGATGGCTCCAGAACAATGCTACAGAATCTCTGTGTGTTTACAAAGCAAAGTTTAAAAACCAGTATCCTAAATAACTCTTTGAAAGAAAACAACAGCTATCTCCTTTTAAAGAACAGTCATTTGACTCCTGCAGTGGTCAGGTTATAAAATAATTAAAAGCCCATAAAGTTTACTAAAGGCATTTTAGTGACTTCATTTAGGTCAAAGGCATGGTAAGTTCAGATTCCTGTAGGAAGTGGTAGAATGAAGCCAAGTGCCAAGAAAACCTTTCTAATGAAAGAAGCAAGGTTTTCATTTTGTTTGATAGCCATTAGAGGCTTCTCAAGTTATTAAGGAAAAATCATTTAAACTCATATTAACATCACTAATATTTTACAAATTGAATAAACATGATGAGTTATTGAAATGCTTATATAGCATCTTATTTTGAATACCTTCATTTTTTTAACTTTAACCCATTGATAATTATTACTTACCTTGAAAAGTTTAATAACTTCCTAATTACTTTTCTTTTTGTTTGTTCCCTTTTATGCATCCTCTATGTGAAATAAATTAATTTAAAATAAATATAATCACATTACTTCATTATTAAAAATACTTAAGCAACTCTCCCCTTGGTCAGATTGTGTATATGTATATAAAGCAGTTGTGTTATTACGGAATAAGCTATCAAATTAAGTATTACTGAAAAGCATAGGCAATTAAAATAAATAGAAGCGGAGCTGTGTAGCTCAAGACTAAGTAGGAATAGTAGGGCCCCCGTTTTAATAGCCAAAATAGGGTGGTCCCTAAGGGTTCTGGAGATAGTATGAAGACTATTAACAAAAGTTGTATTTTTCTAATAGCATGAGGTGAAAATATTTAAAGCAAAACTTGACAGAATTACAAGTAAAAATGTACAAATCCAAATCATACTTGGAGATTTTAACACACCTCTTTCAATAACTAACGATCAGTTTTTTTTTAAGTAATACTATAAAGAATTCTAATAACAAAATTAACAAATGTTACCTTATGAACCCAAATAGAATACTGTACTAATAAACAAATGTAAAATTCACATTTTTTTCAAGCACAAATAAATTATTTATAAAAACTGACCTAATATGGGGCTATGAAACAAGTGAAAATAAATTCCAGAGGGCTGATCCAATATAGCATTTGCTCTCTGATCACAATAAAAATAAGAAAATAATAAGAAAGATAACCAGAAAATCCCCATATGTTTGGAACTAGAAAACAAACTTAACAATTAAAAAGATGAACAAAGATAAATGTTCGCTCTTGAAAGGACAAAAAAATCTGACAAATCTCAGGCAAGACTGATTAACAAAAATAAAAAAGAGGACATTATTATAAATCCTGCAGACATTAAAAAGATAACAAGGAGATATGGTACACAACTTTGTGTCAATACATTTGTAGACTTGTTTAAAATGGGAAAATTACATAAATAAATGAATGAATGAATAAATAAATAACAGAACTCATAGAATTAATTCAAAAAGAGAAAACATTTAAGAGTCCTGTAACCATTAAAAAAAACAAATGGCCAAAAATTTTCCCACAAAGAAAACTCCAGAACCATATAGCTCTAATTGCAGATTCTATCAGTCAAAAAAATAATAATAATAATTGCAATGTTACATAAATTGTTTCAGAGAATATAAATAAGAGCCTACTCCTTGCTTCATTTTATGAGACTAGTATAACCTTGATTCTAAACTATAATAAGAATATTCTAAGAATGAAAAATTACAGGCCAATCTCACTTATGAACATAAATGGAAAAATCCTAAGCAAGATATTATCATACAGAATCCAGAAAAATTATGTATATATGTGTGTGTGTGTGTATATATATATACACACATATATACTTTAGAATTACAAAAGTTTTTGCTGAAAATCCAAAACAAGCTATAGACAAATTCTGAGACTTAATAAATTTATCAATATCATGAAATATTGGAAAAATGTCAAAACTCTCCAAACTGATATATTTAATGTAATTCTAATCAAAATCCCAAGAAGTTTTTCATGAAACTTGAGAAACTGATTCTGAAATGTATATAGAAATGCAAGGGAGTCAAAAATAGCCTAGATACTCTTAACAAAACAAATCAAAATGAAATAATGAAACAAGAGAAGATCTGTACCTACATACTATGATATTAATGCCATGATAATTAAATTAGTGTAATACTATCTTGAGGATCAATGAATAAAGCAATTAAATAGACTAGAAAACAGACTCATGTTAATGTGGACATTTGACTTATAACAGGAGTAAACAAATGAAAATAGGGAAAGAGGGAGGGAGGGAAAGGAAATAGATTCCTACCTCATACTAAGAAACAAAAAACAACTGAGATGGATTATAGACCTAAATATGGAAGTTAAAAAAAAAGCTTCCAGAAAATAAAACAAGAGATTATCTGGCATATAGAAAGTTTTCTTAAACAGTAAACAAAAAAAGCATGAATCAGATGAAAATATAGATATAACAAATTATGTAAAAAGTAATAAATTCTCTTTGTAATATTCCTCCAAAAAAAAAAAAATATCTAAGAGAGTTAAAGGGCAAGGCACCAAGCCACAATACGGAAGATATTTGCACCACAATATCAAAAACTTAGAAAGTGCTGTTATTTTATCCTGTTTATAAGCTAAAAAGTTAGCCTGCTAGTTTCATGGTAAAAGACATGTTGGTAAAAGACATAAGACTCCTGAGTCAGAAATGATGGATACTTAATTATAATAACAGCAGCCAAGTCAAACAAGGTTTGAATCTGCCCTGTTTACTACTGGTACCTGGAACATAATAGGCACTCAATAAATACTTAAGAAAGACTAAATGGTTAGAGGAGAACCATCACCCTCCTCGTCTCATGTTTCTACAAAGGTGGAGATTCTTCCTCTCCTACCCACAAGGCAGGGGTAGGCATAATGCAGGAGTGAACAATTCAAGAGTCTCTCCACCTATTTACTTGAGCCTCTGTGAACAAGAAGAGAAAACCTAGCTAATGCAGTCAATGAGTGATGTCTACTGTTATTATTTGACTAGTGGATGAAGCCAAAATGGATGAAGTTACTATTCAGAAATATCACAACCTTTCTTGTTCTCTTGGACTTGCCTGAGCTCTGGTACAACAGGTCCTATCCCTTCATCCTCTTAATCATGTCTCCATGCAGAGGATATAAGAGGAGAGCTCTTATTTTCTAACAAGTGGCTGGATAAGATGATTGAGTTCTAAGACTTAGATGTGGGAGTGGAATAAGAGGCTTGCACTTGAGACTCTGGTCCAAATCATGTTTTTCAATTTAGTTTCATCAGAGGTGACTGGAGATGGTTGGAGTTTAGGGATGAGTTAACACAACAGACTGTATTATCAAATCACATTCTCATAAACCAGAGATCTTATACCCACTATCAAGCTCTTAATAATTTCAAGTAAGCAAGCAATCAATTGGCACAAAAGAAGCAGGGATATCTGATGTGGCTTCCTAAATAAGTCTTGCTTCTAACTCAGAATAGATGAGCTCTCTAAGCGAAGTTCACAGGTCACTTCACATGATGGGGACCATTTAGGTTGTCACATCTTCAACATACCTTAGGGAGTTGAATAGCTTATATGACATTCTCCAGAAAGTCATGCCTCATAAATCTATAGATTGCAGGCTGTGTTTATCACAGGCAATCCTAACCAAGGACAGTCTCCTCAAAGCATGCCACAGGTAAGAATCCTCCTCTTAGCAAAATTCATTAGTCTATTTACCAATAAGGTCAGTTATCAACATGTTTAACTGGGTCGCCTGTCTTCTTTCTTTCTGTGGGAGTGTCTTCTGGGAAATCAAAAGAGAAATGGATCACAGTTCAGCTGCTAGCTTCTTCTCTAAAAAGTCATTGAGTTCTTGCTCAGATCAATAAAAAGCTGATGTTTTAATCTCCATTAAGATATGTTTTTGTATCTCCTTTTTGCATTAATGAGATTCTATCATTAGAAAAAAAAGCCTTTGATAACTTGTAACTACCTGAATAAATGAACAATTTAATATGATGTAGCCATTTCATAAGTATGTTTTCAAAGATTATTTAATAATTAAAATGTTCATAATAAATTAAATGGAAAAAAGATATCAAAATCAGTATGTCACTGGTTTCCATTTTTGTAAATACTGTATGCAATCAAAGGAAATAAGTCAATATGACAGTTTAAGACAAATGGCTTTTTCTTCTTTATGTTTCTTTGTATAATCCAATGCTTTATGAGACTATATTACCTTAATAATTAGGAGAAATTATTAGAAAAAAATATCTTCAGTTTAAATATTTCTGTTGTTTATTTGGTAAGATACACCTTCGTACATCCACACCACATTCTTAACCTCAGCTAAATTAGGTGTCCCTCCTCTTGTTCCCCATGCAACCTTTACTTCTATTATTATATTTTTACCACATTTTATGATAATTTCTCTGAGGACCTGAGAACGAAGATAATTTCCCATATATTTTAGGATCTGCAGTGCCTAGTAAAGTTCCTGATACAAAGTACTTAATAAATATTGCATAAATTAATAAATGCTGATAAAATCTTATTATTAAGATTGTATTTCATACTGTCAATCTACATTTGAGATATAGTTTTATGATTGAAAATACAATAGCTACAAACTAGCTATAAATGTCTCCCAATCTTTTACAATTTCATTTAATGTGGAATATTTTGATCTATAAACTCTTACTATAAAGGAGCATGTGTTTTGCCCTAATAACAGATTTCTAATCTCAAAACCTTGGGGACTCCTGCCACCTAACTTAAAGGATAAAGAAGAAAAAAGGGGAGGAGGAAAAGAATTAGTAGTAGTAGCAAAAGTAGTAACAGCCGTATTAAGAGTGGTTTGCTTTTGTCTTCTGGAGTTCAAACATAAAACTAAGCATATGATGATAGTATGCAAAGTTAACTGAATTAGTTGAACTTTAAAAAGAATATATATATATATATATACATAGCTGAAAGAGTGGTGGTAATATTCCATGGAATATTTTCATGGAGTGGTGGAAATAGAACTGTATGTCCAAAGATTATTTTTCCAACATGAACACATAATGTTTTGGTTACTATGTTGATGGATGACGAAGGCCCATGCTCCACAGCCACTAAGGTATCCCTTATCTCAGCTCAAAAGCATGACAGAGAGATATTGGTGATTTTTCTTTAATGTTTATTGTTTAAATACGATTTTTACTGTCAGAGTACCACTTTTTAAGGGTTGTTATATGGATGATTTATACAAATTTTCAAAATGTTACAAAATAATCTAAGTTTCCTTTTTCAATGAGTTCACAAATTGGATTTCACTTGTCAAGTGGCGAAAAAAGAAAACCAGAAGGGGTCAGCATTTTAAATGTGATGGATTTCCACGGAGGAAATGGATGACATGATACATTACTGCAATAAGATACCTATATTTTTGTTATAAATCATACTTTTCAGTTCGTGCTTCCCCACATAACATCACATAAACTTCTCTTGCACAAACATCATGGCCGCTTTCTAAAAAAACTGCATACATATCATTTCTAGCATATCTTCCCACTGTTTTTTCTTAATATATTTAAGTAAAAATGAAGCAAGAGAATCTGATTATGTAGTGTGTACACATATAGTATGTAACATAAATGACTGGTCTCAGAAATTATTTTGAGAAATGATAATAAAGTTATACTTTCAAATGGCACTCTATTAATAGAATTGACTTATGCACACTTACTCCTTATATCCTCTCCCATGTTTTCATTCTGAAAATGGTTTGGGAGACAGATGTGTAAGTGAGTTGAATATACTTTTTTATGTTCATGTTTTATAAAATTTAATAGAGGATTCTAATTTTTCCACTTCTTTATGATAAATCAGAGTCCTCAATAAGTGTACAATGAACTATGCTTTGAGATCTTTTTCCTGTCATCACTATGCCTTTCAGTGAGCTTTTCATGCTAAAAAAAAAAAATCAGGTTAGATTACTACTTTCATAATATATATTTTATATTCTATACGTATATTAATTTTTTAAAAAATTTTTAAAAGATTATATACCTATTATTATTCCATATCTAATAACATTACTCCTTTAAAAAAACTTAACATCAAGAAACTTCTATTAAATGAAGCATTCATTTTCATTTAAGTATCACAATCATAAAAACATGTACAAGATTAATATTTGGTTGTAGAATACTGAGTTGTAGAATATAGTGTTTTTAAAATCTATAATTCTGAACACTATGCAAGCTGCCTATTTAATGTAAATATGAATGATTTCTTGTAAGGTCCGTGAATATAATGCCATGGAAGGCATAAAGTACTTTCGAGTACCATATCTGTCAGCAGACATATGAAGGTAAAGGTCCAGTCTTTGACAAAATAGCACAATAAAAAAGTATTGCTTATTTGCCTCTAACTAATTTTCCACTCCTTTTTTTCTTTCTGAGTGCCATCTTCGGTCCACTATATCATGGTAAACAGTGTTTGTTTGCCTGCTTTCTAATTGTTCTTTGCAAATGCAAATAAGGAGCTACTATCAATTCTTTATACTTTTGACTCACATTCATCAGTGTATTTACTCTCTTTCATATGTTTGCATTTAAAATATTTAATTTCTTACAGTGGAACAAAAGAATTGCCTTTTGTTAAAAGAAGATAATGCAATGATAGGGTGAGGAAGATCTAAACTTCTTTGTATGTGGTATAGTGACAGAGCTATCTGTGATGAGAAAATTATTATAGACTGTTTTTTTCATTTTTATTTTTTTTGGAGTCAGGAGATAACTGGGAGATTGCCACTGAAATTATCGGGGGTTTTTTTTTTTCCTTTATTTTTTAACCTCCAGATTTGTAGATGTTAGAGAATTAAGGAATCATTTTCTGTGCCTAGAGCTTAGCTGTTTTTTGCCCTTGATCACCAAAATTACACAACCAAGGGACTCAGAGTTTCAACTGCTTCGAGCGACTCTAAAACCTCTCATAGACCAGGCATTAGAGGCAGAGAATATAGATTATCTACTCAAGTTAAAGAATCAGAGATTTCTGGTCTGATAGTCTTTCCCAGTCCAAATGAAAACCTACACTCACTGTGAGTGAGATGTTAGTTTCATGCCCTGTCAATATGCTACTAATGTGATGTGGGGCTAAAGACATTCCTATTGTGGAGTAAGATGATGGGAGAGAGATGTGGCCGCTACAGAAGAACCTTAGTTGTTAGGGCATAATAATGTGCCTACTTGAGTTTTACATAAATGCATGATCTTCGTGGTGATTACTGAAATGCTATATTATGATATGGGAGATGCATTAAATGCGGAAAAGAGCCAAACTAAAACTATGCTTTGGTTATGTAAAAGCAATACTAATCAAAATAAATTATGCAAATTGCTTCACATTTATGCATAATTACCACTCAGCATAATAAAGATCATATTATTTTTGTCAGATTAACTTTGCTAGTAATTTAATTATAGATATAAATTCTAAATACTCAGCCCTTGTAATTTAGTGTTTTTAAACAATTATTTACTGACCGTCTTCTACATGCCAGGAAACAAATTATATAATGGGAATAAAAACTATTTGACAACCCCTGTTCCACAGGGCTTACAGTCATGTTGAGGAGAGACAAGTATTGGGCAAATGTCAATCAGAGGAACTGACAATCAATATATTTTTTAATAAAGGTAAAGATATGACAAGAGTATCAGTCTCTGTCCTAGGGAGTCAGGTAAGGCGTAAATAAGGAGATATCAGAGCTAATTTTTGAGGAACCAGTAGAGTTTGCCAAGAGAAAGGGGAGGGTGGTTAGAAGAATTCTTAAGCAAAAGGAACAGGAAATGCAGTAGCCTCAGAAATAAGACACTGAGTTTGATGAGCTGCTTAGTTGGAACACAATGCAAGAAGAGTCCTGAGACGATGAGGCTAGTGAAGTAAGAAGGAACCATAGACAAAGGGGATCTGAATATCATACTAATGAATTTGACATTTTCTAGTAATGGGGAGAACCACGGCAGGATTTCAAAAAGGAAAATGACAAGATCAGATTTACATTTCAGATCAGATTTGGTTTTACTAAGGAGAGTGAAGAAGTAGAGCTCACACCTGGAGACGTACAGGGCCGTTAGAAGCCAGTTGCAATAATTTAGATGACAGATGCTGGTGGCTTAGATTAGGCTATTAATGACAGAAATAACTGGATGAACTTAAGAAATATTTAACAGGTAAAACTGAAATGTCTTACTGATAGATTGGATATAAGATAGGGAAGTTGGAGATGAATTTCTGACTTAGGTCAATGCATGGTGGTATGTATGGTAATTACTAAGATATGGAAGAGAGGAAAAGAGGCATGCTGCTGGGTTTCTATTTGATTTTTTGTTTTATTAATTTTGGTTGGGTGGGAGTAAGAGAGCATTAGAAATTATGAGTTTATAGTAAATTGAGTTTCATGTGTCTGAGGGGCTTCCAAATGGAGATCTCTGATAGATAATTGAATACATAGGTCTGAGACAAAGGAGGAAGATCTGAGCTTAGATCTGTATTTGGGAGAAAGCATCTTATATCAGTTCAAGCCATCAAAGAAACGGAGAAAAGAGCTAACATCCGTAGCCCAAGGAAACCCAAAATTTATGGGATGAGCTGATTAAGAGCAAATTAAAAAAATAAGTAAAAAGAAATCCAAGAAATCAAATATATGTTCATAAAAATCAAGAGAAGAAGATATTTTAAAAAGAAGCAAGCAGTCAACAAAGTCAAACACAACAGAAAGTGCAGCTCTGGTATAGTTATTTTAGAAAACAATTCAATTTATATATTAAAATGTTTGATCTTCAGTTCCACTTGATATTTAAAGCAAGAAAATTTTTAGCATGTGTGTCCAATGAGACAAATTAAAGGATAATCTGTAAAAGTAAAAAAATAAACAAATAATAATAATGTAATTATTTAAAAATAGAGAACTAAATAGAATATGATAGACTGACCCTATTGAATATTTCACAGAAGTTGGAGAAAACAAAGTAAATCTATAAGTAAAAAGACTTTAAGAAATATTAAATACAAAAAAAGAAAATTTCAGAAAAATATATACATGACAGTTATTTTTTAATGTATCTCTCTATGCATATGTAGTTGTAAGAAAAATTATAGAAAACATTTGGGAGAGTATTCCCCAAACTTAAGTCCAACAGTTAACCCTGGTATTTGGTTGAGTGTTTAGCCAAAGGGCCTTTTGCTTCATTTGTATTATCTGAATATATTACAATGAATTGAGACAAAGTAGGAGGAAAGCAGTACATAAAACACAGAAAGCTTGGTAATGAACAGGAAGAAAAAGTAAAAGGATTTTTCATGCGAGAGAGAAGAAAAATATTCTTAGTAATCCTGGTTGCTTACTCACAGCTTAAAGAATAAAATTAGAAGTCACAATGCTAATAAGCCATCAAAAGATTTAATATCTGTCACAAGGCGTATAAGGTCTAACAATAGCAAGGCCCAGAGAAGCAGTAATAATCAACTAAGAAGCCAGATCAGGAAAGTTTAGGTGAGAAAGAATATGCAATACCCCAAAGTTGATAACCAAAGAGAAGAGAAAGGTGATACAGAATTCTCAAAATATCTTAGGAATATAGTATATGAAAGGCTAGATTGGAGGCATAAAAACAAATAGTCTAGATGAGAAATGTTTAGAATACTCTGGTAGGTACCATCAAGAATCACCATAATGAGCTGATATATAACCAAGTACAAGAACCAGACTATGTATTAGTATTGGCTGTAAAACTAATAGCATATTTAATTGTTATATATCAATTGGAAGTATGAAGTAAAGCAAGTTGTGAGCAGTGCATAGACCTGTCACTCATCCTCATTTCATATGTAAGAAGTAATGAGTGATAAGGCATCATTTAATTACATTTTAAATATTCCAGATAATCTGTATTCATCATTAAACAACAGGATTACTTGGGAGCAGGGTATGAGCACAAATCTTTTTTTGAAACCAGGACAAGATGTCCCAAAATGCCTTTGTTATGAAGAAAACCAAGTATCTCTCAGTGGTCATGTGCTTCTGGAAAATTCTTAGAGGGGGTATAAATGCTAACAATGAATTACCACTTCCTAGGAGGCTGACTCAACCAGAAAAATGAGTCCATTATTTAAAAAAAAAAACAAAAACAAAAACAAATGCATCTTGGTCCCAAGCTACTTTTACAGGGGAAACTGCTCAAATTCTGGTGAAAAAATAGGATGATGAACCCTACGCTTGAGATGGTCCTCATAAACAACTAATTTTAAACCAGGGTAAAATTACCCGTGCCCTTTAAAAGACAATGCAGGACAAGGCTGTATTTCATTGACTGGGCAGGGGCAGAGGGGACATTACAGCATGAGAGCTGAAAAGGAAGAAGTTGAAAATTTTCTGGGTGGTCTCTGGAGGAATAATTACTGACACCTACACAGAAAACCCTCTATTTGGGGGCTTCCCTGTGTCATGTTTTGTTATGCCTATTTAAATAAATTAGAAACCAAAATAAACATTTCTATTAATAGCCCTTACCTTATGAGTTCTATTTGTAAAACAGGCAAATTCCTCCTTTGGCTTATCCTACAGGCTGCCTTCTGAGAATCAGAAGAGAACAACCAACTTCTATCATTTGAACATGGAGCATCAACTAACACCTAGAGAAAAAAGGAGCATGTGATACAAAAATGTGCTAAAAATATATTCTCGGATACAAAATATAGAGGGAAGCTATGTAAAACATAATTAAAAAATAGCAAATAAATAAAGACATTTCTTTTAAAACCAAAAATACACCATGGTAAGTACTTCTTTATGGCATTTCTTCACTAATGCTTTTCAGAAAAATTTCCTGTGCACTTTCAGTGTTTTTTTGTTTTTGTTTTTTTTTTGGGGGGGGGGGGTAATGGGAGGACTAAAAGTCTAAAAATGTCTACTAATATTTCATATTTTTAACAATTACACAAAAACTTTTACAAAAGTTACTCATTTTAAAAAGACATTATTATTTTTATGAATTCTTAGTATTTATTATTTCAATTCAGTTTACTGAAATTCTCTCTTTTTCTTCAACTGCTATACTCTCTTATATTAAAGCAATACAGTACACATTTGTGTACTGACCCAAATAAGATCTGATTTTTTGCTAAGTATCTTTGAGGTACCTGGAAATAAAAAACTATCTATTCTATAATCGCCAATTCCAGTGTTATCGCTTCCTTTGAACCATGCTGACCATCAAATAAAAACCACTTCCATGTTCACTTTATCATAATTTCCCAGGGTACTCAGAAATTATATTAGGCTCTGTTTGGAAGAAGATGGAAAACAACAAAGAAATATAATAGTGGTATTATTGGGAGTCCATCAGTTTGTCACAATGTAATAAAAGTACCTTGTCAAACTTTTCAGGCTGGGCATCTCCCATTTCTCTGCCATCCAATTCAGACACTTTAATTACATTTACCAAAGGCTGCGGGATGAAAGATTCTAATGTCTGCCTCAGCCATCTCAATCTCAGGCTATCATATTCATTACAGTGAAGATAACCTAAGGATAGAGAATTAAAATGTTGTAAAATGAATGCAATGGAATTGTTAAATTTCCACTTTAGATCAAATAAATTTCAAAAATAAATCAATTTATCATAATTATGTATAATTATGCTTTCCTTAAATACTGAATAAATACACACGCACTATATAAAACATTAACAACCATGCTACGCAACCTCTCAGAAGCTCTCACCATTTATTCACTGTGAAAACCTTTAGAGAATTATGGATTCCTAAAAATATGCTACACAACCAATACCTCAGATGCAGTCCTTCTCTAAAGCTCTTAAGAATAAAATTTTATTACATATATAAAGATCCTTCCAGGACAGAATACCTTCGTTTTAAATAAAGGAAAGAACGTGGTATGTTGGGGGAAAGCCAGTGAAGTGCTTGTTGGCTCTATGGTTAGAAAGAGATGGGCTCAAATTATAAACCACGAGACTTCAATGGATAGTGTAGAATATGGATATTCTAAACAAAAGGATGAGTCACATCTGGGGCAGGACACAGTGGGATTGTACAAGAATTCATCATGCTACTCAGAACACAATTTAGAACTCATTGTTTATTTCTAGAATTTTTCATTTAATATTGACCATGAAACCACGGAAAGTGAAACTGCGGATAAAGGAAGACCACTTTATAGAAGGCATTTAGCAAATAGTTGTCTCCTTAATAAAACAGCTGTTTTAATTTTTTAAAAATATACTTATATATTTATAAATATTTTATTTATATGACATAAACTATACTTAACATATAATTATATAAGACATAAACACAAGCATATTTTTTCAAAGTACACAATTTAGGAAAAACATCAAAAATTACCTGAAACCCATTTAATATTTTGATAACCATACCATATCTCTTTATGCATATACCAACTTATAAAATTTACATGAAATTATATATTTGTAGTGTCATTTTTTTCACCTCATTCATCCACCTCCTCAACCAAGTCCTCCATCAAAATGAACCTATATTATCAACCTAATATATATGTGTTTGATTATATGTATACATATATATACATGCTTATGTAATTATGTACATAGTCAGGATTATATTTACACATTTCTCTGACCCCTTACTTTATATATATGCCAACACTTCAAAGAAAATACCACCAAGTCTATTGGTAGAGATATAATTTTTAAAGGTTTCTAAGTAGTGCATGGAATAGATGTGTCATCCTTTATTCAACCAGTCTCAATTGCTGGGCATTCACACTGTTCTAATAACAACATTCAATAAACATCTTTATAAAAGCTGTCTTTTCATAATGTCCTTTTACTATTAGGGGACAGTACCAGAGGAATTAGCTATAGGTAGGGGCATTTTTAGTTTTATTAAATACTCTCCACTAAACTCCCACAAGAAATGTTGTACAGGATGTGATGCTATAGGATAATCCTTGATCTCTTAACACAGTTAAGCACCTTTTCATTTTTTTTACCAATTGGTTTTGCTTTTCTATCAAGTGCCTATTCTTATCTGTTGGCCTTTTTTTCCTCATGCAGTATTTATATTTTTCTTATTAATGAGTAAGACCTATCTTGTAGAACTTTTATCTGCCAACTGATTTGTAAATGTTCCTTAAATTGTCTTCTGAATTTATTTGTGGTATCTTTTTTTAATATGTTTCACAATTTGTTTTTATAGTCAGTCATATCACTTTCATAATTTCTAGGTTTTTGGTCTTAAGGTGGTCTTTTCAACCATTTCATCTGATTCAACTAAACATTCAAGAAGGTCACATTTGTCATCATCCTACATAGGACAGGAACGACAGCTTGCCAAAGAGCAGGGTGAGACATTCATCTTTCATGGAAGGCCGTCTAACAGTCCACGCAGGTGGTGGTAATTCAGGCTCAAGAAGATGAGACTCATTTTGGGCAGGTCAAAGAGCTGCCCTGCCTTAAATGTCTCTCATGTCCCGCAAGTGCTGACACCTCTTCTAACAACTTCACAGAGCTTCCATGGTCCCCGCGACAGACACGCTCAATTACAAGAATCACTGCACTCAGGAAGGCCCAAATCACGGCATTCTCATCAGGTCTCTAGGGTTTATTTATTCTTTTTCCCAGTGATATCCATTGTAGTAATCAGGGGCATTTTTATTATAAGCAGTGTTTCCTGGAAACATACTGATAATCTCTATCAGGTACCAGGGAAAGAAAGAGAGATAACTAAAAGTGAAATTCTAATGTATAGGGGAGAAATATTTTTGTAAACTCTTTGCTCAGATACATATATTTATGTACAAATATGTGTGTATACATCTAGCTATATCTATACAGGTATTGTTTTTTTCTGATTTGTCACTCTACTGTTAAAAACTTTTAATGACTTCCCATCATACATTAAAGTCCAAACACTTAGTCTTTAAATCAAGGTCTGTAATATTGAGACCTCAAGACAACCTTTGAATTTTAAGCTTCCACTATTTCACCAACATCCTCTGCACTCCACCAAACCTGACTGGCTAGTCCATTTTCAAACATATGTTGTACTCTCCTACAGAACTTTGCATATTTTATCTCATATGAGAACTGTTCATATGGATTGCTTACCTTTTCTACTAGTAGGGCTTCAAATTTCTATATGGAAAGAATTCAGGACATGACATCAATTTTGTTAGAAAGAGGGAAAAGAAAAGAAAATCACTTTAAAGCTGCATTTGCACAGGTAGTACATTTTTATCATTTAGTTTACATATTTATTTTGGGTGGTTTTGGAGGATTCACTAATGCAGCCTATGGACAGGTATCTAAAAGTTCTAGTCCTAGCCAGAAATCACTAGAAAACAGTCTAAGACAAAAGTTTGTGTTATGGCAGGGATGCAGTCCTAGTGAAGCAAAAATAAGAAAGTAAATCATTTAAGGAGGGAGCACAAATGTAAGTGGGTTTACAATCAAGCTGGCTAAGCTTTGCTCAGTCTCTCAGGATATGTCCATAGTTTGAAATTACTGGCCTTGGAAAAAATGATGAGGTTTAGTGAAGCAGGGAGAAAAAAACAATCTGCTGTCTTCTTCCTATGTTCCACCTCTCAGTGCTTAAAGTCCATTCCAAGAGTTGATAACTCCCACACATTTTGAGTTTGTAATACCTTGCCCCTGCAGGTAAATGCTAAGGAAGCCAGAGACTCGCAAGGCCCGGTACAGCAAGAACTCATGTGTGGTAATCTCTGCTTGTCAGCTGGCACCCATTCGGAGTTTCCTCAAATGTGACAGTGGTAGCAGCACTGGCAGCCGACACCTGCAGGAATGGCATGAGCCTTTGCTAGAGTTTCTCCTCTGTAAACAATTCAAATAAGCTCACACCCTGAGGTGAGGAGTGGGAGAAAAAGTGAAGCCAAACACATCTGTGGTATTTCATAAACCAAGGCCAAGAGAGCCCCCTAGAGATAAGTCATACCTCGTCTCTACCACTGCTTACCAGATACTAAGAGCCTCAAGGAAAATAACCATGTCTTAATTATCCTGCAATCCATTTCTCCTTTTTCGGTTTAAATAGTTTACATTCTATTTCTATTCTTTTAGTAGTAACCCTAAAGGTTATAACATGGACATGCAAAAGAAAATCTAAATTGAGTCAATCTTCACCATTTTCCCTAAAAAAAAAAAAACAAGAATTTTATAATCTGCCCAGATTAAATATTATTATATTTCAGTTTTATTTGGGCTTATATTTTTTAACTGCACAAAACATTATTGCCATTGTCCTCTACAGTCAATTATTAGATTTTTCTCTATATATCCCACCTTCTTTGATCTTCATTTCTTTTTTATCTTCTATCTTCCAACAAGGGCAGCTTTCCTTTTTCCCAAAGCACATCCTTCAGAATTGCTGGTGACAACCTCTTACACTCTCTCAAAAATATGTCCATTTCACTTTTGTTCTGAGATATTTAGGTGAATATATTTCAAGATTCACAGCCATCTTTTCTTAGCACATTGAAAACATTATTCCTCTGAATGCTGATTTCCACTGTTACTCTCAAAGTTCAACCCTCAGTCCGTTGTTTCTTTGATGATAGACTGTCTTCTCTGGCTCCTTTTAAGTTCTCTTTATTTTCAGTGTTCTGCAACTTCAGTATAATGGTGTATGTTGGCTTAGTTGTGGTTCAAAAATTTCAGTCCTTCCTCCCACTGAAGTTGAAGATTCTCCTTTCAGTCCTTGGAGAGGACAATTTCTTACCTTACATGGGGGGAGGGAGGCGGGGGGCGGGATAGCACTATGGAGTCTCAGCTTTACTTAACTTAGTCTCCCAGGCAGACTCTGGCTTTATCTTCTCTTCTCACATTTTCATGAAGTAATGAAAATCAACATGCAAGTTTTTCAGGTTAGGTAAATGTGCTCAAGTCAAAAGCCGACTTCAATGCTCAATTTACTATCTAGGTTCAAACTGTCTATTAGATTTTGGCCACTGGGATTTATGCATTTAAAAATATTTTGTTTTTCATTAATAGTCTATCCTACATTTTTTTGTTTTCAGCAAGAGGGTTGGTTAGGTTATCCAGTCTACCATACCACAGAAACAGAAGTCTTAGTCATTTCTATGTCCCTCATAGCTCTATACCTACCATACAATGCCTTGCACATAGTATGTGCTCACTAAATGTGGCTGACTTGATTCACAACATGCCATTATGATAAAGAATACTTAAACTGCTACAACTGAAAATCAGGCAGCTTTTCATTAAATAATAAGTTTAGTTATATAAAATTCTCAATTCAGCATTTTAAAATATCCCTCAGTTGAAATACAACTTTATGATATATTGCAGTTTTGCTTAGATGTCGATTTTACTTGAAATAGTCTCAGGTTAGTTAAACTTTTCAAAATATGTACTATAAGGCACCACAAACCAAATTTCATATAGATACTGAGACTTACTACATTGATATAGAATGAATTTCATGCTTAGATTGTCGAAAACAAATGAAATTTTGATATTTTTTCATCTTAGTAGAAAATGAAATGAATTTATCAAATTCCTGAAAAAAATCATCTGTACATGACAGCCTTTGGCCAATGGAAAGGAACTGAAACTAGGAGTTCCATTTAGTCATTTGTATTGGTATACCTAATTTAGAAAAACAAAAACAAAAACAAAAACAACCCTACTTGCCTTTAATTCTGCAATTATTTCTTGGAGCCATAAGCTGTAATGATTGGTTTATATGTCCTTCTCAATGGAAAAATTGGAATAACGATACTGTCCACATACTAAAAGTGCTATAAAAGCTAATAGTAATATTCTTTGAGCTAGCTGGAAACAATGTAACAAATTTGTAACAAAAACAAAATGGTAACAATGAATTTGATAAAACATGGTAGACAATAAATTAAAATACACTTGCGTATAACCACTTTAAGTTTCCAGTTTATTAAGCCCCAGTTATGGACTGGACACCATGCTAGTTGCTATCGAC
Organism: Rousettus aegyptiacus; assembly: GCF_014176215.1. NCBI lineage: Eukaryota > Metazoa > Chordata > Mammalia > Chiroptera > Pteropodidae > Rousettus > Rousettus aegyptiacus. The sequence continues at coordinate 74,967,489 of NW_023416307.1, forward strand.
ACAAAGATAAGCCTTAAGAAGCTGTGTAATGGAGGACACTGGACAAGGCAGTAGATGAGTTACACTGGGGGAATGTAGAACAGAATCAAGAGCTAATATATTAGTGAAAAACTTGAGTTCAGATCCCAGCTCTGCCACTCACTCAGGGCAATTTTTTTTAACTTCTCTTTGCCTCAGGTTCAAATAATGGGTTTGAGTTCAATGAGAAAATGTATACCAATGACAGTCATACTGTGTTCTTCGGAGCCCTAGGACTTTGGAAAGATGTTCATAAGGAGACACAACCCAAGGTGCTGGAAGCAGACTACCAAAAATATTTCAAAACAATAGGTGCATGCAATGTAATTAATATTGTCCTTGGCGCGTACCAAGTGTTCTAAAATGGTTATTATTTTTATTATTACCACAAAGGAAGGCTTTACCACAGGGAAGGCTTTCCAGGAAAGTTGATTTCTGAGTGAAAACCTAAAGAATGGAAAGAAATTAGCAGGGAAAAAGGAGAAGAAAAATGGTACCTATATTATGCAAAAAGGGCCTGGAGGTCTGAGGGAACTGGAAAGAGGGCAAAAGCAATTCAGTAAAGAAAGGAGTCTTCTAATCTTCTCTGCCACCAAAGACTAACTTGATGTCAAAAAGTTATCACAGTAAAGAGAATTCATGCCTAGAGGAATACAGCTCTCAGCAAGAAAGTTAATTAAGCCACTCTACTAAGCTAGGTCATTCTTAGTATATTAATGTTTTCCTACTTAAAATCTGAATTGTTTGCTCTTTTTCCATCAAGACCAGGGCATGTCAAAGGCTGGATTGACAAGAAAACATAAACTAACAAAACACAATGGACAGTCCATCACTATGCTAACAGGTGGGAGCAACTGGACCAAAAAAAAAGTAGAATAATTTTTTAAATCATCCTGAAACATGAGCTTTTTAATCATTTAAAGCTGTGAGCCTCTTGGCCCAGAATAAAGGCCAATACTGATCTAACGAAATTCGGTGTATAAATGCACATTTAGTGCAGCCATCATTTCAAGTTTTGCTTATAAAAGCTTTGATTAGCATTGCTTCTGCATTCCAAATTCAAGCACTGTAGCTAATCTAATTTGGGCTCTGAGCATCAGCATGAAGACATCTGTACTTCTTAGTAAACCATTATCATTAGTCCCACTTAGATGAAAAGCTACTTTACTTGGAACACTGCCTGTAGTTCATTGCCCTTGATGTAAGAACAAGAAGATTCTTCCCACTTCAAACTCCTAAAATATATCAGTTTTCCTTTGGATTCTGAATCAAATAATCTTCCTTATAACAAGTGTGTAAAATATTTATAGCCTACTAATAAGAATAATTCAGGATTAAAATGCCTTCTCTTTAAAATGGTACCCAAAATTGACATTTCTCTTTCATCTTTTAAAATACTAAGAATTCTATTTTCAAACTTGATGTAAAAATCAAAATAAGTACACTGTCAAAGAATACAGAAAGAATGAAAGTAAAAGTAAATATTCCTTAGGACATAATTCCATAAAACTCCAGCTCAAATTATAAAAATAACTTTATAAAGTAACCTCTTGTGTTGTGATTTCTCACATGAAAAATACAGCAAGTTTGAATAACATAGTTTTAACCACAATTCTGAAACACACAGAATGTTTTTCCCCTAAATATACAGTAAACTCATATATTTATACCAATGCCTGGTACAACTGGATTCACTGTTCTCATTAAAATTTTTTGTAATCTTTTTTGACAAGAAATACTCTCGAATGGAGATATAAATTAGCAGCGTTCAAATTGGGATATCCATGCCCTGGGGATATAGAACAACTTCCTAAAGAAAATGAGGGCTTGGACAGCTTCAAAAGAATCAATTTTCAGATCAACTTCCTAAAGTTGGGCACCTTTCACAGTGGCCCTTCACCAATGTTATGAATGAGGAGTAAGCTTCCCACCAATTCAGAATCATACTTACAAATTGTGCCAGGGTGTAGAAATCTCCAATGCACCAAAGTTCAACACATTGGTGCCTTGGCTGAGAAACTGAATGAGTCTAACAACCAGGCAACAGACAGAACTTATTGTAATTGAGATGGTTCTGACCCTTTGCCTTCAGCAAAATCAAAAATAACACCTAGAGAGTGCACACCTAATAGATCATTAAAATAAGGCTTGACAAAAAATAACTGTGATTTGGGGTCATAACTCATAAGTTTAAGACACTAGTGAAATTACTATTAACACAGGTTCCATTTCCATCTTCTTATCTATGTGAACAGCAGCAAAATCAAACAAACAAAAACCAGACAGAATTGATGCTGAGCACTCTTCATCTAATCATAAGTAATATTCATTTAGGAAAATCCAACTTAATTAAAAAAAAAAAGAAAAGAAAAAGCCAGTCTCATTAAGAAAATAATTTAAGATGAATATTGATTAATTCTTTTTAACAAAAATTTATGAAAATGTACATTAGATACATTTCATCATTTTTATACTAATAATAATGGTAACGACACATCATTTTAAAAGAACTTTTAAAATCTTTTATTGTCCAGTACTATACTCACTTGCCACATGTGGCTATGAGCACTTTAAGTATGGCTAGATTCAGACAGAAAGGCTCCAGGAAAGAAATTTAGCATACTCACCTTAGCCAAATTTGAATTAAGTATAGTAGATAAAAAGGCATCAACAGAGGCCTGTTAATTAGATCATCCCTGTGTCCTACTGTTTTCAGGTTGCCTAGCAAGAATTTACAGGCCATGTGTGCCTGATCTTCCTCAATTATCAGTAAATTGCCTATTTCCTTTGCAATCTCAGACGCATGCCCGCTTTCTCCTCTGTCCATTATGACACATAAACCTCAACTGCCCAATGCCTTTTGAGGTCTCTAATCTTATGACACCCCCTGGCATGTATATGCATAATAAACTCTGGTCATTTTCTCCTGTTAATCTGTCCCTGATAATTTATTAGCCAGGAAAAAAAAAAAAAGGTTGTTCTGTTGGACAGAAGTGCCTTAGAACCTTATGGTCTGATGATACAAAAAATGATTTTAAATGTGTATGTTTCTGTTGCATGGAAGAATGACAAGGATATCAATATGACTCACAAGTATAAAAGTAATAAAATTTAAAAATCTTTGCCACTGGCTTATCAGAATTTATATTATCTGACAGATTTTCATTCCCAAAATGTTGTAGTTTTGTTCCCAATTACCTGGTAGGATTAACTAGCTGAAAGAAAAATGTTACGTTGATTTCCTCAGCTATAATTTCCATTCTCTCTGTACTGTCCCTTGTTTTCAGCTTTCAAAGTTGACAAATTCAATCTTACATTTCTCCCCATAAATTTTCAAAGTATTTTATAACAAAGAGACAGTTCAAAGTGGTCAATTACTGAATGAAAAGCACACTACCTGGATAAGCACACTGCAGTAGAGCCACCGATTTGCCTCCAGGAGCAGCACACAAATCCAGAACCTTTTCTCCATCTCTTAATTCCAGAGCCAGTACTGGGAGAAGAGAGGCAGCATTCAGGAGGTAGTATTTTTTTAGGTTTCCAATCTGGTGTCTTTCTGAAGGCATCCTGCTGGGAATACTGCTAAGGTAACACTTCATCGATTTAGGATAATAGGGTAAAGATTCCCGAAAGAGTGTGTGGTAGCCCTTCAAATGTAAATCTTTTTCCAGTTCAAACGGGTAATTGAATCGGTTAAAAAGGATAGCATGTTGCCAGCATGATGGAGATGTTAGTATATCCCTAGAAAGAGAAAAACAAAGGAACATTATTATAAACATCAACACACTTTTATATTACTAATTGAGCGAGTGTAGTCCTAGATTTACACTTTAACTTACCTGAGATATTCAGGGCTAGGATCAGTATTACTGACTTTTCCTTTCACCTCAGGCTCCTCATATGACTCAACCCAGCACTTATGATCCTGTCTTTATTTAAATCTTTGATAGTTTGTTCATTGTGGATTGTTTTCTTTTGTATCAATTCTGGCCGTTAAAATATAATTTGTCTCGATTACCAAGTTTTAGGTGTCTCTTCAATTCTGCACCATTGAGTAATGCCATACTTGCTTCAGCCTAGTCCCTCCCTGCAGAATATTTTGCCAAAAAATACATGGCCTGCCTTTACATACCTCTAGATCCATCAAAACAGATTTTAGTCTACCACTCTTTGTAGAAGAAAGTGTTTTTATTAGAGACAAAATTTAAAACCTGAGACTATTAATATTGGAAGAAAAAGTACTGTCATTAAAGGATGTTTAAATTAGGGAGTGTTAAAGATTTCCTTATGAACATAAAGGTATGGAAAGCTAACCAGAATAAACTCTACAATAACAGGGTTAATGAGGTGATCAGTGGTTCAGATGATACAAAACCAAGGACAGTTTAAAAATCACTTATGGATGGATGGTGTAGGCTCTCCCTCCTCCTTCCCCAGCAGATTTACCTACCTCATTTTTTATTCAATCTGACAGTTAAATCTTTTGACAATCACAGGATTACATCAACTGACAGATGATACAGCAGGAAATATTTATTTACGAGCTGACCTTTCCAGCCAAGATATTTGGAAGCCTCATTAACCATGGTCAATTAAGTAAATTCCAGCTGCTACTCACCCCAGAGTTGCCTTTGTGAAGAATGGCTGGATTGAAATGTAACACCTGTGACTAGAAGTATGCCATGTGAATTTCAATCAGGGACTAATACGTAAAACTACTTTCTCCTTTCACTGCCTCTAACTATGATGATGCATCATGAGCCCAGTGTTTATCTGTTGCACCCATTCTGGAAGATGACAACCTTCCTTTAAGAACACGCTTCACAAACTTTAGCGTGCATTAAGCATCTGTAAAAGGCTGCTGGGTCTTAACCCTGGAGTTTCTGATTTAGTAGATCTGAGGTGGGGCCTGAGAACTAGCAAGTCTTCACATGATATGGATAATTGCTGTTCCCCAAAACCACACTTTGGGAATCACATTAAAATGAACCCTAAAGGGAAATCTGTGAACACCACTGTTGTAAATCTTAATATCAGTCCAGTCTAATCTTACCCTCTAAACCAGCATTTTGAGTCATGTAGTAACAGAAAAATAATGGTCAGAAATGTAATTACACAGACTGGAGTGGCTTGGCTTACATCATGTGTCCACCTCTTAATGAAGGATAGGGTACTTTCAATGGGTTAATATCTGACAGGCATTTCTAAAGCCATTTTAGAATGTTCTTTCAGATAAAATTTAGAATTAGTTGGTCAATTAATTATATTTGTGTAGATAGGTAGTAACTTTGACTAGGATTATAGTAAATACACCAAATTTGTGGAGAATTAACATCTTTATTGCCTCCAGTCTTTCCGACCCTGACTCCTCCATTTGTTCACATTTTCTTCCAGATCTTTTAGTACAGGTTATTAATCTTGCATATTTCTTTTTAACATTATATAAAAGGATTATTAGTTTAGGAACAGTTCCGATTTTTGTATATTATCCAATATCTTCAAGGATGAGGAGGAGTTACCCATAGAATGCAATGAGAAAGGAAGTTCCAGGAAGAAGGCAACAACACATGTACAGGAACATGAATAAGGGCAGTGCGTTCGGAGAATTAAAAATAGTCTGGTGCGGCTACTGGCATATACTTACACGGGTCAAGTGGAATATGACAACGTTTTTAAATCTTATCTTGTAAGTGTTGGGAAGTCATTGAAAGTACTCTAGGTGGGGAGAGCCTCATTAGATTTAAAAATGAGTACTTCTGGCAGAATGAGGCAAGAATCTTCCATAATTACTCTCTAACAAGATTAAAATAAGGCCTTGTTTAGAACAAATAAATTTTCTGATCACTCCTAACATATACACAGCCCTACTGAACTTGAACTTCCTGGACCAAGTTTTCTTCAGGCTTTACCAGGCTCACCATAAACTGCTCCCTCTGCCTAGAATGACCTTTCCTCTCTAACTTACCTGTAGCCTGGCTGACTCTCCCACTCTCCACTCAAGGGGCAGTTTAGGCTTTATCTCCCCAGAGAAGTCTTTCTACCTACCACCCAAACCACCCACCATAATAATAAAAATTACTGATCAGATATTTACAATGTGTATTTTGCATGCTTACCTCATTTAACCACCACCATAACCATGAGGGGCTGTTATTACTCCAATTCAGAGATTAGGTAACTGAAGCTTTCGGATTTGGCAACTTACCCAAGGTCACATCACTATAAAGCTTAAGTTCCTGATTAAAAAATCCCTCTGGCTTTAACGTCTAACAGGAGTATGAGACTCTGGTACTGGAGCACTAAAGGTACACAACAGAAAGGAGCAAAGAACTTACACCCCAACTCTTACCTAGTGCCAGTGGTCCTAGCCTTCCTCTATTGTTTCTAACAATGGTTCTAACCATAGCAATAGCTTGACACAATCTGCCCTGAGGACCAGCTGCAACGAGGCCAACTCAATGAAGGACCTGCTAAGGCTTCCCAGGCTTGTGCTTTCTGGTGTATTAATGTGGGTCTCAGCTTCCCCTGCACCCACCTGCTGGTGACCTACCCTCCCCCGAACACACACACACTACTCCAGTGCTTTCACAGGTGGGACAACAACCTGGGGCTGGCAGGCCAGTGGCTACTCAAGTCCAAAGCTCTGAGTAGCCCAGCAGATAGCGGAGCAACCGTGTAAGACTCATAAAGACACTGGCTAGGCACCACACTCCAGGCCTCCTCCCAAGATTCATGAGAAGTCTGAAACTGCTCCACTTAGTAGTCTCCAAAGCTGGAAGTACATCAGAAGCCAGCAGAACTGGGATCCAAAAGGTCAGCAAACTGCAAATTTTTTGCTAGTATATCCACTGATGTCATTTTGAAAACAAAAAACAAAAAACAAAAACAAAAAAACCTTTGTGCCCTCTGGGACATTCTTAGTTGACATCAAAATCTTCACCATGTTTCAAAATGTGATTTTCAGCATACTATTGAAATTGACATTTTAAAATATAAATTATACCACTTTTTCAAATATATCCAGTGAAACCTAAATACAAGAGTGATTTGGAAACTCATCATTGTACATTTAAAAAATCATAGACTATTCTTGAACTGGTGGGAATATTACAGTTTTTTTTTTTTTTTTACATCCTATTTCCCATATAACTTTATCTTAATATACTATGCTTGAAATCTTTATAACCTTATTATATTTCTCTGCCACACACACACACACACGCACAGTATATATACTAAATTTGCTTTCACTGTGCCTGTAAATCTATAAATGGTAAAACGGTAACTTTTGGATTTGGTTATCAATAAAATTAGTACAAATCGATCAAAATAACTTATTATAGATTTCATAAATATAAAAAGGGAAAACCGATAGAAAATAGATCTCTGAAAGAAATCAGTGTTCTTTTTCTTTAGTTTTTTTTTTTTTTTAATTCAGGGATGAATATTACCTAGAGCTATAGTGAACCAGGGTTTAACATCAATATTACTCCTATATTGTGTTTTTACAAGGGCTGAGAAAAACCTTCACTTAAATAAGTGGATGACAGCTAAATATATTTTGTTATAGTGATGTCTCCCTTTTGTTAAAGTTCTGAGTTATAAAAAACAGGGGAAAAAAAGAAAAAAAAAAGGTCTGTTATATTCTCAAATAGCTTAATGACCTATCTTCAAAAATATTTTAAATGACCTGTTAGCTGAAAACTCAGTTGGAGCTCCTTTGTTTTTGTTGAAAGCAACAAAATTCTCTAACCTGTCAAAGAATTAGTGATTATTTTCTTAACCCTTACAATAACATTCCAACAGTCTCGGGCACACAGAGGTTTTGACACCTGAGGGAATGCAATGTGGAAGAGTCAGGATGACAAAAGTGTGCCCTTCTTTCTAAAGTGGGAGAGACAATTTATAAAGGTAGGTTGGGAAAGAATAAGTACCCCCTGAGGCGCAAAGGGAAGCACAGTAATTTACTGCAGGAGCATATATGGAAGTTGAGCATCAGAATTTGTTTTCTGTAATTTGCTGGTGCCTACATATCCCTTGAAAAATTGCATGTTTTATTTGGACATTATTTAATTATGATTTTCATTCAATTTTTCTGTGACTTGATTTTTTTCTCTTAGTATTCTAGTCTCCATTCTACATCCCTGTATAATGTGCGAGATATTGCTAAGCACAACTGGTATAACTCTGTAGATTACAAAACCAATTAATTTTCATAGCTAAAAATAAGACAAAATCTTTTTATTGCTATTATTATCCACCAGAGGGCGCTCATTCAATCATTTTTAAAGTCTGGTTTAGAAATGAAGAATAAATCAATTCACGAAAATGCACCAAAGTAAGTTTTTTGAGCCTTTTTATTATTCTTCGAAGAGTCTAATGAAAAGCTAATTACCTCCTACTGTTTCTTGGCATTGTTTCCTTGGTGCCTCTCATAGAAAGGCAATCTAGGTCCATATCTGCTATCCATAGTACCTGAGATAAATCGTCACCAGTTTGTTTCTGGTGGAAACAACAAAAGGCTAAAAACACTGCCCACAGAAGTCCCTTACATAAGGAGACATGTGCGTACACTCCTGAGGCTGGGATGGCAGACCTTTCATGACAGCACCCTTGATAGAGGAAGGGGCACTGACTTCCAAGTTATAAGTCTGGATGGGCTAAAAGGGGCTATAGCTACTACTCACAGGGATTTACACAGATTAAGGTTGAAAATGTGTGTTAAGCCAATATAAGGGAAAGAAACAGAAACCTAGCTACTAGTTCATTTCTGTTTTCCCTAACTACCTCACTCCAACCTATTTCACAGATTTTTATAATACAATCTGATTATATATTTTCCCCTCTATATGTGAACTATGTGAACTCTCCGTTAGTGAAGACAGTGTCCAAATAAAAAAAAAAAAATTACAGACCACACTTAACAGTTCATAAACATTTCCAATTAATCTTCCCCTTGTATTTGAAGGCAGAATATATATAATCTATCTTTGCATCCCCAGTGCTTAGCACAATGCCAGGTATAAAAATACTGCCTAAATTTTCAACAGGTAGATGACCTGCCCAAGTCTTAAGATATTGGCTTTTCAAGCTCCTCTGTCAGGGAAGAGACAAGCAAGTTACTAAATTATGAAAATACAATCTTAAAAGAATTACAACAGCTGTATCGACAAAATGCAATGGAAACACAAAGGACAGAACTAATTTTGCCAAAGGTATATGGGACAGCTTGACAGAGAACTGGTTAATGAGAGTAGCAATAAAAACAGTGCTAACATATTTTGAGGGCTTACTGTGTCAAACAATATTCTAAACCCTTTGTGTATATATATATATAAAAATTCATTTTATCTTCCCAAATAATTATGAAATACATACTATTTTTCTTATTTTACAGATAAGGATAGTGAGGCACAGAGATGTTGCCTTAGTTATATGCTATAAGATGTAGAGGTAAAATGTGAACCCATATTTAACCACTCACTGTACAGAGAGAGAAAGAAAAGAGTCATTCCTGGCAGAGGGAACATCTCCACTCCCAAAAGGATGAAGGAGCTTGTCTAGTCGTTATATCTAGTCCAAATATAATATTGCAGATAGCAGCGGAGTAAAGGGGGTGTTTACTCTAGTGACACATGGAATATAGTGGCATTAAGCAGCAGCCTGACACTGCGGATTAAACACACTCCTATGGCTCTTCCAAATATAACCCGTGTTTCATTGGGCAGGTTACTTAACCTCTGTATGTCTCATCTTTCCTGTCTGTAAAATAGAAATAATAACTACCCCAGAGGGTTAAACAGAGGATTATGTTACTATTTGTAAAGTGATTGGGACACTGCTTGGCATTTAGTGCCATAAAAGTGGTTGCTAAAATAAGCAAACACAAACTAAAGGTGGGAGACTATGGATCAGGGCTATTGCAATATGCCAGGTAAGACATGATAAAGGCCTAACTAATTAGTGAAGATAAAAAGGAGATCCAAATTAAGAAGTTTCTCAGGTACAACAAAAGCATTTTGTGGGCATTGAGATCTTGATGGGGGCAGGGTGGTGGTGTGTGGTAGTAGTCTATAGTCAGGGAATTTCCAAGACCACCCTCACTTCTGTTACCAACTATAAGTTTGGGGTCCCCAAAACTATTCTCAGGTTTGGTTATTAGCTAGGAGGATACACAGAACTCAGTGTTATACTCATGGTTATAGTTTATTACAGCAAAAAGATACAGATTAAAATCAGTCAATGTGAGAGATGTATGGTGCAGAGCACAGGAAAGGTCAAAGCGTGAAGCTTCCGGTTGTCCTCTCCTGTGGAATTATGGACAAGAACAACTTTTCCCAGCAACGATGTGCGACAATACACACAGGAGTACCACCAACCACAAAGGCTCACTAGCGCCTTGGTGTCTACATTTTATTGGGGCTCAGTCACACGAACACAATTTAAAGTCCATTTGGCTGCTCTTCCAACTACAGCCCCTCCAAAGGCTCGAGGTCAGGGCCAGAGGCCAATCTAATATCATGGCCTATAGCTCTTAACCATAAGTCATAATGTTAGATTTTTCCCATGTGGCTAAAGCCCCCAGGTAAACAAAGACACTCTTAGGCAGAACATGCCAAGGGCTTAGAAATCATCTCCAAAAGCTTGGGCAAATGCCAGACCTGTTTTTGATTAACATTAATTCTTTACGACGCAGGTTTTGAAGGTATGGAGAAGGAAGGAAACTAGATTGATGGTGATGCCTTAAATTGAGATAAAGTATGCAAGTAGCAAAGGATAACATAGGTTTGGAATGAAAAAATAATAATATGCTTTTGAGTTTGCCTGGTATGAAACTGAGTGAAGTTACTACCAGAAAACACTTAGAAATATGGAATTGAAGCTTGAGAAAGACTGCACAACTTGAGATGACAGCACATTGAGGGAAGATTAAAGTCATTTCATAAATGGGCTCACCTGAAGGAGAACATGTCAGCAACGAGTAGAGCAAGAATTGAACTAGGGTAAACTCCAACTTTAGGGCTGCTCAGAGGGTGACTTTGCAAAAAAGGTTATTACAAAAAAAAAAAAAAAAAAAAAAAATTACATTAAAATTTTCCCATTACTACAGGAAACTGAAAATATTGAGTAAATTACTTTCTAGGTAAGACGAAAATGCACTCATCTTTCCCTCGAAATAAACGCTGCAAAACTGAATTGCAAACACAATATTATGTCATGTAAATAAAGTGAAAAAACAAAAATGTTTCTGTTCTTATTTCCCTATGCCATCTTCCATGCTAAGACTACTTTCTAAGCTGAGAAATCCTTTATTTTGCCTAGGGCAAATTTAGCACATATTTATGCAAAACTTAAATTACCATGAAAACTCAACAAAAAGGTAGATGAAGCAGAAGCACAGCTAATTAAATGGATTTGAGGTTCACTGCTCATTTTGTTTAGGGTCAAATACTAATTTATAAATCTGTCTGAGCACATTACACACAAAAACTCATTACAGGGAATGGGTAGCCAGACTACTACAAAGTCTGAAGATAATATACTTCCTGAAATCTATTTTTTTAAAATCACCCATGTATGCCTAATTACATCACAGGTATGAGAGGCATATAGAATAAGGGTGAGCAGTGGAAGTTCTTCAACCAGAGAGCGTGGGCACAAATCCCGGCTCTGTCACTTACAGGATGAGTGAACTTGGGAAAGTTACTTTAACTCTACAGTTTCCTCAGGTGAAAAATAAGAAACAAACCTCATAGGTTTACTCTGAAGATCTCATGGCACATAATAAGCATGCAGCAGGTATCTGGTTTTTTGGGTATTTTATTTGGATACTTTTGCATACTAAAAACCACATGAATTTATTGCACACGCCACTATTCACTGTTTATCCTGTCTTCTCTATGATAGAAGACATAATTTTAAAATATAGTTTTGAAATAAAAACAACTATAAACATTTTCATACTACAAGTATTTACAAGTCACTAAAACAGCTTAATTTTGTCTAAAATTATCTCAGAAACACTGTCCTTTGTAATGAAATTCTTATTGAGCTGAACCAAGAAGACATAAGTTAGACAATCATCGACTAAGTTCCAGCTATTGTCTATAAACATGTAACTTTTTGTCCCTGAGCAAAATGTATGGAGTTTTGCCCCTAACTTCATGAGCAGTGCACGCTCTTTCCTCAGCCTAAAATGACTGGTTCCTTTTGCCAAGGTAACTCTTCTTAGTCACCAATACATGTCTTCTCCTCCAGCCTTTGCTGGCACCATCAGGCTTTGTTAGGTAAGACCGGGTACTCCTGCTTATATTTTACCAGGGTACTTATGGATTTAGAAGTTTATATAGTTTTAACCAGGCTCCTCCTTCCCCATGAACACCAGATTGAAAACTGAACATGAGGACTGTCTTGCTCTTTGAATTCCACAGGGCACCATGTGCTATGTCAGAACTTAATATAAAGAACTCATAGAGAAACATTCTGATGAAAGGCAAAATGTACTCAACATATAAATCAAACACCTCACTTCTATGGCTTACCTGTTTCTTATTTGTTTTCTGTAATATATTTAAAGAATTTGTATGTTTAAAACAGACAGCCACAGACACAGGGAAGAAATATAATTACCAAATAATGTAACTTCAGCTGAGAAAGCAGCACTGGCTTTAAAGATTTATTGTATTATCTTCTGAATCTTAGAAACTAGTCGAATATTCTCGAAAGTTTTAAGATTTTTGTTACGGTATAATTAATTTTGTCAAAATGGTGGGCATTCCTGTTTGAATGATCAAAGCAATTGCTCAAGGCAAAGGCATGACAGTTTTTGCTTACTGGCAATAGTTTTTTTTCTCCCTTTTCATCTCTCTATGATTCGATCTATTCCCTCCTAGTTCTTTTTACTGTAGCTTTGATAGGGCATGGTTTAGAAGCCAGGTTTAGATTCCTTTATCTTTTATGCTCAGAGCACTCCTCCCCCAAATGGTTTATTTCTTATTGTACCATAAAGCATCAAGAGATGAATTATACTAACCTTACTGTATTCCAGGCATCTCCAAGCTCTTTGGAATATTGCTTTTCAAAATGATCCAAAACAACTTTGCAAATCTGTTTTGCAAGCTTCCTCTCTGATTTTGCTTTCAGCTATGATGATAAGAAAAAGCTGCTGACACACCCTATTAAACTTCAACATTGTCTTTCCTTAAGAACACTTTTTTAGCTAATTGTTTGTTCCTGCAATGTGAGTACTTCAAATATAAGCAACTACCATACTTTTACAAAAAAAAAAAAAAAAAAAAAAAAAAAAAAAAAAAAGAGGGTTTCTCCAAATGACTATTGCTCAAATGTAAAGCAATGGTAAAAGCAGAATCTAGTACTGTTAACAAAGAAAGCTGCGTCAAAAGAACAGTTAGTTTAAATAAGTCACTCTAGATGTTAACATTAGGGAGAACTCAGTGAAAAGCATATGGGAAGTCTGTATCATTTTTGCAACTTTTTTGTATATGTAGAATTATCCCCAAATAGTTTTTAGAAGTAACTCTAGTTTCCTTGGAAACGTCCTTGCAATTGTTTCATTTACTCATCCAAAAAAACTTTACAGGATCACGTATGTAACACGCATCGTTCTAAGGTCCTAAGGCAGACCAGCGACAAAGAGTCTCTGGTCCCGAGGCGCAGGCATTCCGCTCAAAGCTGAAGGGACTTAAGTATTAAGTCTGCAGGTTGCACTGCACAGTTATCTGGGTCGGGAATGAATCTTGGAAGAAAACCAGAGAACGCTCACGAGCAAGCGTCAGAGCACTCTACATTATTCTAGGGCTTTGCACTGTGAAACCAGAGAAAACCAGAGAAACCCAGAAATCCCAAAGTTCCCCCATTCAAGCCCCGCCCTTGCCACCTCGACCCTTAAGTGTCGACTTCAGTCGGAGGCGCCCGGCCGGTTCCCAACCCTCACCCGGGTCAACACCATCCCGCCAGGCGATGCCGAACAATAGGTCTACACCGCCCGACATCTAAAGCTACCAAGGAACCAAACGAACAGCCAGACTTCACGAGTCTCCCCGGGATTCGCTTCCTTGCCGCAATTTCTCGCGAGATACAGCTTCTCTTGCATTCTCGAAATCTTGCTCGAAAGCCTAGATCTCGCGAGAGGCACTTACGCACCAACTTCCGCGGGTGGCTTGCGAAGGCGCTGCCGGTTCTTGGTGGCGTGGCTGAAGTCTGTGGGCGGGCCCTTAGGCTCAGCTTTAGAAAGTCACGCCTCTTCCTGAACAGTCTGTGGCTGCTGTGTGCGTCGGGCTTAGTAAAAACTTGAATGTCTTCGTCGCTATTAGGCTTTGTTATATGATCATTGTTTTAAAATGTTCTCAAAGGCTAAGCTAGTTACTGAATTAATTACCAAACTTTGTGACTCCAGTTAGCCCAGATAGTCCGAACTCTGTATAAAAGGATGGTTATGAGGAAAAAGAAATTAAGTCACACATTTCCTAAAGATGTCCCATTGGGATCTCTCTCTTTTGATGGGGAGGGTTAAATAATTAAATTGATTGAAATACACAGTAAAGCACTTAGTGCAGATACTAGGAAACAGTAAATACCGAAATGTTAGCTGCTGCTGTGTATTATTTTCTCTATCATGATCTTAACGCTTATCCAAGTTCTGATAACAAATGCTTGGAGACCAAAATGACTACGCACTAGCCATCTCACCCACCTTTACCAGGGACAGTATTAACTGGTTCGCTGGAAGGTATTACACTCATTCTGATAGGAAGTTTATTTGTTCATTCAGTGTTACTCTTTAGTCTCTTTAACGGCAATGAGCAACTTAAAGAAAATCAGTGCTTAATGTGGTCTCTAATGTTGAATGGGCACCAACATTCTGAGACCCTTGAAGTTCAAAATACCAGTCAGTATAAGTGTAATTCATCAGTGCAAATCTTAGAACCATGTAAAAAAGATAAATGATGTTACTATTAATGTGGTTCGAAGCTTAATATATTTATTTAAACAAGTTCCTCAGTAATCTAAAATTTAGATTTGATGCCAAAGAAAATATAGTACTAAAGTGAAATGATTAAATGCAGTTTGTTAGACGTTACATTAGTCATTTACCTTTCAACTTCTATACGTAGAGATTTTATATAATTTATTTTTCCTGTAGTCATTACATGTTTCATTTAATGAATTAATACGGTAGTATATTTGCAATGTAAGCATATAAAAGACTTTTAAGGAGTTAGTAGAAATCATATGTACTATATTTCTGTTAGAGAAAGGGGATGCTATGCTTGAAAAGAGATCAAATTATTTCTATTATACTGTTTTGTGACACAGCATATTTCTATTTTCTGATTTTAAGAATGCATATTGAAGAAATATTTTAAAGCCTATGAGAGTGAGAATTAGGCATAATGGCACTAAAGAGAATCACTATAACATTTTAGTCTATTTCTCTAATTTTATGCATTTTCGAGGTTGAGCAAACAATACGTATAATGTATTTTCTTATTTTTATGAGCATTTTCTTAAAAATTCTTCACATACATCATTTTAAGAAGTTGCATAATATTTTAAAGTATGGAGGCTAGCATACTTACCAGCTATTTCATTACTGATATTTTTGTTCATAAATCTTTGCACATGATCTTATAATTTTTATGTCCTTAGGGCAGGTTTTCAAATCTTATTAGTTATATTTTGTAAATTACCTGTTCATGTCATTTATCTGTATGCATGTTAGTGCTATTCATATTTATATTTATATTAGAAATGTTAACTGTATCACGTTTTCAAGTATTTTCTCAATTTTTCCTACCACAACTTTAAATGTGAAAATACTTAAAAATTTTATACCATCAATTGAGTTTTGATTCCATTGCTTTTAGGCTTGGAAATTTCTTTGCACAAAGGGGAGCTACTTCTGTCCCCCCCTTTTTTTACATTTGATCTTTCAATATTTAAATTATTAATCTATCTAGAATCAATATTAGTGTATCATGAGAATGAGAATAGATTTCCCTTACCCCATACCGAAGAGCTACTAGAATAAACAAAATAAACAAAACTCCACATTGAAATTTAAGACTAGAAACTGTTAGAAGCAGATATGTTTTAAACCACTGCAGGCATAAGAAATTGAGGTGACACAAATACCAGAAATTTTTTTTTTTTTTAAATTAGTGTTAAAGAATGAAGTAGCTTAAGAATTTATCGCTAAGCAGGAAAATAATTTTTACATATCTAAGCAATTTTATTGTGAAGTCACTTAAGAAATGTTTCAGAATAAGTATACTTCATAGACTATCTCCCATACTGTCTTATGAATTTTCATATTTACTTAAAACTCTGAAAAACTTTCATGTGCATATACGGTTTTATGTGTCAAAAAATAAAGACAGGCTTTGTAGTAAAACAATCTGACATTGAGAGAACATTAGCTCTTTAAAATGGATGGCAGAAAAACACAATTGCAACCTGCCATCAAAGCAAGAGAACAAAGGATAGTCAGTTATAGCAATCTTGAACTTTGACTTCAGGTGAGTAGCTAGTTGGCTGAGGCTCTCATTTTATTATTTTAGGCCTCCAAAGCAATGTGTACAAAGCCTAGCAAACAATCCACTGGAACCGGGAAGTCAAAATAATCATTTGTATTTTTATTTAATTTTACCTAATCTTTTAAAAATCTTTAGGGGGATATATGTACAAAGTGCGATAGAACATGTCTATAAGTCTTATGGGCTGGAATGGAACTCGTCTCCTCATATTGAAGCCTTAAACCCCCTCCCCAGTACTTCCGAATGTAACGTACTTGGAAATAGGGTCTTTCCAAAGGTGATTAAGTTAAAAGGAGTTCTTTAGTGCGGGTCCTAATACAATCTGATTGGTGTCCTTATGAAAAAGGAGAAATTTGAACAGAGACACTAGGAAAGAACACATACAGAGAATAGACCATATGAAGACAGAGGGAGGAAGCCATGTGTAAGCCAAGGAAGAGAGGTTTCACAAGAAACCATCCATAACAACACCTTGATCTGGACTTCCAGACTACAGAACTATGAGAAAATTAATTTCTGTTGTTAAGACACCTAGTCCATGGTACCTTGATATGGCAGCCCTAGCAAACTAATACAATAACTTGAATATAAATATATACTAAAAATGTTTACTGAAAATGCTGTAGTATAAAGATATGGAGACCACTGATTCCGTTTCCTACATCATAAATTCTGTCTCCTTATCAGCACAGAGGAGGAATTTATAACACTAAACAAGCAAATGATTTGCTTCCTATTTTTTCCTTTAATTATAAGCTAATCCTCTCATTAAAAGCAATTCATTTCAGATTTGCTTTTTCTTTCTCAATAACAAAAAGAGGCTTCTATAATTGTTTCCACAAACTAATGGGTTATTGCTATTTTGATAATTTATACCACACTTTATGTTTTGAAATATCTGGATTTGTTCTTTGGATTAGCTGGAATATATTCCTTGATAAATAAAATAGTCAGGATTAGCAAAATTAAGTTGCAATGCATACTTCACTTAAAAAAAAAAAAAAACTTAGGCATTAAAGGCAAGGATAATAAAGTTTCTAAGCTACAGTTTTATTTCTATAAGCAGTTTCACTTTTGATAAGCTTTTGCCACCTAGAAGCATTGGATGGGAGAAACTGAACATAAACAGCATAGCATATGGAACTGAATAACAAAAATAAAATATTGTCAGAGTGAAAGAACATTTAGTAGATCAGCTTGCAAATGTACTGGTATATTCTACCACTCAGTATCTCTGGGCTATTCACAGGAAGTTTTACCTATGAAGAGAATTACAGTCCTTCATGTGGCACTTAAAAAAGCATTTAATTTCAAACTTGCAGAAAACATGGCATTTATTTTTTACAAAATTACAAATTTGCATCCCCCATTATTAAGCCAAATTATAAAAATTAGCTTGAGAAATTGAAGAAAACACACAATAACTGAAGAACTTACTAAGGATATTTTGCAACTTCTTTCTAGTGTTGCTTCCATGCAGTTTTCTATTTGAAATCAATTACATAAAATATTGTATATGTAATATGTGCATTTTACACATAAAGGCATATAGAATTATCTTTTAAATAAGTAAAAACACATCTTTTGGTAAGTAGCTTTAACTTAAGACAGATATCAAATCACCTAGAATCATAAGATGATATGATCTTTTTTTTAACTGCCTTTAAAACAACAACATTCTTTCTCACATATATAAAAACTTATGCAGAGAAGTTTTCATGTAAAATAACAAAAAATATATTATTTTAATGTATTGAATTAAAATTTCTTTCAACAGAAATCATATTTTAAAAATACTTTTCTATAGTATTACCTCAAAGGAAACATTTAAATCTATCAAATGAAGAGAAACCAGTACACTGTTATAAATTATTTTTATTGAATAAAAATGTCATAACTCATGATGATTAATTATAAAAATGCAGCATAACAAAATAGGCATTTAACTGTTAAAAGCCACCTGGATTTACAAAAGTTCTTTTAAAATATTTTTAGAATGCTTTAAAGATACAAATTAACTTCTGAAATATATAAAACATTCATTTCACTTTATTATATATTTAATTTCAATCACTTTTATTTTTAATAAGTGGACTCAGTAATTAATGTACACTACAGTAATCACTGGTAGGAAACAACAGTTTCTAACAACATATATATTCTCAAATTAGATGACTATTAGAAAGATGTCAAAAGTATGAGTTTAGCATTTCAAAAAAATGAATAAATGTACATGTTAGAAAAGAAACCAAAAAGATGTACAAACAAGGTTTTTCCCTCTAAAATCCAGTTCAAAATTTTCATCTGTCTTCTTGTGTTGGTCTTACTTACATTTCAGCCACCTATCAAAGTTAGGTTGTTTTGAATTTTATAACTACAGTGGAATGCTTTTTACTCAGTGTGCTAGGTAGGTCCCGCGTACAAAACTCAAAAAAACTCCGTAAGATGCTGACTAGAGTAAATAAGTGACCTGACTCATGAAAGTTCGATAAGTTAAAAAAATGTAAATAAAATGTGATGCTCTGAAGTAAATTTTAAAATTAAATAATCATTTTAAACAGCCTTAGACATACTTAATCATGTTAATGTCAGATAGTAGTATGTCTGTTGTCAGTACATACTACCAACTGGCTAGTTTTAACAAGATGACATAGAAATCATACAATTTATAGTATTTTCACCTTAACAAAAATGTGTGCCTTAAATTAAAGGCAACATTATGAATCTGTTACTCAAAATATACATCTAAAAGTCTGTCTAAATGCCAGATGAATAGAGAATCCCACAAATGCCATTCTTCAGTGCAAAAAAAAAAAAAAAAAAAAATGCTATTATTTTAAGTTGAGAAATTCTTTTGAAATTATTTCTTTATAAAAGTAATTTTAAACCAACATTTTTTCTTATTGCTTCAGTACCTAAGCACTCCCCTGTTATAAAATACAAGTCTCTGAAACTACAGTAGCTTTTTCAGTCTTTTTGCCTTTAATATCAAGGCACTAAAGAATTATAATAAACCTAAGAGTTACTGCAGCTACTGACAGAACAAAGGAGCACCTTGATCCCTGAAAGGGTTTTAACTTTAAAAGAGGTGTTATGGAGACATTTAATAATATCTCAATTACATTTTTACTAATTTACAAAGCATTTTGGTCAAGAAGGTATTTCTCATTCATTAGCATACATCACCAAAGAAATCAAACAACAGGAAAAAATTGAATTCTCCCTATGAGTAGTGCTTTTAAATAATGTAGTTTGTTAGAATTAAAATCTGAGAATCTATTTAAAATGTTATTTTAAAATTAGATCAAATTAGAATGTACACTTCAAGAACAATACTATTAAAACGTAACTCAAACTATATAAATATATCTGTTTGTATAGTTTAAAATTAGGTCAAATTAGGATATACACTTCGAGAAAATAGTATTATAAAATAATACCTCAAACCACATAAATATATCCTAATTGTATAGTTAATGTTTGTCCAATAAGTCAACTCCATTTTCCAGATACAATTTAAACAAAGTATCTATAGAAAAGTATACAGTCAAGATCATAGTAATTAAAATTCTTAAACATAAGTTTTAGAAAAATATAAAAAGTTAAAAATTTAGGTTATAAATTCCAAAGAGTTCCCCCTCCATGCATATGAATCTTATAAAAAAATGTTTAAGCTACATAAATAAAGACTATTAAATAGTAACGAAGGTGTACAGAGTCCATTGGCTCTTTTGTTGAAAGATTTTCCTTCAGGAATATGCCCATAAGTGGGGATGTATAAACCAGAGTCAATACTAACTCTTACTAACTTGGTCCAAATGCTCATCCCATCTTCTGGTCATTTTGCTTCCTTTTTTTTTTTAACTTGAAGAACAAGGAAAAGTAATTATCCTATCAGTCAGGTCTTCGGCTATTAATCTCCTCACTGAAATTGCTATGGTTATCTTGCCCCGGTTATCAATGGTCAGGGTTTTTCTTCTTTGAAAAAGAAGGTGCTCCAGTTCATCTTGCCATTAAGAGAGCTCAGCCACGTAGCCTGGTTATGAGATCATGTCATGAATATCACTGTTAGGTCTCTG
The DNA here is from genome assembly GCF_014176215.1 of Rousettus aegyptiacus. Classification (NCBI taxonomy): domain Eukaryota; kingdom Metazoa; phylum Chordata; class Mammalia; order Chiroptera; family Pteropodidae; genus Rousettus; species Rousettus aegyptiacus. The sequence goes on from NW_023416307.1 coordinate 74,988,142, forward strand.
TCGCACAGCCAGGGGAGGCAGTGGCTTCCCGTAGAAATCTACATAAAGAAGGGATGCCAAGAATATGAAACAGTTATGGTAGATAGATATTTTTGACACAATTCATTATTTGCCAACCAATACCTTAAAAAAAAAAACAATAAGACACTTTGACTTGACAGATGAAGCAATGGGTGGGAAGAATAGAAATGAAAAAGCAATCCAAGAAAACTCGAATAAATTTAAAACCTTACCACTAGGGTAAATTGCTAACCTTAGATTATAAATTAACTTCCACTTGATTTAATAAAAAGCTACATCTAATGTATATGTTATTAGTTTTGTTTCCAATTATATGTTCACATTGAAAGAGAAATAACAAATATTGAATCTCTTGTCAAAGCCCTGATATAAGTCAGTATCTGTACAATCCAGGTTCTTATCCAAAGGCTATTACTTCTAGGTATTTTGGGAGACTTAATTAATTATCTTAGCATTCTGGTAAGTAGGAATCTTTTATAATGATACTTCAATATAGTTCAGTGGTTTAGGGCATATTTGATACAAAGTCTTAGTTTGTATTTCATAATAAGTTCCTATCCATTCACTATCATAAATTGGCTTATAAATTTAATAGCATACGTAAACTTCCAGTAAGTCATTATTTCTGGTCTATTCCCTTAAAATTATTCTAGAAGCACAGGTGTTCAGGATCACTTGAAATAAACATATTGAAAAGGTATTAGGGACTCGCTTCCAGTTCTGCACATGTCTAGAGTTTAGCTAAGCTACACTCCATGGTATTGCTATCTCAGCATCCATTTTGTTTGGGCGAGTGGCCTGTGGAGGCCTTAAACAGATATGAGTCTCTCATTCAAGCACATGCCCTAGATAACTACCTACAGAGTCATAAGTAAATGTTAATTTCCTGATATGACTTCTCTAATGGCCCCTGTGATCAATGGTCTCCCTTGCCTTGCAGGGCCTTTTCTCAGATAAGACTCCAGTGGAACTTAGTAAAGCTCCACTCTTTTTTATTTAAATTGACCTCAAAGCATTCCACCTAAGTACCCTAATAAAGGCATGTGCCCCAGGTCCTATAGGTCTCTCTGCCTGCACCTTGCTTTGAGCCGCCTCTGTGGAACCCTCAAGACATGCTACATACTTCCTCCAGGACCTATGAGAAATAAACTTCTCCATTTCAATTTCTCTCATGGTCTTTTAGAGCCTAAGCTTATTATCTAGTAACCAGGGGCTCTACTTAACAAATGTTAATTTAACAAAGTCCTAACAGCATTTAAGAAGCTTGGAAGTCCCCACTCCATCCTAACAGGAAGTAAAAAGCTGAACAGACTGAAAAATAGGTCACCTAGGATTCATAAGAGAGGAAAGGTTACAAGATAAACCAGTCTCCAATATTGGAGAGACAGGCAAATACAGGGAGTCTCACTTTACTGGAGCAGATGTTCATGAACAGAAATCACCCAAGGAACCAGTGCCCAGGTAGGAAAACCTGGCAAAAAGTATGTTTCCCTCCCAAGAACTTATTTTAGTTTTGCAGTTCATTTCATATTTTTTATTTGCTGGAAAATTAAATCATTATATACAGAGTAGGTTTTTTACTACCTGTAAGGTATATTAAGTGGATCTAGTTACTCAACTGATATGACCAACTTAATTGTTAATACCTATTTTTATATTTTTATAAAGGGCTTTAAATATTTTAAGATGAAAAACTGAACATTTGGAATAATACATAATAAATTTTATCTCTCTTCATATTGTAAGATTTGAAAATATTCTTTAGTATGTACATTTGGTAGTTTTATCAAATGGAATCTTTGATTTATTGCTCATAAATATAATACATTAACGTTGATGCAGACTGAGAGTATTTACAAAATGAAATAGATTCTCTTTTTAACTCTATTCTCTGAATGCAACTGTTTTACCTGTTACACTGAGCAAGCTTTACAGATATAAAAGCAATTGGAAAAGAATTAAATTGCTATCAAGGTAAATGTCTATAAATCAAAGAACAAGTAAGAATCTGCCTTAAATTCCCAATTTGACTATAACAAATTGTTTTTCATCTCAGTACATTTTAAGTGCCAAATCAATTGCAATTAATTTTTAATTATCTAATCCAGTTCATCATGTATCTGCAGTCTAATTGCCATCAACCAATTGCAAAGAAATGGGAAGAGGATGCAATTATAATATTGGCACCTATCAGCATCTCAGATGACTATCTCATGATAAATCCTAAAAATTAATATAATTTTTAACAAAAACTTTATTATATCTTCTTCCCCATTAATGTAAGCACAGATGATCATATACTGTTTTTGAACCCAATTTAGGCATACTTTAACTTAAAATTTACGGGAAAAGGAATAAAGATATTTTCAAAACTTTTGAAGTTATAGTGTTTTCTTCTCTGCCATGGGAAGCTAAATTTATGATATGAACTAAAAATTAACTGAAATATAAGAATATGGCGGTCTTAAACTTATTATACTTCTTTCCCTGGAGTTCTAATTTAAAAACAAACAGAAGAAAGAAAATAAAAAACAAAATAAAAACTTTCTCAGGCCATTTTTAACCTCTTTTTCCACTTGCCCTTAACTGAAATGTCCCCCCTGCTCTATGCTACCATTAGTTATTTTCTCATTCTATATACTTTGCCTCAGAAACAGGAAACAATCATTCTCTCAACCATATTCATTCAGTAAACAATTATAGACCATCTATTATGAGCAAAGCATTGTTATTGTGTGATGGCAGCTAAAACAGCAAAAATCTACCTACACATCCTTGTAACCCATCTGGATCCCTTCATTTCTCCTGAGCTTCAGAATCTTACTTGTACTGGAGTACAGACTTTTCCAAATAGATAAGCCTACAGACACTCCAAAGCAGCTTCCTTCTTCCTCATGTATTTTCAATCTTTGAGGTAGCATCAACCTTCCAACCCCTTGAGCCAAATAATCCTCTATTTCTCTCTCCTTGAGCCCACATATCCATTAGTCAAATGTTACTTATTATCATTGTTAAAATATTCCTTGAATACATTTTTTATTCTCCATTTCAATTTCCACTCCTCATTTCTCACTTTGCTACTCTAACAGCCTCCAAACTGGACTCCTTACTTACCTAGCTGTGGATACCATCAGGTTTGTACTTCACATTGTGTCAAAAATTGTCTTCCTAAATAACAAATCTACTAATATTATTTCCTTATTGAAAATGTATAGTGTCTCTTGTAAAATTACAGCAAGTCCAGAAATCTTCAGACGTATATGTGAAGTAATTCCCAACCTGGCCCTAAATGATAATTCCAGTTTCAATGCTCTTTATAAACTTAAATGCCCTCTTTCTTACCCACTCTTCCCACATGAACTTAAGCTCCACTCAGAAGTAACTTCTCAGTATTTTCCAAATACTAAATGTCCTCCTGCCAATCTTTCTACCTTTGAATAGTCTATTTCTTCTGCTTATTGACTCTTCCCATTCTTTGTAGGCCCAGGCCTAATACCATTTTCACTAACTGTCCATGCATTTTGTACACAGTTTCCAATTCTGCACCAGAGAACATTTAACCATAATTGTGAATTGCCACATATACTATAGTAAGCTAAATTCTGTCTTCTCTATTAGACTAAGGTCTCTAGAAAGACAGAATTTATGTCTTATTCATCTTGGTATCACCAATGTTTTAGGTGGTGTCAAATACAAAATAGTTATTTGTTGGATGCCTGATTCACAGAAAAAATATTTGTCAAAAAAGAAATTATTTCTCTCTCTCTATATATATATACACACACACACACACACGTATACACACATATGTGTATATATATACACACACATATTAACATTACCTACTTTTTTTCCTAACAACACAATGAATATTTAAACTGATACCGTAGTATAACCTGTACAATTTCAGAATAAAACAGGAATTAACTTATCATAGTCAATAAAAACACTGTGAAAGTCAGTCAACCAGAAACATGCTTTCACTGTAATTCTGATAAGGTTTAAGGACAAACATTTCTGCCTTTAGAAATAAAAATAAATCCTTTAATGTTCACTAATGATTATGAAGAAATATTTCATTACTGACCTATGGTATTCTGAAAAAAAAAAAAACTCAGCACATTTATATATATATATATATACTTTTTGAATAAAAATATTTTATGTAGTTTGATATAACTTCAAATTATATGGTTAAGCTTTTCTAAAGTTTAAACTTCAAACATTTTTTTCTAATAAACAGATCTCCTTAGGAAACCAGATTAAGTAAACTAGAGCCACTGAAAAATGAATTGAATGTTCTTGATGGAGATGTTTATTGAGCTACATATACATAATTATCCTTTTGCATTCTGGAAATATTTTATTGAAATAATCTAGACTGATGGTCTGAATCAGAACCCCTGCCTGTTGTACAAGGCAGTCATCTACCTCCAATGGTCCTTTCTCCATTTTTCCATTTGTGGAGTCCTAATGCTATATACTGGCTAAACTATAGTTTATGTTAATTTCATCCAAAGAAAATTATTTTGAGGCAATAAAGCCTTTAATAACTTTCTTTCTATTTAGCTGAATCTTATTTGGTATACTTGATTGCCCTTGATTCCACAATTGTTTTGATCTTCATTTTATTATTCAATAGCTCAGTGCCTTAGAAGCAGAGAAAGATCAATTATGTGGCATCACTGAGTATACTGAACATGTATAAGACAATAACTGCAATATCTATTTAATTTAAACTGCTTTAAAACCTTTCCCTTTCCATCACTATTTGTGTAAATATATAATGAATAAACACAGCTGTAATTATTTTTACCTCTGTATTCTAAGGTAAACATCAAATCAAATTATATGGAAGCAAAGGAACTTAAGAATAAAAAAAAAAAACCAACGAATTAAATTGAAAAAGTGAAGTATAATGAAAAAGGATGGCTATGAAAAGACTTCCAAAAATAAAAGTTTGTTGAAGTCATGAGGCAAAGAAAAGTGAATGTAGAACGTATAGATATGTGAAAACTGATCCTTTTGCATTACCATTATGACGGGTTTCACCAAGAGGCTCAAGTTTTGGAAGTCTAGTGACTTTAGGGGTTCCCCAGCCAACTAAAGAAAAAGAAAAACATTTAAAACACTGTTAAACAATGCATCTTTGGGTCTGTTGTGAGGATTCCTCCCTCAACAGGAATGTATGTAACATGTGTTGTCAATTTATATATACTGAATGATACAATACTGAATAGCCATAAACCCATTTTAAATAGCTTCTTTTTAAAAATGTAATTGTAAGTTGGTAACATTGGCTTTATGCTTTTATTTACCTTTAGTTAAAAATACAAGCATATTCACCATTCCCATAAATAAACTTAGGCTCTTATTGTAACCTATAGCAGAGGCCAGAAGAAATATTTACTTATTAAACGGAGTACTAGAAGTGAGTCTTCAAATAATTCTCAACAGAAAATGTTCCCACCTAAAGCCTTCTAGTAGGGCTAAAAGGACACTATAAACATATATATTTAGATATTTATTGCACCTATAGTATATGTGGTACTATGCCTCATGCTGAAAAATTACTCACAATTATTATGCAATTAGTATATCTCAGTGCTTCACATGTAGTATTCCATTTAATCCTCATAACAATTTAGAAGGTGGGTGTGTATGTTGGAAATATAATGAAAAAATTCACGTATCTTGGTTTCAAATGTTAATTTTCAAGATGAAAGATGAAATTTTTTAAAAGCTCATGTTAGCCATCTATTCATTACACTTAAATTCTTTTTAGCAATCTGGGTACTGATATTACAAATAGTTCTTGAATCCATTCTAGGAAGTACCTGTGTAAGGTTTTCTTATTAATTTTTATTTATTTTTTTTATTTTTATAAAGTATTTTTCCAGTTAAAAAAAGCAACAGATATTTATGTTGACAGATTCTGAATAAACAGAGCAAAGAATTTTACCTTTTCACAAATTCACAACATAATGAATATGCCGAATAAAAACTACATCATTTTTTCTTTTTCTTTTTCTTCACCGTTTAAAGTAGTATTTCTAAGTTCAGTATCAATATCAATTTACTCACTGGGAGGAGGTGGTGGGGGTGGCGTTGGACTCTTAGGAGCAGCGTCATCTGTATTAACAGGTTCTACACGGTGACTTCTTTTTATTCTTAGTTTCTTAGTTTTCTTTTTACTGTTATCTACAAAACATAAACATGGAACTTTATGCCTTTGAGAAAAAGTAAACTTCTATAATAAAAATCAAGACTAGAGCTAGAATATTGATATTATCATTACCACAGAAATATAGCTTCAATTCAACTTTGAAATTATTACCAATAATGAAATATAAACTTGCTTTAACTAAGAATAAATTTTTTAAATGATTGCTTATTGAATGAATGATTAATGAATGTGATACAAACAGCAAAGAGTCTATATTCTAAATTCTGTGAGAGGTTATTTAGAATACATAAAAGTTCACATTTCCAAAAGTAACATTTTTCCAAATGTCATTTAAGTAAGTACAATGATCTAATTGCAGAGATCTCCATAAAACTTAAAATGGGCTGGGGAAAGAGAGGTGTCGATAATAGGATATATATAAAAATTTTAGGTATAAATCATCCAAAAGTAATATTTTGAAATGTGAAAATAGACCCCAATTGAATCTAAACAAATTATCTATTTAAAAAATCCCAAACAAGGTATGCCCAATATAAATATACCTAACCCAAATCACATTATTAGATCTTTCGGAATCAAATTTTTGTTCTCCCTGAAGAAAACTATTTACATATTCTCACTTAAGCACATATAAACATTTTAAGAACATCTATGTTGTTAACATGTAAACTTTAATAATGTAAACCAAAATGGCATAGTAGTTAATTAACCAAACATCATAGTTACTGAAATATTTTCATTAACAATTTCAAACTGCTAAATTTATATCTATGTAATAACATTTTCTAAAATAGTAATTCTGTTATATAAGAAACAGTCGACCTCTATGAAACCTACAAAGGAATGAGAAATAGAAACATGTTTAGAATCACGTTATTTTTAAAAAATACATTAGTGCCATTTGAGACATTTCATTCCAGATACAAATGAAGACATCATTTTACAATTAAAGCTGTAAACTTTATAGCTGGGAGAAAGGAAAGAGAACCTCCAGAAAGATATGGTACTTTAGGGTGGGCGGTAGCTCAGGGTCTTGGAAGAGGATAAGACACAGAACACATGGTCTGAATGGGGTTCAGCCTGGCCACAGAGATCTATGATTCTTAAATAAGTTACTCAACATGTCCAAGTCCCTGGTTTCCTATTCTACATCTTGGGGCTAGCATACTCTATGATTGCTATGTTAAATAATATAATGCTGTTAAATAATATAAGGCATCTGAAGCCATGTTCTAAATTATAAAATTTAATATAATAATAATTATTGTTATATGATTGACTATAAAGCTTCCTATGCTTTATTTTCAAATCATCTGCCAAATCATTTTGCTCTTTAACAATGTATTAGTGTTATAAAGATTTCTCTATATACATTTAGAGGAGACTTTAAGTCTACTTTCTGTTTAACTGCACAGACAGAGGAGGTAGGAATATGGCTGCCCTAATTTCCCAACTTTTGAAAAGTATAACTTTCAAATCTAATTATTATTTATACAGCAAAATATCCATTTTAGCTAATCTGAACTCCAGGGATTGAGATCTCATTTTTATAAACTCTTTGACATTGTACAAAAATTCTTATATACAATAGAATCATACTGCTAACCAGAAATGGCAAGGAAGTAATCATTATTGGGTGTCTACCATGTGTCAAGCCCCATACTAGGAACTCTGTAGGGTTATTTTTATTATAAGTAACAGGGGAAAAAAGATCATATCTATTTCCATTTTAGAGATGAGAAAACCAAGACTGAAAAACATTATATAACATCATGTGTATCTAGTAGATGGAAAAGTCAGGATTCCATCCCAAGTTGTCTGATTCCAAAACATAGGATGTTTCTCTGTGATACCTAAAGACAAAAACTTCCTGTTAAATCACCCAGCCACTTAGAAAAAAGCAATTACAAGGTGAAGACTTTATGTGATATTAAAATAAAAGGAAAATGGCTATTTGATAAGACTTTAAAAATGTTAAAATGATTATGTCTGCATCCTACAGAAATAGGAAGTCAATAAAGAAAATCATGCTGTTTATAGCATTATGAGGCTTAAAAGAAAAAAAAAAAAAAGCCTGAAAAGTATTAAATACATTCTAAGGATTCCTGGGGCTATGCTGTATTTTTAAGTTATAAAAGACTATATTTTAAAGCATAATAAATAAAAACATAAGTTAGCAAATTGACTAACAAGTAACTACAAGCCATGAGAAAACCATGATAAATACTGCATTTGCAGACAAAATATACTATCTTTTTTGTGTGTGTGTGAAAATAATCATGACAAATGAAAGAAGTATAATTTACACATTTGCACATTTTTTTTTTAATTTAATGACTAGATTTATCACCTGATTCTGATGATGGCTGGTCTGTTTCATCTTCATTCTCCAATTGCTGTGTTAATGCTTCCTTATAATTTTCTACTATTCCAAACTCATTGTTTTTTTGGCTACTGTCACTGATCTGGCTCTGTGTCTCTATTTGCTCATGGTCCATTTTATGTTTCAGGGGGCAGTCATCACTGTCTTTCTCCATATTTTGCCTTTTTTTCTCTTTTTCAAGTTTTTTTTCATTCTAATAGAAATGAAATATATCATCTTTAATATAACAGTTATATCTAAGATAGTTTTAAGGGAGGAACAAATAATCTAAGAGCATTCTGTAACTTTGGGAAACTGTGATATTTCTACTAAAAATCATTTGTTGATGATATTAAAACATGCTAATTGCCAGTCAGAAAACATTGTATAAAGAAAAAAAAAAAACAAAAAACAAATATTATGAGTAACTCCACAATCTAGAGATAACCACTATTTGATATATAATCAAAGAGGTGCTAAGAGGTGCTAAGAGGTGCTTTTCTTTGCCTACCTCACACACCAACAGTCATACACCATCCACAAACATACATAAATGAGATGGATTGCCTCTCTTTATACATATTTATGTATTTGTTTTTAAAACAAAAAAATTGATGTTTTTATTTAAGAATATACATTTTTTTTCCTTGCCAATGAATATATTAAGTGCTTTGAATAGTGCCTGACACCTAGTAAAGTGCTAGCTATTTGTTATATAATGCTATATGTGTTAGCTATTATTACTTTCACCAATCACATTATCATTTTGAATGATAATATCATAACTTATTTTACCAATTCTCAATCAATGGACAATAAAATTTTAATTTTTCACTATTAACAAAATAATTATTCAATTAGTTCTTTAGAATACATTCCTAACAGGGGAACTGTTGGCTCAATGGGTAAACACATTTTAAAATGTGACACACTACAAACTTCAAAAAAACTAAAGTCAATTTACATCCCAGGTAAAAGCGTGAGAGAGTGTTCTTTCCCCATATCTTTTTCAATGCTGCATATCGTTATCAATCTTTTTTATTTCTGTCAAATTATACTGCAGTGTTGGTTTTGTTTAGCTTGTTTTTATTACTAGTGAAGATGGACTATTAAATACCCTTACTGTTATTTTATTTTTCCATTAGGGAACTATCCATGGTCACGCAATATCTACTTTTCTATTAGAGTCTTATTATTTTCATAGTTTTTTAAAGGGTTTTTTTTTTTTCGTCTTATGTGTCTCAAATATTTTTCATTAGGGTTTGCTTGGGTTTTATTGCCTTTAACTTTGCAAAACACCTCTTAAAAATTGAACATAACAAGGTCTATCTATTTTCACTTTATGATTTGTGGTTTGATTGTCCTGCTTTGAAAGTTTTTCCTTCTCCATCCATATACAAATGCTTACTCTATTATATACTAGTAAAAGGCTTATTTTTTTTATACATTTAAATCTACTGGAATTTAATTTGGTATACAGTGCTTAATAATTTTACTTTTCTCAATGATTATTCAGTTGTTTCAACCTCCTTTTCTCCCAGATTTGAAATGTCGCTTTTATCTAATATAAAATGCTCATGCATTAGGTTTATTAGGTTTATTCACTGTTTATCAATATTCCACTGTTCTGTCTATCTGCTCTGAACGAACACCTCACAGATAATAACTTTTATTATCTGTGGTAAAAAAGCAAAGGAATGTAAGGCGTTTCTCTAAAATGGGAACACTTTAGAGGAGTAGTTTTGTGGGGAAAAAAATCTGCTTGGTATAAAGGAAGGTAATTTGTTTCCATTTGTTTCATTTCTGTACTGTTTATCTCCTTAAAATTATTGTAGCTAAAAAGCAAAAGCGCAAAAACTGCACTTTCCCCATGCCACTGATTAATTCAGGAGCTTTTAATATAAGGTGTACTATTCTGTCCACCAGTATTGTTCACATCTCTGTCCACCAGTATTGTTTCACATTTTCATTGTGTGAAAAATACAATGTTCATAGAAGCACTAGGACCTTTTAAGTAACCATGGTACTACAGAATAATTGGTCATTATTTACAAGGTGAGCTTTATCACATATAGAGTAAATTAATGTTTCAAAGTGAAAAGTCAAACTGATTTTTCTCTCCTCTACCAATATTTTAAAGAGTAGAAAACAAAACTTGACAGACATAATATTTAATTGGATGGAGACAAAGCAATAGCTCAGGTTATTCAGATGGCTTTATTATACTTAGAAAAACGCATACTTAAGTTAAAAGCAATGGGTTAATACAAAGGTTAAATACAACTAACTTCTCATAGCTAAGCAACTTAAGACCAAATATTCCATAATACCAATTATTTTGCAAAATAAAGCAATACCAAAATTATCCAATCATCTTCTTACCTGCGGAGCTGCCTCCCTCCTCAGCGGCAGCCCCAAGGAAGAAACAATCATCCACCTTTCCAGATGAGCACCTGTGTGGAAGGAGGCAGTGACAGGGGAAGAGGAGTGGAGAACATACAGGCAGTGGGACCAGCAAGCCAGCTGCCACATTAAGCTCTGAGTGAATGGAGAGAGGTTTAGGAAGTTCTGCCTCTGAGGAGGCATGGTTGCTGAGGGCGATGAAAAAGCAGGGCCAATGCAAAGTCTGGACGCCAGTAGAAAACGAAAACAATGACAGATATACAGACACACATACACACGCACGCACACACAACCCCTTAACTTCTTTACAATTAAAATCTACAAATTAATTTTGGTAAAACTTTGGACAATTAAAACAAAGATAAATAATATTTACATGTAGAAGAACTTATTATAGTTTCAAACATTCTTAAGTAGCCTAAGTAAATAATTAGAAAATCATTTATGTACTCTAACATCTAAATATTACTGTAAAGAGATAGTAACAGCAATACAGGGACAAAGACAATATAAATAAGAGTAAATATATTACTACTGTATAAAAAAATGACAAAAAATGATTTATTAGAATAGTAATTATTACAGTTGCTACATTTTATCTTAATTTTCATTCTCAGTTGATCTCCAAGTCATCTCAGTTAATTTCCAAAGTAAATTTGAGAGAAAGAAAAAGCAGCAAAACTTTAACTCATCTCTCCCATTTAATTCTTTTAGAAATAATCAGTCTCTGGTGAAACACTTCCATCTCCCTGCGTCCTTTCCCAACTCCCCACCTTCTTTTTTAACTTCCAACTTTATCATTTAAGATATAAAAATTACATTTGTCACCATCCATACCTCAATGATTACAGTTGCTATCGGCTGGAAAGGATTAACAATAACTGGTTCTGGGTCCACCTCAGCCAGACCACTGGTTCCATCGAGTTCAGCCTGCTCTCTCTCTCTCTGTTCTCTATTATTTGAGGAAAAAAGTTTGGAATTCCTGAGAAAGTGCTGAACCATGTTTAAGAACACTTACAATAGGTTTAAGGCCATTAAACTTAGAAATTTAAACATTTAGACATGGCTTTGAATTACTGAGAGATTTTTAGAAATCTTTATGCAGATAACAGGCCTCTATCCTCATGTAAAGATTAATCATTTGAACTTTAAAGAAATGTTGACAAAAATGACACTCCTTATGACTGATTTCTTGAGGTCAATGGTGCATACTTATTTTTCTATGGGTCAAAGGTTTATATTTATAAATTTATTAATTATCCTCCTAAATCAATGCTGTCCTCTTCACTGATATTAACAGATAATAAGTCCTTTTGTTAACCCTCTTCTTAAGGGCTGTGTCAAGTTACATATCATATATGAACTAAATAATGACTGTTGCTTTGCACAGTGTAAGAGGCTATAAAAATAGGTTGCGCTTATCACTCAGATTAAATAGTATTTCCATATTCGTTACTACTGAAACATTTACTATCTCTGTGATTTATAGTTAATGTTGCCCCATACATGAAGGGTAATAAGTTATAAAACAAGCAGCTGAAGACAGAAAAATGAATCGTATTGATCTGCAACCTAGCTGCAAGTACAGGATAGCAATGTGAATGTTCATAACTATGACATTTATTATTTTCTCTGATGGAAAGATCTACCCTTTCACTGTGAACCTAGCAAGCCAAGATTTAGAGATTTGCAATTTATTACCTGTGTGACCTTGGACATGTATCTGGATCTTTGAGCCTCCGCTTTCCCATAAATGTGGATAAAAATACCTACCTCATAGGGTTGTTTCAGCTAAAGTAATATATGTGAAAGCACTCTGTAAATGAACATATTTATATGCCAGTAATTGTTATTAATGTTATTCATTTACTAGTAAGCAATTTCAAGTACCTACTATTGAAGTACTATTTTTGTTTACCAATAATGTGTTTTACAGTTTTTCGAAAATATCTGAACCTATCAAATTGTATTTAATGAAGTAAAAAGGTTTTTTAAAATCACTCCTGTCTAGATGCCAATTTACTTTTAATTATGGAGACTCTGCTCAAGAGGAAAGGCCTCAGACCACACATGGCATGGCTAGGAAAAAAGAGGAAAGGGAATGAGTATTAGAAAAGCCTGCCATAACATGACCTAGAAAATCTTTATGGAAAAGATAAGAACTTGGGGGAAAAATGAGTCACATTTGGTTTCTTTTATACAACTCAAAATGTTTGTTCTTTTTGTTTATTTTCTTAATGAAGGAAAAACAAAGGAGTCTTCAGAAAAATTGGCTATATGTTTTATTTTTATAAATATATAAAAAGTATACTTAAATGAATGATTGGTTGTACTGAGATTTATGTCATGAAAATATACAGTAGGACAGAAAACCAGATTCTCACTGGAACTAAAACCTCATATCTGTATCAAGAGATACCTAGATCTGCTCATATTATTCAGCACTTGGTGATGGAGAGTTATCTCTACAAATAATTCTTTAAGTCATATCTCTGAATTAATGGAAAGATACTAGTAATTAGAGGATTTCCCCGATTGAATAAGGGAAGACCTCGCAAAGGCAACACCAAGGGTAGTTTAGTGGGGTCCTGCCCACGAGGTATCAACTATGTTAAAGCATGTGGAAGGTCAATATTACTTTGTAGACGGAAGACAACTTTGGATCTTACAGAAGGAGCTCACTTAAAAATTGTTTCATTCCTGCCCCCCCCCATGTAACAATCTAGTGAAAAAAAAAAGAATGAGAAATCTTGAGATTAAGCCCTAAATTCAATTTTAAATCTAAGTACTTTCTTATAGAATTAAGATTATTATAAGTAATTCTATGGTAGAATTCATATAATTTTTTTAAATTAGGAGTTGCTAAATTTAGTTTAAAAATTTCCTATAAAGAAACTATATTTTTAAAATAATTGGAAAAATATATTTTAAAAACCTGCAATGGTACAATTTAGTCAACTTTCTGATAAAACTAGGGTTGAAGATCAGCTTTTGCTTCAGTTAAGTGATCCACTAACAGATTACCTTCTATCTTTGCTGAGACAAAAGAAGGGTTTCTCAACCTAATGGCATATTAGACTCAATAATTTTTTGTTGCAGGAGACTGTCCTGTCCATCATAGGTTGTATATAGCAGCATCCCTGGCCTCTACCCACTAGATACCAGTAGCACTCCACTTCTCCACAGCGGTGACAAGTAAAACTGTCTTTAGACACTACCAAATATCCTCTGAGAAGCAAAATCGCCATTGTTCGAGAACCACTGCACTAAAAGTACCCATAAGAAATAGGAGACAAAAATTTTAATGCTCTGTGAAATAATAAATATCTAAGGATTCAATTTAACTACCACAGCACCACCAGAAATATTAGAATCCTATCGCCAAAACTCCTGTACAGAAAGATCCATAAAAATAGAAAACTTAACTCAGTGTCGTCCTTCATATAGAAAGAGACTGAATAGACAAAACTAAAAAATTATTTATAAAATTGTGACACAAAATAAATCTACTTACCTTTCTTCCCGTAACTTTCGCACTCTTTCAGCCCTTTCTCGTTTCTCTTGTTCCTCAAGATCACGTTGCTCTCTTGTGTCTTTTTGGATGCGTTCATTTAAAATATCAAAGTCCCTTGCAATGATATTTAGTAGCCAATAAAGGCCTTTTTTAATGGATTTATCAATTTTCTTTCCAGATCCCAAGATTGCTGAACAAGGTTCCTAAAAAACAGCAATTTGTCTGTCTTGGAAATTAAAACTAAAAGGTCTCCACAAAAAAATCTATTCATAAACCATTAAGTATAATTTCTGGTAAATCAAAATTGACCCATTAAATTAATGCTAGGAAGCTCTTGCTTATTTAACTCACAAAACACACCTTTGCAATGATCGCTAACATTAGTACATAGGAAATGAAATATTTTGTGTATATGTATATATAAACTATGAGAGAGATTATGACACAAGATTCAACGGTGCCAGTTATATTTTATAGCAGTAAACAGTTTTTAAGATTGACATGCCAATGACTATCTTCTAAAAACAGAGTAAATGATTCCTGTGTCCATCTTTCTTAAGATTATATGATAACTCTCCTGATATGATTTTCAGAAGTCATCGTAAATCTCTCCTATGTTTAAATTTTGTATTTATATGTTGTATTTACCATTTACAAATTTTATAGCATGACATGTTTGTATAGCTTACAGGTCTTGTCAGCAATTATCTTAAACAAGGGGAAATATAAATTCTTTGAAATTACAAAAGACGGTTTATGGAAGTCAGTAACAACTAAACAGAAAACAAATATTACAGTATTAAGTAGTATCAACAGAATAGTGAGAATGTGATTTCCTGGATAAAAAAATTTCTTTTAAAACACTAATGAATTCTTTCGTTAGCTGCCTTACCACCTAATTGCTTATCACTTATACAAAAACTAAGTTATACTGAAATTAGTTCATAAGGAAAAAAAAAACCCGCAAAACTTACTATTTGACATAGGCACTTGTGCTCATTGACCAATTTTTCTAGAGACAGACATTCAATCACATCAGCTTCTCCTAACGCCCCTTCCTTGTCTTGTTTATTTGCCAACCTAGAGAGATATAAATGAAACTGTTTTATAGCAAATATATAATCAGACAGCCACTTAAAAATATTTTGACCATGTTCTCATTCCAAAGTTTTAAAGCTACCGATTTCAGAACATACTGGTTTTAGAGAGTATTTAGTTTCCAGTTCATTTTTCCTTTATTTTACTGCTCAAAAGTTAGTAAGAATTGGCCTAACAAGGGAAATCAGGTAGTGCCAAGAAATCAGGCAACAGATCAGTAGGCCAACAAAAAAGTTACAAATAAAAAAGTGGACTAGTTTCTGCAGCTCTCAGCTGTCAATTCTAATTTTCACATTAACTATGTCTTTATCTTCTTAAAATACATTGCATTATGATGTAAGTGCCCTTATCTCATGTTTTTATCTTCTTAAAATACAAACTGTACCATGTTTTAAATAACCAAATACTCATTCTGGGCTTGTAATATTTGAGATCATCTGCATTTCCAGTGTGTAGAATGAGACTACATAAATGTGCTACTTGGTGGAGAAGTGAGGTCACTTCTATCTAATTTACTTTGCATAGCACTAGGCATTAAAAAACAACAACATTATATTCAATTAGGAACAAACTGGGGAATAATAAATTAAAAACAAAAATTTATATAGAAATTACCACAAAACACCATGATTTGCCTATCAGATGGCAGAGGTCAAAAGTTTAATAAAACACTACTTGGTCAGCGTTGGATAGCCATTTCAGACAAATAGATATTATTTAAGAAATATACAGAATAAATCTGAATAACCCTTATCATCTATCTTCAAAATTATCAACATTGTGCCATTCTTGCTCATCTACATATCTTCTACTTTCCCCTCCAGTCATGTCACTGCACCCAAAAATTTAAAACATAAAAAACATTACCACAATACCACTATCACAGCTAACAAAATTAATATTCTTCAGTAACTTTTTACAAGTGTTAAATGTCTAAATTAAAATCCAAACCAAATACACATTACAATTTATTGTCTTTCACTCCCAGCCCAACATTTCCCACCCCTGCAACACCATCACCACTTCTTTTATCTGTAAAACAAAATAACTTATTTTTCTATAGAATTTCCCATGTTTAGCATTTGGCTGATAGCTTCCTTATGAGGTCATTTAACATGAATACCCTGTATTTCTTATATCTAGTAGTTGGATGGATGAGTTTCAAGTTGAAATCTTTTGGCAAACATATTTCATAAATGGTGCTGGTACTTAGGAGGTTTTTACCACTAGTTGTACCTCTTTTAACAATGTTAAAATGGATCAGTAGATTCAGCTGGAGTCAGGCTGATTCATCCAAAATAAAGTTCCCATTAATCTTTAACCTAATGATTTTAGCAGCCATTGATGACCTTTGCTAAATTCAGTTATTTTATAAGGCTTATGAAATCATGATTTTTCTAGTTCCATAATCCTGCATTTACAAGCTGGATTTTGATAAAAAGCAAGCTTTCATCAACTACTTACTTACGCTTAAATACAATTTAGATAAAAGTCAAACGTTTGATTCTTTGCCTTCATTTCCTAATTTTCATAATAAATGGGTGCCCTAAGAACCTCCAAAGGTGATCAAGTTGCTTTCTGTGGTTTCTGGGAATATCATTATGGATTCATGGATTTTTAAAACTTACTCGATATTCTTCAATTTATTACAGTTACTGTTTCTTTTTGAGGCTCAAAGTTACCCATTTTTAATCAGTGGAAGTTCCCTTTGTAAGCTCCTGTGTTCTGTAGGTACAACTCCAATAGTCTTTGCTATCTTCTCAGTTTTTTATAAGAAACAATATTCCATACCTGGAATCATCCATTTCCCTAAGAAGCCTTGGTTCCTTTTAGTAGCAACTGTTATTAGAAAGACCACAATCTGGACCCTATGGATATTTACTGCTACCGACTTATCATTATTTTCTAGACCCTTTCAGTGGACAAAACTAAGAAAAAATGTAGTTTTTAAGAAACAAATTATGAGCTCATATTGAATTTTTCATTTTAAATTACATATTACCAAGTTTTTACTTAGCTTCTTAAATTGTATTATTTTTCTTATGCTGAAAACTACAGTTCCTAATAACACTGACACTGACTATAAGCTTTATTCTACAATATATGAGCTTCAACATAACAATAGCAATATTATTACTAAAAATAAGACCCTAAATAAAGGTTAAGATCTCGTTGAGGTTATTCTTGTTTCTAAAACATATCCCACAAGAGATGCAGTTAAAATACTGGGTTTTAAAATTAGTTGAAATAATCCTTCTCTGTATAGTTATGCTATATATCCTAGATATATAGCTAGGATTATTTATTTCAGACAGCTTTTGCTTTTAAGATAGTTTTACTTTTTAAGATTTAATTTTTAAAACATGTGGTTCTAAATTCAAAACCATAAAAACTATAATGAGAAAACTATTTTGTCTTGGTCCCTTCTTCCTCTCTTTATTCCATCCATTCTCCTGTAAGTCTATAAGTAACCATTTTTGTTAGTTTTAATTTATCCTCCCATATTTCTTTTTGAAAATATAAACATGTATATGGGGAAATGGTATTTTAAAGACCACAATTTGGGCACTATGGATATTCACCGTTACTGATTGGTTGAGAGGTGTTTGTGGTATGTGCATCTTTACCTCCCTTTCTTCCTCAAAAACCAGCATGCTATATATACTCCTGTGCACCATCTCCCAACTTTTTTAAAACATAAATCCTAAAATTACCCTGAAGCAGGGTAAAGAAATCTTCTTTATTACTACATTCGCTATTAATGAGCAAAATGTTCATTATGTGGACGTGTCATCATTTATTCAACCAGGCCCAGAATGAAGGACTTATTTTCAGTTATTTCCAGCGTTTTGTTTTTATAAAGAGTGCTGTGAAGAATAAGTGTGTGAAGGTGTTATTTCTTACCTTGGGAACGGGTTCCAGGAAGTAGGACTACTGAATCAAAGAATAAACGCAACTGCTATTTTGATAGATATGATAACAATGTCCTTGTCCCTCCTCTCACCCTCAACTCATAAAAATCAGGCAGAAAAAAAAGGGAAGGTAGGAAATTTAGTAATGTGAGAGAAATTTCATTTCCAATTTTCCTACAAATATTTAACCCTGGTAAAAATTAATTTTGAATTGTTATATTAATATAATAAACAGCATTTACTGCTGCACAACTTTAGTTTTTCTATTTTGGAAACTATGGAAGAAACTTATTCGGAAAAAACAGCAAGTATAGTAAAAAGAAAAGTGGGATAGGTTTAAAGACAGGAGCTTTTTTTGGCAGTTGTAGTTGTGAAATTCAATGATTTTATGAGCTAAACCCTCGGGATTTCCTAAAATAGAGTTGAATTCAATAATTTTAAAGTAAATGGAACAAAAAGCCTTACAACGAGCTTCTTTCTAACCCTATTTATTCCAAATTCTGTATATTTAGGAAGTTTTGATACATACAGAAAACAAAGAAATCTTTGTTTAAGTACAAACCCCGATTTTAATGAGTAATGTATTTTATATATAATATAGGATTGGAATTACGATGCCTTTGCCAAATACTCTATGTAGGCAGTTTAACAAGGACTTCCTGTTACCAGCTTGCTCCAATGAAAACGATCTTCCTTTAATCTAAAGAATGGGTGGTTAACAGGCAGAACCGGATTCTCCAGGTGTGAAGTAAGTAATTTGTTCTTCTCATTTGATATTAACAGCAAAAGGACAATTTTATCTCTAACTTATTTGGCTTCGTTGTTTGGCTTTCAATTAAGTTAACTATATGAAAACCATACAAAAATTGCCTGTGAACTATAAAGACAGAGACTTAAGTAATCTGATCAAAGCGTTAACAGGTTTCTCTCTCAAAGGGAAGACTCCAAAACTGCAGGTGGAAAAGAAACAAAAGGAACAAGACCAAGGTAAATAAAACACTTTTTCGTACTTTTTAATGTGAGACATCCATAGCTTGAAATCTGTCACACTTAAAAATAGCTCAACAGACCATTAAAATTATTGTTTTGCTCAGATTTGGACCAGGCTACAGTCAGCTGATCTACTCATATAAACTGGTGATAAACTGAATGGAATTTGGGTTTAGAGATCTCAGAAATAGATCATTATAATAAAAATCAACTTTTTCTTTTAAGTCTTCTAAAAACTATCTTCTCAATTTGGAAACACCAGAAAGTCAGATCCTATAAAAACAAATTTAAAATTCTTTCTTTTGTAGATTGACTATAAATTAGTCACATTGTGCTTCCTTTAAAGAACACTTTAACATTTAATTCTGAAAATAAGTGTATGCCCACATTTGACACATAAGTATAACTTTTAAAAAACTTAAGATATTTTTCTAGCAAGTCTTAATTTCTTCATTGGTGTTTCTCAGAATCTTTTAAAATTAATTTCTGGAAATTAGAAAATAATCTTATAAAAGGACTACTGTAAGATATCAAAGTACTCACATTTTAATGTTTTACTAGAGTATTAGAAGTACGTTATTATAAAATTTAATATGCTTCGTTTGATATTTAAAAAAATTTAAGTCAGCATTGTTTAAAGTCAACATATATACATATGTCCGATACTTTTAAAATTAAGCAATATGTAAGTTTAACCAAAACATATTTACTTTCTGATATTTCTTCGAAGTTATTTTATAATCGTTACCATGCTGAATTTAGCAAAGAACCCATTTCAAATCAAAATAATAATGGCTTTTAATAACTATTTTAAGAGTGGACTTCAAAGTGGACTAAGTAATACCTATAACATTATTTTTATGGCTATGGTTTTAAATTTAATATAAAAATCACTTTATGTATGTACAGTATATTTTATAATCAGGTGAGGGTTCAAAATAATACCCATCTTAA
The DNA here is from genome assembly GCF_014176215.1 of Rousettus aegyptiacus. Taxonomy (NCBI): domain Eukaryota; kingdom Metazoa; phylum Chordata; class Mammalia; order Chiroptera; family Pteropodidae; genus Rousettus; species Rousettus aegyptiacus. The sequence continues at coordinate 75,008,583 of NW_023416307.1, forward strand.
TATTTAAACAAAAATGGTCTTAATGTTACATTAAACAAGTTGGTTAACAATTAACTTATTTAAACTAAATAAAAAGTAGAATAGAAAAGGCCCTGAAAGACTGCATTACAAAAAATAAATCAGATAATTTAAAATTAGAGAAAATATATGCAACTTGCAATTTTTTTTATTAGTTTGTTTTCTTCATTTTAAGTTGTCAAAGAGGTCAATATTCCAATAACATCAGCTCCTTTCACCTTGAACTAAGGAAATGCTGCAAGCTGTCTTTGTACACAAAAGCAAAAGAATACTCCATTTTATATTGGATAAGAACTGGTTACACTCCTTGAAATATTTTATTTAATCAATATAGTAACTATAGAAAGAATATATCTTACTTTAAAAAAATCTATAAAACTATAAAATATTGATTCCAGAGTATATTTCTTGAAGGACTAGGTGATTTTTATTCATATTTCTGTTCCTGGGAATGTTCCCTGTCTGTAATAGTATGAAGAAACTTTTACTTGAGTCGTACAACTTTACTATTCTATTTCCCAGAACAAATTGTCAAAGTCAATTACCATATTTATGTATTAGTGGGGTTTTTTGAAAATATCAAGTTTAAGCTCAAAGATAGTTATTTACAGAATTCAAAACTGTATAGCAATGCAGTAAGTTAAACATGCTGAAAGATGTTTCATGAATAGAACTCTTCCAACATTAAGAAAATAAATTTAAAGAACAGAAAATACGGTGTAAAATAGTAGTCTTACCGATTTCACCTAGTCAAAGCAATTAAATGACATGAACTTTGTCTCTTCTAACTTTTAAATTCTAATATGCTTGGTTGTCTCGCTTTGCCTAATATTCTATTTTATGAAGATATATGATTAAGCAATTAAATTGGAAAGAGTTATACATGTAGTTATTAGTATGTAACTACTAGAAAATGCAGTTTATACACAGCATTAAATGCACCTGAGTACCTCCATTAATTCAATGTCTGCAGAGATGAACAAGGATTTGGGGAAGATTCTGAATTATGTTAATTCTGTAAAGATGCACAAAACAGAAATTCCTCCCTCTTCTACATAGAGAAGTTTTTGATATAATCTTAGGGGGGAAAAAAGACAAATTTCAAAACTACCTCATTACATTTGAAGTAAAAAAGAGAAATTTCCAAGTGCCAGAAATGATGAGAGAACACACTTACAGCCAAAGTAGAGAGTAAGAATTAAAGCAAGTCCATGAGCTACTAGAAGCTGGGGCTTAGGGTGTGTGCATAAAACTGAGTTTCCTAATAAACTAGCAAACTAACAAAAATTTAACACAGTCTGTATACAGAGATGGGAAGATCTCTGTTGGCTTGTCCAGGATTATAACAAAGAAGTGAGGTATCCACTCAGGCTGTGAAAATCACTAGAGGAGAATTAGGCCCATATTTACACTGCCTGGGCTACCACAGGCAAACTCCATGGGGCCCTAGTAGTGACAATGATGAAAATATCTTATGAATGTATACACAATGTAGAGCACTCTGGGCATTCTTGTATAATTCTCCATTGAAGATAAACTACTTTCAAAGTTCACTAAATCCACCTGCCCACCACCAAGAGAAACACTCAGTGGCCACAACAAACAAACTTATTCCTCAGAAACCAGAACTAGCCTAATAATGTAAAGGATCTTTAACAAAAATATACTTTAAATATTAAAAAAATAAATGAAGACATAGGATCCATAAACCAAGATGAACAATATTTACAGTTGATTTTATATAAATATCATTTACTATAATATGCATGCCACGATACATAGCACTAGAAAGAAATATGACTGTTTTTTCTATAATATCAGGAACATATAGAGATTTATAGAAAAAGACTCAAAATGTTTTTTCTAGTAAATTTATTAAGATTAATGAATATAAAATACATATCAATATATTTGGAAGAGTTCCTTAAAGTATCTTTTATTCAAATATGAAGGTATGGTACTACTTCAGGAAATTGTTCTTCCATGGACAGGAGCCCAAAAAAAGACAAGTGTTACAAGGGTCAGGGTCGACTATCTTGGTTCCTGAAATCAGTGACAGTAAAACACCTTCCCAAATGTATTTTGCAAAGGTATACTGTGCTACAGTGTCAATCTGAAATATTCTATTTCAAAAAAAGAAAAAAACAAACAAACTGTGATACTTCAGGAGAAAAAAAAAAAAGGCTTTGATGGAATTGGTGATTTATTTCTAATTAAAAAAAAAAAAAAAACTATCCAGTCATAAAAATGTTAGAGGGGATTGTTTCGGGATTTGACCCTATCATATTACCAAAGAGAAAGTCGGAGATACTACCTGTGAAATTTAAAGGCTGTGAAATGCTTCTTAGCCGTTACTAAGCATTAGATAGGACTCAATTCTCATGAATAATAATAATAAAAAAAAAAATCAAATTATTTTGTTTTGATACCTCCATTTTTCATCTGAGTATCTGATACTGTTACTGATTTCTTTTTCCAATATTATAAGAAACACAAGTTTAAAAAAATAGTATGAAAAATAGCACATCTGTTAAATACTTTGTAGCTGTTAAGAATCCATAACGACAGATTAGTACAAGAATAGGAAACAGAACTTGGTGTACACAAACAGGAATGAAATATACCTCACCTTCTATCTTATCTCAGCCTATGACTATGAACTAAAGCAAAAGAAAATATAAAAATCCCAGTCTCTACATGGTGCCAAGGATAAGATTCAAAATTTCTTAGAGACTCTCTGTGACACTATGTCTATGAGGTCAGAACTAATTCCTTCTCTTCTCAATTGTAAAGTTCTGAATTTGGTCTGCTTTATACTAAAGATCCTAATAAAGTTGCACACAACATAATTATTTTAGATCTGATCTGAGATGCTATATTACCTCCAATAAGAACTTTTTTCTTTTAAACATAGTATTTATACTAATAACATAACACAATACTTGATACAGATCAACTTCATGTAAGCTCTATCACTTTTAAGTTGTGTAGTCTCTAGCAAGTCCCTTTACCTTTCAGACAGTAGGAAAATTAGTAGTTAAGAAAGTCAACCTCCAAATATAGAAACTTAAAAGAAAATCATATAAAGTTCTTTAAAAAATTAAGACCCCCCCCCAACACACACACAAATCCTGAATACATGAATTCTCAGATTGAAAAGAGATACTAAATGTCTAGCAAATTATGCAAAAGGACTTACCTTAGGTATGTTATTGCAAACTTTCAACACTGAGAATAAAGAGAAAAGGCCAAGAATTTCATGAAAGAAAATCACTGGTCCAACAGCCAGGAAGCTTTCATTATTATATCAGTACTTTTACTAAGAAGCTCTGGGTAAGACAGTTAACCTTTCTGATCTCAATAAGAAAAATGAGGAAATTCATTAGTGAAACTAAAGATTCTTTCCAGAATCAAATTATAATATACAATGGATATAGAAGAAACCAGGTTCGCCTCTCCTTTGGAGAACAAGGGAGGGCTACACATCACTGCCATCTTCCTCCAGTTGGTAGCGAGTTGTAAAGAAAAGAAACACGCATTACTTAAGGCTACAGAATTTTAATGTCTTTTAGCTAGCTACTTTGATGACCTACCGTGTATTCAAAACGGTGAAGCGTAGGTCTCTGAGTGACCAAGATGGGAACCACAGCCCATGCCAAACCAACACAGACATGAAATGTGAACAAGAACTACATCTTTGTTGTTTTAATCCACAAAGATTTGAGAACTAGATATTACTTTGGCATAATCAAGCATATCTTGAATGATAAAATGGGACCAGGAAGAATTTTTGATAAATTTAATATTTAAAACTTATTTTAAAATTCTGGGTTAAATTACTTTATAAAGCTAAAACTCTTTCTAACTTATCTCTTAAAATCTGAATTTTATATTAAGAATTACATTAGGTTAATTACAATTAACTGTAATTATAAATAACTTACCCGATATGCAAAACTATATATACTTATGAATTAACTTATTATAGTTTAAAAGGAGAAAAAAAGATATAAAAATGAGAATATCAAACTTTATGCACATTTAGTTGGTTGCTCTTGTATTAAAATCTTTCTCAATTAAAATCAGTTTTTTTTTTCAATAGAGGACATAAAAATAGTTAAGTTCACATACTATTATATATATTTTCTCTATTTTGCTTATTTGCTAAGAAGGAAGGCCAAGAAATATACTAGAATACATGCCTAACATCTGGATCAATAACTACTAAGTGTTTTATACTGATCTACTTTCCAACTCTCAAAGTTTGCAGTCCTATCTAAATTGCCTTCTTATGTTTTTCCTTGACTGATCTTGGTTTTACGAATTTTCCAGATTAAAACTGTAGCTTATTATTTTTTCCCATAGATCTTAGTAAAACAATAGCTTCAGTTAGTTCTATTCCAAAGGTAGAAAATTATTCCTTGCAAGTAAGGTGGAATAAAATGATAGAGAGGGCATGAATGTCCTTCCCAACTTAGAAGTCTCTTATTTGAATAAATTGCAAAGGCTACAAATTTTTAACATTTTTTTACTTTTACTATGCAAATTAATGGTAAAATAAAACAATTTAAGCATTTTATAAATAAAATAATTTAATAAAATAAAACAATTTAAACAATTTAAAAACAATTTAAATATTTTAAACAGCAGAAAACTATAGCAACATTATAGGCAACAAAAACTTGCTGTTAAAAGTTTCCAACTAGTAGTTAAAATGCTCAGCAATACAGGTACACAGGAAATGTTCCACAGTAAACTGTTAATAGCTACAAAAGAACTTTTCCATCAAAAATAGATTTTAAGATTTTATTCCTTGTGATCCAGCTTCTCTCCCAACCACTTCACTTACCTAATTGCCTCTTCTCAGAACTCATCTGAGCTGATCTCTATACAGAACCCAAAACTGTTGAAAAAAGCTTTATAGCATAGCAGAGTCCTTCAAACTAGACTGCCTGAAATTGAATCTCAACTCTACCAACTCTACCATGAGCTGACATTTTGGTTAAGTTAGTTAAGTTACTTATGCTCGTCTTAATATCATTATCTCTAAAATAGAGATATAGTAACACTAATTCCGAGTTCTTAAAAGAACATACAACATGCTTCAAACAGTGCCTGGCACGTATTAAGTTCTCAAGAAATTATGAGATATCAAGAGCTTAATATCAGAACATGAAAAAATGAGACTCGTCAAAGTGCTAGTGATACCAGCATGAATAAAGTTTCTTGCCCTCAGAAGGCTCATATTTGGGGAAAATAGCAGATTATAAAGAAGCAAAAAAATATAGAGTATGTTAAATAGTGAAAAGTGCTATGGAAAAAAATAAAGTTGGGAAGCGTGGTTGCAGTTATAGACATGGTGACTTTACTGAGAGGATGTCAGTAAGACCTAATGAAGATGGGGGAATAAGTCAGCACTACATGGGGAAGAGCACTCAAAACAGAGAAAATAGCAAGTCCAAAGCCCTACAGCAGGATAGTCCTTGGTTTCTGTGAGGACTAGCAAGGAGCAAAATGTAGCTGAAGCAGATGGAGGTGGATAGTTGTAGAAGGTATGGTCAGAGAGACTAAAGAGAGGGGTGGAGAAGTCACATAGGGTCTTTTAAGCTCTGGCTTATCCTGAGAGATAACACTAAAGGAAGGCTTTGGGCACAGGGATGACATGATCTGACTTACATTTTAACTCTGGTTTCTGCATGAAAAAAAGACCAAAGGGAAAGGGGATGCAAAGGAGGAAACAAGGAGACCACATAGGAGACTACTGCAATAACTCAGGTGAGAAATGGTGACTTGGACCAGGAAGTAGTGAGAGGTGGCTGGATCCAGATATACCTTGAAAAAGGAGCTGACAATATTTGCTATTAGTTTGGATGTGTCTGATGGGGGAGGGGGGCTGCAGGGAGAGAGGTAGGCAGAACAAAACAAAGTAGTCAAGAATGGCTCCAAAGTTTTTGGTCTAGGGACTAGAATACAGTTGCTGTTTATTGCGAAGCAGCAGCAATTTGGAAGATGGGAGGAAGATCAGGAGCTTATTTTTGACACACATTTAAATGGAGCTGTTGAATAGATATAGGTGTTATGAGAGCAGTCTAGACTGGAAATATAACTTTGAGTCATCAGCTACCAAAGAGCACTTAATGTCATGAGACTGGAAAATGATGGTGGATAAAAAGAGAATTGAGCCTTGAAACATTCCAAAACGCAGAGGTGAGGGAGATGAGAAGAAACCAGGAAAAAAAAAAAAATGATGAAGACTCAAAGAGGTAAGAGAAAAGCCAAGAGAAAAAATAATTTGAAAGTGTTTTAAGATGTGATGGTGGTTAAGTTCTGGGTTAAAATCATCAGTAAGTCTTATTGTTTCTGTCTCCAAAATATGTCCTGAATGGTTCCCATTTATTCCACCCAGCTTTATCATTCATCTCTCCTATAAACTATTTTCCCCACCTCAGAGGACTATTCTCTACCCCAAGGGTTCCCAACACTTGGGCCATAGACTGGTACTGGTCGGTGGCCTGTTAGGAGGCCTGGACAGCAGGAGGTGAGTGGTAGGGGAGAGAGCGAAACTTCATCTGTATTTGCAGCCACTCCCCAGCACTGGCATCACCACCTCAGCTCCACCTCAGATTATCAAGATTTATATTCTCATAGGAGCACTGGTTCCTGGTGCCCAAAAGGCTGGGGATTACGCTCTATACAGTGATTTTTTAAAAACATAAATCATATATCAATACCCTACTTATCCTTTGTCTTCTACTGCATCTAGAATAAAATCTAAACTTTCTTTGGCCCACATGGCTCTTTATGATCTGATCCCTGTCTTAACTTACTGACTTCTTTACTCCCACGTTACTCTTCACATTACTAGCATTCATTTTGTTCTTACAACACATCAGTGCCATTCATTGCCGTGGCACCCCAACTCTTATACACAGGATGGACTCTCCTGGCTCTTTATCTTCTGAACACTTAGGTCTCACAGATCAAATACCTCCTTAGAGAGGCCTTGCCTAATTGATCTGTCAGGATCGAAAATTATAACATTTGTCCTTTTAGTTGTATATTGGTCCATCTGCCCTCAGATAGTAAATTATTCAAGGACAGCACTTAGATCTTTGCATATAGTAATTATGTGATAAAATGTCAGTCCTTTGAAACCAAAGGAATATTATTAGGACATTGGTTTAACATTTACACAATGCAGGTATCATTTCTGCATTATCCTTGACTGGGTCATCATTCAAGAACATCTTAAACATCTCCAGTGATGACGAGCTCATTATCTCATGAAGCAGTTAATCCCATCTTGGGACATCTCCACTTGTTTGAAGAGTATTCTTTATATTAAATTAAAATTCTCTTCATGTAATTTCCACCCACTTCCCTTTGGAGTTATGCCAAGTAAGTCTAATTCCTTGTATAAATCCAGACCTATACCTTTTAGAAAACAGTTGTAGATATTTCCTACCTCTTCTTTTTGCAGGACAAATATTATCATTTATTTCAACGGTTCTTCCAACCTCATCTTTTCTAAGACAGTTTGGAAAATTCTTAATTTATAAATTTTCTTCTCAAAATATAACACTCAAAACATAACACAGTCCCTCTCCCATTTGCTTTGATTGGCATAGAGTCAGTGAAATGGATATCTTAGTCAATCTAAAATCACACCATTATTCATGAAAGCATAATGACTATTCTAATAGTTCTGAAAGAAAGCCCGTGATTAACTAAAATCTCCAGTAATTTTCATAAGCACTGCTATGAATGCAAAGGCCTTCCATTTTGTAGATGTGAAGGTGTTTTCTAAAAACCGAGGTCTGATATTTTATATCTACCCCAGATAAAAATATTTTGATACATTTAGTATAGTGTTCCATGTTATTTTAATCTTTGAATTCCAACTTGGTACTTCAACATAATGAAGATCTCCCCAAATTTTGTGCCATCAGCATATCTGATAAGCTTGACATTTATGACAACACTGAAAAAAAATATTTGCATAAACTTATCAAACACTGAGTCTCATAGCATAACAATATAACATTAGACACCTTTTTCCTTGATTGATACTGATATTATGTGTGGCTCAATGAACTATTTGTAACTCCCTTAACAGCTTCTTCTTAGCTGCAAAAAACATCACGAAAGGCATTATTAAATGCTGTTCTAAGTCCAAGACGCTCTGTGAAAATAAAGCATTTTATTAACAAAGATTGCTTTTTATCATTTCATTTTGGATATATAGGCATATCATTATATATATACACATACATATATACACATATATATGTCACTATATATAAAGTATGTACATCAATTTGATCCCATGGATAACTACAAACACAAGATGTGAAGTCAATATTATTGGCATCTCCAAAATAAAATTTATATAAATATATTCATTCTCATGTTTATTAAAATATCACTTAATATAAATGTTGTTCTAAGTCTGGATATATCTGCAGAGGAATGGTAAAAATCAGAAATCAGTGCAATCAGATTAAGAATACGTTTTCATATGTATGCAATGAATAAGAAAACAAAATATATCAAATAATGTGTTAATCAGGAAGCCTCAGAAATTTTAAAATAAATTCAACACTATTTTTATTGCTTAAAGCCCTCACATGAAATCTACCCTGTCACTACAATGGTTTTAACTAAATTATGCATATTTAGCAAAATGAGTATATTCTTAACATTACATAGACCAATTAACTGGGAACAGCAGCTTTAGTAATACTGCACTTTCAGAGTGCCCTTTTAATTTTAAAAGTTGAAGACACAGTTAAGTCAAATCTTCCATTCTGAGATATACCTTCTTCTATCAAGAAAAATCTATTGTGTGGCAGTATCCTGGCACAAAAACTTATTCTGAGGCAACTGTAAATCTATATCACTGTTTTCTCAGCTACTTCACTTAACTGGATGAGGCTCATAGTTGCCCGCGTCATGCAAAAATTTACAAATTATTTTATACTACTTTTCCTATTTTTGTGATCTTTATGAGGAAATTCTAATTGATTTTTCTAATTCTTTCACCTCTTTTCTAGGAAGATTTTTGCTGGGAGATACAGTTCTGTGAAACCAACTGCATCCAGGGGAAAATACCAAACTTTTCTTTGTTCACCACAATCATTTTTGCTTCTTAGGAGGAAAAAGAAGATGAAGGACCGACTTCAAGAACTAAAGCAACGGACAAAGGAAATCGAACTCTCTGGAGATAGGCAAATATCAACTACAGAAGCAGAGGAACAAGGAATAATTCTGCAGCAAGCTGTTATTTATGAGAGAGAGCCTGTAGCTGAGAGACACCTACATGAAATCCAAAAACTACAGAAAAGTATTAATGATCTGACAGATGATGTTCAAAAATTTGGGCAACAAGAGAAAAGTCTGGTGGCTTCAATGAGAAGGTTTAGTCTACTTAAGAAAGAGTCTAGCATTACAAAGGAGATAAAAACCCAAGCAGAACACATTAATAGAAGTTTGGATGATTTAGTAAAAGAAGTTAAAAAATCAGAGGCTGAAAATGGTCCATCATCAGTGGTCACAAGGATACTTAAGTCTCAGCATGCTACGATGTTCCGCCATTTTCAGCAAACTATGTTTATATACAATGACACAATAACGGCAAAGCAAGAGAAATGCAAGACATTTATTTTTCGTCAGCTTGAAGTATGTGGAAAAGAAGTGCCTGAAGAAGAAGTAAATGACATGCTTCATGAAGGAAAATGGGAAGTTTTTAATGAAAGCTTGCTTACAGAAATCAAAATTACTAAAGCACAACTCTCAGAGATAGGACAGAGACACAAGGAACTTGTTAATTTGGAGAACCAAATAAAGGATTTAAGGGAGCTTTTCATTCAGATATCTCTTTTAGTCGAGGAACAAGGAGAAAGCATCAACAATATTGAAATGATAGTGAATGGTACAAAAGAATATGTTAACACCACTAAAGAGAAATTTGGACTAGCTGTAAAATATAAAAAAAGAAATCCTTGTAGGGTATTGTGTTGTTGGTGTTGTCCATGCTATAGCTCAAAATAAAGAAGATATTTTAGAAATTTTTCCAGCTTTAGAATGAAGAATGTCCCATATTTCAGTGTCTTGTTTTTCTTCATTTCTTAGTTCCATTCACATACCTTTCTCCTTTAGCACTCACCCACTAGAATTGTAGAAATTTCAGAAGCCAGTAACATAAAACAAGTCTTCATTTACTGAACTAAAAACAGTGTATTTGCCTTTAAACTCACAGATTAACTACTGAAAACGAGACGAATGATCTTAAGTTTCTGATTAGGCATCACGTTCTATTGTGTATTTTTGTAATGCCCAATTCCTTATGAGATAAATGTTAATAAGTGAAAACTACTTAATCCTTTTTGGCTCATTTGAGAGTATTTTAGTAGTTAAGAATTATATAAAATAAGACCTCAAAGGGTGCTATAATCAAGCAAAATTAAACTAAAAGTCATATCAAATCTTTTATGCTCAGATAGGTCAGTTAACTCAGTGGTTGACAAATCTTGAATAGTTGTTAACTGAGAGGTGAATCTCGTTTATGGCCTAATAAGGTAAATTAAGACACCTGGGTCCATTCAGGACACTGTATTACAGATGAGAAGGGTTGGCAAATAAAGTAAAAAAAAAAAACAAATGTAATTGTAGTCTTGAAAGTTTCTCCATCGATTTATTGTAAAGCCAGGCACTATACTACAGACTAGGAATACAGTTTGAACTCACAGAGCTTTCCACTGTGTCAACTATCAAGCATTACTGAAAATATGTTTCACATATGTTCAGCTCCAAATGTTTTTTCTAGTGGAGAAAACAGATAATAAATACAAATATTAGATCATTAAAGTTCTCAGCAGAGACTTAAAATGAGGGTATAATGAGATAGAGACTATCAGGGTGGCTACTTTTGGATGGATGGTCAATGAAGGCCTCTCTCAAAGGTAATATTAAGTGAAGATATGAATGATGAGAATAAAGGTGGGTATATTCCAAGCACAAGATATAAAGAGTAGAAAGACTCTGAGAATGGTATAATTTACTCCATTCAAAAAAGAAAAAAAGTATATGGCCATGCCACCCTGAACACGCCCGATCCCATCTGATCTCGGAAACTAAGCAGGGTCGGACCTGGTTAGTACTCAAATGGAAACCACCTAGGAAGACCAAGTGCTACAGGCGTAAAAACAAACAAACAAACAAACAAACAAACAAAATGAGCAATACGGTTGTATTATAGTAGCAAAAGGGTGGCGAGGTAAGACATGAAGTTAAGAAAGGTCAGCAGGGGCTGAAGTTCAGAGTAAGTCTGAAGTTTATAGCAAGTATAATTAATGAAAAGCCCCCAAGCTGGTTTTGGCCTGGGAATAATGTTATATAATTTATGGAGGATGGGTTAGAATGGATTTAGGGCAGGTGAGTAGAGGACAACATATAGGTATAGAAAACAATTAGATGTTTAATGTAATAGTCCCAGTAAGAGATGATAGAGGCTTGGACTAAGATGAAAATGAAAGTGATAGGGATAGCAGCAGTACTAATACTCAAGATTGATAAAGTACTTGGTATGTCTCAGCATTGTTCTAATAATTTTACAAGTTTAACAATGAGGACACTGAGATACAGCAATGTTAAGCAATCTTCTTTGTCCCAGGTCACAGAAACTCTATTTAGAGAATCAGAATTTGAACCCAAGCAGTATGATTCCAGAACTAGCTCTTAACTACTATATACACTATATAGTGGTGATGAAAAAAAAAAAAAATTAGACTAATTTGTGAGATTTAAGAGGTAGAAATTACTGAACATTGATTGGATAATATTGCCATTTACTGAGATGGGAAAAGACAGAAATTAGGGTTTCAGAACTGGGGGTGGAGGTAAGAATCCAATTTTGAACAAGAAAATCTATGATGCTAATGAAATGTCCAAGGTGAGGTTTCTCAGATATTAGTTATGTGAGTAGCAGCTCTTTGGAGATGTCAGGACTAAAAGTCAGTAAATGGTATTTAGAGTCACTTAAAAGTATGTAGATATAAAAAAACCATAGGCCAGAAAAAAACCTGGGGTATCCCAAAATTTAGATTTAAAGCAGAAGGAGAGTTAATGAAGGAAACTAAGAAAGAACCATCAATGAAGTAGGAGGAAAATAAAAAAATGTGCCGTAATGCAAAAGAAGAGTGTTAAGCACAAGTGGAATATATTGAGGAAAGAATGTGATGTAAAGAATTCTTTCCAGAAATCTGAATAGAAGATTATAAAAAGGAGTCAATAGCTAGAGAGAAATGCAGAATCAAAGGATTCCATGATAAAGTTAAGAAACACACGAGCACATTCTGCTGATGAAATGATCCACAGAAAGGAACTCTTGTCCTAAGAGAGGGAAGTGATAATACACCAAAGTAGAAAGGGCTGAGATCTGGAGTACAAATGGAGAAGCTGGCCTTGAATAGGAGCAGAAACAATTCTTCCATACGTAGGAAAGAGGGCAAGGTTTAGGTATAAAGGCAGATAGTTGAGCAAATTTGGTGGCAGGAAAGTGAGAAAATTCCTATGTGACAGTTTCTATTTCTTCAAAGAACAATGAAGTAAAATTACTAACTAAAAGCACAGTGGGATCATGGTAGAAGAAATACACACACACACACATCTTAATATCAAAATAATTTTTCATTTCGAAAATATAAAGAAATTTAAGAGCTTTCTACTGTGTCAATTATCAAGCATTACTGAAAGGATGTTTCACATATGTTAGCTTCAAATATTTAAAAAAACATTACAAAAAAGATAAATTTAGAACTGATGATAAACTTTCCAGCTAATCAGGTAGTGACAGACATATTTCTTCTGTCCCTTCTAAAGTTGTGCTATATCCTTTTATCTATGGACACTTATTTACAATTGTTCCTAAATTGTTTATCATGAAAAATAAGAATATTAATTACCATATATTAGTCATTAGCATTATTTTATCCAGATGGATTTGTAAAATGATTATCTATTAGCATTTATATCTATACATAGTGGTTTTAAAGCAAAACTTCATAGAAATTTTCATAGCAATGTAGCACACGATTTTCATTGTTATATTTTAAAATCGTTGTACCACCCTAAGCAACAAAACTAATGTGATATTTAACTAATTAGTTGTTGAACATTTTGTGTATTTTATACTTTACACACTTAACAGGCACTACAAGTAGTAATTTTTTTCCTGAAAATTACTATCTTAATGAAAAAAAATGCTTAAGCATTGGAGGCATACTATCAGTAATCTACTGTTTCGGAAAGTATACAATATTAAAAATAAAAATATGAGCACTTGGGCTCATATTCTTACTAAACAATATTACTTTCTGTAATCAAAAGCTTCATGTAGTCTGAATTCATATGATGAGACTTTAAAAGTGGATCTCCTAATTGATCTCTACCTGGACACAACATGTCATCAACAATAACTATTCATATCCATCATCACATTTATAGAACACTAGTAAAACAGCGTACTAGATGCTTTAAACACAGTACTTGGAATTCACATGACAATGTAGGTATTAAAATCCTTTTTTACAAGTAGAAATACAGAAGCTCAGAAAGATTTAAGTAAGCTATCCAAGGCCTGTCTGACTTCAAAGCCCACACTTTCCCCTAGACCAGTAATTTCAATTTTTGCTATGCATCAAAATGATCTGGTAAACCTGTGAAAAAAAAAAAAAATCAGAAGTATCCCTGGCCATACGCTCTCTAATTCAGGAGGCCTGGGTTGATGTAGGTATTCCCTAGACAACTTGGTGTCTAACAACACGGCCAACAGCATTTTTTTTTTTTTTTTTTGTATTTTGTCTTTATTAAATAGAGTGTGTTGGGGCGTAGGAGGGGAAGGATGGGAACTTCAGAAGGCTCCTTGTGCATAAATTACCTAGGAAGTCAACCAGCTGAGAAACTTCACTGTAAACTAGAGCTGCTATGAGTGAAGATGGATGCCATTAGGGACAAACAGGAGCCCTCAGCAAGAGAGTTTGGAGGTGAGTCAATAGAATAACTGAATAAGGTTTATGAAGATAACAGCTTGGTAAAATTCCATTGAAAAAGAGACATCTTAAGCCAAAATGGACCCCATAAATACAGTGAGTAGAGGTTTCACATGGTAAAAATAGAAATTTGTGGACTCACCACTATATCTAAGGATCAAGTGATTTAGTGCCATAGGTAATCAATACTTTCATACTTACGGGTGTCTAGCATTCTAAAAAGGACCCAGGTTCTCCTATCATTATTTAAAGGTCTAACTTAGTAAAAGTACATTTGACTCAAAATCTAGTTAACAGCATTAGGAAAATCCATAACTTAGTGCACTTATAGTAAAGAATAAGATTTTAAAAAACTTGTAAACTACCATTTTCCTGTAATATTGTCTAGAAGAAAGATGAGTCTAGTAGGCATATAAAAGTTGGAAACAAATATTCCTATTAAAAGAGTAAAAATAAAAGCTTAGTTATTGTTTCTCCTAATATGGAGACTCACTGTCATGGTTTTTAACTCTTTGGTCATAAAATCCTTTCAGAATTTGATGAGAGTTAGGATCTTCTCCCAAGAAAAATGCATATGCACTCAAAATTGTTTGGGAGGCCATCCATGGTACAAAGACTTCCAGGTCAAAAAATTCTTCTTTTTTATGGAAATGTTAAAATAACATTTCCATAAAATAACACCTAGTAAGATGGGATCAAGATAAGTTTTCTTCCCTGAGTGAAACTTCTCTATATTTATCACTTCTGTTGTGAAACATCCAATTTGTGAGGTTTGGCCTCACAAAAATTGGGTCATACATATAACTCCACAGAAAAGCAGACAGTATGTAATGAGAAAGTGGCACCATTCTGAGAGTTCAAATGTGCTAATCCAAGTAGGACTGTTATTTTCCTGGGAGGAAATTTTAGCCTGTGGATCTCCAGAGTTATCCAATGATAAATGTTAGGAGGTTCAACTATAAAAAGGAAGGGTAATTTACTATTTCCCTGATGCCAACTTTCAAAACTTCACTAGACAGAAGAGATGTGCCTTCTTATAACATCAATGTAACCTTGGGCTGCTGAAAATTTCAATAGGTTAAGATGTTTAAAATACCTCCCAGCTCAGTTCATTCCATTGGTAATCAACAAAGGCTACTTTGTATTATTAATGAAAAATTTCTATGGTGGATGTTGAGCTTCAAATTTGGGATTACTGCTAATTTCAATGCTGTATCTAGTTTTAGGTTTTAAATTAAGTTATAAATGGTTAAAGCAATAGTGTGGGGAGGGCCATGAGGGTAGATAACATAATTAACACCTTAGTTAATCAGAGTATAGGTTCATCTCTATAGTAGGTATGAGAGAAAAAGACTTTCTAGGTAAATAAATAGGTTAACATGATAACAGAGCAGAATGTAGGTATGGCATCTAATTTTTCTCTCTTTAGAAGGAATACAAATCACTTTTATGTGTTTACTGAAATGGATTCTTGGTATAGCTACAGTAAGATTTACATTATTATATACAGCTGAATATGAATGAAGAATTACAATATGTTACAGCTTTTATTATAGAAGAGACATTCAACCATTAAGTCCAAAGAAGTAAAGTGACTTGCCAAGATCATAAACAAATTTACACTAGTTTTTAGAATCCAGATTTCAGAATCTCTGTCTTCTGTCTAAACATAATTTTTCAACTTTCCACCATTTATTTAAGAGATTTTAATTAAAAATATTATGCTGATTAAGTGGTAAATGCTATAGAGCTGAAAAACAGAACTTTTGAGCTAATAAAACAGAAGCTTATTGATGGTCTATGATTCCTGTTTTTCAAGAGAATACTCAAGTGAAATTTGGCTGTGGCTTCATTTGAGATGACATGTTTTCAGGTTGCTGTGCAGAAGCAAGTCAGGCAGAGACAGACTGTCCAGAGTTTGCTACTGTGGTCACCTAATCCATTTTCCATAGCATGAATGGATCCGGTTCTATCAATTTGTAATTTCGCGATTATAGACAAGATTCTCATTCTTTAGGTTTATTTCCTCTGTTGAATGAATGAATCTTCTCACAGGTCTGTGGTTGTTCTCTATTTGTTTATTATCAGAGGGTGCAAAGAGAAAGTCACCTAGGTGCTTAAGTGAGTTATGAGAGGCTTTGTGAGACCTAAATCAACTAGTTTAAGCTCAGACAAGATGCTGTCATTGGATTTTGTAGTCGAGAGGTTCAGATGTCTGTGGGCAGGAATCTGTGTACAACAAGAGAACTGCAGACTGCCTCCTAATTCAGGTACCCTCCCTATACTCTCCACAGCCCACCAGGCCCTCGCACAGAGCTTAGTAAGGGTTCTCCTGGAGGCCCTTCCCACTTATTATCTAGTGGACTTTTCAATGTTGTGCCTATTATTAGGTGCCAGAGTTATATCAATTAAAAAACAGAATTCCCTAGCTTCATGGAGCTATGAAGGCAACATACAGGACTTAACAGAAGAATACTAAAATGATCAAATTTGGATTTTAAAAAGAACGCTCATATCTTTTATATATTCTTGTATTATTTCACTTGTTAAAGCACATACCGGTTTTGTAGTTTGAAAAATATCAAATAAAGTGCTCCTGCTAGGAATGCAGAGAGCTTGGAGGATAAACAAGGTAGCTGGGAGGGAGAGAGACTCTTTAAGAGACCTTTGCTATCAGTAACACAGGGGGGAAATGAGGAGGAGATGAAAGAAGGTAACACCAAAGGGAATATAGAGCAGTAAAGATATTCACATGATATTCAAACAGTAACGTCAACAAGAGAAATTAATTGTGGTTTAGAGAGGAAAAGGTAAACGAGAACTTCCAAATATGGGGCTTGGGTAGATATTCAAGAGGGATTTATAAACATAAAAAAGCGTGGGATATCAAATTTTATATAATATATGATCACTGCATACATTTCATGTTTTATAAAAATATTCATCAAAATGTTAGAAGTGGTTAGTTTTACATGGTAAGTCAATCATTTTTTTTTAACTCATTCTTTTGTATATCTTCTAAATTTACTAAGAACATACTTTTTGTACATATTGTATATTTCGGAGCACATTCATTTCAAAAGGTAGTTTACCTTTATTAATAAAAATTCCATAGTTGTAAAACTCCAGTGAGAAAAACTGGTTACATGGTAAACCATTCTATATTTCATAAACATATTATGCCATCCACAATTAGTTCTCATATCTGTGAGATCTCACTGATTATGCGATTATAACGATGAAACAATTACCCTAGTTGTGGCGTTTTTTTCCCTCCCCCTATTCTGGAAATACACTTGCTGAGAGAAGCGACAGTACTTAAAGCACATATCTTGCTGACAGTTATTTGATTACTCAGTAATCACCGTAGTCACTTAGGAATTATGTGCTCCTGCCTTGGTGCTTTTCCACATGCATCTATCTGCATGACTGACTCTCTCACCTCAAGTGTCATCTTATCGATAACATCTACTATGCTTATCCTAATTATAAGAGTGACATCCTTCTTTTACCACCACCATAAGATTCCCAATCTTCTTTTATCTGCTTTATTTTCAATATACTTATCAACTAAAGTACAACATAATTTATTTATTACACTTATTATGTGTCTCACTCCCTAGAATATGGATTTCTGAGGTCACACATGAATTTTTATTGCTTTTGTTCCCAAATGCATCCCTATCACCAGAACAATCCTTCGCACATAGTGGATGCTCAATAAATATTTGTCGAATTAACATGAAATAAAAGAATAAATTAATTAAATAACTATTAGGTTAAAAAAAGTCATATGCAATTACTTTACAAATGAATGAGTCATTAATACTTTTTACTTTAGAAGTCACTGGTTTTCTACTTAAACATTTGAGAGACTAATTTAACCTATGAGGTTCAACGAAGTTCACTTTTCCTATATATCTATTAAAGTTTCCCCCAGATTCAAAAAGATAAGATTACTTAAATCAAATAACTTCTCTGACTGGTTAAATGTATAAAAATTAAACAGTATAAGCTTTACCATAAATGATGCCACAAAGTTTTACTTTTTGTAATCAGAGTCTCCAAACTTTCTCATTTTAAAATGTTCATTTACTATTGAGGACCAATGAAACAAATTTTTTAAATGCTTAGTAAGAATCACAATAATAAGAGCAAACTAATAAGACAAGGGCACACATCCAACTTACATCCAATTTTAAAAGCAAACTACTTTCACTTTACCATGTCTTGAAGTTATACCACCATCTGGTGTTTACTGTGCAGAAATGTTATAAGGGCGGGTAATGCAAAAGTCCTTTGTCGCTTCGTTTTTTAAAAAATGTTTAGGCAGCTGGACAAAATGATATAAGCACATGTCTAAGTGAGAGCTCCCATATTTAATTTGGAAATATAAAAGTAAAAATTGAGAAATCAATGTGCCATTAGAAGAATAAACTATTTAAATAACTTTCAAATAAGAATATTCTTCAAGAAAAAAAAGAACAAAGGCAAAACATAAATTAGTTATTAAAGGAGAAAAAAATTTAAAAGAAACATTCCAGAACCTGTTAAACAATTCCAAAATGCAAAATTTGATAAAAAAAAAAATTATCAAATAAAGAATTCATATTTCACTCCCCAGGATATATAATTATAAGGCTTCTTCATAATATAGCCTTAACCCCTAATCTGTACGAAGAGCATTATAACAAGCCCGTGGCATATTAATGACTCCCAGTTAATTACATACATTTTATCATACTAGAGTGTGACTATTTTAGCTTATTCACAGTATTTTGCAACTTACATAAATTTCTTCACTGGCGAATGCCACTGTCTCTACGTTTACAATGACACCAACATTACTTACACCAATATAGGCTTTCCCGATATCCTAGGATGTCTTAGCACTTCCGACATTGTCTCTCTTGTCTCTTCCATTCTCGCTTCATCACTGGAATCCACAACAAATATTACCCCATAGGACTCAGCATAGTAATTCTTCCAGATTCCCCGAATTCTTTTTCCACCTCCCAAGTCAAAGATGGTGACTTCAAACTTTCCTTGTCTAAGGTCAATTTTGGAAAATCCAACAGTAGGAGCTACATCTTCAGGATACTCTGTTTCAAATGATATTTAAAAAAAAAAAAACAATCTTTAGACTTTAAATTAATAACAATTTGACTTCATAATTTAAATGTCATAAAGAGTATTATACTTTAGTACTAAATGGAATGGTAATTATTTCCTTACAAAATAAGCATTATATCTAAGCATATTGGTTCGGGGAAAGAATAGATACTATTAAATATCCATGCATATAGGAATTCCTGTCTGTTTTTGTTTTTATTGCTATAACCCCAGCTACTAGAATAATGCCTACCATATAACAGGTACTTAATAATTGCCTGTAGAATGAATAAATAAACTTTTGCCTTTAAGGCTATTAATTCTCCAAGGTACAAACATCCTCAGGGACCATTACAACTTATGCGGAGTTATAAAGAAAATCTGAACATTTACAGAATAGCTTAAAAGAACTGAATATAAGCTATGAAGAATAGGACCATTCTTTTTTAATTAACTGAATTCAAGCTATAACTGGAATAGACTTGTGAAGGCAGCATACAAATATAAAGAGTAGATTTAATTCCTACAGGAACATGTTTTGGATGTTTCCGTAAATTTATAATTGAATTTTTTTTTTTTTTTTTACTTCTGTATATGACGACACAAAGAAGGTACAAGATGTATATAACTGCCAAGGAGTGATTATAACAAGATATTAAATGAATTGCTAAGGTTCAAAGAATACTTGAACTAGAAGCTGAGCTAGGCCTTAAAGCTAAGGAGGATTTAGACAGAAGAGTTATCTAAGTAACGGAAATGCCAAAGGCAAGAAGTATGAACAAGTTGAACACTGTGGTTGGAGCAAACCCTTACAACTGTGAATGCAGACTGAAGAGCGTTCCGAAGATAGAGAATTGGGAGCCACAGAAGGTATCTCAGCAAACTGATAATATAATTAAGGTAACTAAAGTAGCGCTTTAATAAGGTTCATCTTTGCAAAAATCTCTAGAACTGGCTTGAAATGCAAGTAATAGCCACTTTTCAGAGAGGTATAAAAATAAAAAGAGAGGAAGAGAAAGTGAGAGATCATGAAAAAGTAATCAAACCAGGTGACTCAATGGTTATAGAGAAGAGTTCAAGCTTCATGTTTGTCCTTCCATTCTCTCTTCATCACTGGAATCCACAACAAATATTATTCCATTGTACTTCGTTTACAGCTGAATGACCACAAATTACATGAGGCTTTTAAAATTTAAATCAATTAAAATTAAAAATTCAGTTCCTCAGTTATATTAACTACATTTCAAGTGCTCAAAACAACATGGGGTTAGTTGTTCACTCTATTAGACAGAGCCAATATAGAACATTTCCATCGCTGCAAAAAGCTCTAGTGAACAACACTCATTTAGAGGGTCTTATTCCACATTTAATCACAAAATATTTGCTATTACAAAGATTAATTTGAAAAGCATTAGCTGCCCGACTCAAGTGTGACTGAGAAAAAGATGTGCAGTATACCGCTCCCTGTCAGCAAGCACTTGGGGGCAGTTCACATACACAGCTCCCTGCAAAGTTAACAGAGACATTACGAGTCACATTTTTGTAAGACCTCCCTTACCTAGAAGGAGAAAAGAGCAAGTTTAGAAAAAATACAAAGCAGTCTGAAATTCCGAAAACAGGATTACACTAGTCATTTAAAAAGGCGAATATAGTCCAGGCCAGAACTGATTTCCAAAGTAAAAATAGGCAGCAGGCTTGGGAGTCTGATTTGAGAGATACCCCCAGGACATTATCAGTGAAAATAAATAACTATGCTCGAGTAGGAGTAAGGGAACTAACATGTATGGAACACTTTCTAAGTACCAGGACTTTATCGGGCATTAGGATGCAAAGGTAAATAAGACAGGGTTGCTGTCTCTAAAGAATACACAGCGTAAAATAGCATATTAATGAGAATAGCACAAGAACCTATATGTTTCATGAGAAAGTCGAGAGAGGTTAATGTGTAGGTATTATGGACTGCATGTTTGTGCCTCCACAAAACTCTTATGTTGAAACCCTGACCCTCAATGTATCTGAAGGTGGGGCTTTTGGGAGGTATCACGTTTAGGTGAGGTGATAAGGTTTGTGAAGCCCCCCATCATAGGATTAGTGCACAAGACAGCCTGTTTCCTCGTTCTCCCCTCTACCTGAGGACACAGTGAGAAGCTGGCTATCAGTAAACCAGGAAGAGTGCCCTTCACCAAGAATCTGACCATACTGGCACCGTGATCACAGACTTCCAGCTCCCAGAACTGTGAGAAATAATTTGTTGTTTAAGTCACCCAGTCTATGGTATTAACAGCCCAAACTAACTAAAACAGAGAGCACCGTCTACAGCATTCTGTTATTGCAGCCCAAACTAAGATAGAAGGCATTCATGATGAAAAGAGTAAAGTGGAAGAAAGGGTGAGTTATGGTATACGAAAGCTTCAGAAACAAGTGAAATGGGAGTGAAGTCTTAATAGCTACAAAATTATAACAAAGAAGGGAAAAGGACATTCTAGGCAGGGGAGCAACGTAAGTACAGATAAAATGATGGCAATATTCCCAGGAAACCAATTCAGATTAATTTTTTCAAGGTTACACAGTAGACAGAGCCAGGTCTCAAATCCAGGTCTTCAGGACTTTAAAAGCCTGTTTCTTTTGATACATGGAATACTCTCCCCTACTTCTCTATTCTTTTCTCTGGTTCCTACTCATGATTCTGTGTTTCAAAACTCAAGACTAAATGTTCGGGTTACAACTTTCTCTAAAAATTCTTCTCTGATGATTCCTTCCTACTTCCAGTATAATTTACACCATCTAGCATAAATTCTGTCTCCTTGCTGGGACCTATGTTTGCATCCTTAGCATTCAGCACAAAACATATAGTGACTCAATATTATACTACTAAGCTGCTAAAATAGCTTAAGTTGCTATCTTTACATCCATCCTTCTTCTTGTCCTTCCATATACTTATCCACCCATCTATGTTTGTAAACATTTATTGAGGGCCTATTATAGATTGGGCATTATATAAGAAACAGGGGTACAAAGAAATATGTTCCACAATCCTGAGAATTTCAGTAAAGTAAATGTTAAGACAACCTCTAGAGATAACATGAAAATATAGGATCAATAACTGTTTATTGAACATCTGTTATATGCTAATCACTGTGAAAGGTCCTAGATATACAGATTAATAAGATCCATCTTATCTTACATAGCTCTTACACAAAGTTAAAAAACAATAAGGAAACATATATAAACAAATTAATACAAAAAATGAAGATGTATTAATATCCAACAATGTTAGGGACCAATTTAGACAAAGAACTTTCCCATCCAAAATACCAATAGTTCTTTAGGAACTATTAGGAAGAAGCATTGAACAGTTAGAGAATCTTGGCTTTTTTAGCTGAGCACACAGCCTTTTAGGATAAAGAATATAATCCCTGATCTATATGGCAGCTAGGGGTGGCTGTGAGAACAGGTTCTAAAAGTGTGCTGCTAGTGGTGTATAGGTTTTAGGTAATGTGCTGGTGGTGTACTATTAAATGTTTAATCCAAGTTGGGGAAACTTTGATATATAGATTTGCCAATTTCCATGGTGCAAATACCCACAGTATAGCCAATTTCAAACTACCAATATGAGGTACCTGAACACAGAGTTGGTAAGAGATGTGCCTATTTGGTTCTCACTAACTGATATGAGTCAATAAGCACAAGCAGGAGCCAGCTCCAGAGCACCACTGATTCTAGTCAATGGCAAGTGAGCTGCAGTGATGCAGCGGCTTCTGGTCATACACTTAAAGCAAAAGGGGATGGCCTCCCCTTGCCCTTTACCTCTTCCTTCTAGCTCAAATGCACATATAGCTATAAGCTACCTTGGACCAGTTAGGCATGGGAGAACACTTG
Organism: Rousettus aegyptiacus; assembly: GCF_014176215.1. Classification (NCBI taxonomy): domain Eukaryota; kingdom Metazoa; phylum Chordata; class Mammalia; order Chiroptera; family Pteropodidae; genus Rousettus; species Rousettus aegyptiacus. The sequence goes on from NW_023416307.1 coordinate 75,031,640, forward strand.
GAATACCAAAGCAAAGAGGAGAAGAAACTTGAGTCCCTAACACCATGGAGCTGCTATGCCAGCCCTAGACTACTTTTGCCTGCATTACTATGAAAGAGAAATAAACTCCCGTTTTGTTAAGCCAATGTTATTTTAGGTCTTTGTTAGAACAACCAAACTTATATCCAACTATTACAATCATTCTGACAGCTGTGAAGAAGAAACATTGATTGAAAGAAGTTAAGCTCAAGACAGGGAAAGTATTCTTCGATTAGGAAACTATAATAACATTATAGATGAAAGGCAGTAGGGATCTGAATTTAGACAACGGCAATGCTGTTAGAGAAGAAACAGATATACGTAAAAAATACACATCAAAAACAAACAGAGAAGAGCCAAGAATAAGTTGAAGAGTAGAAGCGATGGGCAAAACATTTTAAGAACACTGCCTTCTACACTTAAAGCGTGGCCTGAATTGGGACACCAAAATGAGTAAAGCTACCTTTTGGGAATTTACCATCTGGAGAGGTGAAGAGATAGATAAGCAAAAGGGCAATTAAGTGGTGACACAAGCAGGTCTAGGTTAAGAGCAGGCCAAAACAGAGGAAGTAGTAAATTCTCCTGATGGTGGTGGTAATGTGTGAAGGCAGCAAGAGATCAGAAAGGACTTAATAGAGACTATATGATAAAAATACATCTTTAGAGATAAGCAAATATTCTATCTTTAAAGATAAGTATATATTCTCTAGTAAGATAAGTGGAAAGAGCATAAATAAAAATACAAAGGCATAAAAAGGCTCAATTTGGAAAACTTGAAGTAGTTATACATAACCAGAATTTTTTTTTAAAAGAAAAAAGGTAAGAAATCACTGCAGTAGGATGAAGAGTAAATATGAGATGAAGAACAAAGAGCTAGAGGGGAGCACAATGTTGAAGGCAGCTTTGATTATTTGTTCATGATATGACATCTTGAGCATTTTCTAAACTTAGATAAAGAAACTGATGAAGGTAGAATGGAAGAGGAGGGGCCTAATGGAAAGAGTATATTCTAAGTACACACAACAAATGAGATGATCTTATTAGAAGATTCTTAGATTCTGCTCCCTTTAATGTAAGACTCTGAAGAATAGGAAGGGAAGATGCTTAGATAAGGGGTCTTGGCCTGCAGGCCAAATCTGGCTCACCATCTGTTTTTATATGACCCTCGAGCTGAGAATTTGTTTTACATTTTAAAATAACTGCAAAAAAAAAAAATCAAAAGAATATTTATAATATCAAATTTTAGTTTCCATAAACAAAGTCTCACTGGAACATGACCATGTTCATTTGTTTACATACTATCTATGGCTGCTTTTGAGCTACTGTATCAGATTTGTATAGTTGGGAAAAAGCATATGGCCCTGAAAGTCCTAAATATTTACTATCTAGTTCTCTACAGATTTTTGCCAAGCCCTGGTTTTGATGATGACAGTGGGTACTATGGGAGGATATAACCTAAGAGATAGCATGAGGGGTACCAAAAAGGCTTTAGAAGAATCCACAGACAACAATAAGTCATTTACATCTAATGTTACATAGTTGAACTGGGGGTGACAAAATGTTTTTCTCCAACGGCAAGTTTTGTAAGGTGTTAATTTTCTTTCATAATCTTCCATAAATAAAAATCCCTTAACTATTTGTATGCATGGTATCTTGTTGCAACATCCATTTTTAGAAACAAACTCATGTCAGGCTTTCTCCCAGTTCTTACCGTTAAGATGCTGGTTTGTGCTACATCATCTGGGTACACAAAAAAAACTCACTAGCAGTTACTTCTATATTGTAGAACAAAGCATTGAATTAAGACTAAACAAAATCATCCAATGAGTTGTAATAATATATGACATAAAATCCTTTAAGGACGCAGAGGACCTATCTTTAACATCACTCTAAAAATTGCATTTCATATTGAAAAAGAAAATCAAGAGATGCCAAGATAGCTATGCTGGCGAACTATATTTCTACCTCCCTTTCATTTAGTTGTAGACTTGTGATTAAATTCGGGCTAAGAAAATCTAAGGAGAACTAGATGGGTATTCTTAAAGGCAGAGGCAGGTCCATTTTGTACTTTTTCCATCCTGTGGGCTAGAAGACAGATGTGATCCCTATTACTGATAAAAGACATCAATGCGCCTCTGCATCTTTGCATTCATTCAAATCTGAAACATGATAATAGGCTGGTATTATTAAACCTGAGTCTATTTACCACATTAGCCAAAAGTATAATAAGACTATAAAGTAATGGAGTGCACACTATCTGTACCCAATGAACATGTAATAAAGCAATTTAAATAAATAAATAATTAAGAATAATTTAATAATAAATATTTTCAGCTTACCTCCTTGGATTCCCTTTGCCGTTGCCGTTTTACCAGCATTATCAAGTCCCACCATCACGAGAGTCACCTTTCTTAGAATGATAAAAATTTTAAAATCACTTTCTGAGTTAATTCAATATTGGGAAAAAAATAAAAGCAAATTCATTCATTCGAGCAACACTAAAGGAACATCTACTATATACAAGACAATCTGCTAGATACTGGGGTAAAATGATGAATAAAATATAGATTGAAAAAGTAAAATTCATGAAGAATTCCTTTCAAGCATCATCCTTTTGTTCTCTAAGCCAAAAAGGAGAAATTATACAATAGATAACCCAAAAAATAGAAAAGAAATAAGAAAAAAGGAAAAAAGAGAGAAATGGAAGGAGGGAGATGGATTCTAACATATGAGTTATTTATCATGGCTAAAGACTCAATTTTCCAGTTAACTGAATTCTAAGGATTACTACAAATCTGTTTTTTTCTTGCAAAATTACATAAGAAAAGAATTCTAGATACTACTGTGTGCTCAATTCTGTTTTCAGCTATGTAGAGAACCTTATCAAGTATAAATTTTTAATATAGTACAGTAACATGATTATTAAGTGCTAACATATTTTGAAAGACGTCTACAATTATAATGCTTAAAATGTTTCTGATGATATAGCTAAAGGTCACAGAATCAGAAAAGTCTAGTTGAATTTTACAACTGAAAAAAAAATTAAGCCCAGAGTTTTAAGACAATGAGTAGGTTACAAAGTCAGAACCAGAACCTAATTCGCCTACTTCCCAAGGACTTCTTAAACCTGGGACAGGTGTAAAGGAACACACCTATTATACTGGTTCTATTAGCTTGATGATTCAGTCCACCACTAAAGCTCATTTCTGTTCCAGACTAAACTATTGTACAATATAAGAGGTGAGACCATCCATTAACATCATGGATTTCAAAGGGCCTCACTCCAATAGGGTAGAGTCAGGGTTTCTGCCAAGTACAGTTATTCTTCACCAGTAATCATCCCAAGAAAGGTTAAAAAATAAAACTTAAGTTGCAAGAAAGAGTATTCATTTTTCTCTCTCTAGACCTCCCTTTCTTGGATCTGAACTTTTGTTTTTTTTTAATTCCATATGTGTTCTAAGGGTCCATATGACAAAGAGAAAAGGACAGAAGTGAGGGTGTGAGGCAGTCCAGTTATGGGTCACAAGATGAGGAAGAACAAATTGAGTCTTGCAAAAACCAAATTGGTCATTTATTAAACAAATAGTTACTGACCATCTTCTGTACACCAGCCACTAGTGTTTTAGATACTTGAGACACACCTGTTTATTAAAATAACCCTAACAACAACAACAAAAAAAACAGGTCCCTCTCAGTGCCTTTTCTCTCTCTCTCTCTCTCTCTCTCTCTCTCTCTCTCTCTCTCTCTCTCTCTCTCTCTCTCTCTCTCTCTTATTGTCCCTCTCACTCTCTGCCTCTGCGAGGAGACCATGCTCTGTCTATAGTGTTATCCCTTTTCTAATAAACTTTCTTTTTGACTTAAAAACAAAAACCAAAAAAACAAAAACAAACAAAAAAACAGATGAACTCTTCCCTTATTAAAGTAACATTTTGTTTACTATTTGTAAACTAAGTTATTAGTAATATAAGTTGTAAATTATAAGTTGTATAGTATGTTGGTAGATGATTAAGTACTATAGATAAAAGAATAGGGCAGGATAAAGCAGGGCAGGAGTGGGGATAGGAAGTGGGTTGCAGTTTTATGTAGGGTGATCAGGGTAGGCGTCACTGAGATGAACTCTGAGCAAGGCCTTGAAGGAGGGAGTTAGTCATTCAGATATCTGGGACAAGAGAGACATCTGAGGAAAAGGCACTAAGGTGGAGGCATGCCAGAATGTTCCAGCATCAGCAGGGAAGCCAGTGCAATAAAACCCCGTGAGAAAGGGGCAGAAAAGAACAGATCAGAAACACATCAAAGGCAAGATCATGAGGGCTTTGTAGGCCATGGTGAGGACTTTTGCTTTTATGAGTAAAATTCATTTACCTCCATGTTAATTTCCTTTGCTATCCAGGAGCCTTACTCTTTTCTTGTTTCAACCATCCCTACCCACCATAGGCAATAAATGGAAATAAGCCTATGTGTGAGTCAGTACAGTAAAGTCAGTTACAATTAGCATCCCTATCTCCCTTCTCTGGTCAGCCAGCGGTGGGGTCAGTGAACATGCTAAAGAAATCAACAGTGGGTTATGAATTTAAGGAGCTGAGGTAGTATGTGAGGTCTAGGTACCTTTATCCACATATCCATGTGGAAATTTTACCTGAATTATCAACTTTAAAAAATATGAGCTTACTTCTTAAGGAAACCGTTGAGATATTTAGAGTTATAACTTTATCATTTTGTTTGAAGAATTCAAATATCAAATAATAAGATTTAAGTACGAAACAATTTCCTAACAAAATATAGTAAATGACTATCCAAAAAAAGATGAATAATATAGCATTTTAAATAATATTTTAGAAAATTCAAGATACTAGTTATACATGAATTAGACTAAAATTATATTAAAGCTAATTCAATTGTTCTTTAATAACATAATATATTTCAAGATCTATAGTGCTTCAAACATCACCATGAACCAAAACGATTATTTTTGGGAATAAATCACCATTTTCTGATTGTTTGCATTATTTATTATATAAATATTGATTAAGAACCTATTGCACAGTAGCAAACAAACATCCCTAATCTCAGCCCTCACAAACCTTAGAGCCTATCAAGAAAACAGGCATTGGAGAAGTACTTATGTGTGATGACTGTTGTAAAGTATAGGCAGACACAAAAAGAGAGAGCGGGCAACTGTGCCTAGTCTAGAAGTCAAGAAATACCGTATTACAAACATACAGCAACTGTGTCACAGTTCCTAGAAACATCAAAAAACCTTTTCACATCCCTTATGAGCCAAAGTGAAAATCTCAAATATACCTTTTCAAGGAAAATGGTTGCTAATCCTCTATTACATGGGTAGCATCTTATGTTTTTCCCCCTAATCTTGTCAAGATTTCAGTTTTAAAAAATTTACCACATTATTACTATTACACATTACTCTTAAAGCTAGCTACCAAGGATGTTAGTTTTTACCTTACAAGTTTTCCATTTTTTAAAAAGGGATATTAGGTTCAAACAAAAAAGTCCTTCAAACACGAAAATCACTTTGGAAAATTGCAATCATGCTGAGACTGGCACAAAATAAGCCCCTCTGGATTTCTATTTTCACTTTTCCTAACCTTGCAAACAGTTAATTTTTAAGATCATTAAGCCATATACTTGAAAACATGGTTTTAATTAAATATTTAAGGTAATTAAAGCCTTAATGAATAAACATAACATTAGCATACAAATAAAAATCACAGCATGAATTATAATAACAAAATATTAAATTTATACATTCATAATACAATGGGTTTAAAGAGTTAATATTTACCTAACAGAATTTTATGCAACGCTTTAACTAATGAAGATGTACAATCTAATACATGTTAAATTGTACATGCAATTACAGCTTTTTTAAATATGGTATTATCATTGATTGGAAAGTTTGGCTGTGGTGCATGACAACACTAAGATGAAAGATTATGTTTTTTAATCTTATGATTATTGATCAAATACATTAGCCCTTGAATCAAAAAAAAATTATATACAGCGTTCTTAGGTTTATAGCTGACACTAGTAATAAAATCAATCATTTATTTGTCTGGTTAGACAGTAATTCAATAAAAGTGCATTAGGCCTTAGGTATTACAGACACAAAAATGCTTGAGACATGTTTTCTACCCCAGAGTGCTTGTCTTCTAATGAATGACTGAAACATAAACAAATATTAGTACATTGTGCCACACTGACAGTTTAAAATGCTCATCTATATACACAAGATACTGAAGGAAAAATGAGCAAGGGGACTTTATCCAGCGTAGAGATACAAGAGAAGGTCAAGGAAGCTTTTTACACAAGGTGATGCCTCAGCTAAGTACTTAAAGTTGTGAAGTCTGACAACCAAGAGGAAGGTGAAAACAGAAGGAGGAAGAGATTCCAGACTGAGAACTCTGATTAAAAAGACACCAACCACACCAAGGAGGTGAGAACTGCCAAGGTGTTGAATTGCTAAACCCAGGGGTTAAGAGCACACTTCAGTAGAGCAAACTTAAACAAAAGGAGAGTGTGCTCTTTAGGCTCATACAAAATCATAGGTCATTACAACTATGTATTGAGTCTACTGGGCACACTTCTACTTAAGGAATCAGTGTCATCAAATAGTTAACAGTGTAACCTTTTCAGAAGCTGAAAGTGACCACTTCACTCTTTTTAAAGTTATCCCAGAATCTTTAATAATATACCAAACTAGAAAGGCTGAGAAGAAAAGAACTCATATTGTAAGATGTACTGCATATCTGTACTGGTAATAACATAATAAGAAGTGTGAGCACTCTGATAAATAGCCACAAACAAAGTGTTAGACCTGTGTTTAAGTCCCAGATTTGCCATTTCTAAGTTACATGACGTGAGACACATTATTTGATTTCTCAGAAGTACATCAGTAAAGTGGCATAATAACAATATCCATCTCTAAGGGTTGTGGTGAAATTAAATAAGAATGCAAGTAAGGAGCACAAGGTCTGTGGTACACAGTAAATGCTTAATCAACAGCTATTCTTATTACAGCATAAAATTCAAGACAGGCAGTCTATGAGATGCAACCAGAGAGATGGGCAGGGACCAGATAATGGAGGAGGATTAATAGGTTCTGTTCTGCACATGTTGACAGTGGTGCTTGACTAGCATTGAAGTCGGAAGCTTGAGAAGAGATCTTGACTGAACTTATGAGATACACACATGGTAGTTAAAACTATGAGAACAGATGAAAGAGCCCAGGGAGAGTACAGTAGGGAGAGGAGCTGAGCACAGTGGAGCATGAGACCCTGAGAACCTCTGAAGAAACCCTTAAGATTATGGTAAAAAAAAAAAAAAAAAGAAAAGAAATGGTGGCACTGGGAAGAGTTTTCCAGAAGAGTTAAGAAATGAACAATATCAAAAAAAAGTCTTGTAAAATAAAAGTATCATTTTGGTAACTGCCTCAAATTAAGTACCTCGGAAATAAATGCTCATTTTTTTTTTCAAATTCTGCAACAACCAATGCTTTGAATTTAAACAGCATGACTTGACAGTTCAAAGCTATTTCACCTTGTCATTTGTCTTATACTGTCCCTGCAAGTAGAGGAAGTACAAGTTTCCCAAGGTTACAGTGCTAATAAGAAGTTAGTCAACAAGAGTTTCCATGGGAAGTTTAAATATAATGGTTTGTAGAAACAGTAATAGTTATTATTTTAAAGGGTAACTTGAACCATTTTGTTTACCCTTAAATTTCTTTCTCTCTCTCTCTCTCTCTCTCTCTCCCTCCCTCTCTCTCTCTCTCTCTCTCTCTCTCTCTCTCTCACACACACACACACACACAGACACACACACACACACACACACACACACACACACACACACACACACACACACACACACACACACACAGAGCCAGGTAGTCTGGTTCATTTTCATCAAGATACCTTATAATTTTTTTCCCTAGATTTAGGCCTATCACAATAATAACCTAGTTTCTAGACCTAATAGAAGGTAGATTAACTAATTATGAATTGCATGCTATTCAAATCCTTAAGCAGAATCAAGTTCCAACTCTGTAGTCTCCTCTTTTGCTACTCCCCAGCAGGCCTACAAAACCAGTGATGCCCTCAGTCCTTCCTAATCATCTATCTGTGTAACCACAGTAAACAGACCCTAACTTTCTCACAGAACTTTCATACAGTCTCCTCTACTAGAACTTCTCATCAGCAATTCTGTAGCCCCAGGATCAAATGTGCTGGGCACAACTAGGCATCTTTACTGAATGAAACATAAATATAATTTCTAATCCCCCATCTGGTGAGTAAATACTAAGTAAAATTAAAATACATACCTTTAACTTAAGAAGTACTGTAATGAATTTAATTTATAAAAGTTAATTTAATTTATAACAGTTCAGTATTAGAGAATGTAATTAAAATCACTTATCTTCTAACATCAAACTTGCTAAAGGTTTCTGAAAAAGTTTACATGCTCATGGTTTCAAGGTTACAATTAACAGTGTTAATTTCAATTAACAGTGAGAAAGAGTTTTAAAACTGAAATAATTCTGAGTAAAAAAAATGAAAAGTATGGATTAAGAGACCAAAGGCCAGTTTTATATATTTTACCTCAGAGTCCTTTTTTATATAAAATATATACATGTTAACGTATCAGAAACATAAGCAACATAATATTGAAGTTTTGATTTTAAAAATTATGTGAATTCTGAATCTTTTCTGAATGGCATTATTGCAATCATTTGAACATCTACAACTATAAACCCCCTCATCTGTCAGCTATTTCTAAGAAAATTATTATGCAAGTAAAAATATTTCACTAATAACACTAAGAAAACTTGGTACATCAAAACTAATATTTAAAACAACATAGAGGAAGTTCTAAAGTTAAAAAGTAATATAAACACACATATGAAAAGGGACTTCAAAACACTTTTATGATTTATAGGTGAGAGAATGAAAAAAACTTATCACAAAAAAAATTGATACAATGAAAAAATTACCAAAAAAAATTATGGTGTGACTTTATTGTACAGGTGCACGATTTTCCAACATTTTAATTCAGAATGTACAACCCAGGCTACTATTACATCAAAATCACTACTGAAATTTCTAGAGAACTGATAAATAGTAGTAGGATCAAACTTGGGGTCATATGCTAGCTTTTACGTCTTAAACAAGTCAATTTCTTAGTGTCAGTTTGTTCATTTCTATTAAAAAAAAAAAAAATGGAGGTTGAATCAGGATATCTCTGGGTCCTTACCTATCCTAAAATTCTAAAATTCTTACTATGAACAAACAAGAGGCTGTAGTGGGATAAAAAGAAATGTAAGACATTATAGTTCTTCATGTATTACCTTAGATAATCCTTGTTAATCTGTATGTACAGCTTAATTATGAAATTAAGTACTCAGCAACTTCTATAAATAGTCTAGATTTACAGTTATATTTATTTAGACCAAGAAAGATGGCTATTACCATGCTGTTCCCCCACTGAAAAAATTCTTAGCAGAGATGATATGCCACATTACAGTATGCTTTACCAATCACCACACTGACATATAGAAAGCATCAATTCACGTGGCTTACTGTGACTTCCAAGGCTCTTCTTTTAGGCCATAGTGAACCAATTTAATACTAAATTTGAAGTAAAGCTTTGAAAGTCTGAAATATGACATCAAAAAACAGATGAGCAAGGAACTAGTTCCAGCTAATGGGTACTTCTGGATAAGAATGGTAGGAGATGAATAGGGTACAGGATTTGTTGTCTACTGCTTTAGAAAAACTTCCAGAATTTGCTGTCTATTTTCTTTAGGAAAAAACCTGAAATGTGATGAGCAAAGGTTAATATCTATAAAACCTGGGTGGTGAGCACATAAGTACATATTATATTTTTTTGTTTAAATAACGGTAAAACTATTCATTATTTTAAATTATAATATTACATAATTCTTGTTGCCGAAATTCTTTGATTTAAATTAATGTACATTTTCTGCTTCTCTTAAGTTGGTCTTATCTTAAGCTCCTGAAATCATGGTCATGGTAAGCTTAGAGAATCACAAATTCTTCAAGACCCAGGTTAATTGAATCCCTTCCCAAATCTTGCTTCCAATTTCCGATTCTAAAAATCTTGGAAATTACCTTTCAATTCTTGCATATTCTATCAAATATTAATGCACTATTTCATCAGTTAAATGCTACTTGGTATAAATAATAGTTCAGAGCATGTAGATGATAATATGTAAAGGTGAGGGCCTACTTACAGATATTTACTGGTCCAGAAACTTACAGAACACCATGGCTTGACAGACCTTATGTTGAGCACAGGATGAAGGCTACTCTCAACATACAAAATAATTTTCAATAGAGATTTAAATGTTAAAAATTAAAACGAGAATGTACTAGAAAAAAAGTGTAAGTGAACATAACCTTGGAGTAGTAATGAACTTACAAAATATTACACTGAAAGAGTGACATATTTGAATAAAAAATTTTAAAGTGTTTATGCTTCAATAACCGAAAAATTTAAAAAGTATTATAAAAAATATCTTTTACATATACTACAGAGAAATGGTTGCTACTATATACATTTAAAAATCTCTCAGAAAATTCATTAAGAAAATGCACCTGTCCCAATAGAAAAACATCAAACAAAATCATTGAAAAATTCCCAAAAGAAGGAATACAAATGTCCAAGGAAAAACTTTTAATCTTCTCAGTAATCAAGAAAACAAAAACTAAAAGTGAAACCAAGGATCCTTTGATTAAATTTAATTTTAAATCATAGCTCCAGAAATCACACCCCTCTGTGTGTGTGTGTATATATATATACACATACCCTTCAGAGACCTAGCCTCCATCACCCCCACCCTCCCCCCATAATCAAGAACCCATCAAGGCAGCAGAAGACAGTAGCCTAGACCTGACCCTTGGTCACAATGTCTGGACCTCTGGCATGATAAAGACAACATCTTGTCCTAGGATGTTTTAGCTCCTGAGCCCTAAGGTGAAAGACCCCCTCGCTACTTTCTCATGAGGGACTCCAGAAAAGACCTCAGAACTGTCCTCAAGCCCTGAAGAAATGATTTATTACCCTCATCTCACATCTCACCTTCCACCAATCAGTTCCCAACATGACTTGGAAATCCTAGCCCACAGTGTCTTGACTGCTGGTAAGAATAGAAATTGGTTAAAAAAAAAAAAAAAAAAAAAGGCTTCTTGAAGAACAATTTAGCAATATATATCAAACGCCTTGACCTTTTTCTATCATGTAACCTAAAATTCTATTTCCAAAAATATTTATATAAAAATGCTCCCTCTCTAGCAGTATTGGTAAATAGTGATAATTTTTAAACATTTTAAATATATAACAGGAATGATTAAACATACTTTGGTGAATGTATGTAACACAGTAGTCTACTACTATTAAAATGATGAAGAAAAATACATAATGATGCAAAAAAGATATGAATTATACATTTAAAGCAAAAAATAATAAATAAAAAGAAGCCGTGAAACAGCACTCTATTATCTAATGGTTTAAAAATTTATATGTATGTCAGAGATTCTACACCAAAACACTAAATGTGGTAATCTCTGGGAGGGGGTGGTGAGATTATGGGTAACTTAAATTTGCCACTTTTTGCTTAATTGTGCTTTCAATATTCTATAATAAACATGCATTACCTTTAAATAACAATAAACACATACGCATACACATTTTTTTAAATAACAACAGCTCCTGTCTACTACAGTTTATCTTAGACTCTGAGGGATAGTGAAAATTCAAAGACAGTTTCCTGGAGGATAGAATCTCCCAGATGAGATCTGAAGCATGATTAGGAATATCCAAAGAAGACGAAGAAGAAAAGCGCACTTAGGGGGGAGGGAGGGACTAGAAAACTTAAGTACCCCAAATTTGGCATGATAGAGAAAAAATGCCTTATGAAGAGTCCATATAGTCAGGCTTAGGTGAAATCATGAGTAACTTGTAAGTAAGAAGTTTAGACACTATCCTGAAGGCAATTAAGAAAGACAGAAGATTTAGAATGTGTTGTAAACAGACCACTGACAGCAGTGGAAAATTAATTAGAAGGGAATAGTGGAAAGTCTGTCAAAGAAATCTGGAAGAGAACGAAATAATGGAAACAGAGCAGTGGGTATGAAAAGGCTGAAAGAGTGCAAGATATTTAAGTGGTAATAAGCAGGCAGAAACTAAAGGAATTTATGATTTGAGAGAACAAAGCACAAAGAGGTGTCCAGGATTACTCTCAGATTCTGATTTAGGTAACAGAAAGGCAGAAGCGATTTGGCAAGGAAATGAGAGAGGATTTTAGCTCAATTCTGGATGTGCTGGGATTGGGGATTCTGTAGCAATTGGATATGTATGTCTTCAGATGGTAGATGAGTCTTGGTGCTGGAAACATGGACTTGGGAGTGAATGTTGAGGTGGTAGCTGAAGTCCTGCTATAAAGTGAGAATGACCACAAAGGGAAAATATGTAGAAGAGAGTTGAAAACAGACCCTGGGCCAAACTTGGGAGTCACACGAAGAACAGCTAACAGGCAAAAAATGAAATTAGATATTTTAAAGAGAGCAGTCTTAGGTGTCAAGTGATGCCAAGAGACTGAAAAGAATCCATTGGATTTAATAACTAGACAGCATCTGGTACAGAAAGAACAACTGAATTGAAGAGTCCAGGAAGAGTCATGTAATGACAGAAGTTAAAGAATGCATAAGAGGGGAGGAAGTTGAGAAAATGCCTGTAATTCATTGTCAGCTGTTAAGTCTGGGATGAAGGGAAGGAGAAGAATAATTAGTGGCTGCAGGGAAAGAGGGTTGTTTAGTATGGTAGACACAGAATAATGGCCTCCCAAAGATATCCACATCCTAATCCTTGGAACTATGAACATGTTACCTTACATGGCAAAAGGAATTCTGCAATGTGATTAAGTTAAAGATCTTGGATGGGGAGTATATCTTAGAGGATCCAGGAAATTACAAGATTCCTTTTAAGAGAGAGGCAGGAAATCAGAGGAAAAGGAACTATACTCTTGGCTTTAAACATGGAGGAATGGGGCTATAGGCCAAGAACTGCAGGCAGCCTCTTTCTTTGCCAGAAAAGGCAAAGAAAAA